>NC_081414.1:827911895-829111895 GCF_030272615.1 Cryptomeria japonica | reverse complement strand
AATTACAAAAGAAGTAACAAACATGATACAATAATATATATATATACCCGGGAGGGGTAATTTTTCTCTTTCTCTATGATGGATGAACAATGGACAGGGTGCTTGATAATGGGTTAAATAGGGAAGGGTATTTACACCTACCCCTAAAGGGTTAAAACTTGGCCAAGTTATTTATTTCTCCCTACCATATCACATGTAGATAAGTTCAATCGGTTAGGTTGCTAGATGTTACATGCACGCATGGATATAATTCCTGAAAGTTGATGTCGGCTTGTTAGGACACTCCGTCGTGAGGGACGAGAGCTTGTCATGAGCACTGGGAAGCGCATGCTTCAATTGGCTGGGTGGATAAAATGCCTAGGTTATTTGTTCCGTCTTCCAAATTGTAGAAGGAGGTGAGCCTGATGGCGAGGAAGACACTACATCCGGAGACAAAGACTTTTGTATATCATTATAAAATCTTATGTAACATTGTATGATGTATTAATGATTTCTTGTAAAAGACCAATGTGGTCTCAAAATCAAGCTATGTAAGCTATGTATGATCAAGTTGTGTAAGCTATGTAAAGGTTCTATAAGGCCTACTATAAAAAATGCGACATGAAGTCGCCAAGATGTAACTAACGGAAAGTAAGGAAAACTACTAACCACTAACATGTGTCCTACTTGTGTATGATTGTGGAATATGTGTTTACATGTTCAGTTTTCCTTCATTTCATGCATACTTTGAGTTTGATTTGTTTACATAAATTTATATGCATCAATCATTACGCATGCATTCTCTTTGATGAGCTTCTTCAATAGCGCAATGCTCGAATTAGATGCTTGTCGTATTTCATAGTTTCCATATACATTGACTTGTGGTTATCTTTGATTTAACTCATTCGTTTTTTTGCTAACCAATTGGTTGGATTATTTGTCCATTATTCATAATTTATGGATTTACTTTCTTTCATTGAATGTAGTATTGCACTCATATTAATGGTGATTGATATTTATTTAAAAGCATTATAGTTAACTTAAAACTTGCATTTATGGATTACTTAGATTTAGTGAGGAATCAATTTATGTTAGTTTTGCTAAGGTTGGGACTACCGGGTCCTTACAATGAAGTTGGATAAACCGTTGAGAGAGAAGGTAAAGGTAATTGATTGAATGGAGGTCAAGATAGTACCAAGCTTCAAGGATGAAAATGGGCATGTTAAAACCCTATATCAGTAGAAAATGGAATTCAATGTTGTTGGCCCTAGGATGGTGTCTTTAGTATGTGTGGATGAAGAATTGAATACAAGCCTATTCAATTCAGTTTTGGATGAATTGGAAAACTTGTGTTACAGTATTGCCAGAGAATCAAGGGAAATCCTAAATGTCTAATATATCAATCACAATAAAAATGATACATAAGTTTTGAAATTTCAATGGCTTAATTATAGGTTGTATAGAGCGTGGGAAGATATATATGAAAGTTATTAATGCATGTTTGCATTTCAATCAGTCATAAAATTTCAATTGAAATAAAATCCTACAAAGATGACATAGGGTTTTGCAACTTTCAAGCAATGCAACATTTTTAGCATATGCAAATGTGTTGGTGTAATTACTTTATTTTATTGATCTCCTAGGATATAATTACACTTTACTTAAGCTTACTTAAGTAATTCCATAGGAGTAGTTGGAGCATTTCCACTTTATGTGGACTTATCATTTCCTAGGATGCATAGTTCTTTGTGTCAAGTAGTTGAGTTCAAAGTAACTCCTACCTACCCTTACATTTCATTGAGCTGCATGTCATTATTGTGTGCTCTCATTTCCTTTTGCCTTGCCTATATAAGCAAAATTATGTACATTGTGCCTTATGTACATTGTTTATTCATCCAACTATTTGAATAATGATGAGAATATAATTTGTTATTTTCTCTAATGTTCCTCTTGTTTTTGTGCTATTCATTTGGTCTATATATCTTGGGTTGCTATAGTCAATTCTTACTTGTATCAGAGCCTATAGGATGCCATTGATAGTCATATTTGGAGGCATCTTGGTGCATTTGAAGGTTGACATATTGAGATATTTGGGGTTCATCACATTTCAAGAGTTTTCTACGCCAAATCTGAGCCCACCATTGCATCTAAGAGGCTATTTCAATGTTTTTTTAGTATAAATTTACCTATATTGGGTGATAGTTGATCCCAAGGCATCAGGGCAAATTTTCTCTCCTTGGCCATATTACGAACATCAAAATTATAGGCGATTGACTACCAATTCATCATACTAACTACCGCATTATCATTTTGTACAATCAACATAGTGTTTTCAATTGGCAGACAATGTGTTAAAATATGTTTTGACCTCAAGTCCTTTATGGTGCCATTGCTTATTTTTTGTACAATATGAAAGTGTGTTGCAGTATATAAAAAACAAAAGTATCCCCTACATAGTACATGTGTGATAATTAGTTTTTCTCCCCCCTTCATGGTTGGCAGGTTCTATTTTAAAACTGATTTTCAAATGTTCATATCTTGGGCATACGATGATCTCCTTTTTCAGTCTAATGTTTTTTTATTTGGGGTAGAATTTTATGCTCTTTAGAGTGATGCATGTGGTTTTTCATTTTAATGCCAAGATTTATTAAAAAAATTATTGAGTAATTCCTATTTTTGCAACTTTAGAGGCTTCGTTCGGACTCATATGGACTCCTTTTCAAGTGTCGTTTTTTAAAAAATTGCATAATTTCTTGTCTACTTTTTTGTGATGATATCAATTTTTCATCTTTGGGAGCAAAAATATCACTTTCAAAACTTGGTCTTTTTTGGCCTATTTTGGCATTTGTCATGCTTAGATCTAAGTAAGGTCTTTTGCATCAATAATATGAGTCTGTTATGGCCTATTTATGGTATTTGTTATCATTGAAATCAAAATCCCACTTTGCCTTAGCCCATTGTACACACACTAAGTATAAAGTGCCCAATCATCCTTTTGGGGGGTTCCTTTGATTAAATGAATTTGGAAGGGTGTCTTGTGTTATTGTACCTCTCTCTATCTCTTGTGCTCCTTCATTTTTTAGTTATGGGTTCTCCTAAGTTTCCACTTTTGACTCCATATAGCTATGCTTCTTGGAAAAACAAAGCTTGGAGTAAGTTAATGGAAAAAAGGACTAACTCATTATATTGATAGAACTTTTAAAGCACCACTAGATCTGAAAGCTTATCCAAATGCTCAAATGGAATGGTTCACATAGAATACTATGTATCTTGGAACATTGAGGAAGTATGTATCAAATGATCTTATCTTTCACATTGATAATTGTAAGACAATCAAAGATGCCTAGGAAAATTTTTCTCAATTGTATGGCCAAGTGGATGAGATTAGGGGCTAAAAGCTTGGCAATAATCTCACAATGTTGGATCCTATGGATTTTGATACAATCCAAGACTATGTAACTAAAGCAATTGGGCTAAGAGAAAAAATCAAGGATTGTGGCATTGATAAGAAGGATGCACAGTTGGTCTACAATTTGTTGGACAAGCTCCCATCAGAGTATGCAACCTTCCTTTCTAGTTTCCAAACCCATCAGTTGACTTTAGGTACTTCATTCACTATACCATCAATTGATGCATTCACAAAAATATTAATCCTTGAGCAAGCAAAGTTTATTAACATGTCAATTCTCAAGTCTTCCAAGTCAAAATATTTGGTGGCTAATCAAGGGAATCAAAGGAATCAAGGAAAAGGCAAGAACCAAAAGCAATCTAAGCTAGAGCCACATGAGGATAGAGCATAATTATCCTCTCCACAACATGACAATTCTTCCTCTTCTTCCAAGAAGGAAAATTCAACCAAGAGGGAGAAATTAACTTGTTCATATTGCAAGAAAGTTGGTCATGATGAGCATCGTTACCACTCTAAACAAAATGATGATTTGACAAACATAATCAAGAACAACATCAATTTGACTTCTGCCTACAAGAAGAAGGATTCATGTCCTTCCACTTCCTCATAGTCAAAAGGAAAAGGGCAATAATTTGTGGCAACTATAGGTTCTTCATAGCAGTCGATACTTGACTCGGGTGCCTCTCATCACATGGGTTCTACAAGGGAACATTTTTCTTCATTGGAGCCATCCAAGGTACCTAACATTTTCATAGGTTATGATACTCAAGTGGAAGTTTAAGGGAAAGGTTTGGTTGACATGGATGATGGAACATTTGAGAATGTTCTCTATGTTCCTAAGTTGAGCGCTAACCTTCTTTCAATCTACCAAATCACTCACTTTGGAGATGGTAAGTGTAATGTCGTGAATAAAATTAGGGTTTCACAAGTTATGATTTGTAAACTAGGAAATAACCTAACTTTCACCTTCAAAACATTAAAAGGAGGATAATAACTATAATTCCAACCTTGATTATATTAGGAAGATGATTAAATGTTGATTGTAGTCCTTTATTCTCCCTTTTGTTTGAGTTGAAAATATAATTGGAATTGTATAGTTTTAATTTAGGGCAAAACAATAGATAATTGAGCGGAAATAGTATAAATAGACTGCTAAAGATATCCAACAGAGACACAGACAGGGATCTAGGAAAAAGAATATGTTTAGAATCCATGCCCGAAAGTTTGGCCTGATTTTTTGGGACTAGGTAGTACAGATTTGCCTTGGTCCTCTGAAATTCACTCTGTCGAAAGTCAAACTTGTTCATGTTGGCATTATAACAGACAAGGAGAGATTGTTGGCATTTCAATTAGGATATTGAGAAGGTTGTTGATGATTATGGATATAACTGATTAAGGATGTTTACTGTCTTAATATTATTATTTTGTCATTGATGTCAAGAAATTGATTTTCTAATTCAGTATGATGTTGCCATATCTTAAGAATTATGATTTGATGAGTATAAAGATGTCGGTAAAAGACACAGATAGAATGTGATGAATAAGGGGAGGAATAAGTTATTCAATGGGCAACTATTACTGAGTTAGACAATGATGTGATCATGATGTTTAGATTGTCTTGATATCATACATATGTTATCGATTGTAAGGTTAATACTATACTATGTTACCAAGAAAAGAACCTAGTCGGTAAACCCTAAGGTTATCGCTATTGGTTAATGAAGGCGAAATGTCTACTGAGTGAAGCTTAGTATTTACCGAGTTGCAACCGAGTAGTAATAGAATGCATTAAATGAATAAAAGCATTATTTAATGAAGGAAGCTGATGAGATGGAACTAATTAAATGATTGGTATGCCATGCATGAAGTTTGTTAAAGAATCTATGGCAAAGGAAAATCGGCAGGAAGATCTACAATGCAGATTGAACTGCAATACCCTAGCACAAGTTCCAAGAAATGTATGCAAGTTCCAAGGCGGGGTAAAACATTTTCAGATCAAAGGATACATTGAACCTGGTCAAGTGTGAAGATCTGATGGCTATGATTGATCATGGGATATGTGATCAAGGAGATTAAGCGGTTAGCAATTGTTTATACATAAGGAACTATTGATAAACAATGTATGCGGGCAAGTGTATGCACAGGGATGCTACATAGTGATTACTGAGCACTGAAGCTTGAAGACCAATTTGAATAACAGAGTATAGAGCCCAACAGATGGACAAGATAAAGTTCTATGTCTATATTGTATTGAGCAAATAAGAATCTGCTTTAGCATTTTAGATGTGAAGTTGCAGATAGATTTTTATTATTGTTATTTTGTGAAGTGATGGAAAATCTCTTAGCCGAGTGGACTTAATAGTCTTATTTGTAAAACCCTCTAGCAAGGTGACATTCTGATTGAGTGTTTGAAATCCTTTAACAAGGTCACTTCTAACAAGGTGAAGATCCTAACAGATCTGAGGGAAATCCCTTAACCGGGTCACATCTAGCAATGTGTTTGTAATCTTTAACAAGATTTGCTTTTAACCGAGCATACTCTAGAAGAGTATATTTCTTAGTGGGTCCGAAATCCCACAGTGGTTTTTCCCTATTTGGGTTTCCACATTAAATTTGGTGTTATGAGTTTTATGATGTTTATATGCTTTTGAGTTTGCATGTTTAGGAGTTTTGGTTATATTACTGAAGTATATGTCACCGTGGTTGAATCTGTTGTTTTTATGGAAGATTAAGGTTGTATGATTCACCCCCCCCTCTCATCTTATTAGCTTGGCATCTGTACTTAACATTAAGTATCAGAACTATCAGTTCATCATTGTCAACTTTGTCATAATCTTTGAGTATAGCTCCTACGTCGATTCCTTGCAAACAAAAAGAGAGGAAAAAGTATTGTGGATATGGATTTTCCTTGGGTCGAATCCTAATTTAGGAATTAACCTTGAAATTGAAATGGAAATTGTAGCAATATACTTTCCTTTAGAGGGAAAGGCCAGCTTTGATTTAAAATGCTTGTAATTGAAATGTATACCTTGATGAAGTTTTATTTGGATCCTCAAGCAAGGTTTTTAGGATGTCTTGTAGAATATATTCATAGAAGTTTGATCATGGATTTCCTCTTGAATTCTTGAACTTGAATTCACTTATTCTCGAATGATTGATTGCTTACTCACTTGAATTGAATTTCAGACACTCGAAGGACTAGGTCACAACATCAACATCTTCCACATGCTTACTTTGCTAGTGATTTAATCCCTAATTGTTTCAAGAAGCATCAAGAGTTCCTGAGTGGGACTCAATAATGGAGGAAGAGTATAGTTCCTTTATGAAGAGAAAAACATGGGATTATGTTCCTCTCCCTAAGGGGAGAAAGATGGTTCAATGTAAGTGGATCTATTGGACTAAGTTTGTAGTGCATGGAAGTGTGGATAAGTACAAAGCTTGGCTTGTGGAAAAAGGTTTCTCACAGGTTCCTGGTGTTGATTATATAGATACTTTTGCCCATGTAGCTAAGATTAACTCCATTCACTTGACACTTTCTATTATTAGAGCTCATGGTTGGGTTGTACATCAAATGAATGTGAAGAGTTCCTTTCTTCACATGATCTTCAAGATGGTATTTACATGGACCAACCACATGGATTCATTAAGGATTATTATTTTGTGTGTAGATTACAAAAGTCTAGCTATGGCCTCAAGCAAGCCCCTATGGCTTGGTATGCCAAGATGGATTCCTTTCTTCTCACAACAAGATTCACTAGGTATCATTCAATTATAAATGTCTACATTTTATGACAGGATGACTCTCATTTTCTACTCATGCTCTATGTTGATGAATTGATTATTACATGGAGTACCTCATCCATCATTAGTAGTGTCAAATCTTCTTTGCATGAGAGATTTGCTATGACCGACTTGGCCCTTTTGCATTACTTTCTCAAGATGAGATATCATAGTCTTCTTTTGAGATCACTCTTTCTCAGGCCAAATGTGCTCTTTATATTCTAGCTCAATTCCAAATGGTTGATTGTAAGCCTATGTCGACTCCCTTTGTTTCAAGAGTAAAGATTGAGGCTAAGCGTTTCACTCCACTTGTTGATGCCACTTTACATCATCAGCTTGTTGAGAGTCTCATCTACATGAATCACACACGCCTTGATTTTTCTTTTGCAGTTGGCTTGGTTTCACGCTTTATGTAGGAAACACATTCATTGGAAAGGTTCCAAATGCATCTTGCATTACATGCATGGTACACATCACTTTGGGATTCACTATGCAGTAGGTATAGGCTTGACTTAGCTGGGTATACACACTCCAATTGGGCTAGCGATCTTGATGATCATAAGTCCACTTTAGGTTACAAATTTCATCTTGGTTTCAGACCCATTTGTTGGCAAAGTAGGAAGCAACATGCTATTGTTCTTTATTCGAATGAGGATGAGTATCAAGGGGATGTTAATGTAGCTACTGAGGCTATCTGGCTTCAAAATATTCTATCTGAGTTTGGGTTCACCACTTCATGGCCTATAGTCCTTTATTATGATAATCTAAGTTCCATTCAAATCTCGTAGAGCCCGATTCACCATTAGAGGACCAAATGCATCAAGATCCATATGCAATACATCAGGGAGATCATATAGGAGCAGGTGATTGTTTTGCAACATTTGTAATATAGTAGAGAAGGTTGTAGACATCTTCACCACACCCTCCATTGAGAGTAAGTTTTATTAGTTGTGATCTCTCTTGGGGGTACGAGATATTTAATTAGGGGGGGTCAATTGACTTCTTCATTCTCTCTGATGGGGGGGTGGGGCTTTTTCCCACAGGGTTTTCTCATTAGGGGATTCTTTGAAAGTTATTTTGTGTGTTCATCTCTCTTTTGGTGTGGAGGTTTTTCCCACTGGGTTTTCTCCTTTTCTTTGTTTGTGAGAGATTGAATTGTGTTTGTAAATGGGCACCTAAGATGGCATAGTAGTTGGGACCCATATTGCATTGTTAGCTTAAGTCTACAATCCCCTAAGTTGCACTTAATGGGGGGTGTTGGTGTAATTAATTTATTTAATTTATCTCCTAGGATATGATTACACTCTACTTAATATTACTTAGGGAATTGCATAGAAGTAGTTGGAGAATTTCCACTTAAGGTAGACTTATCATTTCCTAGGATTCATAGTTATTTGTGTTGGGGGGTTGAGTTCTAACGAACTCCTACCTATCCTTGTATTTCATTGAGCCACATGTCATTATTATGTGCTCTCATTTCCTTTTGCCTTTCCTATATAAGCAAGATTATGTACATTGTTTATTCATCCAGCTATTTGCATCTTGATAAGAATATATTTTGTTATTGTCTCTATTGTTCTCTCTTGTTTTTGTGCTATTCAGTTGGCCTCTAGATCTTGGATTGCTATAGTCAATTCTTAAAAAAATGGATCAAGCATCAATAGTGGATCTCTTCACCAACAATTACGTGATCAAGCTACAATTTTTGAATGATAAGATCAAATACTATAATGGGCACAAGTTCCCAAGTCTATTTTTGAAATGTACAAGTCAAAATATTGTAAAATTTGTTGTTAGGTCCTAGGATGACATATTTTGTGATTTTTCAATAAAATGGGGAACTTGTAATGTTAAAAGGATCTAAACTATTTTGAATATCCAAGTCATATAGTAATCAAACTAAATCTAGTGCAAATATTTGCAATCATGGAGAATATTTAATAAGAGAAGTGCAATTCAAAGTTGTACGTTATATTTTGCATATGATTTATTTGCATTTTTAATGACAATTTTCTATTCAAATTGAATCTTACATGAAAAATACTTGTTGTGTGTTATTTGTGATTGTTTCCTTGAAAGTGAGAAATTTCCTTTTAAGTGAAGATTGCAAGGGTTTCTGAAGTTATTTGTATACATTTTCTATATGGTATATTTTATTTATTGCTTCTATTCAAGTAATAGTTTAAAAATTCTTTAAATGAGATATGGGGGGAAATGTGTTATGTTGAGGGATCATTAAGAAGAGTCACAAGTAATACCCTTTCTTGGAAAAATTGATGCAATGTGGTGATATTATTGTTATTAGCCCTCTGAGTATGAAATTTTGTTGTCATGAGAAGACTCTTGCATGTAGGGTTTGACTATGTTGCCCTAGATAGGCACTAATTTAAGGATAGAATTCTGGTTCAAAACCTAGATTCTTAAACCTTAAAATTAAAAAAACAAATATTTTGCCTTTTATTTTTATGTTTCAATTGCTCCATGTTCTCAAGGTCCTAAATGAGATAAGATACTAAGGACTTATCTAATCTAAGATAAAATCAATTTAGACATTAATGCAAGTGTGAGAACATTATGCTCCAATCAATATCCCACTGTGTAGGGATAAATATATTAGATATTGAAATAAGGTTTACCCCCTAGGTCTAGAAAAGCCTAAAGTACATATGAGAACAAGCCATTCTCTTTGATCTATTAGCCACTAATCTGGGAGTCTCAATCATTGAAGATAGCTACTTTAGAGGGATAATCAAGCAATCTGTAGACACTAAAAATTGTCCATCATCGGCTAGCAATATTTTCACTAGTTATTCCTCTAAATTAATTAAATAATTTTATTATTTAATCAAGCTAACATTATTCAAGTCTAATTCAATTTCAAATTTCCCTCAATTGCATTTATAATTAAATGATCTTTAATTATTTAATTGTCTTGATTTCTTCTAAAATTAATTAAATTATTTTATTATTTAATTTATTTATTTTTGCACTATAATTAAATAATCCTTTGTTTATATCTTTTGGTAATAGCTATGTGTCTTTATTTCCTCGATGTTTCAGATCAAACTGCATGATCCATCTATTGCAAGGTGTGTGCCCTTGGTCTCCTTGTGTTGTGCAACGCAAGCGATGCATTTGTGAGATGGCTTAACTGCCTCCTGTGGATTCTATGTGTCACGCGGTTGTATCGGGCATTAACAAGTCGATCTTTTGGTGCAACGACAAGTGTGTTTCCAACAAGTGGTATTAGAGCTTGGTCACGGGTTCAAAGCCCCCGCTTGCGCTAGGGGGATTGTTGCAAGGTGTGCATCCTTGGTCTCCTTGTGCAGCGCAAGCGATGGGTTTGCGACATGGATTAACCGCCTCCCATGGATTCTATTTGTCATGCGGTTGTATCGGGCATTAACAGGTCAATCTTTTGGTGCAACAACAACCGTGTTTCCAACACCATCATCAAGAAGAAGAGCAAGCCAAGAGAACAAAATTATGGACTATAAAAATTATAATAGAAGATACCCACAATATCGTTATGAATTGTGAAAATGATGTCTTAATAATCTTTATTATTTAATTATTTAATTATTTTTCTTCTCATTAATAAATAATTTTTTATTATCTAATTAATTAATTTCTAGTCTCTTATAATTAAATAATTATTATAATTATTTAGCTAACATTCTCTTCTATCATTAAAAAAATTATTTTAATTTATTTAATTATTCATTTCCTAAATATATTTCTTCTAATAATAAACAAAATTATTATTTTATTTATTTCCCACATGCATATGAATTAAATATTTTTTTTTAGGTTATTTTCTCTTGCACATAAATTAAAAAGGAGACAGACCAATAGGCGAACAAGCTTCACAAATATTTTGAAAAGACGCGACAATTTTCTAATGTCCCTAGGGTGGATGGAGGGTGAAAGCACGATAGAGATGAGCATACTTCTAATGTTAGTCTATGATCATTTCCTAGTGTGGCTTGAGATAAAGGTGTGCGAGAACCCCGCTAGATCCTTCTTCAAATTTGATAAAATGTGGTGGCTTGAGGAAAGTCTAGTGGCTTCGATCGAAAAGTGGTGGAAGGAATTGAAAAAATAAAGTTATTCTATTTGAAATGTATCAAGAGGATTTTCATTAACAAAAATTGTTAAAAGCCCAACATATGGAGATTTTTGCATGAGAGGAATTACACTAGCGGGACAAGGCCAAGGAGAAGGTCTCTAAGGAGGAGGTTCAACAAGCAACATTTCAGATGCACCAACTTAAAGCATCGAGCCCCAACAACTTTCCTATAGCTTTCTATTAGAAATGATGGTCCTTTATTGGTAAAGATGTATGGTGGGTGGTAAAGGATTTCAAATCAAAGAAATGATTTATGAGGGACCTAAACAGTACGGTTATCACTCTAATTCCAAATAAGAATTGCTCCTCGAGTTTCAGTGATTATTGACCTATCTTTCTATAATATTTGAGGAACAAAATGGCTTTTGCCATAGAAGAGAGATATTGGATATAGTATTATTATAATACATGAAGTAGTGCATATGATGGTGTCAGAGAGGATAAAAGGTATGCCAATAAAACTTGACATTGGTAAGGTCTATGAAAGAGTTGAATGGAGCTTCCTCATGGTAGCATTCAAACGCTTTGGGTTTAGCACCAAGATCCAATAGCAAAATCACTATTGCATAAAGACAATAATTTTTTTGGCTGTCACAGAATAAAAGGGAATAAGACTTTAGATTGTGTAAAATTGAAACATCTTATTCAAGATCTTATAGAAAGGGTGATGTTACTATTGAAGAAACTCCCTTACTGAAAAACAATGATCTCAAGATATTCAAGGATCCACTCCTAAAACATGAAAAATAATATTATCTAATAAGGGTAGCTCCTCTAATAATTTTGATTGTTCCTCCATGGTCTATCACACAATAGCTTGTCTAGAACAATTTATACCTTCCATAACAACAAATGATACCCTTCCAATGAAGACCAAAGTATTCCTTATAGGAAAACAATATGTAAAGTTAAGACATTAAATAAAGATCAATTTATCCCGTGCTTGCCATCTCATGATCCTCTTCCTAATCAAGATCAAATAATACCTTCTATCCTATCCAGTGATAACCTTTCGCCTCCAAAGAAAGATATCCCTTCCATCCTATCTCATGATCCTATCCCAAGTAAAGATCGAATTGTTCCTCCATCTCCATTTCATTGTCCTAAGATCCATCCTAATTCCCATCATGATCCTAAATCTTCACAAGATCTGATCATACCTATCCAAGTAATGCCTATCACAATAACACCTATCTAACCAATGTTTATCAGAGAATCTAAACTTTTGCTCCAAAAGCCTCATTTACCCCTAAGTCAAAGAACCCATTAGGTATCTCCCATTCCACCTTTCTTTATTTGATCTTTATTATTATATCCATGCCACCCATCATATATGCTTGATCCTATTTAAGTCACCACATCCCATATTTTATTGTGATTTATCTCTTAACTTTCATATATAGCTATTGTTTACAAGATTATCAAAACTATCCTCATCATACCTACAAAAAATATATTAAAACTCATACATGTTTAAATATTGAATCAAAATTCCATCATCCCATAATTAGGCTCCATCTATCTATCCTATCCCACCACAACCAATCCTTAATTGGGGGCATCTTCTAAACCTAGACATAAGAGTGGATCTACATTTTTATCTTGATAAAAATGGTATTACAAACATACATTCAAAACCAAAAGCAAAAATGAGATAAAAACTATACACTTTGCAAGAAAAGAATTTTTGAGATTTAATGAAATCATGAGCAAGAGATTGATGTTGAAATAAGTCCACTTCTTGCATATATTGCTTGCCTAATCTATCACATATTTATCATCATTTATCTATATTGCTCTTGATACATTGTATCTTTACTATATCAAACCTTATCTAACTATCTACACCTTGAGGAATGTATCTTTCCCCTATTAGGTGTTATCTCTCTACATTGATATGATCCTTTTGACAAGAGATATGTTGGTTGTTTGGATTTTTTATCTTTTCACTTGTTGATTTATCTTTTGATATTTTACATTTATCATGTTATCTCGATCCTTGGAGCTTTGATCTTGTTGTTTCTTGATCACTTTACCTTTATCTTTGATCCTTGATCTTTTGTTTTTTACCCTATTCCAAGGAAGCTCATGGAAGTCTTAATCTTGGTATCATGGTGGAGAGTGAGGAATGGGGCATGATATTTTATTCTTTGTGTGTCTTGTTGATATTTTCATTTCACCTATTTTGAGGAAGGAAACAAAAGGTTGGATCTTGGTAGCATGGTGGAGAGTGAGGAGTGGGACATTGTTATTTATTTCTCATTTTATCTTTTCATATTTATCTTTGATTTTTATCTTGATCATTGTTTCTTATGTGTTGTTTGTTTCATAAAACACTCAATGATTATATAAAGCATAATAAATAAAATAACAAATATTCATCCATATTTATATATCCTTTGGCATATCCATACAATTTATATATCCTATAATATCCTATCCATCTTTCACATTTTCTTTACATCCATTTCACTATCCATTTATACACTTCACCTTGCATTTGATCAATGGGATAATTTTTGTCCTTGCATATACTTACATGTGTGTTAAGCATACACATAGATTTGTATCATATCATTCAACCATAATATTGCCTAAACCTCAGACTTACTAACATTGTTCACATTTAAATCTTACCCTTGGAAGGTGTGGTAGTTACCTCTCTGATGAGGATAATCATTGTGATGGCATTTCCCCTACCGATCCTGAAGATCCATCTACCCTCTTCCTAATGTTGCTTATATGTTTTTATTTTTGATTTTTTTTGGTGCTTTTTTGCGTGTCATTTATGTGACATTGTACCACTTGCATGATTCTTTACATCGCTAACATGATACTTTGTACCATTTGCATGGGTGATTTGTGCTACTATGCAACACATCAAACCATTTGCGCTATACTCTATGTAGCATGCTCAAATACACCATTGCTAAATAGGAAACAAGGACGATCACAAATCCTTAACTATCTAAGCAATTCAAACATAAAACCAATGGAATAAATGCAAAATGGAATTAAACTAAGCAATACGAAACTCCCTATTATGCATCGTGGCTTACATTGTCCTTCTTCTCTCTGTGGTATGATGGCTCTCAGATATTGCACTGGCAACATGCAATTGACACAAAGATTCGAAGTTCATGATCTAGAGGAATTGTGAGGATTGAATCCTCAATTTATAGATTTTTGGAGAAGATTGATTGAAAGGTGGAACAAAATGATCAAGAGGTGGAACTCAGGTGAGCTCACATGCCGATTGATAGTTGAACTGCCGACTTGGAGGTGAAACATAATAGATTGAATAGATTAAGGGAGTCAACTGATTGAGAAAAAACTAACTGAAAGAAGAAAAATAATGATTGGAAGAAATAAAGAAGATGACCAAGAGAACTAGAAGATGAAAATAGAGACTGGAGGGATAAATGATTTAATTAATTGGTTGATTGAATTAATTAATTTAGCATGTTCTTGCACTTTGACTTAGATTTTCAAATTTAATCTTTGCATGATATTTATTCAAATAATTGAATTTATTTAAATTCAATTTAGTATTTGAATATATTTAGAACTTGACTTTGATTTTCAATTTGATTTTTGAAATCATGCACATGTATTTGAATTTGGAAGAAATTAGAAGAATATGAAATTAAATGAAATTAGAATTTGGGGCTTTGGAGTTGAAGAATTAATTAGTTGATTAAATAATTTAAAGAAACTATTTAATTATGCTAGAAATGGACTTTAATTAAATAATAAAGATTATTTAAATTAAAAGATTAAATCACAATTAATTAAATAATAAATACTTAATTAATATTTAGAAGAGAGTTGAATTATTAGATGATTAGAGATAGAAATTGAGAATTAATTTATTTAAATAATAAAGATTATTTAAATTGGGGAATTAATCAGAATTAATTAAATAATAAATATTTAATTAATATTTAGAAAATGGTTAAAATGATTAAATGATGATCGAAATAGAAAATAGAATAATTAGTAAGATGATGAGGAAATATGAAATTAGAAGAAATAGTTAATTAAATTAATTAAATAATTAAAGAATTATTTAATCAATTTGAGGAATAATTAGTACATGATCAATGAGACATTTATAGGTGTCTACATTTACCCCTCTTTGAGACAATGTCGAAATGATATTGTTTCAAAGAAAATGAAAAATTCTTCCCCAGTATGCCCCGGTACCACTATATAGTGTAAATATGCCCCCTCGAAAAAGGTGGTCGGAAAATTCAAAAATGATATCAGTGTAATAAGCCATCGTGTGAAGTTTCATGTGATTTTGAGATCGTTTGAGTAGGCTACAAGTTGTTTGAAGCTGGCGGAGACCACTGGCATCGAGGTATCAAAAAACCCTAATTTTGAGCTATAAATAGAGATTTTAGGTTTTCATTTGCTCATTTGGTAGTTGGTAAGTTCTTTGTTTTCTCTGTGAATCTTGTGCTTTCTTTCGAGTATTTGATCATCATGGCTGGTTATAGAGCTTGATTGCACCTGTCTGACCGAGTACATTCATATCAAAGACCTCCTAGGACTAGCGACATGGTATTATAAAATTTTTCTTGATTTTTGGCCTGTTTTTCGCTATTTTCCAAAAAAAAATTTAGTGATCAATTTTTCCTTTGCATCACGTATTAGCATGTCGATTTTCATGCATTTTCCTTAACTATACCGCAAACGCTCATAGCATTACGCATTGGTGTAGAATATACCACATTCGTTCATATCATCACGCATAAGTGTTTAATGTTATGCATGCGCTTATATCATTACACATTAGCTGTAAATGGCATGCAAAAGCTATAAGTGTACCGCATTAGTAGTAACTATCATGCATTCGTTGTATGTGTAAATTTTTGTCATGCGTTTGAATTTTTTTTAATTTTTTAGTGATTTGATATCTGATACTTTCAACATTTTCTCGTTGTAGGAGAACATTGGGGTGTTATACTGCCAACAAAGTAGACCCAGTGGACTTGATCTTCGTGCTGACTTACCTGATGAGGAGATTGAGCATATCCGACAGCTCGGTTTATATCATGTATTACACTTACCAGAGGTTATGGCCAACAGGGCCATGATTACAGCTTTGATAAAGCGATGGCATTCTGAGACTTGTTCATTCCATCTTCCGACTGGGGAGGCATCCATTACGTTAGAGGATGTATGGCGTATACTGCGTATTCTGATTCATGGTGAGAGAGTTGTGTACGATCATGATGATGGCATTGCTGGATTGTGTGCACTATTCAAGTGTGAGATACAAGATTTGCAGATCAGTGACCGATATGACATCCCTTGGGCCCGATTAGATTATGATGACATGACTATTGTACTATGCGGTGTTGTTGGCGGTTTGTTGATACTTGACAGACAAGGTCACAAATTTCTAGTGGGATGGGGTAAAGTTCTCCATGATATGATTGTTCATCGATGAGTATATGCGTGGGGTCCATGTCTACTGGCCATGTTGTATTATCAGATGCAGGCGATTGTATATCTTGGATATCAGTTTATCAATTGTGGTGTGACACTGTTCTAGACTTGGGCATGGGAGCATATTTCTATTTCGAGACCTGTCATTCATGTTGATTTGCAGCCTTGTGAGCCTTATACTTTTAGGTACACAATAGGTATCAGACACAGGGGTTCAGGTAACACCTTATATTGGAGACATTAGTTGACATTATACAACATTTTATTTGGAGACCATACTTAGATTGCCCCGGTTGGGCGGATGATGTAGTACACTTGCCTTTCTATCGACAACAGAGGTATCTGATCGGTAGGACTTTTGAGACGCAATAGATTATAGAGATGTATCTCCTAGGTCGAGTATTGAGACAGTTTGGAGAGGTACAGGTGACACCAGTTGTTACTGCTTACTTTGCTCGTGTATGTCAGGAGGTATCTGATTGGGGGGTGTGCATACAGCCGCATGTTGCTTCTGCTAAGTTTGATCCTCTTCAGCCGTTACTCTGGGGTTGGGGTAGAGGTGCAACGGATCCAGGGATGACATCGGAGTATGATGCATGGTTTGCCAGACATAGGCCGATTCCACTTACTGATCCTGCTGTTCTAATTACAAGACGACAGATTCACCATCCTAGGCCGAGATTGAGGCTATAGTTGGGGGAGAGAGCCGGAGGAGGAGAGGAAGGTAGAGATGAGGGAGGAGTGGAAGGTGTAGCGGAGGGTGGAGATGAGAAGGGAGAGGATGAGATAGGAGATGAGGGAGGTGGATACGAGGATGTAGACATTGGTGGGGACACCGAGTCTATCAGTAGTGGGGATAGCGATGATTCTTTAGTCATCGAGCAACGAGGATGGAGATGATGATGATGATATGCTAGAGCTAGAGGATGTGCCTACTGCAGAGGGTGGGAGAGGACAGGTGGACGATGAGGATGATCTGTAGATTCTTAGAGCACGGATTCAGAGCTTGGAGGAGGAGATCACTAGATGAGATGTCGAGCGAGAGGCCTACCGTGCAGACTACGGTGCTCTAGAGGTCTCTAGAGGGAGTGAGATGATGCAGTTAGGAGAGATTAGATCACCATGGATGCATATGATCAGCTATTTGGACTAGCGACAAAGGCATGCAACCAGGCAGATAGATATTTTGTTGCTACACAGGAGGCTATTTATTATCGTCAGGCTTATGAGAGAGCTATCCTTGAGGGTCAAAGAGAGCCTAGTTATAGTGCCTTCATGGGGAGAAGATCGAGTCAGTCTACTTCTCGACGGACTAGCAGTGGTGGTGTTATGGGACCACCTCGACATCCTAGGACAGGACCTAGTGGATAGGATCCACCTGCTGACAGAGGCAGTGTTGGTTGAGACATTTTTGATCATGTTATCTGAGCCTTTAGGCTTGTTTATTGTATTCGTACATATTATCATTTTTGAGTTATATATATATGATATGCAATTTTTGGCAGTGATCTATTTATGTTTTGCTTTATATGTATGCTTATATGATGCTATGAGTTATATGATGTATGTCTTTTTGAGTCTATATGATTCACGAATGCAATGGTTTTTATATGTATGTATCAATGATGCTAATGAATGAAATGGTATCTATTTGAATGTATCAATGAATGTTTATGAATGCAATGGTATCTATTTGAATGTATCAATGAATGTTTATGAATGCAATGGAATTTTTTTAATTTTGTTTGTTTGTAATGTTAAAAAGAATCCGATTTAGAGAGAAAATGAGAAATCAACAAACTGTCCAAAAAACACATGAGATGAGAATGAAATTGAAAGAATCACAAACTTGTGTCACATATTTTATTGGTGCAATGTATATTCATCACTGAGCCTTATTATTGAACAATGAAGCTTAGCACATCAGGTTATAAGAAACCAAGATGCGAGATATCTCATTATAGAAACAAACACGTAGCAGACAAGGAGTGAACCCTCCATTCTGGGAATTACACTAGGGTTTGAGGTATGTGTGGCATCCAATAGCTGAATGCTCCTATCATAGACACCCACTAGAGAAATTTCCCTAGAATTTCATCAGTTCACACCACAAACAACAAACAAAGAAAAAAGATAATGCCCATCATAGCTTCTCTAGTCACTTGTGGACATCCCTAAGTAGCATAGGAACATAATTTGTTGCCAAATGATAAAAGATAAAGACTGACCCAGACAAAATTCAACAGCTATATTGACCTTGTGCCTTCGTTCTCAGTTGCTTGAGGTGATGGTTGATAATGTTTGATCTTAGAAAGTTCCCGTTTAAGAGTGACCTATCTGATTTTGAGTGTATCCTCTTCTGTTTAAGACAAGATAATGATCACTTTGATATGGATATGATACGATTGATAAGACATGTTGATCAGTTGATTGCAGATATTTGACTGGATAGTCGTTGTAGCTAGGAAATTGGAAATCATCAAAGCAATATAAACATTAACCATTAGCTCAATCATGAAAGCAAATTGCAATGATCTATCCTAACACACTCAATAGAGACATGAAAATGAAACATTCAAAACTAAAGATTATGCAAACCAGATGTAAATCTAAATGCTTCCTTCATGCGGCTCCATTGTCCTTCTTTCTTCTCCAAATAGTTTTGTTGTGGATCTCACCTTCAAGTGCATAAACCTAATGTGAAAGCAAGATTGACATTGGCACAAGAGTACTCGAAGTGTGATTTGACAAAGTGATTATAAATTCGATAATCTGATTAGGGCCCTGAGATTGAAGAAATTCATCCAATTTATAGATAAATTGGAGAAATGATCAAATTAGCATGAAGAGATTCAAATGGAAATTGCAAATCAATTATGACAATTTATGACAAATTATGCACTTTCTATGCAAAATTTGATTGATTGATAATTCATGACAATTTATGACAAATTTCTATGTCAAGAATTGATTGATTGTCAATTATGACAAATTATGACAAATTTCTATGTCATTCCCATGAAATTAGGAGAAAAATAGGAGAGAATTAAAAATTAGGAATTTAGAAAATAGAAAATTAGAAAAAGAGGAATTAGGAAATAGGTAAATTAGAAAAAGAAGAAATTAGGAATTAAGATAAATTAGGTGAATTAATTAATAGTTTGTCTTTTATTAATTAATTCACAAAAAGAGGAATAATTAGCCAATTAAATGAACATTTAATTGTGATGAGAAGACTTAGGATAAATAAATAATTTATTAATCCTAAAGGGAGAAATGACAAGCAAGGTTAAATGATTAAATCACGAAACCCTAGAAGATGAATTAGCAATGCAAGGATGACAATTAGGTCTTGATGAAAGATAATTGATATCGATTCGATTATGATCATGATTCTGACTGACACAGGACCAATGCTGATAAATGATTTGATTGATAAATGCGCCAATTGACGAGGAACAATGACTAATTGATCCAAATTGACATAATTGAGACAAACAACGATCGATGACAAATCGATCGCAAAATGACAAAATTGACAAGAGGACAAGAATCGATGACAAAATAGATTGCAAGACGACAAGATTGAAAATGACAACGACCAATGACAAATTGATCACAAAATGACAAGATCGAACATAACAACGATCGATGACAAATCGATCGCCAGATGATAAGATTGATAAGAGGACAAAACCCTAATTAAGATTGACGATGTCCAAAATGATGACAAATGAGCACGCACATTGATATGATAGGATAAAATCGATCAAAATCATAACTGGATAGTGTTGTCGACAAGACCAAATTTGAGAGCGAGACGAATGAAGAATGTAGAAGAATGACTCGATGCTCGCAAATGATAAAAACCAAGTGCGAATCATAGGAGAAATGTTAATGCGACGCAAAAACCTAAAATGAGGCAATGCGCAAATGTTAAAGTATGACTCCGCAAGCGTTGACCATATTTTGGTGTCTATAGTCGTATCCTTTGTTGACCTCGTGCGAAGCGTTTGCTGGATATCTGCTAGGGTATTTGTTTCTTGCAAGACATTTTAATGCAAGTTTTTCTTATTGATTGATTTTTGATTTTTAGTTATTTTCCAAGAGCTTTTTCGATGTTTTTGGATTATGTGGATCGATATTTGAATGTTTTTGATTGATTTTTTCAGGATCGTATATGGATATTTTTGGATTTTATGGTTTTTACTATTTTTGGATTTTAAGTTTTTCAATGTTTTTGGATTTTTAAGGTTTTCAATGTTTTTGGATTTTAAGTTTTCCAATGTTTTTGGATTTTAAGTTTTCCAATGTTTTTGGAGTTTAAGTTTTTCAATGTTTTTGGATTTTTTCAGGATCATATTTGATTTTTTTTTTAGGATGTTTTCAAAGGACATTATACGATTTTTTGGATTTTTTTAGGACTTTATACGATTTTTTGGATTTTTTCAGGACTTTATACGATTTTTTGGATTTTTTCAAGACTTTATATGATTTTTTGGATTTTTTCAATTATGCCCCCAGTGTGCAAACCTGTATGACATGATGATCTGCAGAATGCATGTGGAGACAATGAATTTTTGACATGACCTATGTTAATGAAATATGCATGACGAAGATGCATTTCCTAATCGAACAAGGTTAACTATGTTTATTGTATCATTTGTTATACACCAATTGAAATGGAGGTGCAAAAAATTTCATAGATAAGTGGTCAATCGATCCCTAAGGCCCTTTGGAACATTCAACTCAACATACTTAGTGACTAGGATTCACAAATGGAGATGCAAAAAACTTCTCCATTGGTTCTTGAAACTTTGATCTTCTTTTGCCCATGTGTGTGCAAATGAGTTAATTCCTGCTCTTGTGTTCACTAAAGATCCTTATCATCTTATATGACTAGCTACCTAGATTATCCTAACTTCAAAAGCATCTCGAATAGAGCCTCGCTACCAGCAAGCCTTGAGAGCTCCAATGAGGTTATAGACTATAATTTCTCAAATATTGCTCCATTGCTAGTAGGTGTCCATAGCCCTGATGGAGTTACTTGCATGTTCCCATAGTCAAGCTTTTTATCACATTTGTATACATGATATTTCAGTTATATATCATTGCTCTTTTGCCTTGAGAGGGATATTTGGCATAGCTCTTTTTCTTTTTATTTTCTTGCCTTGACTTGTAAGTAATGAAACCTACTTGGGTGTGACAATTACAACGACGCTGAAGTAGAATTTTAGATTTTTCACTAGTCATATGATCAACTAGGTGTCTAGAATGAATTAGAGATCTTCTTAATATTCTTGAGATATAGCAATTGATAGATTTTGGGTTAACAAGTCTCAAATAGTGAAATCACTACCCAACCATAAGTAAAGCGTCGTCATAGGATAATGTTGAAAATGAATGACCTTATAACACCAAAGACTTCATGTCTGAATATCTAAGAAAGTAGATGACCCTTGCTTCTCTTGAATGCAAATGAATGATAAACTTGAACAATTGCCTTGTTTTATTGGTACTGCTATATGAAAATGTAGAAACTTTGAGAATGCGATGCATTTAAAAAAGAAACTATATATAATGCAATGCTTTGAATAATATGATATGCAATGCGGAAAGTAAAACCTAAAATAACCCAGCCCTTAGGTATAATATCATTTAAGGTGCATGTTGTTCATAGGGGCAAAGAGTGGATCTCCCTCCATGGTAGCCAAATTATATGCTCCATTGCCTATAACCCTTGTTATGATGAAAGGACCTAGCCAGTTAGGTTCGAATTTCCCTGGCTTTTCTCGTTCCGCTAGGTTCCTTTGATTCTCTTTAAGAACTAGATCTCCCACTTCAAAAGTTCGTGGGTGGACTCGTTTATTATAACTCTGTCTTAGTCTATTTTGATACCCTTGTAGATGATTGAACGTTGTTTGTCTTTTTTCATCAAGCGTTTCTAGTTCTTGTAACCCTGCTACCCGGTAGTCTTCCTCTGATACGATGTTTTGTAAGGAGACTCTTAGAGGCAGTATTTCTATTTTAATGGGGAGTATTGCTTCTATACCATAGACCAAGGAATATGGTGTTGCTCCTGTAGGTGTGCATACTCTCATTTTGTAAGCCCAAAGAGCAGGATTTAACTGGAGATGCCAGTCCCGTCCTGTGTCAGTGACAACTTTCTTAAGAATTTTCAATGTTGTTTTATTTGTTGCCTCTGCTTGTCCATTGCTTTGTGGATAATATGGTGTGGAAAATCTTTTTTGTATGTGAAATTTGTCACACAACTCTTTCACTTCCTGGTTTTTAAATGGACGTCCATTATCTATCACGAAGCACAGTGGAATTCGATATCTAGATATAATATAGTTGAGCATGAATTTTGCTATCTGTTTTCTAGTAGTGTATGTAAGAGGAATTGCCTCAACCCATTTGGTAAAGTACTCAGTGGCTGTTAAGATGAACTTGTGCCCATTGGAAGAAGTAGGGTTGATATTACCCACTAGATCTAATCCCCATTGTGAAAATGGCCATGGTGACGTAATGGGTTGAAGATCTTGTGCTAGTGCATGAATGAGGTCTCTCGTAATGGGTTGACGATCTTGTGCTGGTGCATGAATGAGGTCTCCATACATTTGGGATTTCTTACATTCCTGTACATACTTATAAGCGTCCTTTTTCATAGTTGGCTAGTAATAACTTGTTCTTAACAACTTCTTTGACAATGGTGGACCACTTTGGTGAGCCCCGCAAATTCCATCATGGACTTCCTTTAAAGCAATTTGCACTTCATTTTCATCAAGACATCAGAGAAGAGTTCCATCGAATCCCTTTCTGTACAAAGTATCAACTATAATGGTGTATCTAGATGCCTGACGAATAAGGGTCTTCTTTTGATTTCTGGACAGATCCGGTGACATATACTAAGTATGTAAATATGTATATATTTCATCGTACCAAGGTGATTCTAGACCCACAATTGCACATACATATTCTGTTGGGGGAGTCTCATATGCCGGTAGCATCAACTGTTCTATGCTGAACTCAAACTGAGTTTTTTTAGTAGGCATATTCAGAAGAGATCCTATGGTAGCCATGGCATCTGCTGCCTTGTTTTGTATCCTTGGGATCTATTTGAAGGTAATTTTGTTGAAGTGCTCCTTTTAATCTTCTACCATATTTTTATAAGGCATGAGTTTTTCATCCTTCATGTTATAATCATCATTGACCTGGTTTACAATCAATTGTGAATCACCATAGACCTATAATTCTTGTATTCTCCACTGTACAACTGCATGAAGCCCTATGAGGAGAGCTTCATATTCAACTATATTGTTTGTGCATTAGAAATTGATCCTAAATGACTTAGGTATAGAATCCCCTTGAGGGGCGACGAAAAGAATCCCTGCTCCAGATCCATGACTTGTATATGACCCATCAAAATATAATTTCCACATTATAGATGCAGTCAATGTAAACACAGATTCATCTGGAAAGTCTATCAGCAATGGGTGATTGTCTTGTAAAGGAGCCTCTGCTAATTGATCTACTATAATTTCTCCTTTGATGACTTTTCTATCTATGTATTCTATATCAAACTCGCTCAGGATCATAACCCACTTAGCCAATCGCCCGATCAATGTTGCTCTGCTCAATAAGTACTTGAGTGGGTCAAAGCGTGTAATGAGTTGTACCTTATGAATTAGCATGTAATGTCTGAGCTTTTGGGATGCAAAGATTACTGCTAAGCATGCTCGCTCTATAGGGGTATAATTAAGCTCATAGCCGATCAGAGTCCTACTTATATAATAAATGGCTCTTTCTTTTCCTAATTCATCATGTTGTGCCAACAGAGCTCCTAGAGCTGAGTTTGTTGCTGATATGTATAACAATAGAGGTTTTCCTAGAGTAGCTGATACTAACACTGGTATGTTTAAAAGATAATCTTTTAGAGCTTGGAAAGCTTCTTGGCATTGTTTTGTCCATTTAAAAGTAACTCCTTTCCTGAGTAAATGCTGGAAGGGGTGACACTTATCTGCCAACTATTCTATGAATCTCCTTATGGGTTGCAATCTTCCTTGTAACTGTCTTAGTTGTTTAAGTGTTGATGGAGGTTGCATATCAATGATTGCCTTGGCCTTGGAAAGGTCTACTTCAATTCCTTTATTGGACACAATAAACCCTAACAGTTTACCTGTTGTTACATCTAACACACACTTCTTCAGATTTAGTCAGACATTATATTGCTCCAATTGATCAAATATCTGTGCAAGGACCGTAAGGTGACCTTCTCTTGTCTATGATTTAGCCAATAAGTCATACACATAATCTTCCATTATGTTGTGGATCATTTCATGAAACAATGTTTCCATGGCTCATTGGTATGTTGCTCCAGCGTTTTTGAGACCAAATGATCATATTCCAGCAGTATGTTCCCCATGGGCATGTAAAGACCGTTTTATGTTGATCTTATGGCACAATTTTAATCTGGTTGTATCCTGAGAAACCATCCATTAAGGATAGAATTTCATTTCCAGTTGTTAGGTCAACTATCATATCGATATTGGGTAGTGGGAAGTCATCCTTGGAACAAGCTTTATTTAGATCCCAGAAATATGTGCAAATTCTTATGCCTCCTGTGGGCTTAGTCATAGGTACCAGGTTGGATATCCATTCCACATAGTTAATAGGTCGAATGAAACCTATGACCAACATCTTTTGTAGTTCTATTTTAAATAGTAATGCAATACTTGGATGCATTTTTCTCAATTTTTGCTTGTAAGGTTTAACTCCTAGTATCAAAGGTAAATGATGCAACACTAATTCAGGGTCTAAACCTAGCATATCTACATAGGACCAAGCAAAATTGATAGGTCGTTGCTTGAAAAAATGAATGAATCTATCTTTTTCTTCTTTTCTTAGTGATTTTGCTAGGTGGATGTTATGTACAATCTCTCCTTCTACTATGTTTACTTCTTTTGTTTCTTCTATAAGCAATGTTGAACTTTCTCTTTCAATAGGAAGGCTACCCAAATCGCTCTTGCCATTATGGGTGGTTTGATCTTTATCTTCTATTGTAGAGGTACTTTCTTCTCCAAAGTATGTTGTTCTATCTAGGTCTACAACAAACCCTGCTTTGTGATCACCTTGTGGAAATCCCTCTTTGACTCCGAGAAATTCTGCAATTGCTTTGCCGTTTTCAAACCAATCCAGCATTGGTTTTCCTTCTTGCCCCCAATTAATCAAGTGTGAATGTACAAGGGGTAAATCATTACTCCCTTCCATAGTAGACTCCAATAACATGAAGAATTGATTATTTGAATGAATTTGTGTATTTTCATCTTGTATAGGCTTTATTTGATACCTTAGTATGACACTTGCTGGTGGGCTAGAATCATGGAGTGATAAGAACTCATAGTCATGAGAGTCTGTCTCACTTTCAATGTATTTTTCATCATCTGAGCTATCATCACTTATTTCTTCTTGTTCGTACCATTGATTCTGTTGTAGATTGACTGGTCTTCTTTGGATAGTAGTTACCCTTCTTAAGCCTGGTATAAGCCTTTGCAATCTTTCTTCATCTGATTCATCAGGTTGAGCTCGAGTCATTTCTTGTGGCAGAAGTATTGATAATAACCATGGATTAGATTCATCTACTGGTATTAAGCCTATATCTATTGCAATAGTAGCTTGTGTTGTTGTGTCGACAATTGTATCATTTTGTGACTCAGTGCTAGGTTCTTGCAGGAGTTGTCTCATGTCTTCTCCATCTGATTCTGCACTAGGCAATGTGGGTACTTGATTACTTGTTTGAGATGAAGATGGAAGCACCTATGTGGACAAATCCTTTTGTGGTATGTAGTCTGACGATTTCATTGGTCGATTTAGTATATCAAAGGTACGTTGTCTTGCTTCTGTGATATGTGGTACATGCTTATATCCCAATCCTTGATTCCCTGGATTATCATTAGGAACAATAGGCTCTAGTCTTCCTTGTTTCTATAACCCCAGGCCTGTGGTACCATCATATCCATTTCTCTGGAGCATTTTGAATCCATTGCCATATTGATATGTGGGTATTCTGGGTATTTTCATATGATCCTCTTCTCTATATATCCAATGGTTAACATCTTTGTTCATGGATTCTTCTCGTAAGTCACCCCATCTAATGAAAGAGCATGAGTCTGTATATCTGACAATTTATTTTCCTTCATATTATTTTTGTACTGTATTGTGAGGTTTCCCAAAAGACTTAGGACAAAGAGACAACTGTTTCCCACAAAGTATTTGTAAGGAGGATGTTGTAGGCATATCCTTTTTTGTTTCTGTGATTGTTAATGCCTCCAGTTGTGTAGTGAGAGGTGCTGCTTGATTAATATGTACCTGATTATCCACACTTTCTTTCAAGTAATTGCAATATTAGAAGGGATTTGGATCACCCTTTATGGTGATTTCAATACCATTATATGAGAATTTGACACACTAATGAAATATGGATGGTACTGCTTGCATGGTGTGGATCTATGGGCGACCCAATAACATGTTATATCCTAGTTCTCTATCCAAGACTTGAAAAGTGACCTCTATTATTATAGGTCCCACTTGTAGGAGTAATGTTACAATGCCTTTTGATGGACGTTCTTCATCATCGTATGCCTTGATATTTAACCTCTTGGATGAATCAATGTTAATTTCAGAATATCCTAGTGCCTTAACCAATTTTAAAGTACAAATGTTGAGACCGGCTCCTTCATCTACGAGTACTCTTCTGATTCTTCTCTTATGTATGTAAGCTTCTAGATGTAGTGGGTCGTTATGAAGCAATCTATCACTAGGAGTATCTTGTTCTATGAATGCAATACGTGTGCCTTGTGTCAAATTTCCTACCATAGATTGGAAGGCATTTTCATCTATATCTCTGTCCACTACCGAATCTTGAAGTGCTTTGTCCAGTATAGCTCTATGAGTGGGTGAAATATGCAAAATTTTGAATAATGATATCTGTGTCGGAGTTTTCTTAAGTTGCTCAGCAACATTATAGGTCCCTACTGCTGGTGCTTGATTTTGTGGCATTCCTTGTAAAGTTACCTTTGATCTGCGAGTAACTACTGCATAGTCTCTGTCTCTGGGAGTTATGGTGATCATAGCCACTGTCTCATATGACTTACATGTATTGTTGGTATCATATGCTGTGTTATCAAGATTTATGTTAAATCTCTCTTCATAGTATTTATGTGTATGTTTGACATCCATGATGTGCTCCATGAATTCATCTTCAAACCAACTTGAATGAGATGGTTGATCATGCCCTCAGTCTTTGAGACAAATATTTCTATCATCATCATATTTTGGTGCCTCTGATATCAATTTGGTTATCATCTGTGTGAGTGTCTTGATATTGCTCATCTTGATCAAGTGTTACTTGTGAATCATTGTTTACTATATCTCCTAAGCTAATGGCATGAATAGTGTAGTCGTATGAGACCTTTGTGTAGCTAGCTATATTGTCTTGAGTACCTGATGTGGTAGCTTTCCCTTTGTCATGCTTAACAAATGGATCCTTAAAGATTGTATGGTTCATGTTTGTTGAGGTTTTATCAGTATCGATTGTGATGTCACCTTGGTCTATCATATCTTGGACCAAGTTTTTCAACTTGTAGCAACTTGTTGTTTTGTGACCTTTTGTCCAATGATAATCACAGAAATCATTATCATTCTACCATGTGGGTTTGAAAGGACCTGGTTCATAAACTCTTATTTCTGGTAAAGTGATCATGTTTGTCTGTATTAACTTTTTAAGTGTTGACTCAATAGGTTCTCCTAGAGGTGTAATTCCTTCTTGGAGCATTTACTCTGGGGTACCTTGTGTTCATGTTTTGTGTAGCATTTACATTTGTTGAAGTAAGGTTATTCTCTATATGTGGATATGATGATTGAATTGTTCCCAAAGATAAAACCGGTTGAGTTCTGTTTACTATTCTGGCATCTACAATACCATCATTGGTCACATTTTTGTTTTTCGACCAAAACTTGGATTTGTCATTGTTGTTGGTGTTTCCATACTTAATAAGACCTTGTTCTACTAGTCCCTTCTCACATTTTAGAGCTTTTTCTGTGATTTGTTTGAATGTGGTTAAACATTGCATTTGTATTGGATATTTAATCTTGGCAATCAAGTTTTCTGTGAACATATCCACTTGCTCTGTTTCTAGGATAACTGTCTTGCACCTCCTATAGAGAGCCCTCCATTGTTGTATGAAGGATGCAAATGTTTCATTCTCATATTGTTTAGCGACACACAAGTCCATCAAAGTAATCGGGGTTTCAATGTTATGTGAGAAGTTTGCAATAAACTGTTCAACTGATTCTCCCCATGATGTGATGGTTTGTAGTAAACTTGAAAACCACTCTAAATCCGAACCCCCCAGACTTTTAGGAAATAGTCTCATTAAGTAAGTATCTTCTGTTGTAACCGCTATACATGCCATAAAAAACTCTTTGATGTGGTCTCTAGGATCACCCTTCCCTCGATATCTGTCAAATTTAGGTGTTTCAAAATGTGGTGGGAAAGGAGACATGCATAATGTGTGATCGAAAGGATAAGGACGTAAGTCCTGCATTGTGTAGCTCTTTTTATCGTTACCAGTCTGCATGGTCGTCATTTGTTGTTGCAAATTATGTAATTGTTGTGTCAGAATATCTGTTTGGGTCAAAGGTACACCTTGTGTTTGTGTATGTACCACAAAAGGATTCATAGTTGCATAACTAGGAGGTTGTTGGAAGGTACCATGATTATAATTTTGTGTGTTGTGCGTTCCACTAGGTACCGTGAAATAAGTGATATGGGAACCCATGTTTGGTGGAGTTGTACTTGTTGCATTGGTAAGACCTAGATTTGCATTTTGGTGACTATATGTCAATCCTATAGAATAGGAAACTGGAGGTTGGGTTGCACTTATTGCTTGTGTTTTAATAGGTGTTGAGACACTTGATATTATTGGTATGCTCTGTGTTGGTATACTATCATTTATAGCTGAAGATGATGCACTTGTTTGAAAGTTTGCATTTGTATTGACATTTGTTTGGATAGGTACATTTTGAGGAAAACTTGAGGTCATTGCTTGCATTTGTGTTATGGGCGGTGTTTGACTGTTATCTTGACCTAAAGTTTTTCCTATTGGTAAGATCTTTGTGACATCAAAATCTTCAGGTAGTTTCGACCCATTTTGTAATAACAATGAGAGATATTCGTCCCTATCACTATGTATAAGTGCATCTAAGATCATAAGGACATGTGGATCTTGTTGAGTTGACTCAATTTCTTCTTTTGTTAAATGTTGTTGTAATTCATTTAGGGTAGGCAGTGCCTGAGAACCTAATTGTTGACTAGTTGATATGTCCATATTCCAAGTTGGGTTTACAGACTGGTCGTTGTTTGGGTCCATTATACCTTTTGCCTTTTGTGACCTTGTGATGGGCATTTAAGACTACTATATGAGGGTGGTTTTATGCAAGCCGATGACTAATGCTAGACTGTAGAGGTAGGTATGAGGTATGCAAAACTAGACTAGACTCTCTATTGAGGATTTTGACATGAGACTTGTTGAGTATTTCTGGATTTCTGTAATGCAAGTTTTTCCATGTCTTCTCTTAGACGTTTTGCAAGAATTTCTCTATCAATCCTACAGGAAATTTTATTCTTGATATTTATCTCGTACTCAACTCCTATATACTACGGTGTGTTTCTCCTTGAGTCCTAGGCTAAGTTAGCTATACCTTCAATGATTTCTCGCTAACCATCATTTGGTACTAGATTAGGTTGCTCGAAGGGGAGCAAACCATCACCTGGGAGACCCATTAAGACACATGCTATGACTTTGTAGGATGATTATGTCAATGATGATGGACTAAGACAGACGTATATGAAACCTAGATGGAGACGTATATGAGGATGATAATGGGGATGTTAATGAGGACTATGCAAGGACTAATGATGATAGTAAGGACATAAATGAGGACTATGCAAGGATTTATGACGATAGTAAGGACGTAAGTGAAGACCTATGCAAGGACTTAGGATGATAGTAAGGACATAAATGAGGACTATGCAAGGATTTATGATGATAGTAAGGACGTAAGTGAAGATCTATGCAAGGAATTAGGATGATAATAGGACATAAATGAGGACTATGCAAGGACTTCCTAGGGTCACAAGTGTATAAACCATTGAGTTTTGACGTTTCAAAAATGGACTTTGTTTTCGGTAATTCTATGTATAGGACCAGTTTTGTGGTTTCTTCAAGCCTGAGAACAATTGTTTGGAGGTAAATATAGCTGACTGAACTGGTTTTTCAAACAATCTCAGAAAATTCAGAGATACGTAGGATAGGGCCTGAAATAGCCCAAAGGACTGACTCAATACTCTAGTCTGACACAACGATACATAAAAAAGCACAAAATACAATCTTAGGTTGGAAAGTGGACACCATTTAATGAGGCCCTTATGAAATACCGAGACAAAATGAACAGATAGAGAGTCTGGCAGCACTGGCTCCACTCCACGACACACACTTCTCAGGCATGCCAGTCTCTCTTACCCTGAATATCCAAAGATCTTATAGCTGAGGGATTCCTGTATCATAGTGTAAGGTACATGAAGGGTATCTATGGGGTATGATCTGCACTCCCGAAATCACTGAATGTAGGGTTTTGGGCTACTAATTTGGTTCTTATTGTAGGGTTTCAAGGGGTCCCGATCCAATGATGGATTCTCAGAGCAAGCCACTTAAGACTTTACTTGAGCTTATCGGTGCAGGGAAGGCCCCCACATACATCGAATTCACTCAACACTCTAGTCGCCTGACCAATATATTTATATAGCGGCTCGAAAAACTCGCTTGAGAGTATGCTAGGAGAGATGATATCCCCAACGCATGCCAATTTGAAGTACCTCTATGGGGTGATGAAATCCCTAGTCAAAGATACCCCTCACTACGTGGAATAAAATAAAAATTGGATGTCGTTGTCACCTTCTTCCTTTCTCCCAAGACCCTGAAGGCAGGTGGAAAGTTAGTTAATGCAACAGTAGGTCCACCTAAACATGATAAAAATTCTTTACCTTAAGAAAATCAAATGTGATTTAATCTTATGCAGCCTGATTCACATTCATTTTATAGCCCAAATTTAGGTGTTGAATACACATCTGCATGTCCATTTTAAAAACCAAATTGAAATATGAAGGCATGCATGTCAATTTTAACCGTTATTGATTTTAAGCCCAAATCGAAGTGTTATACATGCATGTCAATTTTAACCAATGTTAATTTTAAGCACCAATAGATGAAGTGTGAGATTGTGCATGCATGTCCATTTTAACCATTGTTGATTTTAAGCACCAAAAGATGAAGTGTGAGATTACGAGTGCAATTGATCTAATACTAATTTTATCCTTTCTGTAAATTCACCACAGGCTGCAAACAAATGATTAGCAGTAAAATCAAATCAACAGAAGACAGAATAAAAAATTGACAGAAACAAATGTGTGACAATACTTGCGTAATTGCGTGACACTGACAGAGCCAATGCGTGAACATAACATAGTGAATGCATAATTCTGACAGCTCGAATGCATGACAATAATAGATCAATTGCATAATCCAAACATTTCAATTGCGTGATTGACAGGCAGATAACACTAAAAAATAAAAAATTAATCTAAACCTGATCAAAAACCTACAAAACCAATTATGAGGCCCTAGCTAAATCTCTCATCATCCATTCAATATTAATTAGATCATATTTAACTTGATATGAGAGAACTAAGTTGTTATATCTATCAAAGGTTAGTTGATCTTCCCAATCTTGTATCTGCTTTTCTGCTTGGAGAACCCTTTGATAGCGTTTGGCCTGTCTTCTTTGTTCCTTTGTCCTTCTATCACCTGAGGTCCTGAATTGTACCTTTCGTGCCATAAACTGTTATAATCAAATCATGCAAAATAATATGTTTTTTTTTTTTTTTCAGATTTACTCAATTTTAGAGAAAATTAAACATATCAAAGAACATAAAGGATATGAGAATAGAAACAATAAAACATCAATTTTCCCTCCGAATGCGTGATCTGTAAAGGGCGATTGTGTGACCCTATCTGGTCGAATGCGTGACCCCAAAGGGTTGAATGCGTAATGTTGTCTATGTGATAGCGTGATGATAAATCTATTCTCGAAATCCATGCAAAATCTGTAAAAATAAAATAAAATTCGTACGACCTGCAAAAATTACACAGAAAACAAAGAAGGTAAATTAGTTGTTGTTCACGTTAGGTTCACCAAAATGTAGCATGCTCAAATACACCATTGCTAAATAGGAAATAAGGACGATCACAAATCCTTAACTATCTAAGCAATTCAAACATAAAACCAAAAGAATAAATGCAAAATGGAATTAAACTAAGTGATGCCCTCCTAAATGGCACAAGATTAGTCTAAGATCAATCAACACAAAACACAGAAAACATTAGTGTTAGTCAATCGAAAACTAATCTAAAAAGGCATACCAAAAGAGAGACTATAAGCATGCAAGCATATTTAACTATCAAAGCAAACATGATGAGGCATCTCCAAATACCTCCTAACATACTCTTAGTTCCTTCTCCCTTGTTCCTCTCCTCTCCAAGTTCCAAAATAGTGTAGCTCTCAGCAGCTTTTTGCACTATGGATGCTTATGGAGGATTGAGATTTATAGAATAGCTCTAAATATGAAATGAAAAGCTATTTTAATGCTAAAATGAAGTATTTTAACCAAAAAGACAAGATTTAGTTATGCTATGCTAAAATGCTCTCTAAAATGACTATAGTCTAAATGCTTACAAGTTTTCAGGATCTGGATTATGAAGGAATGGGCTCTATTTATAGGAAAAATGGAGCAATGGATGGCCAGGATTGAAAGGTTTAATCAAGGGTCAAGCTTGAAAGTTGGGGATCCATGTGCACAATTTGCACCAATGAAATGGTGACAAGTGTCAACACAGGATTGGGTTGAGAGAAGAGGTTGGAGGCATTAAAGGCTTGAGAAGACCTCATGGTTATCTAAAGGCTAAGAGTCAAGCCTAAATTAGGATTACCCACTGGATTAGGAGTTAATGCAAGGATAAACCTTTGTGCAAATGATTAAGAGATAATCATGGTCAAAGCATTAATGACCTGATGAGACCCTTGGGTTGGGTAGAGGTTGAGTCAAAACAAATGTTTTAACCATGTGGGAGAGTTGAATTAACCATTAATGGTTATTGGAGACTTTGGGGATTAAGTGGTTGAAAGTTGGAAGCCTTTAATGGTTTTCAAAGACTTTGGGGTTTTTTGGTGGTTGAAGGTTGAAAACCTTCAATGGTTATCCAAGACTTTGGGCCATTTGAGAAGTGACTCCATTTTGCTTAGGAATGTGACAATAATTAGGGGATGGATTAGGCTAATTAGGAAGGGGTTAGAAGAATCTAGAAGGGGATTAGATTTTACAAGTGGATTTGGTGGGTGAGGGAAAATAGGATTTTATTTAAAATAAAAATTCATTTATTTCAAAATGTGTGCAAGTTGCATTTGTAGGAAAATGCAAGTGGGGTGGGGATAATGATTTAAATAAATGTTTTATTTAATTTATTTAAAAGAGGAATAGGGGGATTTAATTAAATAAATAGATTTTATTTATTTAATTGATTTGTATTTGGTTTAATGAATTAATTAAAATAAATTGAATAATTTATTTAATTAATAGAAGAATGTTTGGAGATGAATTAATTAAATATTTATTTAATTAATTGGTGGCTAGTGGATTTTTAATCAAATAAATACAAAATATTCATTTAATTAAAATGGACAGATTTATGTGACTACACTAAGCAATATGAAACTCCCTATTATGCATCGTGGCTTCCATTGTCCTTCTTCTCTCTGTGGTATGATGGCTCTCAGATATTGTACTGGCAACATGCAATTGACACAAAGATTCGAAGTTCGTGATCTAGAGGAATTGTGAGGATTGAATGCTCAATTTATAGATTTTTGGAGAAGATTGATTGAAAGGTGGAACAAAATGATCAAGAGGTGGAACTCAGGTGAGCTCACATGCTCATTGATAGTTGAACTACTGACTTGGAGGTGAAACAAAATAGATTGAATAGATTAAAGGAGTCAACTGATTGAGAAAAAACTAATTGAAAGAAGAAAAAGAATGATTGGAAGAAATAAAGAAGATGACCAAGAGAACTAGAAGATGAAAATAGAGACTGGAGAGATAAATGATTTAATTAATTGATTGATTGAATTAATTAATTAATTTAGCATGTGCTTGCACTTTGACTTAGATTTTCAATTTAATCTTTGCATGATATTTATTCAAATAATTGAATTTATTTAAATTCAATTTAGTATTTGAATATATTTAGAACTTGACTTTGATTTTCAATTTGATTTTTGAAATCATGCACATGTATTTGAATTTGGAAGAAATTAGAAGAATATGAAATTAAATGAAATTAGAATTTGGGGATTTGGAATTGAAGAATTAATTAGCTAATTAAATAATTTTAAGAAACTATTTAATTATGCTAGAAATGGACTTTAATTAAATAATAAAGATTATTTAAATTAAAAGATTAAATCACAATTAATTAAATAATTAATATTTAATTAATATTTAGAAGAGAGTTGAATGATTAGATGATTAGAGATAGAAATTGAGAATTAATTTATTTAAATAATAAAGATTATTTAAATTGGGGAATTAATCAGGATTAATTAAATAATAAATATTTAATTAATATTTAGAAAATGGTTAAAATGATTAAATGATGATAGAAATAGAAAATAGAATAATTAGTAAGATGATGAGGAAATATGAAATTAGAAGAAATAGTTAAAAATAATAATTAAATAATTAAAGAATTATTTAATCAATTTGAGGAATAATTAGTACATGATCAATGAGACATTTTTAGGTGTCTACACTCTATATTGTCACTATCGTGCACCACACTATCTATGTGATCCTTTTTGATGGTGGTATGGCACACTATAGTTCATGCAACTCTATGTGCCAAGTGTGTGGGTGCACCATTTGCACAGTGTGCCCTCTCATTTACATGACCACTCTTGTTGAGTGTGCATTTGCATTCCCCAGATGTATCTACCTACCATTTGCACAGTAGTTTTTCCCATTTCCATATGAATTCAAGTAAATTATTAAAAACTAGTGTGTTATATTGCACCAACTTGGTCAAGTCATAACTCCTAGATCTATGATAAGAAATGAACTTCTTTACATCATCAAAAAGAGAACAAAGAGATATTGTTTAATTCCCTTGGAACCCTTCCTATAATAATGGTTCTTAGGGACCGATGCCAATTTAGACCCCAAATATTGTTATTAAGGCCTCCAAAAATGTGGTTTTTTGAAACATGGAGACGCTAAAAAATTAAATTTTTGATATTTTCAATCTGTGGTCACTTTGGATCATCAATCACCCCATTTGAACTCTAAATCTACGCATTTACCCTCTCTTTTTAATTTCCTAGCCTATCTTTCTTATCGTGAGATTGCCCTCGAACTTGTTCTCTTGTCTATCTCCTGAGGGCACATCTATCCTATCACCAGTGTATATTACTCATCATCTTTTCTTTGAAAAAACACCATAAAAATTATTGGCTTGAAGAGGGGAAAAATGTAGACATTTGAAAATGACTAAAGCATTTTCATATTGCCATCTCATCATTTAGACTAGTCCATATTAATTAAGAAAAATTTTAATTACTTATTTACGATAAAATTTTCTCTAATAATTAAATGACTTTTAATTATTTAATTAGTTCATTAGCCTTTTCTATCCACAATTAATTAAATGTTTTTATTTAATTAATTTTGCCTATTTTATTCCAATATTAATTAAATAATTTTTATCATTTAATTAATTTCCCTCCTATATTAAATTTCTTAAAATTATTTAATTAGCTAACACTTCCTTCCAAAATCAAATCAATTCAAATAATTTATTTAATTTTCTCATCTCAAATAAATAAAATTAATATTTATTTATTTTCACTATGCATTATACACCTTATATTTCTACCTCATCAAACCATGTGCATTATAGATCCCATCCTCTCTCAATTTTTTTCATCCACTGATCTTATCATTTAATCTTCACCATTGATCAAATGTGATGTGAGACATATAAGTAAGACATTCATTTTACTCATTTTACCCCTAACACTTTTGAGAACATACACTATAGTCAAATTATGAGTCATCTATCAAGTATTATATCATTATTAAGAGCTAGCACTATCACTATCAAGTATTTATTAACAAGCATCAAGCCTTCATACTATCATGATATTATCAAAGGCATGCTACAAAATATGAGAGAAAATCTACATCAAGCATTTAAGAAAATATCAAGAAACAATGGAGTCCCTTAAGGTCTTTGGGTTGGTATTAATATTTCTTATCATTTGATCTATTCATAGATCTTAGGCTTCATTATGTGATTGCGTGGATTGTGAGTTTGGATCTTGTATTGCATTTGTTTCCCTATTCTGATTCACCTTTCCATACCATTCACCAATAACCTTCAAACTTCTTTGCTTGATAAATTTGCAATCCTACAATAAACAACTTGAATTGCTTGCTTGATCATTATGATTGATTGCCAGATTGAATAGCTAGAATCATGTTCCTAGAGATTTAGAATCCCGTTCCTAGAGATTTAGACCTTCAAATGTTGAAGGGAAACACATTTATACGTGTATGTACCTTTCTGCAAACAATTTTTTGGGAGTCTAAAATGGGATATAATTGTTGAAGGCCCCTAATTGACATTCAAATATTTGAATTTGGAGTCAAATTGGGAGGACACTAGCAATGGACGCTAGTGTCCAACCTTTTTATAGCTACACAAAGGGTTATGCACTAGTCGAGGTGACCCACATTATAGGTTTGGTCCCAAATCAAGCACATTTAAACAAGTTTAGGCACAAATACCAATACAAGTGTTAAACCTAGTGTGAAATTGTCAAGGATATATGATTTATAATGCTAATATTTTTAAAGGAGAATAATCGTAGCCTATTAAACTCATAAAAGGTGTTTAAACCTAGTGTGAAATTGTCAAGGGTATATAATTTGTGATGCTACATTTTCTAAAGGAGAATAATCCTAGCCTAGAAAACTCATCAAAGGTATTTATCAACTTTGCTTGTATATTATTCTAGTCTAAATAACTAAAAAAATATAGACATCAGTTAAGTATTCATCATCAAGCATTTTTTGAGATTCAAGACCATGTTTCATCCTTCAAGCATTGTGGAGCAAATTTGCATCAATCTTCATGCAAGAATCTATGTGTGATGAGGTTTTTCATGTTTATGTGTTTGTAATGCCATTACATTCAACATTTGTGATTACATTTAAAGAGCATTGAATCATTATTAGCAATTACAGATATGAGGTATATCTCCTTAGCATTTACTTCAGTATTTATATTATTCAATTCAAGGTTAATTCCTAAATTGTGGTTTGACTTAAGGAAAACCCCTATCCACAACCCCATTTCTTTTTTTCCATGTGCAAGGAACAAGCTCAAAAGCTATACTTCAAGATTTCAACAAATTCAACAATGACAAACAGGTTCAGCTTTCTAAGAAGTAAAATTCGGAGGACCAAGGTGAATCTGTATCATCTGGTTCCAAAAAATTAGGCCGAACTTCTAGGAACATGTTCTAAATATCTTATTTTGCCTAGATATCAATTTGTGGCTCCATGGGACATCTGTAGCAGTCTAATTTTGATAATTTTCTTCAATCATTCCTTGTTGTTGGGTGAAAATTTTGTAAACTGGTGAAGGTTCACAAAATGTGTCTTTCACGATAGCACACAGGATGATATCTCTAAGAAGGCAAGATATAACCCCTCCTAATTATAAGGGAAGGCTCACCCTTTCTAATACAATTGCTTTCTCTTTTTCCTACCTACTAACTTTACACTAATCCAAGGTACAATAACAACTTAGTCCTCTTCTTTCAAAACCAGTTATATCTAATTCTCTTTTCAGAATAGATTCCTTCTCTAAATGACTTAAAACTTGCGGTAATATTAACTAATTAACTTATGAATTAAAGTGTCCATGAAAGAACAAAGTATTTCATTACTTTCCTTTTTCTAAAAATGACTTAGGAACGAGAGTTAGCACACTTAGGAACACAAATATTCTTTCAATGTACCAAAATTTCTATCAACCACTGTAACCCAAATATATTGTCAACTCAAAGACACAAATATATCAAAAGATATTCTACTCTAACTCGATAGTTCATATAGCACAAAGACTCTACTTTCTATCTTCTAAATATAATTTTTAGACATAATTTATAAAATCTCAAAGACTTAAAGCAATTCTCCCCTTAACTAATTTCCAGTTCTTGAAACTTCAAACTAACTCAAAGATTACTTGTAAAGACTCAAAATACTTTTCAAATTTTAACACCAAGACTATATCCAATTTAAATAATTCAAGAACATATGACACCAATCACATAAGAACATTCAAATCATATAAAAGATTGAACTCAAAACAAAGTTTGAATGCCAAGCTTCTCTCTTTCTTGATTAAATTGTAAATTTACAAAATGAACACCAAGTCTTAATTTTCTTTTCACTTTGGTAGAGTTTTGTTGCATAAACAAAGATGGAAAAAGATCCTTATTACAATAATAATCGTCATATATATAGTAGAGGGGTGCAACATGAAAATAGGAAATTATAACTAATTCTATGACTAAGTAAAAAGAAGAGTTCGATTTGACTTAGGACTTGTGCACTCAACATGTGCACATGTGTAGTTACAAAATGACACCTGAGGTGTCAATTGAAATAGTAAAATTCCATTGGAAAAACATGAAAATGACTAAGTATCATTCCCTTGAGCTGAATCTTGCTTATAGAACTCCTCGATCTTTTGCAAAGCATTCTTTATTTGAATTCTATTAGGTCCCAAGGTGTTTCCAGTGATGACTTTGACCCTTATGATATAATTTTTTAACTTAGATATTTTCTGAACATTAGAACTTGAAGGCTCTCCTTGAGTTTTACCTTTCTTAGACCCAAATGTAAATTTCAACTTAGGAGCCTTTTTTGGAGTAGCAAGATCTTGTTTGTTCTTGGTTCTAATCTCCGATCTCTTTCCTATTGGGCCATTAGTGTCATCATCAGAAGTAGAAGAGAAATATTTTAAAGGAACACCATGAAAAGATAACCAAACATTAGTATTCGTAAGAATACTCTGAAAAAATGTGCCCTGATGGAAGTACATTCCTTTTGCGACTACTAGATGAGAGGAAAAGGAATGGAAGAAACCTTGTTCTTCTCATACATTGAATCCAAGATATCACCGTCTTCCTCCAAATCTTCAGGAACATCGACAAGACCAAAGTCCTCAATCTGTTCAATTGCCAGCTGACAATAATCAAGTTTTCTCACATCATGCCCGGACCTACAATCAACCCAAACATCTTCAATCCAATGCACATGTACATATGCCTTCTTCAATTTGTTTCTCATTCCTTTGTAATCAAAGTCCTTTATATCCTTAAAGAACCTCATGGTAACTCTTCTCATCTCCTCCTCCATTGCCCTGGCCTTAACGATGGAATTGATAGAATACCTTCCAATTGAAAGAGAAAATTTCAAGTCCATCTTATGAGAACCTGATTGGGCCTCATGCACAACATTCATCTGACGAGAAAGATCCATTAGCACAATCTTATCAGAAGGGTATCTAGGAAGCATGAAGGGCTCAACATTGAAACATCCAAACCTGATATATGTAAAGGTTGGAAACTGAAGGAACATGCATCCATATTGATTCACTACTTCCCATGCATGATCATAAAATCTCTTATTATACAAGTTCTTATTTAGCATAACCATTTAATAACCAAAGAAAGCATAATTCACTCTTCAGAAATGATTATGACTTTCTTGAAGAACCAACTGGGAATAGTATTTGTGTACCTCAATTTGCCTCCCATCGCCAGTAGTAGACAATCTAGGAAAATGTCTCATTGAAGCTGCAAGGCACACCAAGTAAGAAGTCATATAGAACTTAAGTGTAGTAGGAACCTTGGTGAGATGTTCACATATGGCATCACTAATCTGTTTCCCCCAAAATATCTTCTCCTTGTTTTGTCTGGTCACATGAATATAATGATACATCCATTTATAGAAAGTATTAGAAGTAGGAAGTCCTTTAAATCTACTTAAAAGGGTTATCAAATAATTGACCTCTTCAATGAAGTCACTTCTAGGAAGAGTCTCTAACCATCTTACAATAGTAGGTCTTGGGGTTTTAAGCCAATTGTCATTCATATTACGCCTACACTTATTTGAATTTCTATCAAAGTAGGATATAGATGACTGCATTGTAATATCAATATACTTCTCAATACTAGGACACTTGAAGAATAAATCAAAGAATTCTTCATCAAGCCTGATCCATTTCTTCCTAGATTCATCCTTCACACTTCTGCTATCTGGATCAAAAAGAAGCTACTAAGTGGATGCCACTATTGATAATAGCTTCCATGTCACGATATGAAGGTGGTTTCTTGATTCTTTTATGAAATTATTTTAGATCAACATAACTTATCTCTATTCCTCTAATGTGATCAATATTAGAAGTAACTGAAGAAGGTGGAAAAACCAAATGTGGGTCCTGCTTCTTGAATTTCATTCTTTTTGTTTGGAGAAACCTCTGTCATTGATATAATAATAACACTAAGAGAAAAAAGACAATCATCAGCATTATAATAATATATTGGATCAATTCACTTTTGTTCATATGTCTTGAACAAATTCTGAAATAGCACATTTGAAACAATTAGGTTTTCCAAAAAACCCTTTTCGACAAATTAATATCTCCATGGTGAATTGAATGAAAAATAACCATTTACGTGTGTGCAATAAATGAATTTTGAATAAATAAATTCAAAAAATTCATTTACAAAAGAATGGGTGAAAAAAACGTAATTAGGGTTTTCAAAGTTCTAATTACATTTGAAAAAACCAAAAAAAGGTGTAATTTGGGTTTATAAACCCAAATTACACATTAAAAATATCATGGCAGAGAGGTGTCGGTCGGGTTCATAGACCCGTCGAACTCCAACAAGGAAGATCAAAAGAAATGGTGGAGGGAAAGTTTAGAAACTCGCCATACACCATAACATATAAGAACACAATGTTGGGCGGTGTCGCAGACTCGCCATACACCGTTTATGGTGTATGGTGGCCCTACGGCCCCGCCAAACATCATTAATGATCACTGTAAAAACTATTGATAAACCATGTGTTAGATGGGGTTGCAAACCCGCCAACACCATATCGTGGTGTATGGTGGGCCTATGGCCCCACCAACACCTCAATGAAATGCAAGGGAACAACGTGTGGTTGAGGTCGCTAACCCGCCACACATAATACTGTGGTGTGTGATGGCCTGATGGCCCCGCCCACACCATAATGCAATCAATAACATTCAATATAACACAAAAGAAAGGTGAGGCCATGGCGAAGTCACAAACCCGACTCGGACCACTCAGTGGTGCGTGTTGGGCCTACGGCCCCGCCATGACACTAAAAAGGAAGATCAAAAGGAAATAATAGAAATCGTTTAGGATCGTATGATCCAAATGAAAAATCTGGTAATAAAAACTAGTGAAATATATACAAAAATAGAAATAAGGAAGAACAAAAAAGGTTTCTAAAACCCTAGCAAGAGGGAAAAATAGATACATACCCGAAATGTAAGATCAAATTCTTCTTCCTCTAGCCACGAAATCAACTTGGGAAAGATTAAAATGAGGGTAAAAAGAGAAATAAGTTTTAAAAACCGAGGGAAAATACTCCTAAACCAATTCTTCTAATGAGCCATAAATAACTCAAAGTGCAACAAAAGGGTGCAATTCAGGTTTATAGACCCGATTTGCACCTATGAGGTGTAAATTAGGTCTATGAACTTGAATTGCACCTTAAAGATTAAATGAGCCAAAAGAGGTGTAAATCAGGTTCGTAAACTCAATTTACACCTCGACTTCACATAAAAGTGAATAAGTGTAAAACATGGGAAAAACGCGCTTATGACGACAAAAATATCTCATAAAGCGAACCATAGAGTAGGAAAAACCACAAATGAGCCAGAATTTGTGGGGTACCCTCATTTTTTTTGCTAACGCTAAAAATGAGGACAACACTTGTTTTACCCTAATTCACATTTACTATCCAATATTCAACTAGAAAGAGGTGGCAAAAACATAACTCATGAATCTAATAATATTTTAAGTTGTTTCCATATTTGGATTGTGGCTAGATCTATTAGGTTCATCCGTCTTTCAATGTGGTGGTCCCCAAGGAAAAATTAGTGGTCTTACTATCCTTATTTGTGAAACCCTATTTTTTCCACCATTACATTTTGGTGAACCCAACCTCTTTCATGCTTATTTATGATTTATGGTCTTAGATCTAATTTGTAGGCATTTAAACAAAAAAATTGCACTTATAATTACATAAATTTAGTGGTGAATTTCACAAAAACCCTAATTTATTTTTATAAAATTGACTTGTGGGATGCATAATTTTTTAATTGAATTTTCATACTTGATTTAGGGTTCTTCCTAATGGAATTTGCTAAATCTAATTTGTTTACCATTTCACATATGATTACATTGCTTTTTATTTATATTTATCAAAATCATGTGTTGGATAATGGTTTCTTTGTCATGAACCATATTTATCTGTAAGTATTTATTAGAAAAATAGTGTTTATTTTTCATTTATGAAATTGAAATGAAATGGAAATGGAATTTTTAGTGAAATAGATGATAATGAAATAGGAAAATTCTATGCGATGAAAGGATTTGCATTATGTTATTTATGTAAATGCAATTGAATGATTAGTATTGTTTTTATTATGAAATTGGGATCGTCATTGCTCATGAGCAATTGAGTGCAAGTGAATGCGGGAACAGGTGAACACAAATGAAGGAGAGAACATGGTTTAGGTAGATTTGTTTTAGCTCTTGGACTTCGTTAGAATAGATGGAATCTCACACACCACATTAGAATTTATAATCTGCATCTTGCAAAGATAGATGATTTAAAATGACTTTATTTGAATGTTTGTTTGAATAATGAATTTGGTATAAGTAGTTGTCATCGACATTTCTTTAATTTGAAGAAAGATTGATTTTTAAAGTTAATTATTAAAAAAAATGATTATACGTGTATTTTGATGTTTGAATGTGCATTTTGTGTGCAGATAATGTATAAATTTCATATCATGCTTATATTTCTACTTTGTGATTTCTAGATAGTCACACACACACACACACACACACACACACACACACACACACACACACACACACACACACACACACACACATATGTAAATGTGTATATGAAGTATATACACACACATATATACATATATGATTTATATAATGTTTAGAAAAAGAAAAGATAATTAAATTTGAATTGAATTATTACTATATATATATATATATGTATATGAGTTTGAATAATAATTTGATCATATACCTAGGATGAGCCTTTGGTGAAATGGTGGGGCTTCTTACCTGTAGTGCCTACAACCTAGGTTCAAACCCCCACGGGTTCATCTCTACTGTTTTAAAAATGGAGTACCCTTACCTTGGGGAGAACCTTGGAGAAATGGTGGGGCTTCTTGCTTGTAGTGCTTACATCCTTGGTTCAAATCATAAATTTAAATATAATAGTGTGGTCATAGGGAGCAAATGGCGGCGTTTGAAGGCAGCAGGAGCGATAGCGCCACCAGGAGCAGGGAAGCCGATATGCGAGGTTTGGGTGTTCAGGCTGCAAAGATTCCAAATCAAAACAAAGTCACTCCAAAGATCAATTCATGGAGCGATGAAGCAGATATTGCCTTTCCCACTGAAATAGGTAGGTTTCAACCCTCTCAGAACCTGACTAATTCCGGGAGAAAAGACATTTTCCATGGAGACAGATATTCCAGACCGTGGATGAATTATGGAAATCCATATTCAAGTGGCAACCAGTGCCCTATTGACCCGCTAAAATGGAAGGAAAATGGTTTCATTTGGAATAACAAAGGATGGTTTTGCAAGGCCAAGTATCCTGCTTCTTATTTTCCCCAAAACTGGCAACCATTGCCTGAATCTAGCATCCTTGGGGTGGCAATCGAGTGAGGCAATCCACATTCTGAACCCAATCTGGTCCCTCTGAAATCTCATGGTAATTTCCAAATACGGAAAGGGCATTTCGGGCAAGACAACTCTAGGACGAACCATGCCAAGTTTTGGAGATCCAATTTTCATCTTAAAAATCGGAACCCTTGTTTGGATAGAGTGGGAAATACTGATTTCTGAGGATGAACTTTTCACCCTCATCGTCCCCGTCATCCTAAACCGGTGAGAAAAACTTCAAGACCTACTATATTTTTGGATGAAAATAAAATAAATGATGCTAGGTCGAATTTGCTTGAGTTTTTCTTTTTCATCAAGTGGGGAGGTGGAAAACGGGTTAAGGGTAACTTTGAATCCTAGTGTCGAGCACAATGGGGAAAGGATATTAACATCAATATTCTCCCAAATGACTTCTATATGATAGAATTTATGAGTAATGAGGAGAAATGGCAAGCTAAAAACAAAGGTCCATATATCTTAGATGGTATTGAAGTTCACATCATTGAATGGTAGCTCAATTTCAATCCCCAGACTCATGTATTACCGGACAGTAAGGTATGGATAAGACTCTATAACTGTCCCTTAGATTACTAGCATATTGATGTCATTAAGGATATATGCAAAGATCTTGGCACATTTGTATCGGTTGATGACATTTTGGAGGACAAAATATGGGTAAGCTTCCTTAGAATATGCATTTGCACAGATCAAATCACCAAGATCCCGGAAGAAGTTAAAATTATTGGTGCAGGAAAATTCTGGATCCAAAAGATTGATAGAGAAGATCATATGCATATTTGCCCTAAATGATTCTCCTTGGATCACACCGGCTTAGGTTGTGATGTTTCGGCTATGATACAGAAAATTTATTCCTGTATGCAATTTCCTATTGAAGAAAATCTGCAACCGGAACCTCCTATCTCCACTGATACTGGGGAGGATTTTAGAAACAAAATTCATGAAAATGAGAATATTCCCTTGACTGAGGCAACTCCTTTTCACATAGCTCCTCCCTCCTCTGATCAAAGTGAGAGCCAACAAGATCTACTCATGCTTCTGGAAAAGACTAAAACCTTACAGGTGGATATTGAAACTAAACTAGTGGATTCGCTACCATCCTCTCCTCTTGAGACTGGGAGCCAGCTGGTAATTGAAGACTACAAAATTCACACTCGAGAAAAGGATGCTACTAGAAATTTGGGGGAGATGGGAGATAAGATTTTCTCTTTGCTGGGTATTGAATTGGAAGATGGAGAAATCGAGTCTTCCTCTTCAGAGTGGGAAGAATACTTTGAGCTTGACTCTGATCTTATATTGGAGGATTCCACAAAAGGTTTTGGGAAGTCGGATTCAACCATTGACAAACCAAACTTCAAGCCAAAAGGAATGCGGGGGTGCAAGTCAAAAAAATAATGCTAGCAATTGCTGGTGCAGCTAGTGGTCAAACCAAACTTAATTTAGGGAAGGGAAACACCCTTCCGCAGGAGCAATGAAACTCTTAGCTTGGAATGTCAGGGGCATCAATGCCCCTGACAAATGGCACTTGATTAAGCACCCATTTGATGACACCAAAGGAGATAGATGGCTACTACAAGAGACTAAATGGATTAAGTCTGAGATTGATGTAAAAATGAGAGTTTGGAAACAGTGGAATGGTCTATTTAGGCAATCAGATGGAGCCTCTGGTGGCTTGGGAATCATCTGGAATCCCATGAATGTTAGGATCTCTCTTGTTGGGGAAGACAAGTATTGGCAACTTTGTTTGGTAACTATCCTAAGATGGAATGAGAATTTCATTCTTTTTAATGTCTATAGACCATCTTCTTCTAGTGATAAACATGCTCTTTGGGATATTTTAGCTATCAGACTTTGTAGTATTGTCGATGGCAGTTGCGTGGTTGTTGGGGACTTCAATGTGATCCTTTCTGGCAATGAAAAAAGTGGGGGCATTCAGAGGACTGGTACGTCCCAGAAGGATTTTTTGGAATATGTTGAGAAGAATCACCTAATAGACATTGTTCCTAAAAATGGAATTTTCACATGGACGAACAGGAGATCGGGTTTTACTAATATTGTTGAATGGCTAGACCGGTTTCTTGTTACTGGTGATTGGCTAGGACAAAATATTGTATTAGAGTCATCGATTCTCCTACTTATTGGATCAGATCACTACCCGATTTGTTTGGAGGTCGCCAAGGGACAATCGGAGGGAGGTACCCCTTTCCGGTTTGAGAAAATGTGGCTTAGAGTGACTGAGCTATATGATCTTTTATCTATTTGGTGGAATGAACTGGTTCTAGGGAATAATTCGAGATTATTCATACTCAATAAGAACCTCAAGTATATTAAGGTTAAGATCAAAGAATGGAATATGAGCCATTTCAAGAATATTCATATGGAGAAATTAATAATTAAGGTTGAGTTGGAAGAAATAACCAATTCTGTTATTACTTCAGGAATGAATGAGGATTTTTATATCAAAGAAAAATCCCTCAAATCTAATCTAAATGAAATCCTTCTGTGTGAGGAAATCCATTGGTGACAAAAATCAAGGGAGTTATGGCTTAAGGAAGGTGACAGAAACACCAAATTCTTCCATAGATCGGCCATTGTCATTCACAATAGGAACAAAATATCAGAGATTAAGAGACTGGATGGAAACATTGTCAGAAACTATGAGGACATTGCACATGAAGTTGTAAGATTCTTTGAATCTTTAACGAATGGTGGTTGCCAGAATGATCATGAAGCAAGAGTCAGACTTCTTAACTCAATCCCATCCATAATATCTGATAATCAAAATGTAGCTCTCTTTAATCCTATTACAATTGATGAAGTAAGGGAAATTACCTTCCAACTGAATCCTGATAAGACTCCTGGCCCTGATGGCTTTCCTGTGGCTTTCTTCCAACAATTCTAGGATATCATTGCTCGAGATCTACACCTAGTAGTAGAAGAATCAAGAAATAAAATGACTATGTTAGGTGCTATTAATCACATCTTTTTGGTTTTAATCCTGAAAAAGAAAAACCCTCAACTAATGAGTGATTTTAGGCCCATTGCTTTATGCAACATGATCTATAAGATTGTAACAAAGATCATTGCCAACAGATTGAAGCCCCTCCTTAAACACATCATATTGGATGAACAAAGTGGATTTGCCCCTGGAAGATCCATTGTGGAAGGCATTATCATTGCCCATGAAACGCTTCACATGGCTAGGAAAACCAAGGATTCCTGCTGTAAAGCGGAAAATCGCGATCGAACCCTAGTTGTTCTCCCCTCTTCCAACTCCGAGGAGAGAGAAGGGAGGTTTGCTAGGATTCGATGGTTTTCACTTAGGGGAGAGACTTTACATTCAAAAGAGGGGTTGAAACCCACAAGATCCAATCCCACGCAATGCAAGATTGGATGCTAAATGTGTTTCAAGGGTTAAGACAGCAAGGCTACCCTCTTTTGTAAAGAATGTTGATAGAAGAATTAAGCTAAGCATGCATAGAAAGTGATAAAGATTCGCTTATAAACTGAGATAGGAATACAGTATGAAGCTGCGGACCTGGAATTAGCAGTAAAATGTTGATACAGCGTTGTCCTACAAATTTGAACAAAAGTTGTCAGGACGATGGCGCCCGGCGCCACGGTCCTTCGAAAAATCCACGAAACGAAGGGGGATCTGTTCGTCTCTGCACAAGGATTCCAGATCTTCAATTTCAGCCGCGTACCTGCAACCTTGTTCTAAGGATGTTTGTATCCTTATGTGCGAAGGTATAGATGTTGTATGTTGTATGTTGTAGCATGTAGTATGTGATCTCCTCTTCAATGGTTGAATCCTTGACTTGAATGCAACACTTAGCCTTGAATGGAGACTTGAAATGATCAATTGCTTGAAGGAATGCTTGAATGCTTGAATGCTTGAGTGCTTGAGTATAATTTCCACACTTTTTCCACCATCCGTCCCTCTTATCCAAATGAGAGAGGAAAATGTAGTTTATATACTTGTCATTTAGGGCTGATAGACTGATTTTCCCGACCTTAGGCCGACCAGGAAATGATAATTTCCAAATTGCAAACAAAAAGACCCGAGACCCCTTAGGAGACTGGGCCCAAAATAGGACCCAGGGACCAGGGCACTGGGCGCTCTGGTCCCACCTCCCGGGACAACAGGGTGCAAGGAGGTTCAGGCCAGGGTGCTTGAAAAATGCAGTTTTCAGTGTCGTGAGCAAGTTTCGGGGTCTCCATTCAGGTTGCGTGTTGCGTCGCCATCGTGAAGACCGAAATGCAGTCGAAATTGCAAGTGTCGCAATTTTAGGACGCTACATTTAGCCCCCACTTTAGCGGGAGTATGTATGCCCATACTTCCGGTAAAGTACAAGGAAACAACATTGAAAGACTTTCACCATGTCAAGGAGGCAAGACACACCAAGCCCCCAGTGGACTAAGGATCTTACGACTTCGATTGACAAAGTAAAAGGGAAGATCACGAGGGAGAACCATGACTGTCAGTAGTAAGGTTCCCTCACTATGAGTCATGCAAGAAAGATATCAAAAATTTTCAAGGCAAGGCTAAATTTACCAAGAAATTTTCAAGTATCTTGAAAAGATATGAACGGGATGTATGCCCCCCTACATTAAAGCGATTGCACACGCCTCACCGGGGGTGATTGTTTTAACGTAGTGATACACATAAGAAATGAGAAAGGAAAGGAGCACGTTATCGCAAGGATTTAGCCCCCAAGTGTGAGATAAACCCAAGGATAATAGACACAAAGCACAAGGTGACTTCACTTTCCTCGGGGTCAGTATGCTGTATGATAATTCATGTATATCATATGTATGTATGCATAATTGTTCTTCATTCCCCAATCAAGGAAGGTCACCTAGAAGAAGGGAACACATGTGTCTTTTGAGTCAACATGAGAGAGATCTCAATGCTTTGCATCGTCCTCAAGTAGACAACACTAAGGACAACAAATAGAAGAATGAGAATAACATATAGAAGAAGTAACACAAGAGAGGAGGAGAGAATCTGCTATGCTAATGAAACTAGTCTAGCACGTCATCTACCCCCCGATCTTGCTGATCAATGTTTCGGGAAGGCAGGGAACACGCTAGAGGAGGAACATCCAACACAGCAGATGGAGCTATCACAAGATCCAAACACGGGCTATGTTCATGTTCCGAGCCACGTTGTTCTTGTCTAGGAGCTAGGATAAGTGCTTTAGAAAATTCATTAGATAAATGGTTATCAACATCAACAAGTTCATATTCACTATCAGAAGCAAGAGGAGTAACATTTTCATCATGCATAACATTTTCATCTATATCATCATCAAGATTTATAAAAATAGGATCTTTAACTCGCACAGGATCAAGACCATCATGCATCTTATGTTTAGGAGATTTAGGCTCAATGTCCGGCTGAGGAGAAAATGGAATAATGCTTGTTGAAGGTGTTTTTGGAGATTGCCAAGTTTGAGCTCTAAGACGACGCTTTCACCGGTGTTCACGTGCAGAACGATTTCGTCTAGTCTTAGTAGGAAGTGGAGAAGATTGAGGAGGAGGAATGTTCTCATCCTTAGCACTTGGGTGTTTAGGTTGTGGTCTCTTAGGCTGGATCATAGGAGAAGAAGAAGGTCTCTTCTCTCTATAAAAAGAAGGAGGAGGGACTGCTCCATATAAAGGAGGAATATTTGGTTTAGGGAGAAGCCCAAGTCCATCATGACGAGGAGGTATAGGTCTACTCTTAGGAAGTTTATTAGGCATAGACATAGTCACATCCATAGGGATGGGTTGGGAATCTTCTTGAGGAAAGACATTAGTTTTATCTTTCAAAGGAAGAACTTCCTTCTCAAGAATGATAGGAATGTCAAGTTTAGGTGTTCTAGGTTCACTTAGAGATAGGATCATATCTGTTTTCCACTTTTGATAAGATTTGAAAAGATGATCACTTCGCGGAGGAAGAGATTGGAATTGTTTAGGCCAAAAGTAATCAATAGGAACGCTAGAAGTTCTTTCAGCTGGTTTAAAGAGACTATGATTGACAGTAACAACTTCACCATTATGGGGAAATTTCAAACACTTATGAATAGGAGAAGCAATAGCTTTCATGGAAGATAGCCAAGGATAGCCAAGCTTCACACGAAATTGTTCGGAAGATGGAATAATAGCAAAGTTCACATCAAGAGATTTGTTATGGACCTCAATAGGCAATGTAATAGAACCAATTGCAGGAGAAGAAAATGCATCAAATAATTTCACAATCACATCTGTTTTGTCATATATCACTTGATTCAATTGCAAAGTAAAAAGGAATTCTTCAGTAATAACATTAATCATGCACGAAGGATCAATAAGCACTCCACGGCAAGGTGTATTCTTAACTTTTGCAACTATGTATAAAGGACCATCAGGTGCCCTAATGGTTTCACTGGAATCAAATGTGATGGAAGGTTCTTTAGGGATTTCTTGCTGCTCTACAAAGTTAATCACATTCGGAGTCATAGACACAAGACCATCAGATGAGAGAGAGGAATCATTAGCCTCAATTGCATTAGAGGTATGAGAAGGCAATGGATCAGTGAAAATCTGAAGATTTTGGTTAGGAGGAGCTACAGATGTGTTGCCTTTATCATTCACTCCAGAAACAGAGATAGTATTATTATCAATCAAATCTTGAATTTTACCCTTTAAAGAAAAACATTTTTCAGTATCATGCCCAGGCTGACGATGAAATTGACAAAAGGCTTTGTTATCAAAATAAGGTGAAGTAATCTTTGCAGGATCAATTTGTCTTATAGGAGGAAGAGTAAGCACATTTTGTTCCAACAACTTATTCATAATACTATGCAATGATTCATTCAAAGGAGTATACTTTCTTTCTTTCCTGAAAAATTTAGAAATAGGAGGCACACTTGATGCCGCATTCACATTGTTGTTGATGATGTTTTCATTGAATTTGATGGAATCTCTGTTCGGTTTAAACTTCCCAAATGGTTGTTGACTGCTATCACCCTTATCACTCGGAGCCATAGGATGTGATTGTTCCATTTGACTCACAATCAGTTGATAATTGTGAAGAGTTGCACACAACTGTTGGAAAGAAGTAAACTCAGAAAACAGAAGTTTGTCTCGAATATCTTTTTGTAAATTAGAAATAAAGATTCTTTGAATATCATTGTCAGGCACTGGAAAAGAAATTTGAGCATACAAATGCTTATATCTACCAATGAAATCAGTCACTTGTTCTTTAACACCTTGTTTACAATGCATTAAATCAATCAAAGTAACTTTAGGACTTATATTGTTTTGAAATTGTTGAATGAAAGCATTTGCAAGTTGTTCGAAAGAAGTAATAGAATAGGAAGGCAATGAGCAATACCATTGTAGGGCTTTGTCTCTTAATGTTCTAGTGAACAATTTTGCAAGCAACCTTTGGTCATAAGCAAAATCGGTACATATTGTTTGAAAAGTCTTAACATGTGTTAGAGGATCTCCTTTACCATTATAAGGTTCCAAATGCGGGATTTCAACATGTTTAGGAGGGATAGCTCGAACAATGTCAAGAGAAAGTGGGCTCGCAACATCAAATGTGGGCACACTAAACTTAGATTGATTCATAGAGGCAATTTGTTGCTGTAAAGAAGAGACAGTTTGTGCAAGATTGTTAATGGTCGCTTCAGTCGAAGAATTCATATTAGATGTGTTAGATTGAGATGGAGGTGTTATGTTATTGAAAGAAGGTAGAGAGTAAGGTGGTGGGACCCTATGATAATTAGTCATAGGAGATGATTGGACAGGAGGAATACTACAAGGAGGGATGGAATGGTTAAATGAATTGCCCCCTTGCGTCATGTTCATTTGTGGTGATATAATAGGCACACTCATTGAAGGAATGAATGAAGAAGTCGGATTGAATGAAGGAAAAGGGTTAATTGAAGAAGAAGGGTTGCCCCCATGACTGGTGATCATAGGAGGAATGTCTTGTGTAGAAGTAGCCATTATGTTTGATGTAAAAGTAGGTATGCTAGCAATAGAAGTTGTCAAAGGAATAGAATGATTGACTTGTGTAGGAGGTTGTGTATAACCCAAATTTTCAGCACAACTCTTCATAGGCATCACATTCGAATCCACAATGTGTGCAATACCACGCAAAATATCAATTCCATTCTTATCACTTTGAAGCATACGTTTTAGACCCTCAATTAAAGGAAGAGCTTGACTATCGGGGTATTCTTGAGACATCCATTGTCGAAAATCGTCAAATTGGTTATCCAATTTCGAAAGTTGTTCTTCAGAAACCTCATGGAGAGCTTCTTCATCATTAGGAGGATTAGAGGAATTACCCATGTCCTCATTAAAAAGGCTATTCAAATTAGGTTCCATCTCCTCGGTAATTAAACCTCGGAAAGACTTAATTCTACGGCTTCGTCTAACGGGAATAGTGTAAGTAGGGCTTATTGTTGTAAAACTCATGCACTAGAAAGAGAGAGAAGATTTTGAATTTAGAGGTAGCAATTTTCAGTAAAATCAGCCAATCTTCTGGATTCAAGCTGTTAAATGCAATCACAACAGTCTCCCGAAATTTCGGAAAAAATGTCCGGGACCGTGGCGCCCGGAGTGCAACACGGTCGTTGCAACTTTTTTCGAATTTTGCAGGGATGAAAGGTATGATGATTTTAGAGCTAATCTGAAAAAATTGAGTGATTTTACGATCTGTAGATAGGCCAAATTAAAGTTGCAATCTCAAAATTGAACCCTACCAAGATTGTCGAAAAATGCAAAATTTGAATTTTGAAAAAGAGAGGGAAACTGAAATTTTGAATTTTATGATTTTAGAGGGAATGTCAAGAGCAATGCAAATTTTGAAATTTGAAAATTGACTCAATTTCACGCAAAATTCAATTTTGAAAGCGGAAATCAAAGTTGTTGTAATTAAGCACTTAATTTCAAAAGTCACAAATTGCACTGAAATTTTTTTAATGAATGATAACACACTTTTCAGATTTAGGACAGTAAGAACACAATTTTGACACAAAATTTCAATTTCAATGATTTTTAAATGTTTAGAAGCCTTAATCCAAGCAATCACAAGACCAACTTTGACTGTAATTTTGAAGATGTTATAATTGATAAAATCAGCCAAAATTCTGAATTTTAGCAGAAAAACACAATAAGATCTCGCTCTCGAAATTTCGAAAAAAATGTCGGGGACGATGGCGCTCGGCGCCACGGTCCTCGTAACTTTTTTCCAAATTTTCAGGGATGAAAGATATTGTGATTTTATTGCGGAATCCAAAGTTACAGCTGATTTGGAGATGTTTTGATCAGTGAAATTGTCGGACAAAGGTTGAATCAAGAGGGTTTCAAAAATTAGGGTTTTGACACTTAACCACTTAATTTTCAGAATTAAAGCACAAATATGAATTGATAATTTGTAATAGAAGGGCAGATCTGAAACAGGCATTAACATTTAGACATTTCGCAAGTTCAATTACTAAAAAGAAAATTTAGGGTTTTTATGCAATCACCTCTAAAATTTTGCAAAAGATCAAACATGGAAATGTAATCAATTTTTTCAGATCTAAGCATGAAAAATCAGAAAGGATGTTCATGTCGGGTTCACCAAAATGTAAAGCGGAAAATCGCGATCGAACCCTAGTTGTTCTCCCCTCTTCCAACTCCGAGGAGAGAGAAGGGAGGTTTGCTAGGATTCGATGGTTTTCACTTAGGGGAGAGACTTTACATTCAAAAGAGGGGTTGAAACCCACAAGATCCAATCCCACGCAATGCAAGATTGGATGCTAAATGTGTTTCAAGGGTTACGACAGCAAGGCTACCCTCTTTTGTAAAGAATGTTGATAGAAGAATTAAGCTAAGCATGCATAGAAAGTGATAAAGATTCACTTATAAACTGAGATAGGAATACAGTATGAAGCTACGGACCTTGAATTAGCAGTAAAATGTCGATACGGCGCTGTCCTGCAAATTTGAGCAAAAGTTGTCAGGACGATGGCGCCCGGCGCCACGGTCTTCCGAAAAATCTGCGAAACGAAGGGGGATCTGTTCGTCTCTGCACAAGGATTCCAGATCTTCAATTTCAGCCGCGTACCTGCAACCTTGTTCTAAGGATGTTTGTATCCTTATGTGCGAAGGTATAGATGTTGTATGTTGTATATTGTAGCATGTAGTATGTGATCTCCTCTTCAATGGTTGAATCCTTGACTTGAATGCAACACTTAGCCTTGAATGGAGACTTGAAATGATCAATTGCTTGAAGGAATGCTTGAATGCTTGAATGCTTGAGTATAATTTCCACGCTTTTTCCATCATCCGTCCCCCTTATCCAAATGAGAGAGGAAAATGTAGTTTATATACTTGTCATTTAGGGCTGATAGACTGATTTTCCCGACCTTAGGCCGACCAGGAAATGATAATTTCCAAATTGCAAACAAAAAGACCCGAGACCCCTTAGGAGACCGGGCCCAAAATAGGACCCAGGGACCAGGGCGCTGGGCACCATGGTCCTGGGGACCAGGGCGCTGGGCACTCTGGTCCCACCTCCCGGGACAGCAGGGTGCAAGGAGGTTCAGGCCAGGGTGCTTGAAAAATGCAGTTTTCAGTGTCGTGAGCAAGTTTCGGTGTCTCCATTCAGGTTGCGTGTTGCGTCACCATCGTGAAGACCGAAATGCAGTCAAAATTGCAAGTGTCGCAATTTTAGGACGCTACACCTGCATGATTTTAAAACTGGATATTCTAAAAGCTTATGATATGGTGGACAAGGGTTTCTTAATTGAAATATTAAATAAATTTGGCTTTTGCAAGGAATGGATCACATGGGTCACGAGTTGTTTATCATCCCCCAAATTCTCCATTTTGGTTAATGGCTCATCTCATGGCTTCTTTTCCACATCAAGAGGAATACGACAAGGTGATCCAATGTCACAATTTTTGTTTATCATAATGGTTGAAGCCTTAGGTCGATCAATAAGAGCTCTTCAACAAGATGATTGATGCCTTGGAGTCAATGTGGCAACAGGGGTTGAAAAAATGACTCACTTGCAATTTGTTGATGATACCATTCTATTTGGCTCGGCTTGTAGGAGAGAGGAAAGGACAATAAAATCATGCCTCGATGATTACTGTATGGCTTCTGGGTAGAAAATCAATTGGAACAAATTTGAAGTGTTTTTTTTCAACACTCTGATTAACTTGCAAGGTGTCTTATCAAGGATTCTTAATCTCAGAGTTGCAAACCTCCCAGGGAAATTTCTTGGAACCCCCCTCTTCATTGGAAGTAACAAAAATTGCTATTGGAAGCATCTTATTGATAAGTGAAAATCCAAGCTTGCAAATTAGAAAGGCAAGTGGTTATCCTTTGCTGGGAAACTCACTATGATAAAATCGGTCCACTCTGCGCTACCGATTTTTTCCATGGCATGTCTGAGATTACCGATGGAAATTGAAGACGAATTGATCTCTATAATGAGAAATTTCCTATGGAATGACTCGGATGACGAAGGGAAATTTCCTCTAATATCTTGGAAAAAGATCTACCAACCAAAAAAGGCAGGGGGTGCTGGCATTTGACAAATTTTGATCATGAATTTAGTTATGGGTGCTAAATTGGTTTGGGAAATTCGCAGTGGTGGTAAACAAAAATGGGCAATTATTCTAAAGCATAAATATTTGGACTCCCTGGAGCCAAAAAGGATTCTCACTATAAACAACCCCCCAGAGGTTCGGCCATCTGGAATTTTATTGTGGAAAGCAGGGAAATCATAAGTGATTAGGTTACCTAGGATGTCAAGAATGGAAGGGATGCCTCCTTTTGGATTGATTCTTGGATTGGTGAAGCTACCTTATGTCTCAACCCTTCTTTACACCCTATTATGATAGAAACTTGTCACCTCTGGGGTCACAATATCTGTGATTATGGTTACCCTATTCAAGAAAATGACATTGCTAGGTGGAAATGGAACTCCTTGGATCCCTTGGACTTGGATCAACACTAGAAAGACTTGTTTCCTGACATTCTTAGCAAAAGGGTTATTTTCCCTTCCCTGATAAGGACATTATTAGGTGGTACGGTTCCTCTGACGGTAAATACAAGGTATGTTTTGGTTACAAATTGAAAGAAGCAGCTATAGACAAAAAAGATTGGCTTGTTAATCATTTTTGGCATCGACATCTCCTACCCAAAGTAGGTTCATTTGCCTAGCTTGCTTGTCAAAGAAAGATTCTAACTATAGAAAGACTCCATTCAATGGGCATCAATGGTCCTAGTAGATGCATTTTATGTCAACAACAAGAAGAGATTGTGGATCATCTACTTCTCCATTGCAAGTTCTCCAGTCATTGTTGGTGGCATTTCATGGGAAAATTGAGAATCTTTGGCCCCTTTCCATTAGGGCTGGATGAGTGGTTTCTGCAATGGCCTAAACTGGAAGGAAAGGCTATTTTTGCTGATTTACTTTATATTTTACCATCTCTTCTGATTTGGGAAATTTGGAAAGAAAGGAATCACATAATTTTCCAGGGTAAAGAGATGAGCTTAACGACTCTATGTGGGAAAATTGAGAACCATCTAACTGAGCTCCTGAATGAGGCTGCTCAATCCAAATCATTAAAGAAAAATATATATATGAACTAGGATTGGAAGATTAAGCTGGCACTTCCAAATTTGCTCATTCCACCACTTTTTGGTAAGGGATCCCTGGTGGATCAGGTCAATCCAAGATTGGTGTTAAATGGGAAGCACTAGAGCCTGGGTGGTTTAAGGTAAACTTTGATGGTGCTTCTACTGGTAACCCAGGTCAAAGTGGTATTGGGTGTATATTGAGGAATTCCGATGGTATTTGTATAAAAGAAATCTCTGAAAAAGATTGAAGTTGCTACTAACAACGAAGTTGAATTTAGAGCGGCTTTAAGAGGACTACAACTAGGGATGGAGCTTGGGGTGCAGAGAATTCATTTGGAGGGAGACTCACTAAATGTGATTAATGTTGTCCATTGTAACAACACCCCTAGTTGGCACCTTAACTAGTGGCTTCAATCGGTTCTGGTGCTGCTAGCCACCTTTGATGAATTTCAGATTAGCCATATCTATAGGAAAGGCAATGGAGAGGCTGACAGACTCTCTAAAATGGTGATTGTCGATGGTGACCCCCCTAGGCACTCTAATAGGGTCTTTCTGACTAGTTTGTTATCCCAGATGAGCTTCCACTGGTTGATATGGTCCGATTATCTTGCCGGTAATGGTGCTTTTCGGTTGAGTTTGTCGGTTGTGGTCTCAACTGATTGTCTTCTCCTTTCGACTGATATGTTTCTCCGATTGACCTACCGGTGATGGTGCTAACTGGTTGTATTACCTCCACCATTTGATATGGACTCTTGACTATCTTACCGGTGGTGGTGCTCACCGGTTGAGTTACTTGTCGGTTGCGTTCTCCATTTCTCCTTCCGGTTGAGATGTTTCTCCGATTGACCTACCTGTTGTGGCGCAAACTGGTTGTATTGCCTCCCCGATTGGGCCTCTATATTTTTTACTTAACCTAATGGTTGTGGTTCCCGGTGGATTGATCGACCAATTGATTTAATTCACCAGTTAAGGTTTCTTCTTGCCACCGAGATGTGGCTCTCTATCGTCAATATTGGTTTGTGCTAGTATGCACCCCATGGCAATTGGACATGTGTGAACTTTTAATTGATATCTAGTTACGACATGATCCTATCAGGATATGCATATAATTACTTGATGGATAAAGACGATCGACATTAAGTTGATGAATTTTGTCTCAGAAGTTGATTGGACATTGTCACTTCATGCGTGTGTGTATTCAATAGGCATGAACTACTTGCTAGGCGCTTGTATCCCCTGGTTTGATGTCTTGCTACTTAACAAAGGAATGCCCTCATTTCCCCATCAAACATTTACATTCTTTGCTTGGTGACTTGCAATGGAATCCCCAATTCTCCTTGAAGCTATTTGTCGATAGATGGCCTTCCTGGGCGAAATCACTGACAAACATTTGCAGGAGGTCCTCTAGTCTCGACACCCTCTTATTCTTTACAACATTAAAATGATATTGGGGAAGGAATTCCTTATGGCTTATCACAGGTACAAAGCCAATGCCGATATCCCAGCCTTTTTCCTTGCAATGGTGATATACATGGGGACTTGCAAGGAGAGAGCGAAGCTTTTAACTCAAATGGTGTTTGAACACTACCTGCTAGGGGAAATTGATGCCACGTTGGACAATATTGATGGTAACCTGAGAATACTGCATCCCCAAAATTACTATATGTCATTGGGCAATGGGGCGGAGGTGAGAAAGTTTGTGATTGTGAACTCTCTGGACTATGATGCTCTTCAAGAAACCTGGCCTGCCATTACTAGGAATATTGAATTTATGTTTAAGGCGATAGGAATTCAAAATGGCTTCACGTCGGAATGGAGGGAAAAATATCTTCGAGATGAAGGGTTAGCGGGTGCAGAAGGATTTGGCATTTTGGAGAATGAATATTTGGTTGATGGCAATGTCTGGGGGTTTGGGCTTGGCGAGGAGTGGTTCCCAAATGACTACCAACTCCCTAGGGAGAAGGCTGAATCGACGGCTCACTCAACCTGTGGCACTGAATGCCCAATAATCCTGGATGCGGCTCATGCTCCTGTGGACGATGACTCTGAAGACTCCCAATGATTCTGGTTGTGTCACCTTTCTTATGTTTCTCTATTTTCTGGTTATTGTTTTTTGTTTGAAGGCCTCTGGCTGGTTCTGTTATCTGCTTCCAGGGGTAGTTGATTGGTGTTTTGTACTTGTCCAGCCTTCATTGTTGGTTTCTTCTTGTATGAGGAATAGAGCTAGGGTAAGGGGTTTTCTTCTTGGTTCTTTCCCCCTACTACTCTCACTGAACCAGACCTTGTATTCTCCTTTTTTGATTAATAAAAGGGTGCTGCCCCTCTGCAGCTATTTACTTATTAAAAAAAAATCGATCATATACCTATAAATACGTACGTAATTATTGTATATGTAAATATATTTATGAAATTAAAATATTTTATTTTATGTAAATTCATTGTTTATATATATATAATCATGGAAAGTGATTTATTAAAGAACACGTTTAATGAGTTTAATGTTATATATATATATATATACATATATATATATATGTATATATATATATACATATATATATATGTATATATATATACACACACACACATATATATACACACACACACATATATATATATATATATGTATATGTATATATATGTGTGTGTAGATATATATACATATATATCTACACACACATATATATACATATACACATATATACACATATATATACATATATACATATATATATATATACACACACACACACACACACACACACACATATATATATATACATATACATATATATATACACATATATATACATATACATATACATATATATATGTATATATATACATGTATATATATGTACATATATATATATATACATATACATATATATATATATATACATATATATGTACATATATACACATGTATATATATACATATATATACATGTATATATATATATACATATATATGTACATATATATACATGTATATATATACATATATATGTATATGTATATATATATATGTATATGTATATATTTTGATATATAAATATCGACTTGTTTGGGATATTGGCAGATTTATCAATGCATCAGATTGCATGTTATAGGGAAGTCGACATAAGTGGAGTCAACTTGAAGTGTTGTAACCGCCACTAAGACCTGGCATACACTAAGAATTGGAACGATATTAATGGAACTCATAATAAAAACAACTAGTTAAGAGGGAGTTGATATTATTATTATCTATGCTACAAATAAAACTTAGAGTTCAAGTTGAATATGGACTAATCGACGTGGCTAAAAATTGTTAGAATAAGCATCACATGGCATGCAAACTAATCTGCATACCAACAGTGGTGCATGGGAAACTAACAAATTGCATTGATAGCAGTGGGAGTCGATAGTAATATCTACTAAGCAATTGCCTAGCCCACATAATTGTTAGACAGTTCAAATAACCAGAAGACAATGAGAGGGGGGGTGAATCAGTTGTCACAGATTACCAGAACTATTAGAAATTAAAAACTTTAATACTGGAACCCAAACATTAATAGTGGAATAGCAGTTAAACCAATTAAACATAAACAATAATCACAAAATAAAAACCATCCACATGACACCAAGATTTATATGTGGAAAACCCAGTAAAGGGAAAAACCACAGTGGGAAGCCTACCCACAGTCAGATAATACTTCTACGGTAAGTATGTGAATTAGAATTGAGGGGCTTGCACTTGCAAGAAGGGCAACAACCTAGAGCGCACTGTCCATCACAAAAGGAGCCTCACTGACTACATAGAAATCCAGACTACAATCCGGAGAAGTGTTGAACTGCAAAAGATAGCATCTCCTATGCCTGAGTATAGTTCCGGTTAATCTCAATACCGGAGGACTGAATCCTCTTACATAAACCCAATTCGATCTCCAATGATCGACCAAATCCTCTGCCTGAATGATATTACTTTATTCGCACATTACATTCCTTGACCATGACCTCTAACATAACCATTGATGATCTACAATTGAGGGGCCTGCACTTGTAGGAAGGCCAACAACCTAGAGCACACTGCTCATCACAAAAGGAGCCTCATTGACTACATAGAAATTCAGACTACAATCCGGAGAAGTGTTGAACTGCAAAAGATAGCATCTCCTATGCCTGAGTACAATTTTGGTTAAGCTCAATACCGGAGGACTAAATCCTATGCCTAAATGATATTATATTATTCACACATTACATTCCTTGACCATGACCTCTAACATAGCCATTGATGATCTACAATGAGATCTTACATCTATATATACAAACACTAGACCATAAACAATTAGGTTAGCCACCATATAATAAACCAATTACATAAGTACAAACCATGCCGACCTTAGATCAAACAAATAATATCCAACACATAAGACATCCTAGAAATACATCAAGAGGTCCAATCCACACGTTACATAAAAGTTGGTCCATAACCTAGATCAACCGGGACCCAAAATAGGTCCACAGGCTTACAACAATGGTCTCCATCCTCCAAGTCTTGAACATGATCACCAACAACATCCCAAATCTCCACCAAAAGCTACACCAACACCACTTATGCAATTCATCAAGGATCTTCATCAAAAGCTCTATCGGTGAAACCCTCGCCAAAACCAGAAACTAAGCTTCTAAGCAAGAAGGATAGCTTCCGATCACCGGACCAAAACCAACTGACAAAATATGAGCATGAGTATCATGAACAAGCCAATTCCATCACCAAACTATACCGAAGCCTACCGAATCATGCCGGACCAGAAGGGTGTCGGTAAAACATCCAAATAGCTAGTGTTGGCATCAATGACAAAACATCAATGCAACACATAATCAATTCCACCAAATGGCCAACAATAATAACACCAGTAATAATGAACTTAATGACTTGAGCAGTTTGGTGTCACAATGAATATCATTGCATGGAGAACACATAAGTGTTCGAAATGATTTAGAATTGTGATGTTGCAGTTAAACGATGTGTGGTGTCACTTAGATACCAATAAATCAGTCCACCACTATGAGAGAGTGACTCAAAAATAGGAATTAATGTAGATTTGGTCACTATATATATATATATATATATATATATATATATATATATATATATATATATATATATATATATATACTGCTAGTTTTGGAGGAAGAAACAAGAGGGAGAAATATGCAGAAAATATAGATGAAAGAATAGAGAATAGAGATAGAATTAAGAATAGAGATGATAGAATAAATAATAGAGATGATAGAACAAGGAATGGAGATGAAAAGAACACAACAAAAGGAATCGTAAAACATAGAGAAAGAAAAGCATTGGAAATCTAGAAGTGTTGCGGTCAAATTTAGAAGAAGAATTAGTGCTTAAAACTTCATAGTTTTGGCGTCGAATTTCAGAGGTAGGCTCTTAATCCAACAATAATTTATTATATATTTATAGAATAAGAATAAAATTATCTGGAGAATTGTTTATTTTAGATCACTAATGAAGAAAGAGTTAAACTTTGAATTAGTTTATGCATTAGAAGTCATGATAATTGATTATATGAAATTTTGTTTGAAGAAGCCATATAGGTACGTGCATTATGAAATGTCGTCTTACTTAATACTCGTTGTAGAAAATTTACTGAATTTAGATAGTTCAATTCATAAATAATAGACAACACATGTTAGTGTCAAATTTAATATGTTATTTGAAGGAAGAATGTGTACTCATAATCTATTCGTTTATATGTAAATATACATACATGTGTTACACCTTCTTATTTTAATTCTTGATTTACAAGAAAAGATAGAAGCAAAAGATTGTTTTCTTATTCGATGTAATTGGTTGTAAATGAAAGATTGTTTCTTCTATATCTATTTAACGAAAGATTGTTTTCTTTAAATATTATAATTTTATCATGTGAAGAATATGAAGCTAGAGTTGAGAAAAAGAATGATTGTCTTCCATGTATTTAGTTCTGATTTCATATGAATATTAGAAAAGCTAGATATGCTTGTGTGTTTGAAAAGATTACCTTCCGAGACGGGTGCCGAATGTGGAATCATAGAGGGAATAGTTTTCTTTTCCAAACTATCTTTTATTCCCATGCATGGCATTTTACTCGAGTAACTTATTGATCATTGAAATAGATGGATTTACTTATTCTCTCTACCATATCCTCGATTGATCTTCCTTGTTTCTTAATGGAATTAGAAAATAAAAAATGCATGTATCATTCTATGCATGCACCAAATTCCATCTCGTCTACCGAATTCTTTTTGCTAAGCAATTCATGCAGGGTCGGGTATTCTTGATTGACCAAGAATTTTGGGGAAGTGTAAGCTTCAAGGTTGGGTGGAAAAAGCACCTGAATCTTGTTCTCGTCTTAATTCTAAAGATTGCATTGATGATGATTTTGGATTGTAGATCAATGGACGTATCTCATCCTTTACTTTATGTTTTTCTTGTTATATGAACTTAAGGAATTGGAAAGTCCTAAGTAATGTATGTAGATATGCGTGAGATACTACTTACATTTTCTTCTTGATTAAAGAATTTTTATCTCTTTATAGAAATCTCGTGTATTATGACATAAAAGGAATGATCATTTAGAGCTAAGAATGGAATAATGAAAGAAAATAGACTTATTAAAAGAATTATGAGTTTATTTAATAATAAAGAGTATTTCATTTTAAAATTGAATTTAGAACGTTTTACGTCTTTATATTCTTTCACTTTACATTACATCTTTTCATTCATAGTACTCTTGCATATTGTATCTTTAGGTTTTCAAAGATATTTCCTACTTGCAAATCATCTTTCAAAGCTTGTATCCATGTTATATGTTGTTTCATGATGACATTTTTAAGAACATTCATTACATGTGTAGATCACATAAAAGCTTTCATAGATATTGATAATCCTAGAGACGACATTAAAAAATCTAACACTTGTACTTTTCCTAGATTATCTAATGTGAATGAGGAAAGAATAAATACTCCTATCAATGACATTTCCAATAGAGAGAAAGCATTGAAGAAAAACATGACACCGTCCTCTTTCCATATGCATATTCTAGTTGAAGGGGGGCAAGATCAAAATGTTGGTTTATCAATCTCCTTAGATCCTCCTTGTTCTCCAAGAGATTATCTTAATCATCAACATATTTGTAGAGAATATAAAATTATGCATTTTATTCATAATCTATCTCCTCACATAACATTAATCAAAGATGAAGCCTTTGATGGTTAGAACCTGCCTTCCCAACCTACCAAAGAGGATATGAAAAATGGTGATAGAAAGGAGAATCTCCCTATAAAGGATATCCCTTCTTCATCTAATCATCCCTTGGATCACTCCATGTGTTGTTATACTACAAATTTTAAAGGGATTCATGATAATGGTCATTCTTCTTCACAATTGAAAAGTTATTATAGGAGTGGTTACAATATAATATCAAAACAAGGTTATAGTTGACAAGGACTTGGAAAATATGAACAAGAAATCAAAGTCCGTATAAACCCTCATGCACAAGCTAGTACAGTGTTGGGTGAAAATTTTGTAGAATCACTTACAAAATGTGAATTTTCACCATAGTGTGTGAGACAATACCTCTCAGAAGGCAAGGTATAATCTCTCCCATTTATAAGGGAAAGCTCCCCCTTTCTACTACAATCTCTATTTATTCCTAATCTACTTGCTAACTTTACACTATTTTCAAGATGGAACAATAACTTCATTCTCTTTTTTCAGAACAAGTATTTCTCTAATTCTCTATTTAGAACAGAGCAACAAAATAATCTTAACTATGCTCATTCACAACATATCCTATGGTATATCGAATCATTTGAAGCGGCAATGGGAGAGCTTGGGGGAGTAGGAAGTGATAATGGGAGAATTCAAAATTCAAATTTTCTACAAGGTAGGAACTCTGGTTCCAATGGTGGGAGCGGCCAGAACAAAGTAGTTGGCCCCATAGGAGAGAAGGATAAACCTCCAGACATTCCATAGGCTGTTGACATCTCGTAGGCTGGTGGTACTCTGCCAGAGAAGAAAGAGGGTTCCTCTAGGCTTTTGGGGGAGGGGTCCAACGAGGGGCCCATCCCACATGAAGAGTCCTTGGAGAGCAGAAAAGAAACAAAAAAATGGTCTTCCCTTTTTGGAACTAAACCATCTGGTAAATCCTCTTTACCTCATGTCAAGAATATTTATGATCCTTCTGGTGGAAAGTTCGCTATCTCTATTCTTGATCTGGTTTTGGATCATAATATAAATAGTATGTCGAACTCCCTGGTAGGCAAATTTATGGGTTCGCGTCCTAATATCGAAGTTGTTAGGGCTTATGTCAAACGAAAATGGGCCCTGAAGGGTAATGTTGAAATCTCGGCTTTACCTAAAGGCCTCCTATCTTTTACTTTTTCATGTGAAGAAGATAAATTAAGGATACTATGTGGGAGTACCTAAATGGTAGGAGAGACAACTTTGGTTCTTCGGAAATGGCATCCGAATCTGAACATGAATGACTCTCTTTTGGCACAAGTCCCAGTATGGGTAAAACTACCAGGTTTGCCTCTTGAATATTGGGCAGAAAGCATATTCTCAGGAATTGCAAGCTCCTTTGGTGAACTCCTCTCTATAGACCCAGTCATAGCTTCAAAAAGGAGACTCACTCATGCTAGGTTTTGTGTAGGGATAGCCCATAACGCAGATATGCCGGAACAAATAGATCTAGTGTCAAAGTTGGGAACATGGAAACAACAAATTGAATATGAATCTATCCCCTTTTCCTGCTTCCATTGTAAAAAAGTAGGCCACTCGAAAAAATCCTATCCAATCAAGCTGAAAGTAGAGTTCAAGCAGTCTAAACCCCAGATTGAAAATCAAAAGGCTCCAGAAAAAAAGGTATGGCAAGTTAAAAACTCAGAGAATAAGGAAGGAGACTATAATCGCTTTGATTCATTGGGGGAGAATAAGGAAGTATCCTCAACTTCTGTCTCCAGCCCCTCAACCCAGGAAGTATTGAGAAATGAGTCAACCAAAGTCAACACCTCTGTTACAACTTGAACAGAGGAACTGAAAGAACAGACTGAATCTTCAAATGACATAGCTAAAGTGGTAGCTGACACTTATGTGGGAAAGGAATTGCAAGAGAAAGATGACCAACCTGAGGAAGGGGAGATCCCTGGCTCCCAAGAAGAAAAGACCGACTCTTCACTGCTCATGACAAGTTCTGAAATGCAAGAAGGCAAAAAATGTGTAATATTGGGTACGAACCTTTCAGACTCAGACCAGAACTCAAAAACAACAAACAGTGATTTAAATGCTTCCAGAATCCCTAATTGGGTAATGAAGATGAAATTTATAGAATCCTTAGTAACTCGAAAGCGGCTCTTGAGAAAGATGTTGAGTGGAAAATACCAAAATACAGGAACAAGAAAGGAATCACTCCCTCGGCTTCTCATCTAAGGAAATCTAGCAGAATAGTTCAAGTTGATGTTGGGTATATCTCCTCTTTCCCAGTTTGACCCTCTAACCATAAAGTCATAGACAAGGAGGCTAGTAAGAACATTGCAAATGGGACCCAGAAGACTCTTAAGGAGTTAGGAATCGGTAAGTAACTATGAAGATTATCTCTTGGAATATTAGGGGACTTAATAATCCTCATAAACATGACATAATTAGGAATATGATAAGGGATAGTAAACTTGATGTTTTTCTAATTCAAGAAACCAAAATGAGTAGAGAAAAAGTTGAATTTTTGAAGTTTTTAAAAAATGGTAATGTCAGTGGTGGTAGTTCGGAAGGTGCTTCAGGAGGCATAGCTACCATCTGGAACCTTAATACTATCAAAGGCCATGTTCTTATTCAGGAAAATAATTTCTTTTACATTAAATTCAAGCATTTAAAAGATGGTACTTCATGGGTCCTCACTAACATTTATGCTCCCAATACTTTGAAAGCTAGAAATTCAAACTGGAAAAAACTTATAGAAGCTAGGGATAGCTTCAAAAACCTTAGTTGGTTGGTCATGGGAGACTTCAATACTCCTTTGAGAGAGGAGGAAAAATTTGGAGGAATCTCCTCTCAGCTGGAAAGTAGGTTGGCCCTTATGGACTTTATTCATACTCAGGCTCTCAATGATGTGGAAATACAGGGATGCAATTACACTTGGACTAATAGAAGAACTGGTAACGATCTTATCCAAGTTCATCTTGACAGGACTCTCATCTCTGATGAATGGTACGGTCATTATTTTTGTTCTCTGTCGGCCCACATTCAGGTTGGGTCAGATCATTTTCCTATCACCTTCATTGTCGACTCAATTAATAGAAGGAGACACTTCCCCTTCAGATTTGAAAAAATGTGGACCCTTCACCCAGATATTAAAAGTAATATTTAGAAATGGTGGAGTATCCAAGTTGAGGGAACAACTATGTACAGAGTTGTTAAGAAGCTTAAAAGTGTAAAGGATAACATAAGACTCTGGAATAAATCTAGCTTTGGGAATATCTTTGAGGCTAAAGGTAAAGTCCAGGAAGACCTAAAAAAATACAAGCCCAAATTCAAAAGGATGGTTTCAGTACTGTGTCCATTACTGATGAAAATGAGACTCTTAAAAAATAACATGAAATCATTGCTAAAGAGGAAACTTTCTGGAAGCAGAGCTCAAGATGCATTTGGCTTAATGAAGGAGATAGGAATACAAGACTCTTTCATATGTCGACGATCAAGCATAAAGCGGCTAATAGGATAACCAAACTAATTGTGGATAATGGGGAGTTGGTCAAGGAGGAAGAAATAAGGAATGAAGCTAAAAGGTATTTCTTGGAACTGCTCAAGAGGGATCACAGTTTGGATGCTGAAGCTCAAACTTCTTTCCTTCATAACATCCCCTGTCTCATTGATGAATAGATGAACATCTCTCTCTCTTCCATTCCTTCGATCTTGGAAATCAAGAATGTTGTTTTTTCTTTTGGTTGTAACAAAGCGCCTGACCCAGATGGTTTCCCCATGTTCTTTTTCCAAGATTTCTGGGATATTGTCGGGAAAGATGTCTCCAATGGGGTCAAGGAATTTTTGGGGGCTAGAAAACTTTTGAAAGAAATCAATGGTACTTTCATTTCTCTCATTCCCAAAACCCAAGGTGCAGACTCTATGGACAAGTTTAGACCAATCAATTTATGCAATTCTTTTTATAAGATTATCTCCAAGGTTATTACTACCAGAATTCTATCTGTCCTTCCTGCTTTGATTAATTATCAGCAAAATGGTTTTGTCCCTCGAAGACAAATTCTTGACTCTATTATAACTGTCCATGAGAACATTCATTCTCTTGTTAGAGCTAAGAAGAAGGGTCTCATCCTCAAGCTTGATCTCTCCAAGGCCTATGACCGGGTTGACTGGCCTTTTCTTGTGAAGGTTCTTATGGCATGGTTTTTCCACTAGAGTTATCGACCTCTTCAGCCAACTTATCACCTCAGCCTCTTTTTTTGTTCTTGTCAATGGTTCCCCTTCCCCCTTTTTCCAAGCTTCTAGAGGACTAAGGCAAGGGGATCCCATTTCCCCCATCCTCTTCATCATTATGGCAGAATGTTTTGGAAGGTCCATGGAAAATATGGTTATGCAAGGCTCCTTTAAGGGACTCCAACCTTCTTTTGCTGACCTTATTTGCTCCCACCAACAGTTTGTGGATGATACTATTATCATGGGGGAATCTAGTATCTCTGAAGCTAAAATCATGAAGAGTATTATTTGTAAGTTTGCCTTAGCTTCTGGTCAGCTTATTAATTGGGTCAAAAGCAAAGTTTTTTTCATCAATACTCCTAAGAGAAGACAACAAAGAATCAGCAGAATCCTGGAATGTAGGATTGTTGATCTTCCTGCGACCTATCTTGGCCTCCCCATGGGCATTGCACCTCCTGATCCTTTTTGGAGCTCACTAGTGGATAAATTTCATAAAAAACTAGTTGTTTGGAAAGGAGCCCTTTTAAGTCAAGTTGGAAAGCTTCAACTTCTAAAAGCTTCTCTTCAAAGTATATCGATTTATGCCCTAAGTCTTTTCAGAATTCCAGTTAAGTATGCTGACGTAATTGAGAAAATTCAAAGAAAATTCCTATGGTTAGGGGTTGAGGACAAGAAAAGAATGTCTCTGGTGGCCTGGGATTAGGTTTGCAGACCAAAAAGTAAAGGAGGTCTAGGCCTGAGAAGAATCCAAACCTTAAATGAAGCTCTCCTATCCAAACAAGTCTAGAGAATGTTCCATTCAGACACTGAATGGTGTAAAATCTGGTGAAGTAAGTACTATCTTCTGTCCTCCTCTCTTTCTTCTTTTATCAATTCAAAAATTAGTATTAATGGGTCCCATATATGGTTTCATGCCTCTAAGTGCAAAGAAAGCATTGCTAAAGGAGTGATTTGGAAAGTAGGAAATGGTAGGAAAGTTAAATTCTGGGAAGACCCCTGGCTTTTTGATAAACCCTTGACTTTGAAAATAAGATCTTGACCCTAGACAACCTCAAGGGCAGAGGTTTTGCCTTCCCTAATAGATGTGCATTGTGTCTTCAGGAGGAAGAGTCTGTGGACCTCCTGGCCATCTACTGTTCCTATTCTACCTCAGTCTGGGAAAGATTTCTTAAAAGTTTTAGCATTGATTGGGTGTTTTCTAACACTATCAGTGAACTGTTCTCCTCTTGGAATTTTCATTGAACTAACTCCTTTTTGAGATCTTTGTGGCAACTATCACTTCCTCACATCATGTGGGGATTATGGAAAGAAAGAAACAATCGTATCTTTAGGGACATATCCCTCAATCAGGATATTGTGTTCCAAAAAATACAATGGGCGATTGTGGAGAATATTGGGATCATTGAGGGTCCCTGTTTCTCGACCAACCCCCTGGAATCCAACATTTTAAGCTCCTAGGATTTTAAGATTATTGGCAGTTCTGACCCCAATCAAAATAAAAGACTTGAAGCTGGGTGGCAAACCCCCCCTCATGGTTGGTTCAAAATCAATTTTGATGGTGCTGCAAAAGGTAACCCGGGCCCTGCAGGTTGTGGAGATATTCTTAGAGATGATAAAGGTATTTGCAAGGAAATGGTTGTTGTCCCAATAGGGAGCCAAACAAACCATAAAGCAGAAGCAATGGCAGCTCTCCAAGGTATTCTCCTTGCTAAAAAATGGAATTGCCCCTACATATGGATTGAAGGGGATTCAACCAATATCATCAAATGTCTCAAGGGGACCTCTAAGCCCTCATGGTCTATCAACAATATCATAAAAGCTACTAGAGACCTTATCAGCACTTTTGAAAAAAGTTACATATCCCATATCCACCATGAAGCCAATGGGTCTGCTGACTGGGCAGCCAACGTGACGGTTAATAAAGATGAAATGATTATGTGGATGGGAGAACAAGGACTCCTTGAGGATGTCAGACTAATCATTTTTAAGGACCGATATAGAAGCACTTCAAAGATTTTTGATGGACAGAATGATAAGGAAAATGACTAAATGGAGTACTTCGATTCATTGTAATAATGTCAGCCTCATTTATTATAATACTTATTCTATCACTTCCCATGCTTTCTGGGTTAAATTTTGATAGTTCTGATAAGCTTTCTGCCTAAAACTCTCAGCAAGTTTCAAAATTTGGCTCTGAACAACAAAAATATGGGCGGAAACAGACAGCGATACGAACCTAGCAAGAATGGAAACAGAAGGAGGTGGTCTAGAGAATTTTGCAGAAGGGTGGTTTTTTCTAAATTCGTGGAGAGACTCCATGGACGGGATGGCACGGTTACCAATTTTTTTCTGCAAAAACTGGAGAAAGGGTATGTTGAAAATGGGAGACTAGTCTATTGTAATTGATGAAGACCTTATTGCCCTAGCCACGAGCCTTGGAAGGGAAGGATGCAACTTCTATAGAGATAGAAAAGTCAGTAAGGAGGCCATTGATAGATGTCTGGAAACCGAAAAGGAGAAAAAATGTCTGGTGAAGTTAAGTAAAACTTACTATCCGCAGGGCTTTTGTTAAACCATGGCGGGAGGTCCTCTTTGTTTTAATGCGCTACATTACTTTGGATGTTAGGTTTACTAAAGTTTACTACTACCATTTTGTTTTTCTAAATCATTTTAGGCATGATGAGAAGGTTAATTTTCCTTATTTACTATTATGTTCGATGAATGCCACTATTAAGGCCTACAAAGAGAACCCTATGGGGGACATTGTCATGCATCAAGGCTTAATAGTCCTTATTTATGACCATCTCAAGGCCAATCAAATAGACCACCTGCAACCCTCTATAGAGTTTGAGGAGGATGGGTCTGACTCTATCTTTTCAGTGGATGAGGATTCTGACAGTGACCCATCGAGTGATTCTGAGGAGAGCTTTGATGTTTTGGATTTTGAAATTGGTAAGAAGAGGAAATATATGAAAACAAGACCTTCTTCCTCAAAGGGTAAAAAACCTAAAGGCAGAATCCTCCATATTAGCTCATCCTTGGAGGAGGAGGTCTTTGAAGACTCAGAGAAGGAGAAACCTCAGGGTTCTCTGAAAAAGAAAACTAAAGTCCACACTCAAACTAGAAGCAAGCATAAGAGGAAGGAGGAGAATGTGAAGGAGCTAGAGGTTTATAAGCAGGAAAGGACTTCAGAAGCTAAACAAAACCTGGAGTAGGTGACCACTGGCGAGGCTCTTGGGGTTGAAGACATAGCTACTGTTCGTGACACTCCAAAATAGGAACAGGATATCCCCGGTAAGATTGATCCTCCCCCTAACCCCCCTCCAAAGGGTATGCAAGGTTTCATGGACACTATGGAGTGGCTAATAATTGGTTACAAGAAAGCTGTGGATGACAACAAAAAGCTTAGCCACATAATTCAGATTCTGGAAACTATCAACACTAGGGAAGGGAAGACTATGGTTGATTACATTAAGGACCTAAAAATACCATTGCAAAAGCTGAAAACATAAGAGACTCCTTCAACCCCAGATTTGAGAAATTAGAGAAAGACCTGCTAGAAAGGAAAACTCTTGTTGACGCTAATGATCAAACTATTTCGGGCACTGCCAGTAAAGTTAGCAAAATTGAGGATTCCCTCAAGAGTATTGCAGAACAAAGTTTAAGCATCCTGAAGATTTCTGCTAGCAACACCAAAACTCTCATCATCAAATTAGACGAGGAGAAGGAGACCCTAGATATTGATCCTAACACTGAAGGCACAGGAGACGCTTAAGGACCCAGAACTATAACTAGAGGCAAAAAGAAAGAAAAGAAACCTAACAAGGACTTGGATGATCTCAAAGTTGTTGGGGCCACCTATGACCAGTTGGTGAAAAAGGCAGAGGACCTTCTGAAGACTATAGTTGTGTAGTGCTTTCCTAGTTTCTTTGTTGTTTTTATCTTTAGCTGTCTTTTTGGTTTGTTGGCTTTTTTGCCAATCCTTTTGTAAGTGGTTTATAAGCTCTGGACTTTTAGATGTCTTATCTTAATCTCCTATGTTAAAGGTTTCGGGTCCTGAAAACCAGTTTTTCTAAATTAATCAAAACAAAATAATCCTAACTTGCAGTAATCTTTAAAATCTATACTAAATGGAAGCAAAGTGTCCATGAAAGTGCAAAGTCTTATGTTTATTCCTTTTCTGAAAATGACTTAAGGGATGGGCCTTTTGTATATAAAATATCTCAAAATCTCCTTCAAACACTCAATTCCTATCAATCACTGTAACCCAAACATTGATATATTGTAAGCACAAAGTCTCCCAAATATATCACAAAGCTTTCTACTCTAACAAGATAACTCTATAAAGCAAAAAGTCTTCACCTTATTATCCACTTAATAAATTTTTTTTAGTAAGATATCATAACACATACTCTACAATATTTTACTTTATCACTTTTAACTCAAATACTTTTCACAAAGTAAGATATAATCTCAAAGAAAGTAGAAAAGAATGACATAAGAACATTCCCTCACACAATAAATCACTCCCAAGACAAAGATTGGATGTAACTTCTTTTCTTCTTTGATTAAACTTCTTTAATACACTACAACTCCAAGTCTTAGATAGCTTTTCAATTTTGCAGAGTTTTGACATATTAGCCAAAAGATGTCTTTTACAAAAAGATCCCTCATATATATAGAAGAGGGATGATGCACAAAATAAGGGAAAGTTACAACTAATTGTGACTAAGTAAAAAATAGAGTCCTATTTGAATTAGGACATGTGCGGTCCTACATGTGTAATAGTGCATGCATAGAATGACACTTGAGGTGTCATTTGGAATTACAAAATGTCATTGAGAAACCATAAAATAATTTGAGTATGATTATCTTCACGTTGATCTTGTTCCCGAAATTCTTCAATTTTTTGTAGAACAATTTTCATCTGGGCTTCATCAGGTCCCTGGGTATGAATGGTGATGACCTTGACCCATGTAAGAGAATATCCCAAATCGACACAATATTTCTTATGTTTCTTCAAGAGAGAATCGAGAAAATCCAGAATGAACTGAAGATCAACCAACTTGTCAATCGAGAAAAAAGATAAGTCCTCTCTCTCAATTTCAGCAGTTAGTAGCAAACTAAATTATTTGATGATTTCATCAACATCAAGAACTCTCTAGTTTTCATCTAAGAAACAACAAGGAATTTATGATACTTTGTCAACAATCTCTTTCTTTTTATCCATACATTCCTTTTGATCCTTTCTTAGGTATTTGACAAGCCGCTCCGAAGTATTCATTTTATGCTCTAATGCTTCCCACCATTCTACATACACATATCGAGAAGGGATGACACTATTTTCCACAAGAAAATCTAAGTCAAAATTTTCAAGTTTTGACCATGCATCAAAGTCTTTCTCCTTAGTTTCCAACTCTTGAGAAAAGAGTTCTATAGTGTTATCCACCTCAGTCTTCATAGTATCAAGATTCTTGAATATGGTGGTAGCTAAACTCGAGAGTCATGTTCCCTAACTAAGAATTCTATGCTTTTGAAGACTTGGTCACTTTGATTAGAATAGTAGTGAGCTATTCAACTTGCACTTTAAGCTTATCTTTCTTGATTTTGTCCTCATCATATCTATCAATGAGAGCATATAATGTTGTTTGAATATATCCTTTGACAAAGTCATGAGTTTGTTTATCCAAATCAACTTTGTTAATAGTATAATATGAATCCTAAACTTGATCAATGTTATTGTCACCAGGAGGAATGGCAAATTCTGCGTATTTGTTCTAAGCTTTATCTACCTTTATCCTTGACAAAGTCTTAGCTTTCTTGGTATTCTTAGGTTTGGTGTTGATAAGTTGATTGAAATCAAAATCATCTAGAGAAACAAATTGTTTCTTCCTCTTAGGAGCATTGGAGGACAACCATGGTGGTAATGAATAACCATCATCAACATTTTTGACTAATGCTTGAGAGAAATTTGTTTGTTCCTGGGAAGTAGTAGCCACAATAGGTGAAGTTATAGTTACAATTGTAGACATATAAAAATGACCATATTCTTAAATGAATATTTAATGTTCATTTTATTCTCATTCCTCTATTTAGTTAAATCTAATTTTATTAAATCACCCGCATTCCTCTATTTAAATTAAATAAATTATTTTATTTATTTATTTAAATTCACTTAAGCCTTTTATATCATTTAATTAAATAAATCATTTTATTTAATTAAATCCCTTCTCTCTACTTTTAATTAAATTTACATTTAATTAAATAGTTCACTCCAAACAAATAAATCTAATTTATTTAAATTCCTCCACTTGCAACCAAATTTAAATAAAGCTATTTATTTTAAAATCCTATTATCCCTCACCCACTTGCATTTTCCTACATCTCCCACTTGCCTCCTAACCCTCTTCCTAAATTCTTCTAAAATCCCTCTAATCCTAATCAATTAACCTAAACCCTTCAATTATCCCCTTTCCCTAAATTTGAGGAGGTCACTTCTCAAATTTGGAATAAAGTCTTCCAAAGGCATTAAAGCCTTTATGCCTTCAACAAGCTAACTTGTTGAATACCCCCAAATTTGGAAGGACTCTTACAAATTTGTCCCCAAAGTCTTTCAAACCATTAATGGTTAACTAACCCTTAGTAGCATGGTTAGAGACTTTTTGCCTAGCTCAACCTTCATCTAACCCAAGGGTCTCATCAAGCATTCATTGCTTTGACCATGGTTATTCCTTTAACCTTTGCACAAGAGTTTATCCTTTGGGTAAAAGCTTTATCCAATGGGTAACCCTAACCTAACCTTAACTCTTACCTCTTGGGGTAACCATGAGGTCTTCTCAAGCATTTAATGCTTCTTACCTCTCCTCTCAAGCAGTCTTATGTTGACAATTGTCACCATTTCATTGGTGAGAATTGTAAACATGGATTGATAACTTTCAATCCTGACCATCCATTGCCCTATTTCTTCTATAAATAGAGCTCTCATCCCTCCATTTGATAATCCAAGTTTTTAGCATCATACTTATACTTAATTTTAACAAGCATTTATCCTCTCTTTGTAATAGAAATAAATCTAATAATCATTTTAGAGTATTTCTATCATCTTAGATTAAATCATATAGCTAGTATATCATGTTAGGATATTATTTTTACTAACCTTATCATCTTATCTTCTATTTTAGTTCATTTGCTAGAATCATGCATAAATAAGATGCATTCATACTAAATTTGATCAAAAGCATCCCTCGTTCTTGCATTTGTCATCCCTAAGTCACTTTGCTCAGTGATCTGAGAGCAAAGGCATTGGCTTGAGGGACCTTGTGAGATAGAGAACCATGGAACACTCCTTGGGAAGTTGAGCTATTCCTCATGGCTCCATAAATTGCACCAAGAGTGCCATGGGTGTATGGGAAAGTCTTTGAATATTTTCACAATTTGAGTTTCATTGAACCGCTTTTCCCACATACAACAATAATAGGAGGATTCTCAAGAGATGACTCATTAGGTTTGGGACTAGTCTTTGTCATGAATTTATCAAAATCATCCAACATGGTGGCTAACACCTCGGACAAATAAGGAAAGGTAGAGAAAACATTCTCAATATTATCATGTGGGGTATCTAAAGTAGACTCACTAGAACTAGTGGAAGAAATATGAACAAATATACTAGGAGTAACACAAAAGATAGTAGATCCAAAAGATTATGACTCAATGGTAGAAACATGAGCATGAAACATGTGTGAACTACCTTGTTAGAGGATTTTAGATTCACATGTGTGAACCACCTTGTTAGAGGATTTTACAAAGGCTTTGAGGCCTACCTAGTTAGGGGCTACTGACTTGTTAAAGATGTGAGTAGTCAACAAGTGTTTGATCTATCTAATAGCACAAACTGCTTGGTTAGATCCAGTATTGCTCACAGCTAATGCATTCCAACATTACTTCAGTCTTCTCTATCTCTCTCTCAGTTACAACTTGATCTTCTTAGATAAGATCGCTCTTCCAACAACTCAACATCCACCTTAAACCCTAGCTCAACATTAATCCTTTTCGCAACAACCTAAAACCCTAGACATGATGTCCCTTTTAAAGGAATCTGATTTCATGTCGGTCCAATAGGATTTCTTTACAATTTCCTAGGTTCAATGTACCTAGACATGCTTAGTAACATGACATAGGAATCACCGTTAATGTGTCAGCACCGTCAAACAATCGATGGATTGGTAACTCATCACAAAATGTCAGTTGGTAACTCATCACAGAGTATTACCGGTTCATACAAAATACCAGTTGCCGATTTGACAAAAATGAAGACAGGTAAGAATGCATTGTGCCACTTTGCACCCTCGTACTGCTTGTGATCTGCGAACTGCTTGGGGTCAACATGCCGCTTCAGATCGGGAAACACATTCTACAAAATCACTACTAGTCTAAAGACTAGAATACAACATACCGGTTGGAACAAATACCAGTTGAGCATGAGCTCATACATATAAAGGGGATCTCAATACAAGTGTCTGTCCATCAATGACAATCACAACATAAACATCAAAAATGCCAACAATCTCCCCCTTTGGCATTAATGGCAACACTTGGGAAAATAAAATTTTGACATCTAAGTGTTTTACAACAAAAACTTGCCATTAACAAAATTGCTCCCCCTAAGCATATACACTATCCCTTAATCAACAGAGTGTAAGGCAATTTTGCATTCAGAGCATAATCATCAGAGCATATAGCATATATCACAACATATATCAAAATTTCAAAATTTTAAAACCATATACTTCTCCCCCTTTGCCAACAATGACAAAGTATCGTTGAAAAACTTGTTTCCATATATATATATAAGAGTTTATGACAATAATGAATAATACTTGTCAAAAACCGCTTTATAGTCCTGCAAAAATTGTTTCATGGAAAGAGACCGGGACTCAAGTAGGGAGGTCGCCACTTCCTTCTCTGTCTGCATTTGTGATACCTGTTCCTCCATGGCATCTATTGTGCTCAGTTCTTGTGCGACTGTCAGGGCATCCAGGTTCAGATAGCATTTCTGGAGAATTTGCAGTCATGGAAGTAATACCAATTGAAGCTCTTGCAAATCCCTAGACCTTGTGCTGATCTCTTGCTCTATCTTGGTTGACTGGATCTGGAACCGGTGAACGGTTTGCCCATCTGCTGCAAAGGAGTCGTAAGGAGTCTTGAATGTGCTTAAGTAGGACTGTAAGTCCATTTGAAGCTGTTGCTTCTTGGCTAGCACATCATCATAGAACAGATGAGGTTGAAATATTTTGCTGAGTAGCAAGTTTCCCTCATCCAAGGCACTCCTTATGTCCTTTTGATCCTTTAACAGTTCAGTCCTAAGCTCATTTAATTTCTTCATGAGAGCAACATTAAGAGCCTTTTGGTGCTCTTTCTTTACATTGGCCTCTGCTGCTTCTTCTAGACCCTGCACCTGAACATCCACTATAGTACACAGAAGTTTGAGTTGTGCTAGTGATGAATCAGTGTCAAGAAGATTAGTACCGGGGATTAAACCGGTAAGTGTGTCTACAGCTGCCTGAATGATGTCCTGTTCCTTTTTCCTGTGAATGATCTCAAGGCACTCTTGAGCAACCTTGATGCTCTGCATAAGCTCTGAATCACTTGCAGATTGGAGATTGATAGGACTAGAGAGATCAACCGGTGAGGGTTGACTTCCGGTTGCCTTTGGAGTCTCCACCTGAGAGCTTTTATTCGCTTCTCATTCCTTGGCTTCTTCAGTTTTCTTCTTTTCCACTTCTCTTCTCTTCTCTTCTCTTCTTCCTTGTCTTCCTCTACATTTTTCTTCTCCTCTGCTCTCCTCTTCTGCTCTTCCTTTTCTTCTTCTTCCCTCTTCTTCTTCTCTTCCTCTTCCTTTTTCTTCTTCTCTTCCTCTTCCTTTTCCTTTTCTTCCTCTTCCTTCTTCTTCTTCTCTTCTTCCTTCTTTCTCTTTTCTTCTTCTTCCTTCTTCTTCTTTTCTTCCTTGTCCTCTTCTTCCTTCTTCTTCCTTTCTTCTTCTTGCTTCTTCTTCTCTTCATCTTTTCTTTTCTCCTCTTCCTCTTTTCTCTTCTCTTCCTCTTTTTTCTGTTTCTCATCTTCATCCTTCTTTTTCTCTTCCTACTCTTTTGTCGCTTCTTGTGTGTCCACAGCTTGTTCACCACCCTGATCGGCCTATTACCCCTATTCAGTTCCCTCAGAAGGTATGTCCTGAGTGACATCTTCTATATCCAGGGCATCGACATCTATGGTGTTGATTGGTTCCTCCACTAGGTTTCCTTCCTCATCAAAAACCTCATCCAGTTTGGAAATAACCGGTTCCTTTTCCACTTGGAGGTTGGCCATTTGAGCTTTGTGAAAGTTGATAGCATGGGCCATGTGTTGATGTGTATCCTTTTCTACATCATCAACTCTCCCTTCCAACAACCAGAGTCTTCTTCTCCTTGTAAAGAAGAGACCTTTATTTTGATCCAATACATCAAATAATTCTGAATTTGAGAGTTCGGGGAAGTACTGTGCAAAAACTTTCTCCCTAATCTCTTGTTCCTTCTCAATGGCAATGCGCCATTTGTTATCCAATGCTTTAAATAATGAATCTGTGGTTTGAGATTTAATCTCTGATGGTGACCGGTCATTTTTACATAAATAAAGAATGATTTCCTGCAGTACTTCTTCTTTTTCTTCACTATTGAATTCATCATAATAATCTATTAAATCATGAAGTAACTTTCTCTCGATATTCTTTACTATTCTTTGACAATGTGTCAAAGGTTTGTAAGAGGAGATATCTATATTTACCGATGCGGATGTTGCCGGTTCATTCTTCTTCACCTTCTTGGTATGTCTAGCCTTCTTTGGCTGTTCATCAGACTCAGTTTCTTCGGAGTCCGGTTCATTTTCCTTAGTCTTCCTCTTTCTTTCGAAGACTTTTGCCGGTGTTACCTCTGGTTTCTTCTTTGCTGGTGACCGCTTGGTCACTCTTGGAGTCTCAGTGGTAGCTAGTGCTGATGCTGCAGGCACTGCCTTAGCTTTTTTAGCTGCCAGTTCTTTTCCCTTCTTCACCGATGGTTCTTCAATCGGTGTGATCCTCTCCAAGTAGGTTCCGGTTCACTTAGCCTTTGGATCAAGAGATGAGGCAATAAGGGTTGAAGCATACCCTTCCAGCATGTCAAACATGACCTCATAGCCCATAGGCTCCACTTCCTCCATTCTAGGCTCAAGAGCCTCCATTAGACATTTGTCCACCTAAATAGTGAAACAGATGTCATCTTCATACTTCTTCACTATGTCACCTAAGATTCATACCCTCTGATTCATCTCTCTTCTGAACTCATCAAAGTATTTGTTCAGTACCTCAAGGTAGCTGGTTCCAATGGCTTGCACACTTTCCTTTATCTGCTTGGTTACCAGTTGGTCAGGGGACCACTCGACATCTCCTACACCCGGAAAGTAGCCTTGAAAATAGAAAAACAACCCTACCAATAGTTGTCCAAACTTAAATCTCAGTGAATTGTCCTTTTTGATTGCCTTAAGATTTAACAGGAGTTGCCTCTGCATACCGATGCATAAGTCAAATGATTTATCCTTTATAATCATCCGGTAAGCGGCATTTACTGCTGCAGCAGATACAAAATTAATCCTGCTAGCTGAGAATGTTCTGTAGCCTATCACCATGAAGGCATATTTTACCAGTTCATCCTTGATAGGATTAACTGTCATACCTCGTGAATCACTTATCGAACCGATGAGCTTGGTCATTTCCATTTTGCTTACCATTCTTAGGGCTGGCACTTCCCCTATGTTGCAGAAACCGGTGACTGCATGAATTGCCTCAGGCGTGATATCATGCGTTCTCTCCAGGTACATCTTGTCACCATGGACTCTGCTCAAGATGATCCTGATGTGATCCTCTATGAAGTCTTCCAGAAAATATACCGCATTATGGAGTTTCTTCTTCTCTAAGATACTAAACTCCAGTTTGATCCTTTTATCCTTTCCACAAAATAGACCTAATTGAGTATGAATGGCTAAGGAACCTAGGTCTTCTATCTTGCAATCAATATAGTCTGAAATTCCTTCTTCAACTATGACTCCAGCTAGAACTTGTGACAAAGCATTATACTTGGACTTCCTCTGAATGAAACTTTCTGACTCAATGGATGTGCTTGAACTGGTATGAGATGCGGAAGCCATTGAAGAGTATTTAAAGAACACGAAAATTACCTTTCAAATGTGAATTTAGGGCTTCCTGATTTTGCTTTACTTCACTCTCCGTCGGATGCCAAATCGCCGCTTTGAGTTCTCCACTACCGCTTGCAAACTAGATTTGAATATGTTTCAAAGTTATCCAATTTCTTGAGATCTAATGCTCAAATCACCTTTTCTTTGCTCTGCACTTGAAAACTTTTCTTCGCTCGAAAATAGATAGTGAGAAATGATTTGAAAAATGCATTTATACATGTCTCTCACCTACCATCATTAATGCTCCTCTATTAGGGCGTAAACCCTAATTTGCCTTTTTACCATTTCCGGTCTTCTGCCAAGCGACAAGTGTAGCATACCGGTTAAGGTCTTTTACCGGTGTTAACCGGGGGTTCGAAAGAATTTTTCCATTTGTTCCCCCTAAGCCTTTGAGGCTTAGTTTGCTAGTTCTGATATTTCCACACTAGGTGCAGAAACCAGTTTTTCTTCCGACATTGTTGGTTTCTTCTTCCATGTTTTCTTCATGTCTCCTTGAACTTTTTCAACATCTATTTCACCTTCCTGAGTGACCGGTATATCATCAGATATACTTTTTATGCTTCTGTAGAATCTTGCAATGTGACCCAGTTTGCTGCAGTGATAGCAAACAAGTCCAGGTGCTCTCCAAGGTCCATTGTACATGTTTCCATTCTTCCTTTTGCATGTTGTAGCAGTGTGACCATGACCATGACATATCATACAAATTTCTCTCCATCTGGTTGCCGCTTGATGACCACCGCTTCTTGACTGATGATTGAAGTCATTAAACCGGTTGTGGTTCCGGTTCATAAAAGATTCAGGACCAATTCCTTGCATCCTCTGAGGATATCTTCCATTGTTATCCACTACAGACCTACATTCAAATGCTCTAGCCCAAACTTGTTGCATGCATAACAATTACCATTGAACTTATTGAATCTAGGTACATTGTTGATAAAATAAGGAAAATTATTGTAGGCTTTGCTCCTACATACATTGGCAGTGTGTCCTTCTTTAAGAAAGTTAAAGCAAACAGGTTTGAATTTTTGCTTACCTTTTCCTTTGAGTGTCGGTTGCTTCTTTGATGCTTCAACATTTGTTCCTGAGGATTCTACTTCCTCATGTCCAGAAAAACCAAGACCATTGGTATTCTTTGCCGGTCTAGATGACTCAAGCTTTTGCTCTAGCTTGACTGTACTTTTGCCAAACTTAGCAAGTATTTCCTTTGACTCAAAGAGTTCTTTGGAAATAGCAGTGTTTGTCTCCATAAGACTTGCATTTTCAAAGATGGCAATGTTCAATTCTCCTTGCATGTCTTCTTTTTCCATTCTACTCTCATGAAGGCGAGCAGTTAGTGCACTAATCTCATGTTTCAACTTGGAGATCTCATGATCTCTGTCTTTTACCAGATCTTCACCTTTTCTCCGGTTCTCAAGCTCTTGACTGAACTGAATAGTCAGTCCTTCCAACTCCTTTCTCAGATTGGAGTTTGAATCATTCAGCTTATTCACTTCAGCAATCATAGCTTCCATGTTAGCTTCATCTTCAAAACTACTTTCAGATAGTTCCATCAACTTTTCTGCATGTTCTCTTCTTTTTGCTTGAGATGCCTTGTATTTGACCATAAGATCATCATAGGCTTGCTCAGACTTAGTGAGCCATTGAGTAAGTTCCCTCAAGGTGTATTCCCCCATATCTCTTTCCAAGTGGTTAAACTTATAGAAAGGTTGGCTCTGATACGAATTGATGAATACTAAGAGGGGGGGGGGGGTGAATTAGTATGCAAAAAATCTTTGCACTAAAACACTTACACAGTCTAAAGATAAACTGATAAAGCAGTCTGACAGTCAAACCGGTTACCACACATAAAAACCAAAATGCAAATAAAACATTCACCCACAAAAGCAATACAACCATAACACAAGATATTTGACGTGGAAACCCAACTGGGAAAAAACCACGGTGAGATGGAACTCACAAGTCACTATCTGCAGAATAGAAACCAGACCGGTTAAGGTCAGACCGGTTAAGGTCTTACAATGTTCTTCACCAGAACAGATCCTGTTAGGAATCTCAATCTCTGTTAGGAGATAAGTCTGATTAAAGACTACCTTGTTAGAGGATTTTAGATTCACATGTGTGAACCACCTTGTTAGAGGATTTTAGATTCACATGTGTGAACCACCTTGTTAGAGGATTTTACAAAGGCTTTGAGGCCTACCTAGTTAGGGGCTACTGACTTGTTAAAGATGTGAGTAGTCAACAAGTGTTTGATCTATCTAATAGCACAAACTGCTTGTTAGATCCAGTATTGCTCACAGCTAATGCATTCCAACATTACTTCAGTCTTCTCTATCTCTCTCTCAGTTACAACTCGATCTTCTCAAATAAGATCACTCTTCCAACAACTCAACATCCACCTTAAACCCTAGCTCAACACTAATCCTTTTCGCAACAACCTAAAACCCTAGACATGATGTCCCTTTTAAAGGAATCTGATTTCATGTCAGTCCAATAGGATTTCTTTACAATTTCCTAGGTTCAATGTACCTAGACATACTTAGTAACAGGACATAGGAATCATCGTTAATGTGTCGGCACCGTCAAACAATCGATGGATTGGTGACTCATCACAAAATGCTGGTTGGTAACTCATCACAGAGTATTACCGGTTCATACAAAATACCGGTTGCTAGTTTGACAAAAATTAAGATAGGTAAGAATGTGTTGTACCACTTTGCACCCTCGTACCGCTTGTGATCTGCGAACCGCTTGGGGTCGACATGCTGCTTCAGACCAGGAAACACATTCTGCAAAATCACTACTAGTCTAAAGACTAGAATACAACATACCGATTCAGCATGAGCTCATACATATAAAGGGGATCTCAATAAAAGTGTGTGTCCATCAATGACAATCACAACATAAACATCAAAAATGCCAACAAGGACTATGTGAAAACGATAAAGATGTGATAGAGGGAGATGAGAGGAGAAATTAGCAACATAAGGATAGAAGAATGGAAGACCCCCTTTGAGAAGGAGAGATGCTCCAATTTATAGATTGGAGGAGGCCAATGGAGGGCCAAGATTGATTTTCTTATGAAAGGCTAAGATCGATTCAAGATAGTAGACATGGATCAAGGATGCAGTGGAGAAATAAAAAAGGAATATAAAATTACTTGAGAAGAGGGGGAAAAGGAAATTTGAATTTCAAAATGAGAATGCATAGGGGGATTCAAATAAATTTGAATTTCTTTGAGAGTTTCAAGATTGATGTGACATGAGTGGGGGAATTTAAAATTGGAGAATAATAATAAGTGGGATTATGAGAAATTCTAGAAGAATTAATTAGGTTGAGTGGGGACTAGGAAAAGTGATTTGTAGGAATCACATGACTAAGTAAAATTAATTAACTCAGTGGGATTAGAGGAAATAATTATTGGAGGGACTTTAGAAGAATAGGGGAATAATTAATTTATTTGATAAATTAATTATTGGATAATAGTGACAGGATTAATCAAATTAGATTTAATTAACACTGAGAGGAATAAGGATAACACAATTAAATCAATTAATTATGTTGACAGGGTTAAATTAATTAAATATTGATTTAATTAATTTTAGGTGTCTACATTTTGCCCCTCTTTGATATAGCTTCATGAAGTTATTTATACCAAAGAAGAATAAAACACAGTGGAAGGAAAGGATAGGGACTAGTTGCATGATGCCCCAGTCATAAGATGAGGAAGAATGACGAGGAGGAAGGATGAGGAGGAAGTAGTTGTATGCCCCCTCGAGAGGACAGGCGGGTTCGAAGAACAAGGGTGTTCTCGAAATGGATTAGAAGACTAGGTGATAAAAGAATGAAGATGATGAAAGAGGGAATAAATGAATGGATTGGAGTCCTACGATTGAGATGAGATAAAGGATTGATAAATGGATGGGATTTATTGTTGAGAAAATATATTGAGCATACCTAGGTTTGATATTGCCATGGATAGTCTACACCACTAATTATAAGAACCAAGATTATACGAAGATCCAAGGCGTGGCCTGATGCTCAGTCAAACAGGTATGCCTTGCACACAATCATACAAGTGTTAATAAACACTAATGCAGGGTTGCTGGTTCGTATAAGGAAAACCTTCAAACACACCATGCCATGAAAACTATGCCCCATTATACACCAGCCAAGACATACCAAGATATAGGATGATCAAGGTGGTTTTGAACAAGTATAGTCTCGGGACACAAGATGAAAATCAAAGCGAAAATCTCAAGCATGCAAACAACATGCACATGACTAACTGACATCTCTTTCCAAGAGTAGGACATGGATTTGGATAAATTATCGAACTAGGGAAGGATGCATCCTAACCGGTAGGGTGTGGATAAAATGATGGATGACAAAAGACAAGTTGGATCTGCAAGGTTTGCAGATTAGAGGATTGTTGCTTGGATTTTATTAGCACACTATGGATGGGTGCTTGGATTAGGCACGAGTCAGTGTAAGTTCAGGTAGATGGGAAAAGATCAGTTTGATGGATTGGATAGGATGAAAAAGGGGGATGGATGATTGAGTAGGACTGGATTGGGGATGGGATTAATGATTGAATTGGAAGAGATGGAGAATATGATTGGATGTGATAGGATTGGATTAAAAATTGGATACGATGGGGTGGGCTGGTGGATAGGATTTGATTGACTGGAACCAATGACAAGGGAGAACCAAGGATTGTAAAAGGATGAATGGATGGAGGGAGGGAGATATTATTTGGATAGGAGACATATGGATTGAGTGGATGGATATGGATAGGATATGGAGGAATAAAGGATGGAGGGGAGGATGATGGAGACCCAAGGACTATGTTGCAAAGGAAGAAAATTCCCCACTAAGGGTAGTGGAATGAAGGATAGGAAAGATGGTGGATAATAATGTGTGAGGTGGAAAGATAATGTGTAATGGATATGGATGGTAAAGGTATTAAGGCTTGTGTTTTCCAAATCATGCATGCATATTATTTTGCCTCTAACATAATCAAGGCCAAAGATAAAAGTGGAGGATTGCATTTGGATAGGATGAGGGATATGAGATGGAGGATATGGATAGGATAGTCAAGATAAAAGATAGGAAAGGAGAATGGACTTAGATAGGATGCAAATGTATGGGTTGATTGCGTGGATGAAGCTTGCCCCCAAGTGTAGAGTGCAAGAGGATTAGGGAATTACACATGACACTTGTTTGCTAAGTTTTCATCATGATACTTACCTAAGGCACCACAAGAAGTGGTTTTCACCATTGAATGAAATGATTTTTATTTACTTTTTTCTAATTTTTTAATTTTTTAATTAATTTTTTATTTATTTATTTTTATTTATTTTTATTTTTATTTTTTTTGAATATTTGGAATACTTTGGATGGATAAGGATGAGGATGAGTGGATATGGAAGATAGTGGGTGCGTGAAGGAGGAAGGGAGGAATCAAGCATCTAGTTCCATGGATGGTATCCCTTAGTATTTCTTTGAACTGGAGGTATGCTCATAGATGTTGGTAACAATAATTGGGGAGATGAAATGGATAGGGGATAGAGGATGAGAATTTGTAAAGGATTGTAAGAACGGAATGGGATTGTGAAAAATGGATGGTGGATAATGGATGGGGTTTTGAAAAATTTGTGGAAGATCAACATTGGCACACACCTTGAAGGGTGGTGGAGTAGTGGAGGAGAGTTTTTTGAATTAGATAGAGGATAAAGTGTGGATTTTGGGACATGAAGATCTAAAATATAAGAAGGGGATGATGGAGTTGGGATGGTGGATTTTGGGACATAACGACCCAAAATAGATTTTGAAGATGGAGGATTGAAGGACTTATGAATGGACCGAGCTTTTGGATTAGCAAGTTTGGATACCAATTTTGATTTTACTTTGAGATGCATTGCTTCTTTTAGTAGTTTGGGAAATAGTTTTTGATTTTTTCTTTTGGGGCCTTTGTGGTCTTTTTGATTTTTCTTTCTTTTGGATCATATTTTTCTTTTGAGCATGTCATTTTGAGGGGACATGTTGATCCTTTGATTTTTTATGAATTTTGAGCTTTATGCTTTTCAGATTGGGCATCCAAATTGCTTCTCATAGCAATGGGATGGGTGTATGAGGATGAAGGGTTGATGGATTTTATGGATGGTGGGATGATGGAAGGGGAGTGTTGGGATGCATTCAATGATGTGTGCCTTTGTTGATCTTGCTTAGGGATTATTTGAGGTGATGGGGTGGTGGATGGAGAGTTGTAAGGACCCAAAATGGATGGAAGGAATGGAGGATTTAGCTTTGGAATATAGGGTCCCAAAATGGATGTGGATGACGGGGGATGACAGGATTTTGATTTGCATGAAGGAATTTTGGATTTAGGAGGAATAGATGTACCAACATCTTGAGCATTAGCTTGAGGACCCTTATTATTTTGGAAACAAGATACGAGTCCATTTTGAGGGGGATGGGATGTGGAAGGAGGATTAGGATCTTTAGATGGATTTGGATCATGACATGGAGATGAAGGGATACTTTGATCTTGACTAGGGAGGGCATCATGAGATGAAAGAGGATCATGGGATGGAGGGAGAGGGTTGGATAAAGGAATCATATGATCATGAGAGGAAGTGGAGGGGATGGGATAGTTAGATGGAGTGGAGGGAGATGCATCATGAGATGGAGAGGATTCTATGTTAGCATGCTTTGGAACAAGCTTTTGGCATGTTTGGAGTTGTGGGGATTGTGTGATTGAGGAGGATATGAAAGCTTCGATGTGAGTAGATGGAGGAATGGGGGTATCATGAAGTGCGGGCGATTGGGATTTTTTTTGAGGTGGATGGGGGACTTGAGGAGATGAGGCAACTTGATTTTGAGAAGGGGATTTTGTCTCCTTTGCTAGCATGTCTTGGATAAGATTATGGATGATGGACTTGGAGGATATGGATAATACAGATTTTGGAGGATTAGGATTAGATGGAGGATTGGGGTAATGGATTGGGGAATTAGGATTAATGCTTGGAGGACTATGGAGTAAAGGATTTTGATGGGGAGTAGAGGTAATGAATGTGTTGTAAAAGGATGGGAGGAGAGATGAAGGTATCTATGTAGATGAGGGATAATATGGAGATACAGATGGGGAATAAGATGGATTTCCCTTGTCAAAGGTAGAGGAAGGATAAGAGATATGATACAGATTGGGATTAGGTGCAATGTGTTGAGGTGGGATGGATGAAGGTATGATAGGTGGATGAGAGATTATGGGATTGACTTGGTAGGTAGGTTGAGGTGGTTCGTGAACTTCCATGAGCATCTATTCATACCAAGCTTTCAAATTCTAGGTAGCCATGTTGAGAATGAAGGATTATATTGGAATTTGATGAATATGAGGATTAGGACTTGGCTTCGAATGATGATGGGTCGAATTTGATTGGATTTTATTTGGATTGGACTTGATTTGATTGGATTGGTCCTTGGATTAGGAATTGATTGGATTGGATTGGATTGGATTGGATTGGATTAGATTGGATTGGATTGATTTGGATTAGGATGACACCTTAGCCTTTAGATTAGGACTTAGATGGGAATTGGTGATGGATTGGATTTGATCGGATCAAAGGATTGGATGATTAATTGATGAGGGATTGGATAACCGGATTAGAAAGATGCATTGATTGATTAACTGGAATTTTTGAGATTTGATTGGATTAGAAGAAGAATTGGTTATGGAAGAATGATAGATAATAGGGAGGAGAAAGGGAAAGGCTACCCAAAGTCAGATAAAAGATTTGGACAAAAATGTTGGTTGAGGAAGGATGAATATTTGAATGGATGAAGGTGGATTGGGGATTTAAGAATTACTTGGATAGATTGAAACGGATTAGGGATTTGATGATGACAAGATGGAATTTGGAAAGAGGGAGGATTGATTGGTTGGAGGAATGATGGACTTGGTAAGAGATATCAAGTAATGAATACATGTTGGCCACACAACGCACTATCCTAGGAAGTTGGATGAAGAGGAAAACCTTTGCTTGCTGACTTAGGTACACACCCAATAGCTAATCAGAATACGGCCATTGAGTCTCGTGCAATGGATTCTCAATGCCATATTAACCGACTCCAAACGCTAATGGGGGCATGATATGGAATTTCTCTTAGGGGAGTTACTTTTTCCCCTGCACAAATATTATCCACCTTTCGAAAGTGGACTAGGTGGATTCTATTCCTAGGGTTCTTATTATGGATTTCCATTCGAGCATGGTTGAGGCCAATAGCCCTACAAAGTCCTAAGAAAGATGTAGTCACAGAAGCATGATTGAGACCAAAAGGCCCTACAAGATGCCCAATATGAGAGTGAACTCTCGAGTAGCTCCGTCCTCCAGAATTTTCATCCCAAGAGGCCTATTTATTATAGTGAGTTGGAATGCTTGGGTTTTAGCCATACTCACTTCGGTCATTCCCCTCTCACCAATGCCTACATTGTTGGCATTATGGATGCATTGATGTTTTGTCATTGATGTCAACACTAGCTATTATGGTTGGTTACCCACAAACAGGTTTTGGTTACTGGTAGAAGATCTAGTGTTACCGACAGAAGAGACTATTTGTTGGAAACTTCTTGCATGTTTGGATCTATGGAGTATGTTTGATTTCATGTGTTACATGCTTCTGGAGTATGTTTTGGTCAGCTGGTATTGACTCGGTAATCAGATGCTATCATACACTCTTGTAAACCAATACCAACATTGGTTTAAGGTTTAATTGGCAGAGCTTTCACTGAGGAATCTTGACAGTATGCATAAGCGGTGTTGGTGCGGCTTCTAGATGGATTTCAAGATGTTGAATATGTTCTTTGATCATGCTTCAACTGCTTGAAGACATTGATTTGGCATGGTGGACCCAAAATAGGTCTGGTACCTATCTAGGTTATGGACCGGTATCATGTTAATGTGTACTCTACACGTTACGAGGATGTTTTATGGATTGGTTATTGTTATTTTGGTCTTAAGCTGACATGGCATATCATTGTAATATGGATTTATGTATTGATCTTATTGTAATATATTTTAGGTGTCCAACCTAATTGGTTTAGGCCTTAGGGTTTGTATAAATAAGAGGTAGAAACTCTTTGTAGAGTGTCATGATTATTGAAAAGGTCATGGTCAAGGAATGTAATGTGCGAATATTGTAATATAATTCAAGCAGAGGAGTTGGTCGATCATTGGTGATCTAATTGGATTCAAAAGAGGATTTAGTCCTTCGACATTGAGCTTAGTCGGGACTGTAATCAGGCATGGTAGATGCTATCTCTGGTAGTTCACTCTATTGGATCGTTGTCCATTTATCTTGAGATGGTTATTACCTCTATGTAGTCAGTGAGACTCTTTTTTCTAATGAGCAGTACACTATAGGTAGTGTGCCTTCTTGCATGTGCAGGCCCCTCATTGTATCACATACTTTCTGCAGAAGTATCATCTAATTGTGGGTAGGCTTCCCACCGTGGTTTTTCCCTTTTCGAGTTTTCCATGTACAATCATGGTGTTATGTGGTATGGTTGCATTGTGTTGATTATCTGCTTTATTGTTAAATTTCATTGCTTACCGGTATCTGTTTCTGCTATTCCGGTACTTAATGTTTATGTGATCTGGTTAAAGGTTATTAAGTGGATTAATTGATATAATATGTAACAACTGATTCACCCCCCTCTCATTTGTTCACCAGTTATCCTAACATGTGCGAGTGTGTCAGGCAAATCGGGAGGACAGACCCACTAAGGGTAAAAGCGTGCAAACAAATAAGAAAAGTTTCAAGGGTCTGGATTTTTTATTGTCTATGTAGATAAGAGCGTATTCTCCTACCTCTACAGTTTCCTCAAACACAAAAAGAAAGAGTTCTTTTACCCCTAATTAGATCTAGGTGCCTAGAATAAAAAGATTAATAAAAATACAATGTTTGGTTGGATTTCCTTAGGCAACCTGCAAAATATCAGATTAGTAGTTTTTATTATGTCTTGGACCGCTCGGGTAGGACTTGTAAAACTAAAAAATCTGATTAATAAACAAAATTCTGTAGGAACAATGCTCGCACTGTTCTGCAGACTCCCGCACTGAAACATCTGCGTACGCATTGTAGGGGGTCAAAAAGCCAAAAGCGAGAAAATATAGAGAATGAGAAAATCCCTAAAAAATGACGGATTATACTTGCAGTCGGATGTGCTACTCGGATGACGGTCGCGCTGAAGCGTGTGTACTCGCACTGAAACAAGTTAGTACAACAAAAAATTGAAATTTTAAAAATTCAAAAATAGGCGGGATTCTGCCAGAGCGCCCGCGCTATTCACAGAGTGCTTGCGCTAAAGCAACACTTCCTAAAATAAAGGATAACTAGATACAAACCTAAATTTTTTTTATTTTTTTTTTTAAGTTTTTGGCCCTTTTAGTGTGTTTCTAATCACTAATTATGGAACAAAATAGAATGTGGAAGAATAAGAGAGAGGATAATGGATGAGATGATGTTGTAGGCAGATGTGTTGTCCCCACGACACTGGCGTTGATTGTCTGGCTTGCAAAAAAGGCAGGTTAGAATTTTCAAATTCAAATCCCACACGCCAAAGTAGGTAACGCTCACGTTGATCCCGTGGCGGTCATGCTAGTTTGTAGTTGCTCGCATTGTTCTGACACTTGTGACTAAAACTTCACAAAAACTCAAAAAAATTGTTAAATTTAGGGACGTGGGTCCCACCTAGCGTGCCAGAATGAAGAGGGGAAAAAGACAGAGAAGGGACAAAGGAGGTTAGAATGCAAAGAAATCAAACAAGACACAATACAAATTCAAACAACCAAACTTATACCTTGTCTTTCACCTCTCCCTCGAATTGAGCTTGATGAAGTGAAGGTACCCCTTTTGATGCTCCACTTGATTTGCTCCTTGCTTGATGTGGATGTGGATTGCTCTCATTTTCTCAACAAGATTAGGATTTGATAGGATTTGGATTCATGGATTATTGATGGATGAGGATTGAGGATTTGATAGAGGACTATGTGAAAATGATAAAGATGTACTGATAGATGGAGATGAGAGGAGAAATTAATAGCATAAGGATAGAAGAATGGAAGACCCCCTTTGAGAAGGAGAGATGCTCCAATTTATTGATTGGAGGAGGCCAATGGAGGGCCAAGATTGATTTGCTTATGAAAGGCTAAGATTGATTCAAGATAGTGGACATGGATCAAGGATGCATTGGAGAAATAAAAAAGAATATAAAATTCCTTGAGAAGAGGGGGGAAAGGAAATTTGAATTTCAAAATGAGGATGCATAGGGGGATTCAAAGAAATTTGAATTTCTTTGAGTTTCAAGATTAACGTGACATGAGTGGGGGAATTTAAAATTGGAGAATAATGATAAGTGGGATTATGAGAAATTCTAGAAGAATTAATTAGGTTGAGTGGGGATTACGAAAAGTGATTTGTAGGAATCACATGACTAAGTTAATTAATTAATTAACTGAGTGGGATTAGAGGAAATAATTATTGGAGGGACTTTAGAAGAATAGGGGAATAATTAATTATTGGAGAATAGTGACAAAATTGATTAAATTAGATTTAATTAACATCAAGAGGAATAAGGATAACACAATTAAATAAATTAATTATGTTGACAGACTCAAATTAATTAAATATTGATTTAATTAATTTTAGGTGTCTACAAATGGTTCTCCTTATGCTTTTCCTTTGTTAGCCCCAACTGTGAATTTCAACATTGGAGCTTTCTAGGGAGTTGCAGGATCCTGTGTATTCTTTGTTCTAATCTTTGACCTTTTATCAATAGGTTCAACAATGTCATCATCAAAACCAATAGAGAAAGACTTCAACTGAATTCCCTTTCTAGAAAGCCAAGCATTAGTATCTTCAAGAATACTTTGGAATCTATCTTTGATGGATGTTGCCTCTTTTTGGGACAATTGAATGAGTGGGAAGGGTGTTGAAGAAAATTTCTTTTCTACATAGGTATGATCTAGAACATTACCGTCATCTTCAAGATCATCTAGGATATCAGCAAGGTCAAGCTCACAAATTTGCTCCAGTGTGAGCGGACAATAATCAAGTTTCCTAACATTGTGCTCTGTCCTACAATCAATCCATATATCTTCAATATGATGTACATGGACATATGCTTTCTTCAATTTATTCCTCATTCCTCTATAATCAAAGTCTCTTCTTGCCTCGAAGAATTTCATAGTTACTCTTCTCATTTCTTCTTCCATTGCCCTTGCCTTGAAGATTGAGTTGATGGAGTATCTACCAATAATCAATGAGAACTTCAAACCTATCTTATGTGAATTGGATTGCTCCTCATGTACTGCCACTGTAGTGCCCCTCTTTGATTCATCTTGTCTTTTTGTACATCAAAGGAATATATTGATCTAGCTTAGTCTACTTTATGATGATTTGATGGTATCATGTTATTTACTAACCCTATTTCATGATGGTATTGGATATGATGATGGATCTATATTTGATCATTATTTATGATGGATCATATTGCTTATGGGATTTTGATGACATTATGATTACACTAAACCTACTCTATGATTATAATGACTTAGTTGATGCTACGATGTTTGTGATTATCTCCTAGTATCTTCGTGATTAGAGATGATGTCATACCACTCATTGCGAGCACGATATGACATTGTGATTCTCCATCACTTGCCTGATCATTTATGATGTATATGTGTTGTGTGTGTGTGTGTGTCTATATATATATATATATATATAGTATTATGTTTAGTTGTGGATGCAGGATTGCAGGTACCAGACATCGACTTCACTTGGTCTCACAGGTCTGAGCGTGTGTTTATCCCAATGGCAAGTTGTTGGAGATGGCATGTGTTTCCCTCTCATAATCTAGGCTTAAGTTGATACCCTTGTCAATTAGTGTCTTGGCTTGAGTCGTTGGTCTGCATCATGTGGTATGTTGTTCAACCTTATGTCAGGTTGCCTTGTGAGTTTGCGATTATTTATTAATTAATAATTAATCGGCTTGTATAGTTTATCAATATTAGATTAAATCAATGAATTAAATTAATATTTAGTATTAATGTGCGATTATTATTATTAGAGAATTATTATTCATTATTGTTTATTTTGTGGATTTATATTTTATTGGTTATTTGGAATTATGGAAATTAATTAATCAAATTACTGCTTATAGCCATTAGCATAAATTATTAAATAATGGTTAGTACGAATACAATACATTTATACATATTTATTTACTGAAAGTTTATAATTAATTAATAATTAAATTGGTGGAATTATATTAAATGAGTATTTATGCTTATCAATACATCCATCTTTTTTTAATTTATTATTTATTTGATTATTTTATATGTATCTGTACATTTAATTATTTGTGTATTGTTTATCTATTTATTTATTTTTGGCTCATCTATTTTTTGGTTATTTATTATTTATTTATATTGGTTTTGATTTATTATTTGAGCTTTTGATTTATTGGATTATTATTTATTTATTGTTTAATTAGTGGATGGGTATTTATGTCTCTCCATACATTTATTTATTTATCTTCTTTATTGTTTATTTATTTATTGTTTTGATTATTTATTTATTTGCATTGTTGTTTTATTTATTTGTTATTATTTATGTACCTACCCCTTGTTATGATTGGCTCTCTTGGGAGTTGTGATTGCGAGGATAATATTATTTAATTGTTTGTTTATTTATTTATATTATTTGTGGTTTTATATTTAATTGGAGCATTTATTTATATTGCCTTTGATTTATTTTATTGGGATTTAATTTATTATTACTGTTTATTATATTATTATTATTACATTCTCTTGAAACTAATTGAGTAATTAAATATTATGGTTATACCTACCATATTATTGTATTGGTTGAGAGTTGAGGGCAACTAAATAATATTATTTTATATTCTTACCTTGATTTTTGGAAGGGGGTTGGTATAGAATATATTTTATTGAAATATTTTGATTGGCAGATATATTCTTCTGTAGTTTTGAATGAGATTCTATTTATTGGCTTTGTGAGGATTTTTGTGGGTGTGCTTCTGGATATCTTTCTATGACTTTTGGATTTTAGAATTGCTTGGAGTGAGAATTGCTTGGTTGGGTTGAATTTTGGAAAGCTTGTTGGTTCGGATTTTACTCTTCTACGATTGCATTACCATCACTCTACTTCGAGGTTGGAGATCTTTTTCCATTCTTGCATTTTGATTTTTAAAAAGAGATGTTTTCTCCGTGACTGCTAAAAGATTGTTTAGGGAGATTTGGGAATGAATGATTATTCTATTATCAGTAATTGGGAGTAATAATTTGGGAAAAAGATTTATATATGATTTTATGAATCTGTGTGTTGCATTGCCAAAAAAGGGCATTTGTGTATGTTGATATGTTGATTATAAGTTGGTTGTGAATGTGTTGTGGTAACGGTTGGTTTTGTGAGGTTTATTTGTTGTTGCATACCCTGCCTTGTGTCCATTTGGTTTGATTAGATTTGGAGTGGCCATGTCTATAATATTTTATGTGCAAGTTATTGTCGGTATAAGTTGGAATTCTTGGATGCGTTGTATTGTTGGTGTAGACACCTAAAATTGTCATGTCTAATTAAATAAAGATTTTTATTTATTTAATTAATTCATTTATCCTCTTCTAGCCTTATTTATCATTTAAATAAATACTTTTATTTATTTAAATTATCCTTTTTCCCAAATTAAATAAATACTTTTATTTATTTAATTGATCCCACTTCTTCTATTAATTAAATAAATCTTTATTTATTTAATTAGTTCATTAACCTTTTCTACCCATGACACATGTCATTTATCTCTCAATTCCTACACTACCTACCCTCTCATTATTTTCTTATTTTCTCTACCCACCCTCTAATCTTAACCGACCATTTATCTTTTACACCTCTCAATCTTATCCCTCCATTTCTTATACTGTCTTCTATATAAGGAGATGCTTCCTTCATTATCAACCCCAATCAATTTATTCAATCCTAATCATTCTAATAAGCTAATCAAGCCTTCTACGCATTCAAACTTTCATATGTGATCAAGCCTACTTGCAACCACATTTCCGTTCTTTGTTGAGCTCTTGTGCACACATAAAATCTGAGAGTAAATATATCAAGCAAGATCAATGGAGATCCAAACCCTAGTGGACATGTGATGGTATAATCTTTGTGATTTCATTTGATTTGTATTGTCTTAGGTAATCTTCATATGTTATGGTGGATCTTTGTTGATTGTTAGGCTAGGGTTTTGTGGTTGAATTCATTTAGTCTTTCAATATTGTTGTTTCCACTTTTTACCATAAATATTTTGGCACGCCCCGTGGGACATGGATTTTTGTTAGATCTGTGTTTTTTGCAGGTTTTTCTAACCCTATATTATTGTTTTGTAAAACAATTTGGAGAATAACCTTGTGCAGCTAGGGTTTTGCACACAAGATCAAGATCTTGGAGAGATTTGATCCGATCTCACAAACAAATTGGAATTTTTGCATCAAATTGTTTTTGCAGGTTTGGGATAGTATCAAGAGCTTGCAATCCAAAATTCAGATTTTTTGGCGCATATTTGAATTTTCAATGAATTTTTTATGATTTTTCATAAAAAAAAATTTGAGAGCAAATGAGCGAATTTTTCGGATTTTCTTATATTTTTGGAAATCTCTCTGAATTATACATAGGCTCTATTCTTTGTGATTTTAATTTTGGTGCAAAATATTTCCTCAAAAATTGGATCTTTAAAAATTAGGGTTTCTCATTATTCTGATCAAAATCTCACAAACGGTTTTACATTTTGGCACCAAATTTTTTTTTTCAGGTCAAGAACATTATCAGAGGTGCTCACTACAAAACTCAGATTTTTTGGAGGATATTTGAAATTTCTATGAATTGTTTATGTATATTCATAAAAAATTAATTTTGAAAGCAAATTAGCAATTTTTTTTTTTTTTTTTACATTTTTGGAAAGATCTCAGAATTATACACAGGATCTATTCTTTGTGATTTTTTGCAGAAAGTTTTTTATGCAAGTTTGGAAGACCATCGGGAGTATCCAGTAAAATTTTCAGATTTTTTGGATCAATTTTGCATTTTATATGATTTTTTTATGATTTTTCATAAAAAAATAATTTTTGGAGCAAATTAGTAAATTTTTTGAATTTTCTTACATTTCTAGAAATTTATTGAAATTTTACAGGTGGTCTTTTTTTATGATGAATCAGATCTTTGAATTGGTCAAAAAAATGCATTGTTGAAGGCCCCTATTTCACAAAGTCTTTTGGATCTAAAATTTACCTAACTTGTGTGCTTGCAAGAGGGGTATTATTGCAAAACTACTAACAAATCTTTGTTGCAAAATTTTGGCAAGGGTTTTCTTTTGATATTTATTATGTGCCTTGTTTTCATATATTATCAAACACTTCAATTGGTGCACTAAAATTGAACCAGTGTCTTTTGTGTCTTGAGCAATAGGGTCTTCTTGTTTAATCTCTAGAGGGCTTGTCTCCCCGTGTGGTCATTAAGACTACTAGTGGGGAGAGAACGACCCAAGTGGTGTGAGGAAAAGCCATCCTCTTCTGAACCACTATAAACAATTGTATCCATGGTGAAAGCCATGGGTAACGTGTGTTGATTAGTTCATACCGACACTATGTCTCCCCATAAACCCATTTGATCAAATTTATTTGATCAGTTGTAGGGCGTAACCTCTACTGGCTAGTAGCCTTCTATATTTATAGAGCTGAAAGTGTCGCATCTATGGCCACATGAGTGACTGCCCTTACTAGCACCTTTTTGTTTTAGAAAGCCAAAATCCTTCTAGTTGTTGGGTCAGGAGGTCGAACCTCTGGAATGACCCACACACATACGGTTCTTAGTAGAGATACAAAGTTCGCCACGGGGAGTTTTTGTGGGGACTGATGCTTGGCTTCCCCAGAGAAGTGAGTGTCGAGGGTGGAGCCAGTGGGGTCAAGCATCTAAGTATCTAGTCTGAATAGCGTAGCCTCGAGGGAAACCCCATGCGGGATCAACAACTATTGTCTTGGCCAACCATAAGAATTGTGCTTGTCTTATTTTGAACAATCAAACATCATAACATTGTGTCTTTTGTGTCTTCAAGTGTATGTAAAATATTTTTACATCAAACAAAACACTTTTCTTTGAGTCATTTTGAGTCTAAACATTTGCAAACATTGAGTCCTCATCAACATTGTGTCATCTTGTCACGAAAAACAGTCAAAAAATTTAAATTTGGTCACAACAAACAACTTCACAAATTGGAAAAATTTACAGTCCAGCAAACAAGAGCAATCAGTTTCAAACTTATTGAGCTTCCTAGGTTATCTCTCCAGGTTTTCATCTAGCATTCAATTTATCTTTGGGTCTCACAAAGTCTATCATTTCTTTACATCTTGCATTACATTCACATTTGTCTAAACTTGAGTCAAAAGGTCACTTGCTTGTCATCATCTTGCTTTGTCAACACACTACATACAACAACATTTTTCTAAGTGGTCCCTCATTAAGGTCTATCACCTTTGGGTTTCATTTGGTCTTACTTAGAGTCAAGGTCAACTTACCTCATCAAGAGAAACTATCATATCTTTGGAAGCCACACCTACTCTACTACATATATACTTGGTTTTGCACTTTGGACATTGCAAGTACACCTCAGATTCATTTACATTCCATCCAACTCTTGGTCTTCCATACTCTTTCTATTTTTTCCATTTTCATCTAGTCTCACACATCTTGGTGAGACCTAGTTCATGGCTGAAACACGTTCCCAAAAATCTAGGAGAGAAGCTAAAGAGGCTCAAGAGTCTGCAAGCATGAATGGCTATGAGTATAAAAATGATGTCTTTTTCAATTCCGATCATACTACATTAACTAACATGGACGCTTATAGAAACATTCAAAATGTTGAGAAAATGGACACTACAAACAACAATGATACACACAATGACAATATGGACAACTTTTTCATACATTCAGTAGAAGTGGAAGACTCCATTATGGATCCCAGTTTCAATCGATTAGTTGAGGAAATAATAAGGAGAGATAGGCAATATTTCTTACAAGTGATGGCGCAAAGTGGAGCCAAGATCCCTCATGATTTTGACATGTCTCAAATAATGGAAAATCGACCTTTGCAACAACCTCACCCAACATGGATCAAAGGAGGCCTAATAGTGGAGGCAATAGAGGACCACATCTTGTGCCTAAATCAACATCATCTTTGTTTCAAAAACCTGAGGTCCCACATACACATGGTCAAGCATATGATACTCACCTTCACAGTGTTAGGATTCACAAAGATACTGAGAGGGGTGGATGAATCAATATCTAACCAATATAAGAATTTACTTGATTTTAAAATATGTAAAGCATGTCAATACAGTGTACTGGTAAATCAAAAGTAATGCAATAAACAAGAAAAATAATAACCATATAAAGAGCACACCATAACATAGTAGTTTAACAAGGAAACCCGGTGTGGGAAAAACCTCGGTGGGATTTGTGACCCACAATATTCACTTACTGGCCAATAAGGGAATATTATTGCTACAATAGGAGCCTGCACATGCAGGAAGGCCAAGTGTCTAGAGCTCACTGCTCAATTACAAAAGGAAGTCACACTGACTTACAAAAATGGATTATAATAATCCAATTTCTTGTACTGCTTCAAAATAGCATCTACTATGCCAGATCTAGTACCGGTTTTAGCTCTACTTCATACATAAACCCTTAACCTAAAATTCGCATATTAGGTCTACATAATTTCCCTATCACCTTATTACAAAATGTTCTACAATGATCTCATACATATATGAGTCATATTACAACTCGCCATGTCGACTTACAATGATTTTACAATTAATTATAAAATATATTATCAACAAAATTCATGTTGGCCTGGGTGCCGGTATCCTTCCTTTCACTGTCGGTGTTCTGTGTGTCGGTGTAGAGTTTGTCATTGCCGGTATCATATGATTGCAAGGTTGCCATCAATGACAAAACCTTCAATCACCTACAATTTTTCATTGGAGTGTGCATTTGCCAACAATCTCCCCCTCTGACATTGATGGCAACACTCATGAGAAAAATCCAAAAAGTGTCATCCAAAAAGAATTTGCCAAAATTGTTTTACCAAAAACTGTCTTACCAAAAACTTTGCCAAATCATATGTGCTCCCCCTAAGTTGATGGTGTCTTCTGCTAATCATTTTTCTCATTACCACTACTCCCCCTTTGGCATCAATGACAAAGGTTGTCAAAGTGTCAACTGAGTGTGGTTTCCAGCTTCATCCCTATAACCGGTTGGTTACAATTTGAAAAATGGTCTGCTAATACTAGACTCAAGCTCTCAGTGAACCATTCACTATCCTTTAATGTGGCCTCTGTCCTCTAAATTGTATAGGTGAGGTGTTGCATTTGTTGTTCTGGTGTCTTCTGTCCTTGAACCAATGCCTCAGATATCTCTTTTCTCAAGGAGGTGAGGTAGTCCAATTTTGGACTAAGTCTCCATTTCAGATCTTTTACCTTTCCTTTTATTCTTTCCTTCTCTCTTTCAAATTTTTGAAGTTCCTCCTCAAAACCTGTTATTTTCTGCTCAAAAACTGATAATGGTTCAGATGAATTAATGAAATTGTCAGCTAATTTATTTATTTCTTCCTGTACCATACTGATCTTCTTGTCTATATCTACCGTCAAAAATTTTGTTTTACATGTATCTTTGTACAACATTTTAAATTCTTTTAGTGTTTTACATAGTGTCGGTAAAAGAGTGTCAAATTGTCTCATGCACTTCTTTATTTCCTCTTCAAAGAATTTATGTTTTTCTTTCTCACTTTTCTCTTTGAATACTTCCTCATTTATTTGTTCAACTGTCACAATGTTGTTAGTAATATACTTAGACAATGTGTCAAATTGATTTAAAGAATCTTTATTATCCACATTACACTTGGGTGCTATCATTTTCAAAATTGGGATTGTATCATCAATAGCTTTGCATGCTTGTGCACTGCACTCTATTATTTTCTTGATTGAATCCAATAGAACTTCTGTCACATTTGTTGGTCTGAATTCTACCATGGAAGAACCAACAATCTGTATTCCATCGGTGTGAGTAACTTCTTTGCTTGTAGTGACCTCTGGTAGGTCAGTTTGTGTTTGCATTTCTCTAAGCAAAGGTTTGGGTTTCTAAGCTGTTGTCGGTGGCACTGTCTCTGCATAAACATGTTCCTGTGAGGGAGCATGTTGCTCTGCCTATTTCTCAGTGTTGTCCACTGCCGGTTTTTCTTCTATGTTGCATGTTGCCGGTAGCTCAGTAGATGAATCATTATGTACATTTGTGGTCTTTTCCTTTCCAATGTCCAAGGTCACTGTAATGTTTGTTGTCAGTGGCTCTGTTGCCACATATGATTTTCCAGTTGATTCTTTATCCACCATAATATTGACTTTCTGAGTGGCAATGTTCATTGTATATAACACCTGAGAATCAGGATTTGTATCCTCGTGTGGTGTGTCCATACTATCAGTAGCCGATTGATTGTAAGTAGTAACTATCGGTGGAGTATCTAAAGGCAGTGGGGATAAGTTGTCTGTTATTTTTATACTGGGTGGTCCACCAACCTTACCTTTTCCCTTATCCTTTTGATATACCTTGATGGGTTTAGGGCTTCGATACTCTTCCTATTTCTCCTTCTCTACAAAGAATATATCCCATGCATCAATTGTTTCTTTTGTTACTGTATATGGTGAAAATGGATAACAACAATGACAATATTGAAAGACTAAATGAATTCAACCACAAAACCCTAGCCTAACAACAACAAAGATCCACCATAACATATGAAGATTACCTAAGACAATGCAAATCAAATGAAATCACAAAGATTATACCATCACATGTCCAATAGGGTTTGAATCTCCATTTTTCCTATCTCCATTGATCTTGCTTGATATATTTGCTCTCAGATTTTATGTGTGCACAAGAGCTCAACAAATAACGGAAATGTGGTTGCAAGTAGGATCGCATATGTTCAAAAGCGTAGTGTAGTTGAGTAGTCAACAGGCATTTGATAATGAAGGAAGCATCTCCTTATATAGAAGACACTATATGAAATGGAGGGATAAGATTGAGAGGTGTAAAAGGAGGTCAACTATGATTAGAGGGTAGGTAAAAGAAAATAATAAAATAATGAAAGGGTAGGTAGTGTATGAATTAAGAGATGAATGACATGTGTCATGGGTAGAAAAGGCTAATGAATTAATTAAATAAATAAAGATTTATTTAATTAATAGAAGAAATGGGATCAATTAAATAAATAAGATATTTATTTAATTTAAGAAAAGGATAATTTAAATAAATAAATGTATTTATTTAAATGAGAAATAAGGCTAGAAGAGGATAAATGAATTAATTAAATAAATAAAGATTTATTTAATTAATAGAAGAATTGGGCTTAGATAATTAAATAAATAAAAATATTTATTTAATTAGACATGACAATTTTAGGTGTCTACATTTTGCCCCTCTTTGAGACAATGCGGCTTGTCGCGTTGTTTCAAAGAAGATAAGATAAACTGATACAAAGTTTCCCCAAGATGGGAATGATATGCCCCCTCGAGAGATTGGATGAAAATGTCTGGAAAGATCACAGACAATCTCTCGATAAGAAAGAATGGCTCGAATGGACTGACCAGATAAAGTGACAGAGTCACGGGATAATGAAGACTGAATCGAGAAACGAGGGCTAGGGTAATCTATAAAATAGACCATGAGGGAAAACATCCTCATTGTCATCTACACCTTCAAGAGATCAGAGTGCAGAGCGAGATAGAGTAGCAGCAGTCAGCAGCGATGGCAATGATTCACAGATTCAATTGCGTTCACCGATTTCAGAGGCCAGTAGAGGCAGGAGAGCCGGTAAGTACCACAAAACCTCCTTGTACTTTGTTGCATTTATTGTTGTCATTAATGCATGCTAGATAGGGTAATAAATGCGCTCTAGGATAGGGTCCAAAAAATGTCAAAAACATCCAAGCGCGTTTGCGTTGGTGCCAGGCGCGTTTGCATTGGATGCGGTCGCATCTGTGTCATGCAGGCGCGTCTGTGAAATTTAAGAACATCTATGTAAGGGAGGCGCGTCTGTGCAGAGCATAGGTACGTCTATGTTTTTCAGGCGCGTCTGTGTAAGGGAGGCATGTCTATGCAGTCTATAAGCGCGTTTGTGTCTAAAAATGTGAATTTGTGTCTTCTAGGTCAAATTGGCAGTTTTGTGATAAACATACACTGTCGATACACTCAAGCAGGTCCTCTAGGGAAGACTAGGATAGCAAATAGGGCTAGGTTTGATAATTCTATGATAGAACATACGTTGCCAATTAGGAAACTATTCAAGAAGATTCACTCAAGCAGAGGCCCTAGGATAGGATAGATCAAGGCACTTTGTGATGAACAGTGAGTACCAAGACATAGTACTTTGTGATGAACAGGGAGTACCAAATGCGAGCAGCACTTTGTGATGAACAGGGAGTGCAAATATAAGCAGCACTTTGTGATGAACAAGGAGTGCAAAACTCGTAGTACTTTGTGATGAACAGGGAGTACCACTAGGATAGATAGCAACACTTTGTGATGAATAGTGAGTGTCACTAGGATAGAGTACCATATGCACTTAGATAAAAAAGTAGCATTTTGTGATGAACAGTGAAGGCCACTATGACTTGACATGATTGATTTGCTTGACTGCAGGAGTATCTGTCTATGCTAGAGTCACGAGAGAGATTCCCATCGACTCAGAGGTTGCGACTTGAGTTGACATTTGAGGACCGAGCTGCGATTGAGGCTATGGGATTGAGACACATTTTTTATGTGCCTGAGTTTCGGGCAAACATGGGATTGCTGACTGCACTGGCGGAGAGATAGCACTCTGAGACTTGCATGTTCCATTTGTCGATGGATGAGATGACAATCACCCTGGAGGATGTATACAGGATTCTACAAATACCAATCGATGGGGAGTTGATTCCTTACGATCGAGACGGAGATAGGGATGCCCTAAGACGAGTGTTCCACGATCTAGCATTGGAGATGAGGGTTGGACATGTTGCTTGGGATACCATGGCAGCGACAGGGTTAGCACTACCAGCGATACTGGGAGGAGTGATTAGTGGGTTCTTGTGTCCGGATAGAGCGACATGAGGGTTGGCTATGGGTTGGGCAGGTGTACTGGAGACACTAGTTACTCAGCACACCAGATATGCCTGGGGACCGTGCATGCTGGCACATTTATATTATGAGCTGCATCAGTTTGTGTACTACGGATCAGTGGGATTGGGCTGCGGAGTGACATTGCTATAAGTGTGGGCATACGAGCATCTGCCAGTGACACGATTGATACACTTCAGGGGTAGGGGCCATGGACACAGTTTTGTGCATTTGTACAATATGATCACCTCGTAGCCATGGATTGGCAGGTTGGAGTACTACTGGCGGGCTATAGATGAGATTGATATGGTTATATGGAGGCCATACCTGGGATGTGAGCAGTGGGAGGATGATGCAGTAGAGCTACCCTACACCTTCCGGAGTAGGTATCTAGTTGGGCGGGCGCCCTATGTACTGGAGAGGCAGCTGGTTGACAGGGTGGGTAGGCAGTTTGGCAGGATCCAGCGGATGCCACAGGGTTCTGGTATGTACGCATGGACGATCAGGGATCAGGCGCACTTTGGGCCGTTGCTATCATATGATCAGGCTGTTACACAGCTAGTGGAGATGATGCCCTTACCCTAGGACATGTGGCCAGAGATCGAGGATGTCGGCATGGATGCAGAGTACATAGCGTATTGGGCCGAGCATCCATTCCCATGCTTGACAAATCTAGGAGAGCCGCTAGATGAAGATGGTGGTGGGGATGGTGATGATGATGGAGATGATGGGGGGAGAGGCCGACGGAGGAGGCGGGGTGTAGTTGGAGAGAGGAGGGTGGCGCTGGGGAGGGAGGGTGGAGAGGATAGACAAGCTCAGATTGTGAGGGGTCGCGGTGGATTGCTGCTACAAGTGCCAGTAGCACAGGGTCCCAAACAAGTGCAAGGATAGGGACAAAGGTAGGTATAGGTATAGCCACCGGTACAGGCACAGGCATAGGGACAAGCACCCATACAGGGGGAGCCACAGGCAGAGGCACAGGAGGCCGAGGCGAAGGAGGATGAGCTAGTTGAGCTGAGGGAGATCTACCAGGGACAGGCAGATAAGATCCAGGAGCTGGAGAGGGAGAGGGATGGACTGAGGAGACAGCTCAGAGATACTGAGCGGGAGTGAGACCAGGTCATTCAGCGCTACACAGAGGCTGAGATAGCACTGAGGGTTGGGAGGCAGGTGGTAGAGGACATAAGGGCTGGATATGCCTATGTCCTACGAGTAGGAGAGGAGATAGGCTACTAGCGGGATCTATATTATGGTGCAGTGCCACCAGATCAGTGGGCAAGGAGCTTCCGCAGACCATTGCAGACAGCGACAGCTATGGGAGGGAGCCAGAGGCGACAGGCGTCCAACGGTGGGGTTATGGGTCCTCCACCACCACCAGATAGAGGGGATAGGAGAGATGATCTCGAGGCGGATCCTTCCAAGGCTCAGATTCTGTCAAGGCCAGGTAGCTCCGATGGAGGGAGTTCATCATAGCCATAGAGGGCTCCCTATGTATCAATATTGTACCATTTTGTATTATGATGTAGACACCTGCGGGTGATTGTAGCCATATGATTTTGACATCATTGTATCATGACACTTTTGATTATATATATATGAGAGATGATTCTTTATGGCAGCTATGCATGTGTACCTATGTGATGGTTATGTCATGGATGCATGTTTCTATGTGATGGTTATGATATGGATGCAAATATGTACATGATGAAATGCAATATTTTTGTTCTTTTATGTTTTATATGTTATGCATATGCAAATGTGAATGTATGAAATGCCAATGAATATGATAATGCAAATGATTCTTTACATGATGAGAATGTAAAATGTGCTAATATGTGTTGTGTGCAGGATGTGATACAATTGCGATATCTTTATGTATGTATGAAATGCTTACATGTGGTAATGCAGGTGAAACTACATGAAATGCAAATATTTTTGGCATGTCATTATACTCAGTCATGTGATAGCGAGCTACACGGACTCAAGAAGGATTATGGAGGTCAATCAAGAACGGGGGATGGAAGACAGAAGATATGAAAGTGAAAGAGCTTCTTGTGCGTTATCATCATTGAGCTTTATTATGGCAAGTAGGTTATGACAATCAAGGCATATGTTTGACCCAGAAAGTCATTGTACCTATTTGCATGGAGATAAGATAGTCACAATCAAGGAATGCCCCAGTTCATACTAGACTCACAGTGTCCTCATATCCTTGGACAAGTCATAGCTTTACTAAGAGACAATCCACAGATAGCAAATACAAATAGGTGATGATACCCCATCCTTGCCTTTCTAGTCAAAGACATCCTGGAGATAAAATCTCTAGTTAGAGACATCCTGGAAAAACTAAAAGACATGTCACCAAAAGATAAAATCAAAAGAAAACCAAGACTCGACACCAACATCCACTGTAGTCCTCAAATTTAGTGTCTCTTGTCACTTGTATAAGTCTTATTTGATTGTGGTCACAATGTTTACTTTCACAAAAAGGTAGATCGCACTAAACCATATGTTGTCTGAGTCTATTGAAAGATTTGATTTGTTAAAGCCCCTTGTTGCTATTGTGTCTCATCTAAAACTGACTGAATCCATGAAACTGATACTTTATTGCAGAGAAGACATAACTTTATTGCGGATTTTTGATGCAAATGTTGCTTTATTGCGGATTGTGCACGGATAGACAAAAGAAAAGTGGAAGAAACTGTACTCCTCGAAACATGTGATGTTCTTAGTTCCACACCCATCACTAGACGTAGAATTTGCCTTAGCCATAGATAGGATCTGATTCATTATGAATGGAAAGGAGTGAAAAGGGGAGTTTATTATGAATGGCTAACCAATCTTGGGTAGATCCATAATAAGCCATGATGGGAATGGGTAAGTTTATTATGAATGGATAGGATGTGAGTGTGTGCAAAATGAAAGGATGAAAGTGAATCCTAAAGGAGGGAGGAGCAATGTCTCTACGCATGGCGCTGGTGACCTAGTTTTCTCCATGGTACTTGCCCAGGGCACCACCGAAGTGGTTTTCACCGTTGGACGAAATTATTTTTCTTTACTTTTTTCAATTTTTTGATTTTTTTGTTGTCACAAGGCGCCTGTTTGCCAGGTTTTCACCAAGTAACGATTTTTATGTTTTATGATTTTTTTTGTATTTTGAAATTTTTGATTTTTTTTTATATTTTTGAATTAGGATATTCCAAAGAGCTATGTGTAGAACCTACGAAGGTGCATGTTGTTGATAGGATCCTCCAAAGGTTCGCCCTCTGTGGTTGAGAGTTGATATGCACTAGATCCATATGCTGTTGTAATGATGTAAGGACCAAGCCAGTTTGGTTCGAACTTGCCCTTCTTCTCTCTGTCTTGCTAATTTTTGGGGTTTTCTCTGAGAACCAAATCACCTACCTCAAATGTGTGAGGCTTGACTTTGTGATTGTAGTTGCGACTCATTCATTGTTGTTAAGCCTTGAGATGATTAAAAGCAATTTGTCTTTGTTCATCCAATAGTTCAAGTTCTTGTAAGCGAGAGACCCTGTATTCTTCATCACTGATAATGTTTTGCAAAGAGACTCGTAAAGAGGGTAGCTTGACCTCAATAGGCAAGATAGCTTTAGCGCCGTAAACAAGTGAATAGGGTGTAGCTTCTGTAGGTGTGCGGACACTTGTGCGGTAGGCCCAAAGTGCAGGATTAAGTTGGATATGCCAATTACGGCCAACGTCATCGACTGTCTTTTTTAAGATTTTAAGAATTGTTTTATTAGAAGCCTCAGCTTGACCATTACCTTGGGGGTAATATGGTGTGGAGAAATGATGGGTAATATGGAATCGGTCACAGAGTTCATGAACATCCTGATTTTTGAAGGGACGCCCGTTATCGGTGATAATGGAAACAGGAATACCATATCGACAAATGATATAGTTGAGAATGAACGTAGCAATCTGTTTTCCAGTGACTTGCATGAGAGGCACGGCTTCAATCCATTTTGTGAAATACTATGTGGCAATGATAATGAATTTATGACCGTTGGAGGATGGAGGGTGAATCTTGCCTATGAGATCGAGTCCCCACTGACAAAAAGGCCAAGGAGTCGCAATTGGTTGAAGTTCTTGTGTTGGCACATGGATGAGGTCTCCATGAAATTGACACTACTTACATTTCTTGACAAACTGATATGAGTCTTTTTCCATATTGGGCCAGTAATATCCAGTCCTAATGAGTTTCTTGGCTAAGGTAGGACCACTAGAATGTGGACCACATATCCCTTCATGTACTTCACATAACGCAATCTGAGCTTCGTCTCTTTCTAAACATTAAAGAAGAGTGCCATCTAGACCTTGATGGTATAGGATATCAGCTAAAATGATGTATCGAGAAGATTGGCGAATGAAAGTGCGACGTTGGTTATTGGATAGATCCGGAGGTAGGGTATTGTCACGAAGGTATGTGAAAATGGAACCATATAACTAGGACTTAGGACCAACGACACATATCATCTCAGTAGGAGTGATTTCATATGAAGGAACCAAAAGGTTATCCACCAAGAACTCATAGCGGTTCTCATTCGGAGGTAGATCAATCAGTGAAGCAATTGTAGCCATGACATCTGCAACTTGATTCTGCTCTCTTGGTATCTGCTCAAAGTCTATCTTTGTGAAATGTTGTTTCAGGTCATCCACCATTCTTTTGTAAGGCATTAATTTCTCATCCTTTGTTTGGTAATCATCAGTTTCTTGATGAATTACTAGTTGAGAGTCCCCAAAAACATGAAGTTCTTGGATCTTCCACTGAACTATAATCCGTAATCCAGTTGTTAATGCCTCATATTCTGCTATATTATTAGTGCAAGGAAATGATAATCGATATGATTTTGGTATAGAATCCCCTTGAGGAGTTATAAAGAGGATGCCAGCTCCTACCCCATGCTGTGTATATGAGTCGTCAAAGTATAATTGCCATGGTTCTGCATGTGACACTGTTAAAATGGATTCATCTGGAAATTCTGAAATTAGAGGAACATCATCTATCATGGGAGCATCCACTAACTGATATGCGATAGCTTGTCCTTTTATTGCTTTTCTGTCCACATACTCGATGTCGAATTCACTCAGGAGCATCACCCATTTGGCTAGTCACCTAGTAAGTGTTGCTTTATTGAGAAGGTATTTCAATGAATCGATCCTTGCAACCAACTTAGTCTTATGAGTTAGCATGTAATGTCGTAATTTCTACAAAGCAAAGACCACGGTGAGACATGCACACTCAATTGGTGTGTAATTTAGCTCATATCCCACCAATGTACGACTGATGTAATATACTACCTTTTCTTTGCCTTCAGTAACCTGTTGTGCTAAGAGTGCCCCCAGTGTTGTTGAAGTAGCTGATATGTATAGTAGTAGAGGCTGATCTAGAATTGGTGGCATCAAAACTGGTGGATTTAGAAGATAATCTTTGAGTATCTGGAAAGCATGTTGACAGTTATCATCCCATTTGAATTTGATGTTTTTATGTAGCAAGTGCTGAAAAGGATTGCACTTATCTGCAAGTTGTGCTATGAATCTTCGTATGGACTGGAGTCTCCCTTGCAAAGATCAAAGTTGACTGATATTTCTTGGTGGCTGCATCTCTAGGATGGCCTTGACTTTTGCTGGATCGGCTTTGATTCCTCTTTTTGATACAATGAATCCTAGGAGCTTCCCGGAGGTTACTCCAAAGACACATTTCTTGGGGTTTAATCTTACTTTGTATTTTTCCAACCGATCAAAGACGACTGTAAGTATGTCCAAATGTGTATCTCTGTCTATTGATTTGCCCAAGAGGTCGTCAACATAATCTTCCACAGTTACGTGCATTAGATCATGAAAGATAGTAGTCATGTCTCTTTGATATGTAGCGCCAACATTTTTTAGTCCAAAGGGCATGACATTCCAACAGAAAGTTCCCCAAGGACAAGTGAATGATGTTTTGTGTTGATCCTCCGACGCGATCTTTATTTGATTATAACCAGAGAATCCATCCATCAACGATAACATTTCATGACCCGTTGTGAGATCTACAATCAAATCTATGTTTGGTAATGGAAAATCATCCTTAGGATAAGCTTTGTTGATGTCTCTAAAATCTGTACATATTCTGATACTCCAATCTGGTTTATTGACAGGCACTAAGTTGGAGATCCATTCGGGATAATCAATTGGGCGTATGAATCCGACATCCAATAATTTCTCAAGTTCTACTTTGACTAGTAATGCCACTTGTGGATGCATCTTTCTTAATTTCCATTTCACTGGTTTTGCCCCTGGTTTAACTGGAAAATGATGCATTACCAAATCCGGATCCAATCCAGGCATATCAGCGTATGACCATGCAAAGTTGATTTGTCATTCTTTGAAGAAACTTATGAACTTTGACCTTTCTGACTCTGTCAACGATTGAGCCAGGAATATGTTGTGTGGAACTTCTTCTGTACCAATGTTTGTTTTGATAGTCTCCTCCACCAACATGGATGACTTTTCCTCATATGATGCTGGGAGAATGTCGAGCCTTCTATCTTCAGGTGCCTCAGAGAGGTTTTCGCCCTCAGATACGTCCTTTCTTTTTACTTTTTTGGGGTCAGACAGCGCCACAGTGTGGTTTTCGCCATAAGACCCTTGGTTTGTTTTTATTTTCATATTTTTGCTACTAGAAGGCCCGACACCCTCACCAAAATATGCCACGCTATTTAGTTCTATGGTGTATCCCGCTTTATGGTCCCTAGGGGGAAGATCATCTCATATGCCCAGATAGTCAATAAAAGCTTCATCATTTTGGAATGTGTCAAACTGTGCAGGTCCTTCATGATCCCAATCAATAAGTTGGTGGTGGACAAGAGGAAGGCCTTTAATGTCTTCGAAGTGAGCGGGGCTAAGAGTGAAGATGCAGTTATATTCAAGTATGTCAAGGCAGTTATCGAGGTCATCGTTGGCACTCTCCTCATCAGTCTCGATCGTGAACGAATCCAAATTATCATCACTAGTAGCGCATTCTGGAACAAGTGTTCTCATTCTATGTGATTTCAACCTATGACCTAGAGACAAGGACTGTGTGGAATCCTCTAGGGTTGTTTCTTGACCAACTTTGAATTTCCTATTAAATTCCTCTTCTTCTGTTGGCTCACTTGGTTCTCTGAATGTCTCGGTGAGCTCATAGTCACTAGAGGATTTGTCTGAATCCCATTCCCATTCATTGGAGTCTGTGGAATAGCGATTTTCTTGTTGAATTTTGGCAGCTTTGATTTGTAATGCTTCTTCTATCTTTCGAGTATGAACCTTGGAAGTCATAAAACCAAGTCCTTTGGAGCGTTCCTTTTTGAATGTCAATTCAGGTTGTAAAGGTTCAATAATGCCTTCCTTTCTTAACCCAAGAGGACTTTTGCCATCATACCCAAATTTTTGTAGAATCTTGAACCCTTTGCCATACTTCTCACATGGTAAGTTGATCTGATCTTGTGTATCATTTGCAAGGTCTTTGTAAAGCATTTTGTATAAGTCTTCCTCTTCCAGTTCACCCCATTTTTGGAAGATTGTAGGATCCCATTCAAGTGTAATGATAGATACCCGCTTAGTAGGATGTGGTCATCCATATTCCTTAGGTGAACTCATGACTTGTTGTAAGTACATGGTCTGATTCAAAGTGTATTCACCCATGCCTTTGTCTTGGAATTTGCCCTTAAGTTCACCTTGTTTTGATGTTCAAGGTTTTAATGACTCAGGATCAATATACACAGAAGAAGGAATAGCTTCGCGATTACTGGGAATGATGGTCTCAGTTTTTGGTCTCAAGTTATTGCTATATATGAATGGATTAGGATCACGATTAACTATTATTTCAACTCCATTGTGAGGAAACTTAATGCATTGGTGATATGTAGATGGGACTGCCCTCATTTCATGAATCCAAGGACGTCCTAGCAATATGTTGTATGTGAGATCAAGATCAAGTACTTGACAAACCACATCCTTTGTAACCGGCCCAACTCTGAGAGGTAAGGTGACTGTGCCCTTGGATGAATGCTCTTCATCATCATATACTTTGATGGTGATTTTATTTGTAGAATTCACAGCTTTGTCGAAATATCCCAATTGTTTAATAGTGCTCAATGTAAAAATGTTTAGACCCGCTCCTCCATCTATCAGGACTCATTTTATGCAATGCTTGTGTATGAAGGCTTCAATGTGTAGTGGTGCATTATGTGGCTGACTTATGGAGGCGTCGTCAGCTTCTGTGAATGTAAGAGAGTGTGGAATGGAAAGGTATCCCACCATGGCTTGAAACTAGTCCACATTCAGATCAGTAGGAACGGCAGTGTCTCTCAAGATTTTGTCAAGAATAGCTTTATGTGCAGGAGATATGTGTAAAAGCTCAAGGATGGAAATAAGTGTGGGTGTCTTCCCTAACTGTTCTACAAGGTCATACTCAGGTTTCGTTGATGAGGAAGCAGTGTTTTTAGCTGGAGCACTTTGCAAAGTGAATTTACCTCGATGGGTTGTAACATAACATTCAGAGGTAGGTTCAGAAGAAGATCCAGCGCCTTTCAAAACAATCTTGGGTCTCTGGGTATAATTCTCAGGGGTTTTGTCCTTGATGATAATGCTAGAGACATAATTATCCATCGAGATGTGATTGATAGTTGAATCATAGTTATAAGATGCTCTGGTATAGTTGGTTTGGTCATCTGTGGCTGTAGCATTTCCCTTGTCATGCTTTGGGAATGGTTCCTTAAACATCTCATGTTCTTGATTGGATGAGTGTCCTTCAATCTCAATGTCACCTCTATCAATGAGATCTTGTATGATCTTCTTCAGTCAATGACAATTTCCTGTCTTATGACCCTTTCTCTTATGGAATTCGATATACTCATCATCATTCTACCAATTTGGTTTAACCTTTGGCTCATATGGAGGAAAATCTGGAATTGTGATTACTTTGTTTGCCACTAGCTTCTTGAAGACTGACTTAAGTGGTTCTCCCAATGGAGTATACTTCCTTCGTGATCTAGAAGTTGTTTGAGTGTTCACTTGATTGTTTGTAGAACTTGATCCCAAAAAAATGAATTTGGGTCGCACTGTACTGGCATCAACAACACCATCATTGACTGTGTTCTTGTTTTTATTCCAAAATCTTGGCTTATCTTTTCCTTTAAAGTCCTCTTTGTTTTCCTTGAATATCTTAATGACTCCTTGTTAAATTAGGACCTTCTTTGTTGCTAAGCCTTTTTCAATGACGTCCTTGAAGGTGGACAAACAAGCTTTCCTTAGATCATAGCCAATGTCTTTGTTAACATTTTGGGTGAACATCTCTACCATTTGTTTTTGTGGAATTTCACAAGAGCATCTGCTGGCTAGATTTCTCCATCTTTGTAAAAATGATGCAAAAGACTCTCCATCTTTTTGCTTGGTGTTGCACAAAGTAGTGACTGATATGTCTGTCTCTATGTTGTATGAGAAATGTTGGATAAATGCCTCTGCTAGATCACCCCAAGACTTAATTCCAGGTGGGAGTTGGGAGAACCATTCCATAGCTTGATCACCTAAGCTTTGTGGGAATAATCTCATCAAATATGTCTCTTCTACTGCTACCTCAATGCAAGTTGTGGAAAACTATCTTATGTGTGCCTTAGGATCCCCTTTTCCTCTATACTTATCAAATTTAGGCGTCACAAAGTGTGTAGGAAATGGAGGCATTCGAATGCTCATATCAAATGGATAAGGACATATGTCTCTCATTGTGTATGTTGGCTTTGGTGTATTTATGTCCTCAATTTTCCTTTGTAAGTCCCTAATTTGTTGCTCCAAATTGTTCTTAGGTGGAGATCGACTCCTTGGACCATACCCCATGCTTGAGGCACCAATTGGAGGAGGAGCATGTTGCATATATGGATGATATTGATCATACACATGTTCATATGGAGGAGGTCTATAATGATGCTGTGTATATGGACCACTTGGTATAGATTCATGTTGAGGAACGAAATATCTGCTTTGTCCATGTATACCATACTCTACAAGCATGTCATGTTCTAATGTGTTGCCCCCAAATTTGACACGGGGTTTCCTTGTGTCCAAATTTTGAGCATGCCTTTGAACATCCAATTGCTTTGGTGGTTGATCCTTAGCATTGGTATGTGATTGAGCATATCTTTCTGCATAAGATTTCCATAATGGTTTGCAAAGGTGAGTATCATATGCTTGACCATGTGTGTATGGGACCTCTGGTTTTTGAAACAAAGATGATGGTGATTCAGGCACAAGATGTGGTCCTCTATTGCCTCCACTATTAGGTCTCCTTTGATCCATGTTGGAGTGAGTTTGTTGCAAAGGTCGATTTTCCATTATTTGAGACATGTCAAAATCATGAGGGATCTTGGCTCCACTTTGTGCCATCATTTGTAAGAAGTATTGTCTATCCCTCCTCATTATTTCCTCAATCAATCGATTGAAACGGGGATCCATAATGGATTCTTCCACATCTGTCGAATGTACGGAGAAGTTGTCCATATTGTCGTTGTGTGTATCATTGTTGTTTATAGTGTCCATGTTCTCAACATTTGGAATGTTTCTATAGGCATCCATGTCAGGTAATGTAGTATGATCAGAATTGAAAAAGATATCATTGTCATACTCATAGGAACTCATGTTTGCAGACTCTTGAGCCTCTTTAGTTTCTCTCCTAGATTTTTGGGAACGGGTTTCAACCATGAACTAGGTATTGACCAAGATGTGTGAGACTAGATGAAAATGGAAAGAGTATGGAAGACCAAGAGTTGGATGGAATGTAAATGAATCTGAGGTTTACTTGCAATGTCCAAAATGTGAGACCAAGTATGTATGTAGTAGAGTAGGTGTGGCTTCGAAAGAGAGGATAGTTTCTCTTGATGAGGTAAGTTGACCTTGACTCTAAGTAAGACCAAATGAGACCCAAAGGTGATAGACCTTGATGAGGGACCACTTAGCAAAATGTTGTTGTATGTAGTGTGTTAACAAAGCAAGATGAGGACAAGCAAGTGACCTTTTGACTCAAGTTTAGACAAATGTGAATGTAATGTGAGGTGTAAAGCAATGATGGACTTTGTGAGACCCAAAGATGGGTTGAATGCTAGGTGAAAACCTGAAGAGATAACCTAGGAAGCTCAAGAATTCTGAAACTGACTGTGTTTGTTTGTTGGGTTGTAAATTTTTTTCAATTTTGAACACAAACGCACCTGTATACTGCATAGACGCGATTTTCTGATGCAGACGTGGTTTTGTTTAACACAGACGTGTTTCTGAGATTTTGTCAATGCAATGTTGATTCTGGGAACACAGACACGTTTCTGCCCTTCACAGACGTGGTTATACAACACAGACGCTATTATGTCAGACACAGACGCAGTTCTGCAAAATTTGTGCAATTTTTTTCAATCTGTGAAGTTGCTTTGTGACCAAATCTAAATGTTTGACTATTTTTTGTGACAAGAGGACACAGTGTTGATGAGGACTTAATGTTTGCAAGTGTCTAGACAAAATGACTCAAAGAAAAGTGTGTTGTTTGATGTAAAATTGCTTTTCATACACTTGAAGACACAAAAGACACAAGGTTTTTGTTGTTTGGTCTTGAATGTTTGAATGTTTAAAATGAGTCAAGCACAATTCTTATGGCTGGCCAAGACAATAGTTGTTGATTCCACATGGGGTTTTACCCCTAAGGCTACGCTATTTAGAGTGGATACTTAGATGCTTGACCTCACTGACTCCACCCTCAGCACTCACTTCTGAGGTCAGCTAAGCATTAGTCCCCACGAAAACTCCCCATGGTGAACTTTGTATCTCTACTAAGAACCGTATGTGTGTGGGCCGCTACCAGAGGTCCGACCTCCTGCCCCAACAACTAGAAGGATTTTGGCTTCTAAAACAAAAAGGTGCTAGTAAGGGCATCCGCTCGTGTGGCCATACATGTGGCACTTTCAGCTCTGTAAATACAGAAGGCTCCCAGCCGGTAGGGGTTACGCCCTACAACTGATCAAATAAATTTGATCAAACGGGTTTATGGGGAGACATAGTGTTGATATGAACTAATCAGCACACGTGATTCATAGTTTTCACCATGAATATAGTTGTTTATAGTGGTTCAGAAGAGGTGGGTTTTCCTCGCTACTTCTTGGGTCATTTTCTTCTCACTAGTAGTCCTAATGACCACACGGGAAGACAGGCCCTCTAAACATTAAACAAAAAGATCCTATTGCTCACGACACAAAAGACAATGGTTCAATTTTAGTGCACCAATTGAAGTGTTTGCTAGTCTATGAAAACAAGAAAAATAATAAAAATCAAAAACCCTTGCCAAGGACCTACAACAAAGATTTATTAGTAGTTTGGATTGTTTGAAATAATCACCCCTTTCTACAAGCACACAATTAGGTAAATTTTAAACCCAAAAGACTTTGTGAAAATAGGGGCCTTCAACAAAATGATTTTTCTTTCAAGACAACCTGCACCAATTTCGTTAGCTAGATCTGCAAATGTTAGCTCAAACTAAACTAGCTCTAAAAATAAAACCGAATGATTAAAAACATGAATCAATAAAAATCTGAAATGCAAATAAGTATACACAGATGCGGCTCTCTGACGCAGACGCGCTTCTGTGAAACACAGACACGGTTTCAGAATGCAGACGCGGCTTCTAGACACAGACGTGCCTAAAAACACCACAGATGTGACTAAAGAACGCAGACGCGGTTTTCGGAATCTACAAAAAAAAAAAAAAAATACTGTTGAGGATGTAGATGCGATCCAAGATGTCACAAATGCGGCAGAACACCATAAACGTGATCCGAAAGTATGCAGACGCGAAAATACCAAAATACCGTCGAAAATGTCAGATGTGCAACTTCAAAATACAATATCTGCAACAAGGATGTTAAATGCAAAAGGGACAAGTGTCCCACTAGGCGTGCCAAAATGTATATGGTGAAAATTGATAACAACAATGACAATATTGAAAGACTAAATGAATTCAACCACAAAACCCTAGCCTAACAACAACAAAGATCCACCATAACATATGAAGATTACCTAAGACAATGCAAATCAAATGAAATCACAAAGATTATACCATCACATGTCCAATAGGGTTTGAATCTCCATTTTTCCTATCTCCATTGATCTTGCTTGATATATTTGCTCTCGGATTTTATGTGTGCACAAGAGCTCAACAAAGAATGGAAATGTGGTTGCAAGTAGGATCGCATATGTTCAAAAGCGTAGTGTAGTCAAGTAGTCAACGGGCGTTTGATAATGAAGGAAGCATCTCCTTATATAGAAGACACTATATGAAATGGAGGGATAAGATTGAGAGGTGTAAAAGGAGGTCGGCTATGATTAGAGGATAGGTAAAAGAAAATAATAAAATAATGAAAGGGTAGGTAGTGAATGAATTAAGAGATGAATGACATGTGTCATGGGTAGAAAAGGCTAATGAATTAATTAAATAAATAAAGATTTATTTAATTAATAGAAGAAATGGGATCAATTAAATAAATAAGATATTTATTTAATTTAAGAAAAGGATAATTTAAATAAATAAATGTATTTATTTAAAATAAGAAATAAGGCTAGAAGAGGATAAATGAATTAATTAAATAAATAAAGATTTATTTAATTAATAGAAGAATTAGGCTTAGATAATTAAATAAATAAAAATATTTATTTAATTAGACATGACAATTTTAGGTGTCTACAGTCACCTCATTCACTCTACCTACCATCAGTGCTACATGTCGGTGAGCAGTTGAGAATATTGACCGGTTAGCCTCAGAGATCAATTGATCTATCTCTTCAGGTGAGTTGACAGGATGTAAATCAAGTAGTTTTTCAATCTTTATTTTCTTATCAAGCTCAACAATAGCTAGCCTTCTAGCTTCTAGTCTATTATACAGATCTGTCAGTATTTCATCAACAACTTGCATCAAAAATTTCTTGTAAATATCTAAGTGTAAGATTACATTGTTCTCTACTTTCTCCCTGTCATCAGCCGATAGTGTGTCATATAATTTGTTAATGTTTTTCAGCTTTCCATACTCTGTTATTTCATTGAGAAGTTTATCAATGGGAGCAATAGTTTGTTGAGTCTTCTTCTTACGGGTCGTCTTCTTTTTCTTTGGAGTTAGTTTCTTTGCTGGGGGCCTCACTGCTTGTTGCTTCTGTCTTGTTTTTTTAGGAGAAGGTGAGGGTACCGGTGAAGTTTTTCTCTTCCTTTCAACTCTTTTGAATTTATCTGGTATGTCACTCTCAGAGGAAGTTGCAACCGGTGACAGATGAACTTCTGGTTGAAGTTCTTCCAGTTCACTCTCCTTAATATCGGTTTGTCTTAATACATCTTTCTTGATAGCTTTTGCCCAGCAGGTTCCTTTTCTAACAATTGCCTCAACCTTCTTAACCCTTTTTCTTGATTGAATTTGGCTTTCTATTGTTTCAGCACTGCCAAAAACTTTTTCTTCAGGTTCCTTTGGAGCTTCTCGGAGGGCTTTTGCATAAGTTTCTATTATGTTGTCATCAGTTTCATACCCCATTTCAGTTACCCAGATGGTTCTAGGAATAATTGCCTCCATCCAAATTTCATCCTTCTTTATTACAAAATAGATTTCATCCTTATATTTGTCCACAATTGCTTGTGACAATCTGACTCTAGTTTTCATTTGGGCCTTCAAAGTCTGAAAATACTCATTTATGTTCTTTTCCCTGTTATCTCCCATGTTGTTTAGTAAATCTAACAATTGTTTGCCTACCAGTATATCAAAACCAAAAATTTTAATACCAATACCGGGTACTTGTTTGAATATGTACGACATCAGACAAGCAAGTAGGTTTCCAAATCTGAATGTTCCCTTTTTGTCTTTCTTTATCTTTCCCAAATTATCAATCAGTTTGTCTTTAAGCCATTCACATATGTCTATCCTTGCATTATCATTTACCATATCATAGGCACTTTTAATGCATAGGCTAGAGACTGAGTTTAACCTATTTGCATGTGTAGTTTTGTAGCCTAAGATCATACTGATAAATTTGACATTGATATCCGTTACATCATTTACCCTTAGTGATATCTTGTCAAATGTTGCACCAGTTAAGTCTATCACTGTGTCATTTGAGACTCTCTTGGTTTTGTCAGGTTTGTTACCAGTGGAAGGTAACCCTGTTACAGCTTTGACAGCTTCCTTAGTAATCTTGTGAATAGAGTCCAACCAAAATAATTCACCATGAAGCCTGCTTAGCACAATTCTTATGATATCCTTGGGAAAATCTAGGATACTAAGAATTTCTGTAAAACCTAGGGTTTCTATTATCTTGTGTTCAGTTTTGACATTTTTGGATTCATCACAAATTACAGATTTATACATGTTTTTGATTTCATCATCACCCAATTCCTCTATATGACAATGTATATACATTCTAGGGTCTTCAGCATAAACTAGTCCTTTAGGGATTTGGGAGAATGCACCTATGTCATCATCTTTCTTAGCAATTTTGGGAACCAATTTGAAGACGGGTCTAGGGTGCTTAACTACTTCAACAACAGTAGGGTTTGCAATGAATTCAGGAGTAGATGAAGAAGCCATGGTTATAAATACCTTTATCTACCTTAAGGAATGATTTGCTTGATGAATTGCTTTGCTAAGGGTGCCTTCGCTCGGAAATTTTCACGCTCTCGAAAGTTTGAATGCTCGGTGAATGAAAAATGGAGCTAAAACACTTGCTTTATAATGTCATTATCTCCAACTACCACATTTAATGCTTGTCAGTTAAGTAATGACTTAACTTATCTACCGGTATAGTAGTAATTTCAACTTCTTACCATCAACCGAGGGAATAATAGCATGTTTCTCATTTAGTTGCTAAACCCTCAAAGGATTTTCCTTCAGTTAGATGAAGAGTCTCCTATCAGTGGAGTGTTACTCTGTTCTTCCGGTGGAGGAGTATTCACATCAACATTTTGATCTGACTTTCTAATCCATTGTTTTGAGAATTCTTTCTTTACCTCTTCAACCTTTTCTTTACCTTTCAAACTAGGACCTTTGTTATTTGTCGGTGAGGTCTTGCTTCTACAAAACCTAGCAATGTGTCCAATCTTGTTACAGGCATACACAAGTCACATTTTTTTTTCTGAATAGCTTTCCCATATCCTATGCTGGTATGTGTTCTGCATTGATTAGATAAATGTCCAAATCTTCCACAAACATAACATCTTACATTCATTTTGCAATTTTCTGAATTATGACCAACTTTGTTGCATTTAGAACATTGACCGGTGGGTGTATTGGTGTTCTGATAATTTCTAGATCTACACTTATTTGCTCTATGACCATACTTGTTATAGTTAAAGCATTTGCCATTAAATTTGTAAGCAGTAGGTTGTCTTACCGGTTTGCTATGATCATAATTTTTTGTAGTACTAGAGCTTTTACCAACTTCAAAGCCAAGCCCATTTGTATCACCATTAGGTTTCTGATTCTTTAGCATGTCACCAAGTTCTTCTGAGCTTTTCTTGAATTTTTCTTTGTGATGATTTGCAGCAGTTAGTTCACTTCCCAAGATTCCTTTCTATCTTATGAGTTCAGTTCTGTCATTTTGTGTGTGCATTAAATCTGTCTTCAACATATCATTTTCATGACTAAGTCTTGTGTTCTCATTTCCAACATCATTCAATCTTTTGGCCAAGTCTTCTTCATTCTTCTTCCTATCTTCAATTTCTTTACAAAATCTCATAGTCATATCATGTATCTCATTTTGTGTTGTACTGATCTCTTGTCTTAGCTTGTTTACCAGATCATTAAGAGTTTCCTTTTCATCATTCTCATTCTGCATCTTTTCACAAAGTTCTCTTCTCTTATTTCTTGCAATGGTAAGATTTTCTTGAAGCGCTTGAATGATATCCTAAGGAGCCTTTAGATCATCTTCAAGTTTGATATTCTTCACCTTTTCTGCATCATAGTCTGAAAGAGATGTTTTCAATTATTTTCTCAAGTTTTCCATCTCTACCGGTGTCAAGATCTTCCCCAAGTTGTTAGACTTCTAAAAGTAGAGGACCAAGCTCTGATACCAATTGTTAGGATTCCCAAAGATACTGATAGGGGGGTGAATTAGTATCTAACCGGTATAAGAATTTACTTGATTTTAAAATATGTAAAGCATGTCAATACAATGTACCCGTAAATCTAAAGTAATGCAGTAAACAAGAAAAACAATAACCACATGAAGAGCACACCATAACACAGTAGTTTAGCAAGGAAACCTAGTGTGGGAAAAATCTCAGTGGGATTTGTGACCCACAATATGCACTTACTGGCCAATAAGGGAATATTACTGCTACAATAGGGGCCTGCACATGCAAGAAGGCCAAGTGCCTAGAGCTCATTGCTCAATTACAAAAGGAAGTCACACTGACTTACAAAAATGGATTATAATAATCCAATGTCTTGTACTGCTTCAAAATAGCATCTTCTATGCCAGATCTAGTACGGGTTTTAGCTCTGCTTCATACATAAACCCTTAACTTAAAATTCACATATTAGGTCTGCATAATTTCCCTATCACCTTATTACAAAATTTTCTACAATGATCTCATACATATATGTGTTATATTACAACTCGCCATGTCGGCTTACAATGATTTTACAATTAATTACAAAATATATTATCAACAAAATTCCTATCGGCCTAGGTGTCGATATCCTTCCTTTCACTGTCGATGTTCTATGTGCCGATGTAGAGTTTGTCGTTGCCGGTACTGATATAATTGTCTTGTCGGTATCATATGATTGCAAGGTTGCCATCAATGACAAAACCTTCAATCACCTACAATTTCTCATTGGAGTGTACATTTGCCAACACGCAGACCATTATGGAAGTCTTATGCAGAAAAATATACTAAAGGCATGTTCAAAATTTGGACACAAGGAAACCCCATGTCAAATTTGGGGGCAACACATTAGAACAAACTCATGACATGTATGTAGAGTATGGTATACATGGACAAAACAGATATTCCATTCCTCATCATGACTCTATACCAAGTGGTCCTTATACGCAACATCATTATAGACCTCCTCCATATGAACATGTGTATGCTCAATACCATCCATATATGCAACATGCTCCTCCTCCACACAGTGGTTCGGGCATGGGGTATGGTCCAAGAAGTCGGTCTCCCCCTAAGAACAATTTGGAATAGCAAATTAAGGACTTACAAAAGAAAATGGAGGACATAAATACACCAAAGTCAACTTACACAATCAGAGACATATGTCCCTACCCATCTGACAATATCATTCCAATGCCTCCATTTCCTACACACTTTGTGACTCCTAAGTTTGATAAGTACAGAGGCAAAGGGGACCCTAAGGCACATATAAGATAGTTGTTCATAGCTTGCATTGAGGTAGTAGTAGAAGAGACATATTTGATGAGATTATTCCCACAAAGCTTAGGTGATCAAGCTATGGAATGGTTCTCCCAACTCTCACCTGGAATTAAGTCTTGGGGTGATCTAGCAGAGACTTTTATCCAACATTTCTCATACAACATAGAGACAGACATATCAGTCACCACTTTGTGCAACACCAAGCAAAAAGATGGAGAATCTTTTTCATCATTTTTACAAAGATGGAGAAATCTAGCCAGCAGATGCTCTTGTGAAATTCCACAAAAACAAATGGTAGAGATGTTCACCCAAAATGTTAACAAAGACACTGGTTATGACTTGAGAAAAGCTTGTTTGTCTACCTTCAAGGACATCATTGAAAAAGGGTTAGCAATAGAGAAGGTCCTAATTGAGCAAGGCATCGTTAAAATATTCAAAGAAAACAAAGAGGACTTTAAAGGAAAAGACAAGCCAAGATTTTGGAATAAAAACAAGAACTCAGTCAATGATGGTGTTGTTGATGTCAATACAATATGACCCAAAATCATTTTTTCGGGATCAAGCTCTACAAACAATCAAGTGAATACTCAAACAACTTCCAAATCATGAAGGAAGTACACCCCATTGGGAGAACCACTTGAGTCAACTTTCAAGAAGCTAGTAGCAAACAAGATAATCACAATTCTAGATTTGCCTCCATATGAGCTAAAGGTCAAACCAAATTGGTGGAATGACGATGAATACTATGAATATCACAAGAGCAAACACCATAAAACAAGAAATTGTCATTGGTTGAAGAACATTATACAAGATCTTATTGATAGAGGTGACATTGAGATCGAAGGACACTCGTCCAATCAAGAACAAGAGATGTTTAAGGAACCATTCTCGAAACATGACAAAGGAAAAGCTAAAGCCATAGATGACCAAACCAACTATACCAGAGCATCCTATAACTATGATTCAATGGTTAATCACATTTCGATGGACAACTATGTCTCTACCATTATCATTAAAGACAAAACGCCTGAGAATTCTACCCAAAAACCCAAGGTTGTCCTAAAAGGAATTGGACCTTCTTCTGAATCTACCTTTGAATGTAATGTTACAACTCATCGAGGTAAATTCACTTTGCAGGGTGATCCAACTAAAACCATCACTTACTCATCAACCAAACCTGAGTATGACCTTGTAGAACAGTTAGGGAAGACACCGTGCTTATCTCAATCCTTGATCTCTTACGCATATCCCCTACACATAAAGTCATTCTTAACAAAACATTGAGAGACACTTCCATCCCCACTGATCTGAATGTGGACCAGTTTCAAGCCATGGTAGGATACCTTTCTGTTCCACACTCCCTTACATTCACAAAAGCTGACGACGCCTCCGTGAGCCAACCACATAATGCACCTTTACACATTGAAGCCTTCCAACACAAACATCGAATAAAACAAGTCCTGATAGATGGAGGAGTTGGTCTCAATATATGTACTTTGAACACAATAATACAATTGGGATATTTAGACAAAGTTATGAATTCTACAAACAAAATTACCATCAAGGCATATGATGATGAAGAGAGTTCATCCAAAGGCACAGTCACCTTACCTCTCAGAGTTGGGCTAGTTACAAAGGATGTGGTTTGTCAAGTCCTAGACCTCAATCTCACATACAATAAACTATTGGGACATCCGGGGATTCATGAAATGAGAGTTGTTCCCTCAACATATCATCGATGTATCAAGTTTCCACATAATTGAGTTGAAGTGACCATCAAAGCTGATCCAAATCCATTCATATATTGCAATAATCTGTGACCTAGATCAGAAATAATAATCCCAGTCAATCGAGAGGTTGTTCCTTCATTGGCATATGTTGATCTAGAATCCTTGAAAGCTTCTACATCAAAGAAAACAGAGATCAAAGAAAAGTTCAAGATTAAAGACATGGGATGTGGTTAATATATCTTTCATGTTGATCAAGTCCCAATATCTCCTAGGGTATTCAGTCGACAGGGACAATCTATATATAATTTGCAAGGAATTGGGTGTGAACCACCTAGTGTTGTGGCTACTAAGTCTGAATGTAAATCTCCTCTAGTGGTGCAAGCATCTTTTCATATCAATAATCCTAAGAGTGGTTCCAGTGAAGAATCTATTGAGTGTATCACCAGCCCTCTTGAGAACTCACATAGCTTTACCATTTCATCCACTCATTCCATTTCCACTCCACTTCTAGACTTGGATCAACAAGAATCACAAAAGCCCTTACTAATTGGGGATCAAAAATCAAGATTTGAAAAGAAAAATCTAAAAGTCAAAACTTAAGAAAAGTCCTTTAGTCCAAATCAAAATCAAAAGCTATTGGACTCTGCAAAAATCAAGGTCAAGGATAAAAATCCTATGAAAGAAAAAGAGCAAGAGATGATCTCCCCTAATATCAAAATAACTGGGGGCAAAAGTTCTAAAATTTCAAGTCAAAAAGCACACTTGTTGATCCTAAGTCTCCATCATGCTATCCTACTTTCACTTCTTTTCGCAATCATAGGCCTTCACAACTCATTCACTTGTTTTGCACATCATTTCCCTTCTGGTGATACATCATGGACCTTTAATGGATCTTACTCGAAGGACTTTGTTATCACGGATTCCCAAACTTCTTTAGGTGACACGCATATGGGCTTGTGTAGTCCACGCGCTAGTAATTCTATCTCAGTTCCTTCATCAAGGAAGATAGTCACTCGAGCTACACATCATTCAGTCAAGGAACAATGCAGTTACAATCATAAGGTAAAGCCTCGCACATTTGAGGTAGGTGACTTAGTTCTCAAAGAAAATCCTAAAAATCAGTAAGATAGAGAGAAGAAGGGCAAGTTAGAACCAAATTGGCTTGGTCCTTACCTCATCACAACAGTCTATGGATCTAGCGCATATCAACTTTGAACCCCATAGGGTGAACCTTTTGAGGATCCTATCAACAGCATGCACCTTCGCCGGTTTTACACATAGCTCTTCAGAATATCCTAATTCAAAAATACAAAAAAATACAAAAATACAAAAAAATTAAAAATATCAAAAATACAAAAAAATCATAAAACATATTAAATCGTTACTTGGTGAAAACCTGGCAAACATGCGCCTTGCGACACAAAAAAAAAAAAAAATTAAAAAGAAAAAAAGTAAAGAGAAATAAATTCGTCCAGCGGTGAAAACCACTTCAGTGGTGTCCTGGGCAAGTACCATGGTGAAAACCGGTTCACCGGCGCCATGTGTAGAGACATTGCTCCTCCCTCCTTCAGGATTCAATCTCATCCTTTCACTTTGCACACACTCACAGCCTACTCATTCACAACAAACTTACCCATTCCCATCATGGCTTGTTATTGATCTACCCAAGATTGGTTAGCCATTCATAATAATCCTTCCTTTTCACCCTTTCTGTCCATAATAAATCAACTCCTATATGTGGCTAAGGAAAATCCTACGTCTAGTGATGGGTGTGGAACTAAGAGCATTACAAGTTTCGAGGAGTACAATTTCTTCCACTTTTCTTCAGTCTATTCGTGCACAATCCACAATAAAGCAACATTTGCATCATCAATCCGCAATAAAGTTTCATCCTATCTGCAATAAAGTATCAGTTACATGGATTCAATCAGTTTCAGATGAGACACAACAGCAACAATGGGCTTCAACAGATCAAATCTTTCAGCAGACTCATACAACATTATGGTTCAGTGCTATCTATCCTTTTGTGAAAGTAAACATTGTGACCACAATAAAATAAACTTATACAAGTGACAAGAGACACTAAACTTGAGGACTACAGTGGATGTTGGTGTCGAGTCTTGGTTTTCTTTTGATTTTATCTTTTGGTGACATTTCTTTTAGCTTTTCCAGGATGTCTCTGACTAGAGATTTTATCTCCAGGATGTCTTTGACTAGAAAGACGAGGATGGGGTATCGTCACCTATTTTTCTTTGTTGTTTATGGATTGTCTCTTAGTAATGCTATGACTTGTCCACGGATATGAGGACACTGTGAGTCTAGTATGAACTGGGGCATTCTTTGTTTGCGACTGTCTGATCTCCATGCAAATAGGTACAATGACTTTCTGGGTCAAACATATACCTCGATTATCATAACCTATTTTCCATAATAAAGCTCAATGATGATAATAGCACAAGAAGCTCTTTCACTTTCATATCTTCTATCTTCCATCCCCCTTTCTTGATTGACCTTCATCATCCTTCTTGAGTCTGTGTAGCCTGCCATCACATGACTGAGTATAATGACACACCAAAAACATTTGCATTTCATGTAGTTTGCACTTGCATTACCACATATTAACATTTCATACATGCATATAGATATCACAATTGCATCACATCCTGCAAACAACACATGTTAGCACATTTTACATTCTCATCATGTAAATAATTATTTGTATTATCTTATTCATCTTCATTTCATACATTCACATTTGCATCATGCATAATATTTTAAAAGCATAAAAGAACAAAAATATTGCATTTCATCATGTACATATTTGCATCCATATCATAAAATCATCATCATAAATCACATCGAAGAAACATCACATTGGTACACATGCATATAGCTTCCGCAAGGATCAATCATCTCATATATATATATATATATATAATCATAAGTGTCATGATACAATGATGTCAAAATACATATGGCTACAAAATCACCCAAAGGTGTCTACATCATCATACAAAAATGGTACAAAACTGATACATAGGGAGCCCTCTAAGGCTATGATGAAATCCCTCCCTCGGAGCCGGCTGGCCTCAACAGAGTCTGAGCCCTGGAAGGACCCACCCCAGGATCATCTCTCCTTCCCTTCTATCTGGTGGTGGTAGAAGACCCATGACCCCACCGCTAGAAGCTTGTCTCTTGTCTCTCCCTCTAGAGGTCTTCGCAGTCCACGATGGTCTCCGGAAGCTCCTAGCCCGCTGATTTGGTGGCACCACTCCATAGTATAGGTCTCTCCAGTAGGCAATCTCCCCCCCTACCCACAGAACATAGGCGTATCTGGCCCCTGTGTCCTCTATTGCCTGCTTCCTTTCCCTCAGTGTTGTCTCAGCCTTTGTATAGCGCTGAATAACCTAATCTCTCTCTTGCTCAGTGTCCCTTAGCTATCTCTTGAGCCTAGCCACATCCCTCTCCAGATCCTAGATCTCATCTGCCTGTCCCTGGCAAATCTCCCTCAAGGATAGTAGCTCATCCTTCTCCCCTGCTTCCCCCATCCCATAGCCAACCCTCGTGTCACCCTATCCGAACACAGGAACCCACTGATCACTCCTGCAAGCACCGGTGATAGTGCCAATCATGTTTGTGTCATGTTATCCCAAGCCACGTGTCCTACCCTCATCTCCAATCTCGGATCCTAAAACACTTGTCTCATTGCATCCCTGTCTCCCTCTCAATCGTAAGGAACCAACTCCCCATCGATCGATATCCTTAATATCCTATATACATCCTCTAAGGTGACTATCATCTCACCCATCAACAAATGAAACGTACATGTCTCTGAGTGTCATCTCTTAGCTAATGCAGTTAGCAATCCCACGTTCACCCGAAACTCAGGCACATACAAAATATATCGCAAGACCATAGCCTGGACTGCTACTCTCTCCTTCAGTGTCAGCTCTGCTCACAAGCTTTGAATCGAAGGAAATCTCTCCCATGACTCCAGCATAGGTAAGTCCCCATGCAGTCAAGCAAATCAACTGTGTCAATCCTAGTGGTACTCCTGTTCATCAAGAAGTACTGCTTTTTTATCCTAGTAGCATTCCATGTTCATCACAAAGTGTTGCTTTGATCCTATCTTTTAGGGCACCTACTTTAGTGTATCCTCTTGAGTAGCTTATCCAATTGACAACGTATGTTCTATCACGGAATTGTCAATTTCAGCCTTATCCAATTGGCAACGTATGTCCTATCATAGAATTGTCAATTTCTTTGGTACTCCCTATTCATCACAAAGTGCCTTGATCTATCCTATCCTAGGGCCTCTGCTTGAGTGTATCCTCTTGAGTATTTTCTTCATTGGAAACGTATGTTCTATCACAAAATTGTCAATCCTAGCCCTATCTGCTATCCTAGCATTCCCTAGAGGACCTGCTTGAGTGTATCCTCTCAGTAGCTTATCCAATAGACAGCGTATTTTTATCACAAAACTACCGATTCGACCTTGAAGACATAAACGTGCATTCATGACACAAACGCGCCTATCCTACCCAGACGCCCCGGCACCAACGCAGACGCGCCTTAACATTTTTCCCCTCGCTTGACATTTTTCTAAACCTACCTAGAGCACATTTATTGCACTACTTGGCATGCATTTATGACAACAATTAATACGGCAAAGTACAAGGAGGTTTTGTGGTACTTATTGGCTCTCCTACATCTGCTGGCCTCTGAAATCGACAAACGTGATCGAATCTATGCACCAATGCCATCGCTGCTGACTGCTCTCTGTTATCTCTGCACTCTTATCTCTTGGATGTATAGATGACAATGAGGATGTGTTCACTCGTAGTCTATCTTATAGACTACCCTAGCCCTAGTCTCCTGAGGAAGTCTTCTTTATCCCGTGACTCTGTCACTCTATCCTATCTGGTCAGTCCATTCTAGCCTTTCTTTCTTATCGAGAGATTGTCTGCGATCTTTCCAGACATTTTCATCCAATCTCTCGAGGGGGCATATCATTCCCATCTTGGGGCAACTTTGTATTAGTTCATCTTATCTTCTTTGAAGCAACGTGACAAGTTGCATTGTCTCAAAGAGGGGCAAAATGTAGACACCCAGAATTGTCATGTCTAATTAAATAAATATTTTTATTTATTTAATTATTTTAAGCCTAATTCTTCTATTAATTGAATAAATGTTTATTTATTTAATTAATTCATTTATCCTCTTCTAGCCTTATTTATCATTTAAATAAATACTTTTATTTATTTAAATTATCATTTTTCCCAAATTAAATAAATACTTTTATTTATTTAATTGATCCCACTTCTTCTATTAATTAAATAAATCTTTATTTATTTAATTAATTCATTAACTTTTCTACCCATGACACGTGTCATTCATCTCTTAATTCCTACACTACCTACCCTCTCATTATTTTCTTATTTTCTCTACCTACCCTCTAATCTTAGCCGACCATTTATCTTTTACACCTCTCAATCTTATCCCTCCATTTCTTATAGTGTCTTCTATATAAGGAGATGCTTCCTTAATTATCAAACCTAATCAATCTATTCAATCATAATCATTCTAATCAGCTAATCATTCTAATTAGCTAATCAAGCCTTCTACGCATTCAAACTTTCATATGCGATCAAGCCTGCTTGCAACCACATTTCCATTCTTTGTTGAGCTCTTGTGCACACATAAAATCTGAGAGCAAATTTATTAGGCAAAATCAATAGAGATCCAAACCCTAGTGGACATGTGATGGTATAATCTTTGTGATTTCATTTGATTTGCATTGTCTTAGGTAATCTTCATATGTTATGGTGGATCTTTGTTGATTGTTAGGCTAGGGTTTTGTGGTTGAATTCATTTCGTCTTTCAATATTGTTGTTTCCACTTTTCACCATAAACAGTTGGCCTTTACAAGGCTTTGTTTTGGTTTCTTATTGGCTTTTAGTGACTTCTGGATCGTATTTACACCATTGTAAGGCATGTACCCGAATCTGGGCAAAGTTGAGTATCTTTGTATCTCGTTTTTCATGAGTTGGCCCCTGTTACAGTAGCTTTAAAATAAAGAACAATAGCACTACTCTGGGCTACAATAGCGCCAAAGTAGTGTCAATAGTTGTTTGGGTTAGTTTTTGAGTCCCTTAGTTAATTTCTTTGTTGGGTCTTCATTCCAGAGGCTTGTTGTATTATGTTTGATGGTTTTGGGGCACTATGTCATTCATTTGTGATGTGTGTGAATCCATTTGGGCTCTGACAAGTGGTTTTGTGCTTATCCATTGAGGTTTTGATATGTTTCTCTAGCAAGTTGAGTGATTCCTTCTTGTTGAGGATGGTTAATTGTAGCTCCAGTGAGCAATTATGTTGTGCCTCGCTGTGGAGGATCATTCTATGTTATTGGATTCATGTATTGCCCCTATTTATGTATATTTTACATTCTTGAGGCTCTCTTTATTGTTGAACTTTGGCATTATGAACTTATGGCTTGATCCTTGCTAAGTGTCTCTTGGTTGTATGTTGATGACTATCTTTGTGATTCGGTTGTATTAGTTTTGTAATGACTTTTGGATGCTTTCAATGTTGAGATTCATGTTAATATTGTGTTGTATTTGATTATGTGTTACCCTATGGCTTGGCATATGATTAGGGGGAGTGGGCTTCCTTGTAATGACCGAGGTCACGTGAGTTAGGTTGCTTGGCACCTAGACTGGCAGGGCACATTGGGAGTTTTCCTCTTTGCAATTCAATGATAACATTTAATAATTGAGTGGGTTTGGGTTTCACCTAATAAGATAATTATATTTGGTTTGGGCTATATGAGATAGCAAGCCGATCTCCCTTGTACTCACATAGGTTGAGATGGCTCCACATGTCTGTTAAGGGATTGTTTCCACCCTTCTTTTGTGAGGGTAGCTTGTATGACTATTAGGAGTATGGATTGCTCTTCTTTGTGAGGATAGCATACATGTCTACTATGGGTGCATATTTACCTTCTTTGTGAGGCTAGCACGTAGGAGCGTGACTAGTAAGGATGACCATATTCTCTTCTATATGAGGACAACATGTAATGACACTCCTTTCCTACTTGTGACCATGTCCATATGCCATGATTTAGTGTACGCCTCTAGAATAGTTTATTGTTGATTTTAGCCTTGTGTTGTGATGTGATTATTGTTGTGTTAAGTTCATTATGCACTATGTTGAGTTCCATGGTTGTTAGGTGTCAACCTAGGTCTTGAGTGAGTGTTGGAACCCCATGTCATCTCCTAGCACAGGGGGTGGTTCCCATTTGGTTCCACATGGTCGGGTGGTTTGATGCCTTCTTCCATTGGGATATTCTTCTTCTTGGATGTTAGCATGCATGGATTAGATTCTTGGATTCTTAATTATGTGGATATTCTTTGGAGCTGATTTCTATGTACTTGGAATAGAAAACACTTTATCATGATGATTTGTATTTGTAGATGAGATTATGTGCCCCTAATTTATGTATCTTCATGTATTTGTTGATGTAATTGAAAGGGAATATGGTGTAGTAGTTTAGGAGGAGATTTTATTGTATATTCATTGATGTATTGGATACTTGTTTATGTAATTTTAGAGTATAGTTTGACGTGAAAGAAGGAGATAGTATTTATACATTTGTATTGTATTGAAATTGTAAGATGGAATTGTGCGTATGGAAGAATAGTGGTTGTTCTTATAATTCTAGTTTATAGAATGGAAATTATCTAGATGAAATGGGTTATGTTGCTTAGGTAAATGAGATAGTTATCTTAGAGATATGTAATGAAACTTAAAGGATATTCTAGGATTTTTAAAGAGAATGGTTATATTATCTATGTTTCTTTTATGATGAATGATAGAATGAATATTAGGAGTATTTGATTGGTAGTTTCTAAAAGAATCTAAAGAGTATGTTGTGTGACTAAGTTATGCATGTGTTAAGGATTTATCATAGTTGTATGGAAAGTAAATAAATAGATAGATAATAGAATGTGATGTTCTAAGATGAATATGTGATGTGTTAAGATTTTGTCAAGTAGCGACGTTGAGATACCCTAGGGAATGGATTTGCATTGTATGAGTTTATATAAAGTTATGTTAATGGTTAAATGGTTATTATTCTTGTGTAATATGATTCTATGGTTATGTTCTTATTGATTTATGTATTCATGTATATAGTTAATGATGCATTGTTGAATAATGATAGTAACATTGCATTAATAAATACTAGTAATAGTGTAGTTGTAATGGTTATCTCAAAAGAAAAAAAAATAATTAGTAGATTTTGTTGATGATTTATAGCTTCAGTCGGATAAATTAAATGTTAAATTGGCCTTAAGGCCTTCAACATTTAATTATATATATCATTATGTTATTTAGCATTTGTTAGTATAAACAAAAGGGCACAATCAAGTAATGTCTTGATCGGTCATGACCGATCAAGGAATTGCTTGACTGTGTCCCATTTGTTATATACTTATATTGAGTGGCATTCATGAGATAGGACATAGAAAAGAAAAATGCTCCTCTCACCTACCATACAAAAGAAGATAGTCAGATTTATATTTTAATCAGTAATACATAGAACAAGATAAATTTTAATTCTGATCCATAAATTTAACATGGTATCAGAGCCAAGTTTCCTTCTATAAAGCCTAAACCGTCTGAAGGAAGATCTGATTAAGATCAGATTGATATATAGACACATCCTTTTCGGTAGTGCTATCATACAGAATCCATTCTAGATTTACATGTGGCCTATTGATGAAGGACTGCTCAAAAACCCAACTCTTGATGCTAATTTGGGAAGTCGTTCCATTGGAAATCTTCAAGCCTGGGTAATTGGGTTGTTCAAATGTGGCCTCCACGGCTTTCCCTCTCACAATATTTGTGATGGGATTTTGGGATGATTTGGTCAATGAAACAGAGTGGACATGGGATTCAACCTGGGGCCTAATAGTTATACATATCTTTACTAGAAAGTGACTCTCACCTTCAAGGCTCGTTGGAATTGGCTTGTGTGGTGGATGCAGTCGAATCACATCGCATCCAACAATATCGATTTCCAACCTAACTTCAATAAAATCTCTGTAGACGTTAACCACGTGGTGGAACTGAAGGACGCATTGCAGCTGTTGGTAACTCAAGGCATTGGAGAGTCCCTTATGGCTAGTGATTTCATCAGCAATCTGCCCCTTGCTCATTCTAGACATTGACAACATTGGACAGTAGCTGTTAATGATCCAAAATCCTAGAAGACTTGAATTGCAATACGATATTCTCAGTTCATTTCCCCCTTTATTATCACTCTTGCCCTGTATGCACTTGTAAGTGAACTCTGTAGACAAGCACAGCAACAGAAAATTAGTTGCACCAGTTCCTATGATTGACAGAATATCCTCTGCTCTATGACAAGGGAATTTCTGCATTTGACTTTCAGAGATTTTAAAACTGGAATGCACCAAAAAAGAATTGCAAGAACTTGTCCTCTCAAACTTAAACTACAAGCGTCCCTTGCTGAAGTCATAAATTTAAACGTATGTTCAGAAAAATATGTTCTCTAGAAGAAACTCAAGATACCTTGTGATTGAGAGGGAGCTTACTAATAAAGATTGACAACTTATGAGGTAAAAATTGTAAATATTGATTATTATTATTAATACTAATAATTATTTTATGGGCCCTATGTAAATCATAAGGAAGTGACGACTTCAAAATGATTTCCACTTGTATTTTTGAGATTATTGGAAGGTGACGATCTTACAATAACTCAATATTGTGGATAGAATCACCGACTAAGGCAATCCACATAAGAGCTTGTGGATAGAATCGCCGACAGAGGCAATCCACACAATATCTCATGGATAGAATCACCTATTGAGGCAATCCACGTAAGAGCTTGTGGATAGAATCATTGACTGAGGCAATCCACACAAGAGCTCATGGATAGAATTGTCGACTGAGGCAATCCACGTGAGAGCTCCAGGATAGAATCGTCGACTGAGGCAATCCACACAAGAGCTTGTGGATAGACTCGCCGACTGAGGCAATCCACACAAGAGCTTATGGATAGAATCGCTGACAGAGGCAATCCACTCAAGAGTTTGTGAATAGAATCGCCGACAGAGGCAATTCACATCTTAAAACTATGGTCCCAAGATAAGAATCATACGATTTATGAATATTGCTCCCAATACCTTTTATCCTCCCTAGCTAAGAGGGAGTGTTGATGATTTATAGCTTCAGTCGGATAAAATTAAATGTTAAATTGGCCTTAAGGCCTTCAACATTTAATTATATATATCATTATGTTATTTAGCATTTGTTAGTATAAAAAAAAGGGCACGATCAAGTAATGTCTTGATTGGTCATGACCGATCAAGGCATTGCTTGACCGTGTCCCATTTGTTATATACTTATATTGAGTGGCATTCTTGAGATAGGACATAGAAAATTAAAATGCTCCTCTCACCTTCCATACAAAAGAAGATAGTCAGATTTATATTTTAATCAGTAATACATAGAACAAGATAAATTTTAATTCTAATCCATAAATTTAACAGATTTTGGTTTATTTCTCTAGGATATTTTGGCGGGCATTACAACCACCATTTGATGAGCTAGTTTCGTCAAGATAATTTTATCTAATCGATACCTTGGGAGCATAAAAGGTTCACCATTAAAGCATCCCACCCTAAGATAGGTGAAGGTGGGGAATTGTAGGAACAAACACCCATACTTGTTCACTACTTCCCATGCATGGTCTCACACTCTTTTGTTGTATTAATCTTTGTTAAGCATGCACATGTGATAGCCAAATAAGGCATCATTCACCCTTTGAAAATGATGAAAATTGTTCTTCAAAACCAACAAGGAATAGTATTCATACACAACAAATTCCCATTTGTCTCCTGATGTAGACAAACCAAGGAAATGCCTCATAGAAGCCACTATGTATACCAAATAAGATGTCATGCATAACTTGATGGTAGTTTGTACCTTAGTGAATTGCTCACATGTGGCATCACTTATTTGCTTGCCCCAAAATATCTTCTCCTTATTTTTCCTAATGGCATGGATATACTGGTACATCCATTCATAGTAGGTATTTGAAGTAGGAAGCCCTTTTACCTTGCTCAGGATAGTAACCAAATCATTGACCTCTTAAATGAAATCACTTCTAGGAAAGCTTTTCGACCACCTAAAAATTGCAGGTCTTGAGGTCTTTAACCAATTTTTATTCATATTCTTTCTACACTTATCTGAATTCCTATCATAGTAATCTTGTGTTGACTGCATGGTGATATCAGAATACTTTTCAATACTCAAATACTTGCAGATAGTGTCAAAGAAGTTTTCATCAAGCCTGATTAGTTTGTTGCCACTTGTATCCTTCACACTCCTACTAATAAGATCAAAATGATTTGCAGCTACCATAACAAATTTAGGATCCTGAGCAGACATTGGCAATGTTAAGACCAGATGAATACCACTGTTGATGGTAGGCTACATCTCAGTATGAAGGTGGATGCTCGATCCTTTTAAGAAATTATGTCAAGTCCACATGACCTATTTCAATATCCCTTATATGATCAATATTGGAAGATACTGACAAAGGTGGGAAAACCGAATGCGGTTCTTGCTTCTTGAACTTCATGGTCTTCTTGCTTGGAGATGGTTATGTCATTTGGGAAAAAATGGCACTATAGCATAGAGAAATCATCATTACTTGAGAAGAGAAATCATCAACCATTTGTGATCATTTGAACTGAACAGGATCATGCAAGTGTTGCATTTGGTAACATTAGGGTTACAAAAACCCTCATTGCATCATGATAGAACAAGTGTAAATCAGGCCTACAAACCCTACCATGATGTGTGTGCAGTTGGTGTAATTCGGGTTTGCAGACCCAAGTTACACCTAAGGCTAAGTGTGACTCAAAGGTGTAGTTAGGTTTTGTAGACCGGAACTACACTTGGAATAAAAGCCAAGTGTAGTTTGGGCCTATGGAGTCTAACTAAACATTGGAGAAAAACATGTGATTAGTGAAGATCAAACCTATAAGTTTGAAATACACCAAAAAAGGTGAATGTCTAAAATGAGTGTAGGGTGGACCTAGAGGTCCAAACCACACTTGAGGGAAAAATAAAATGGTTTAGGTCAAACCTACAGGTTTGCCATATACCAAAGGAATGATCCATGACGTAGGTCAGGCCTATAGGCCTACCATACACAATAAAATGAAAGAGATAAGGAAAGGTGGGTTTCAGGTTTGTGAACCTGTACACCACCAAAATGTTGAAACAATGGGTGAAAATATGCAAATGAAGAAGCCATGAAGGATTGACACATGTTTCATTATTTTCCCTAGAAGTTCTCCCAAAAAATCCAAGGTCTTCTAACCATATCAAATACACTATACACGTGCATGTACTAAAATTATGCATGAGGAGATTATAGTGGTTTATGATTAGTTATGATAAACTGAGAATACATATAGGAGGTAGTATGGATGATATGGAGAGAAATTCTAGATATCTAGTTTAATTTTGAACAAATTTGCACACTTGAAAACATATAGGAGCATCCCAAGGAGCATCTCCAATGGATAAAGTTAAAGCAAGAAAATAATATTCACTCAACCATCATCATGAAACAGTTCAAAGAGAAAAAATAGGAAAAATACATGCTAGGTTCCCAAAAGAGGTTTGACCCAACAATTCAAGGTAAGAGCATAGAATTTATTCCTAATCAACATGTTGATAGTTTCTATGATTTTTTTGAAACAACAAAAATAGGTGTATAGGATCAAATTTCAATTATTTCTTTTAAGATTATGCTTTGAATCCTAACTCAAACATAATTTTCATATTGAAAACAACATCATAAACACCAATTTTCAAGAAATACAAAGCATTTTAGGCTTGTATTATGTTGTAAGCCTGCTTTTATCAATAAAATCACAACAATTTTTCCTTCTCAATATTTACCTTTTTTGTTTGCAAATGAATGATTGATGTAGCTTCTATGATTATATATGTAAATACTCAAATTTTATGTCTCATATTCAACATCTACAAGTAGGAAAGATATATTTTAGTGCAAATTATAAGTTTTGCTACTAGTTAAATAGCTACTAGTTGTGGAAACACTTCATTTTAGTTCTAAAACTATGAACATTTCAACCTCCCTATGAAACATTGATGCACAAGTATTCTACAAAAAACCTTGAGTTGTGTATGAACTGGCTTGATTGTTGAACAAATTATGTGTAAAATAGTAGTATAAGTCACAAAAATATTGGTGTATCACCTCCTTAATTCTTAGGTTCCATTTTATGTCATTTTATAGATCTCCTTTCTTAATAAAAGTAGTAAGAGTTGAGTATTTTAGGGAGAAATGAAGGGAAACAACCCTCTTTGGAGATTCACTCTGACCTATGAGCAACCCATAGGCTTTGGAGACTCGGGTAATTGATAATAGGACTAACTTTGTCTTTCAATTACTATTGTGTAAAACAATGTATTTTATATAGAAGTTAGAAAGTAAGATGATTTGAACCTATTCCATCTCCACTAATTCCTAGAGTCTAGACTCAATCCTTAATTTGTCCAACTCCACTTAGGTTTAGATCTATGGTCACATAACTAAAATTTAATTTTAAAGTTTTTGGGCACAAATATTTAGCTCCAAAATTAGCTATTATTATCTTACTAAAGAATGAAATTTCTTGAATTGTAGACTTGGGTGTTTTATAACAAATCCTAGTTTATTTAGAACCTCTAGACTACATGAAAACCCCATCACACACTTTATTATCATAGTAATATTGGAATCAACATTAACATAAATAGTTAAGGGCTTATTATAAGATTGCATGTGTTCTTTAGTTATTATTCCAAGACATTAGGGTTTTGTCTAAAGGAGAATAATCCTAGCCTAGCAAACTCATCAAAGGTGTTTGTCAACTTTGCCTATATTTTATCTAGGTCTAAATAACCAACCAAAAATATTTGTTTTCAGCCGCCAAAATATTATGTAGAAAAATCACAATTGTGATGGATTTAGATTTGTGATCAACTTTAAACCTATGTGCCAAGTTTAGATCTATAACTACAAAGATTGATTTTGCATGTGTATAGTTTTTAGTTATGAGACAATTGTCTAACATGTCTTACTTTGTCGGTACAAGGATGAATCAATTAAGTACATCTATCATAGTAAAATCAATATCAAACAAAGAGATAAATACCATTTTTTAAATATTCAAAACTCAAATACATTTATTTCAAACAATTGTATTTCCAACTATTTATTTGAAGATGTTTATAAATTATTGCTTTAATTACTCATTTAAGAATTTATATATATATTATAATCCATTTCTTTATAATATATGTAAATATATCTAGCATAAAAGTCAAAATTCATCATATAAGAAGTTAGGGGCAATCTTAAAACAATTAACCAATTATATTTTTATAATGATTATTTAAGGTCAAATATCTATAGTAACATTTCAATATTGAAGTGTGTTGTAATAATATTATTGTAATTAAAGTGATATCCTCAAAATTGATTGATTCTAAATAATTTTATTGAACTTTCAAATCTTTCAATTAAAAATATTAATTTCAAATATATAATTGTATTAAATATAAATCCCAAAACCAAACTCCCATTAATTGATCTAAAAATGAACATATAAAAAATTTAAATTATTTAATTATATATATATATATAATTTGGCTTGCTATGTACTCCATCCCAATAGAATGTTCAGTTGAATGAATCATTTTCCCTAAATTTGGCATACTTCTTAGAAGGTTAAAGTGAAAATATGTTTTTGCCCTCCATTCTTATCCTACTTTTGTGAGATAACTTTTTTCCATATTTTCTTTTAGAAGCACTTGACTTTAAGCAAAAAAATTATTATGATATGAATCTCCTTTACCCCACTTATTATATTTTGTATCACCCTTTTACCTTTTTGAAAAAGGTTATTGAACGCTTTTACAAACTTCACACCTAACAGTGTAGAAAGTTTGTGGAAAATGATAACAAAATTTGTTGGGCTTTTCCTATAAGGCAAGCTAAGATTATTTTTATACACATGCTTAAAGATTATAGTCGCCTACATGTGCTCATGTTGTACTATTTCCTAAAGTAATTAAAGAAAATTTTGGCTTCATGTGACAATCTTTTCTAGTCTTAAACAAACAGAGTAAGCATTGAAAAAATTCATAGTAATCTCTTTTGGGCAACACTATTTAGACATTTATATTACTCAGTTTAGTATTGACTTGGTGGTGTCATTGTTAGCATGTGCTATGTCTTTGAAGAGGGGAACTTTGAACAATGCTAGGTCTTTGAAGGTGATTTGTGTACTTGAGGTGGATCAATTTTATAGATTTAGACTTTTGGAGTCTTTTTTTTTTAAGATGGGGATCATTGGTATAGTGCACATAACTTGTACATCAAGAATTGAAATTTTGTCAAGTTTTACATTGGCACATGCCTAGTAAATCAAGTATTAATCCTTTGACAAATTTTTCTTCAAATGGTTCATGTTAACAAATTTATTAGATATAGGAGTTGTTGAATTGGTATTAAAGAATTTCTTTTATTTCAGATGGATTTCTTTTTTAAGATTTTGATCAAAAGTTTCTTGTTTTGTAGTCTTGTTTCTTTAAAGATTGTCTTTATAGATGATATGAATGTTTTATGGGTTCCATATTTCATGGTATTGTGCTATTGGTCTTTACCGCCATCTTGTTACAAAATTGGCATATTCTCATTTCCCATTCTTTAGACATTTTTACTTGCCATAATCTTTAGTTGAACTACTAACATTTTTACTTTTTACTTGATTTTTGCTCCTATATAATCTTTTTTATCATGATCCCATGTGATGTTAACCTCTCCTATACAATACACGCATAATTTGCTTGTTCTACTTGATTGGCCTAAATTTTTCTCACATACCTTTTTAATTTCTTCATTAGTATTTTCAATTAATTTTTTTATAATAATCATCATTAATATTATTATTATTTTCAATTAATTTTTTTATAATAATCATCATCAATATCTTAAAATTATACAATATTTTTTTATTGAAAATTTAAATAATAAACTAACATTTAAAAAAATAAAATTGGCAAGTATTATTTGATTCACCAAGTATTGAAAAATAACATCTAATAAAATATTATGTTTAAAAAATTGTAGAAGACTCGCCTTCACACTTTAATGTTCGTTTAAAATGGGTAGTTGAAAATAAAGACAATTGTCCAGCTAGTGCTCAAGAAATTTGGGTGATATGAGTAGAAGACTCTAGACTTTGGAAAAAAGAATAATTTTTTTATTGGAAGATATTTAGATAGAAAATGAAAATTATTTATTTATTCAAATATTTATACATAATCTTTTTAAAATATTATACCAAGACACTTTAAAATTTGTTTGTAATTTTATTTAATTTGTATTTTTTTTTAAATTTCTTTTTAGATTGGTTTTTTTCTAAATAAATTTCAAATATTTCGTTGAAATTCTTCATTCTTTAGAATATATATGTGTGAGTGTGATAAAACAGTTTTTTATTTAAAAATAAATAATAATTATAAAAATAAAACAAACAACTTAAATTTATTTAATTTTAAGGTAAAGTTCTATTTGTAGGGTAGTTTTAGGACTAACCTTGTTAGGGTGCATCAATGTAAAGGCATGGTCTTATATATGTGTGTTACTTGTGTATAAGTATATGTTCATACGAGACATAAAGTCTCGTGTGTGAGTCTCTACATAAGAACCAAACCACATTTGATATCGATTTAAAAAAAAAAAAAAAGCTATAACTATAATATTTTTTAAAATGGATGATTGAATTAAAGATAAAATTAAACTAAAAAAATATAAAATATATACAAATCAAAACAAATATGCATTTTTATTTTACTTTAATAGACAATATAAATAAGTATATATTATAAACTATCAATAGTTAAAAATATATGAAATGGCGGAGCGGAGCAGGTTCGCGGGCTTCAGGAAACACGAGGGTTTTAGTTACACAGACGACGTCGAGAGGAGATGGCCTTTCAAGAGAAACCACAGCCACTTATGGAAGGCGAGTGGCTGACAAACACAGCGACAAGGCTCTTGGTCATGGAAGGCTCCAAGGAATGCTAAGCCCTAGAATAGAAGGAGAGAAGAGGGACCCAAACCACCCTGGAAGCAAAAGGCAGGCTTCTTTCGGGGCTACCGCGATTTCGGAACAGGACCTAAAGTGGACTTCAAGATGGTGTAGGAGAAGTTCTGGCGACCAAAAATATCTTTAGAAGCAGCGAAGGTCCTAGAGGTAAACCCTAATGTTGTAGAGTTATGACAGTTGAGCTTTCAAATGATGCATGGAAAGACTCTCTCAGCTTTCTGACAGACAAAGGCATTTTTGTTAAATGGGAAGGAATATGGCCGGCCTTCACCAAATTTAGGAACTGGTGTGACAAAAACTGGGGGGAAGGCATGGACCTAAAAACTTTGGGCAATGGTTATTATTTAGTAGTTTGCCCAACAGCTCAGGACAGAGATTGGATTTTAGAAAATGGCCCTTTTTTATTGAAGGAAAAGGATTAAACATATCAGCTTGGACCCCAAATTTTAATCCGGGTGAAGCCTCAATAGAGAAAACCCTCATTTGGATTAAATTACTGGGTCTACCCCAGGAATATAAGGACATAGAATCCCTGAAACAAATAGGTAACCACTTGGGGGGGTTTGTAATGTCGGAAGAGCTTGTAGACCCATCAGACTTTAGCATGATTTCAAGACTATGTATAAACTGGCAAACAGTTCATAACCTGCCAGACTCAATAGAAATTAAAACAGGGATAGGGATTTGGAAACAAAAAATTATGCTAGAGGAAGACATGGAATCATGTGCTAAATGCACCAATAAAATTCATCCATCGGGTTTCTGCAATAAAGAAACAAAAGGCAAAGAAAGAATGCAACAATATCTGGAGAAAGAGATTATTAGATTGACTGAAGGTTATCATGGAGAAAGTCAGTGGAATGAAAAAGATTGGCAAATTAACTCTCATGCAAAATATAGTGGAGACTGTGCAGAGGGAACCCAGATGGTCATAGTCGACTACCAGAAAACAACCATTGATGAGACTTTTATGGTAGAGGCTCAATCTTATTTTCATATCAATTAAAAAAAAGGATCAGAGAAAGGCAACGAAGGTTGTTCCCTTACTAATACTGGGAAAGCGGGGAGTTTGTCAGGGAATGATATCCGGGAAGGTGATAGGATGAAGGGGGCTTTAGGACAGGATGGAAGCAAATCAGATCCTCTGTAAAACAAGGCCCCGCCACAAGAGGAAGAGAACTCAGCCTCTCAAATGTGTAAAGTAAATGATAAGGACACACAGCAGGGGACCAAGATGACTACTCCCTCTCACAAAGCAATGATTTTTATGGAGGACGGCATTGTCTGATCCAATCAGAAGACTGAGACAAATATGGAAGAAATGCACTCCCCGTGCAACTCAGAGAAGACAAGAAGAAACATAGTCTCACCAAGTGAGGAACTAATATATAAGGATATCCAAATCTCCCCAATCAGAAATCTAAACAGCTCCTTTGAAAGGGTAGAAGACAGCGGAGGGAACTTTTCTGGATCAGATTATGACTATGAATCTTCAGAATCCCAGGACGAAGAGGATGAATTGGGATTGGCAGCAACAGAAGGAGTGCAAGGGAGGCAGTATTTGGAAACTACTCTATCCCTCCAAACCAAAGCTAAAGTTGGGGAGAAAAAGAAAAGAGGTTCAAAGTCAAATAAGTTCAAACTGGAATTGGCGAGCAACGTAGCAGGCCAAAGCAAATTGAGATCGGGAAGAGGCTATGCCTTCTCCCAAGAGCAATGAGGACCCTCTCATGGAATGTCAGGGGTTGAAATGCCCCTGACAAGATTTGCTTGATCAAACGATGCATTGATCAAGTGAGGCCAAACATCTTTATCTTACAAGAAAAAGAGATCAAAGAAGAGGATGTTAGTTTGTTTAATAGGAAATTTCATTCATGGAAGTGCAGTTTAGTGGGAGTACAAGGCACCTCTAGAGGCTTAGCAACTCTTTGGAAGGATTTAGTTGTAGAAGTGGAGGTTGTTAGGGTCACTCGTTGGTGGCAATGGCTGAAGATTAAATCAATGCAACTTGAGACAAGTTTTTCCCTCTTCAACATATATGGGCCTACCAACACACTATTGAAAAATCAAGTTTGGAGTGACATATCTGAAATATTAAGTATTGACAAGGAAAATGTATTCATCCTAGGAGGCAATTTCAACGCCTTACTTTGGCCTTCAGACAAAATGGGGGGAGTGGGTTGGAACAGGCAAAGCCAAAGAGATTTTAGCTCCTTTGTTATAAGCTCGAGTCTATTCAAAGTTCCATTCAAAATGGGGGATTTCACTTGGACCAATAGGAGGAGTGGCTTCCTAAATATCGTTAAAAGGTTAGATAGGTTTTTCATAGCTGGAGATTGGTCGAAGAGCCACTGGACCAGTGAAGCAGAGATTCTACCTATCACGAGATCATACCATTATCCCATATGCCTAAGGATTCAAGATGACAGTGCTCTAGAGAGATGTCCTTTCAAATTTGAGACAATGTGGATTCGAGATGGTAGCATCAGAAATCTTATTGACCAATGGTGGAAACACAAGCCAACTAATCCAGGTAATAAAGCTTTCACTTTCTTCAAAAAACTCCAATTTGTAAAGGAACAATTAAAGCAGTGGAATAGAGAATCATTTAGAAATATCTTCAAACATAAGATTGATTTAGAAAAAGACCTAAAAATCTTACATGAGCAAATGATCAGCAAAGGGATGGATGAAGATCTATTTAATAAGGAGAAAATATTAAGCTCTAATTACTCAGAGGTTTTAGCTAGAGAAGAGATTTACTGGAGACAAAAATCCAAAGAAACCTGGTTAAAGGAAGGTGATAGGAACACAAAAAAATTCCACACCTCAGTCAAAATTAAAAGAACACACAACAAGATCTTCTCCATCAAAAACAAAGATGGAATCACACTCACGGACCTTAAACAAATTAATCGGGCAGCAATCGAGCCTTTCTATGTGTAAAGCGGAAAATCGCGATCGAACCCTAGTTGCTCTCCCCTCTTCCAACTCCAAGGAGAGAGAAGGGAGGTTCACTAGGGTTGATGGTTTTCACTTAGGGGAGAGACTTTACATTCAAAAGAGGGGTTGAAACCCACAAGATCCAATCCCACACAATGCAAGATTGGATGCTAAATGTGTTTCAAGGGTTAAGAAAGCAAGGCTACCCTCTTTTGTAAAGAATGTTGATAGAAGAATTAAGCTAGGAATGCATAGAAAGTGACAAAGATTCGCTTATAAACTGAGATAGGGATACAGTATGAAGCTGCGGACCTGGAATTAGCAGTAAAATGTCGATACGGCGCTGTCCTGCAAATTTGAGCAAAAGTTGTCGGGACGATGGCGCCCGGCGCCACGGTCCTCCGAAAAATCCGCGAAACGAAGGGGGATCTGTTCATCTCTGCACAAGGATTCCAGATCTTCAATTTCAGCCGCGTACCTGCAACCTACACACAGAAAAGTGAAGACGATTGGGGGGTTAGGGATTAGGGGTTTGCCATTAGGTCAAACCTCGGTTTTGGAATTAACCAAGAAATGAGCAAGTGCTGTAAATGTAAATGACTGTAAAACAAGTACTAATACCTTGTTCTAAGGATGTTTGTATCCTTATGTGCGAAGGTATAGATGTTGTATGTTGTTGTAGTATGTTGTATGTAGTATGTAGTAAGTGATCTCCTCTTCAATGGTTGAATCCTTGTCTTGAATGCAACACTTAGCCTTGAATGGAGACTTGAAATGATCAATTGCTTGAAGGAATGCTTGAATGCTTGAATGCTTGAATGCTTGAATGCTTGAGTATAGTTTCCATGCTTTTTACACATATCATCTTCATGCCAAATGAGAGAGAAAAATGTAGTTTATATACTTGTCATTTAGGGCTGATAGACTGATTTTCCCGACCTTAGGCCGACCAGGAAAGATAATTTTCCAATTTGCAAACATAAGGACCCGAAGTCCAAAAGAGACCGGGCCCAAAATAGGACCCAGGGACCAGGGCACTGGGCGCCATGGTCCTGGGGGACCAGGGCGCTGGGCGTTCTGGTCCCACCTCCGGGACAGCAGGGTGCAAGGAGGTTCAGGCCAGGGTGCTAGAAAATGCAGTTTTCAGTGTCATAATCAGGTTTCGGGGTCTCCATTCAGGTTGCGTGTTCCGTCGCCATCGTGAAGACCGAAATGCAGTCAAAATTGCAAGTGTCGCAATTTTGGGACGCTACATTTAGCCCCCACTTTAGCGGGAGTATGTATGCTCATACTTCTGGTAAAGTACAAGGAAACAATATTGAAAAAATTTCACCATGTCAAGGAGGCAAGATACACCAAGCCCCCAGTGGACTAAGGATCTTATGACTTCGATTAACAAAGTAAAAGGGAAGATCATGAGGGAGAACCATGACTGTCAGTAGTAAGGTTCCCTCACTATGAGTCATGCAAGAAAGATATCAAAAATTTTCAAGGCAAAGCTAAATTTGCCAAGAAATTTTCAAGTATCTTGAAAAGATATGAACGGGATGTATGCCCCCCTACGTTAAAGCGATCGCACACGCCTCATCGGGGGTGATTGCTTTAAGGTAGTGATACATATAGGAAATGAGAAAGGAAAGGAGCACGTTATCGCAAGGATTTAGTCCCCAAGTGTGAGATAAACCCAAGGATAATAGACACAAAAAACACAAAGCACGAGGTGGCTTCGCTTTCCTCGGGGTCAGTATGCTGTATGATAATTCATGTATATATATCATATGTATGTATGCATAATTGTTCTTCATTCCCCAATCAAGGAAGGTCACCTAGAAGAAGGGAACACATGTGTCTTTTGAGTCAACATGAGAGAGATCAAGAGATCTCAATGCTTTGCATCGTCCTCAAGTAGACAACACTAAGGACAACAAATAGAAGAATGAGAGTAACATATAGAAGAAGTAACACAAGAGAGAAGGAGAGAATCTGCTATGCTAATGTAACTAGTCTAGCACGTCATCTACCCCCCGATCTTGCTGATCAATATTTCGGGAAGGCAGGGAACACGCTAGAGGAGGAACATTCAACACAGCAGATGGAGCTATCACAAGATCCAAACAAGGGCTATGTTCATGTTTTGAGCCACGTTGTTCTTGTCTAGGAGCTAGGATAAGTGCTTTAGAAAATTCATTAGATAAATGGTTATCAATATCAACAAGTTCATATTCACTATCAGAAGCAAGAGAAGTAACATTTTCATCATGAATAACATTTTCATCTATATCATCATCAAGATTTATAAAAATAGGATCTTTAACTCGCACAGGATCAAAACCATCATGCATCTTATGTTTAGGAGATTTAGGCTCAATTTTCGGCTGAGGAGAAAATGGAATAATGCTTGTTGAAAGTGTTTTTGGAGATTGCAAAGTTTGAGAAGCAGCTGCTTGAGCTCTAAGACGACGCTTTCATCGGCGTTCACGTGCAGAACGATTTCATCTAGTCTTAGTAGGAAGTTGCGAAGATTGAGGAGGAGGAATGTTCTCATCCTTATCACTTGGGTGTTTAGGTTGTGGTCTCTTAGGCTGGATAATAGGAGAAGAAGAAGGTCTCTTCTCTCTATAAAAAGAAGGAGGAGGGACTGCTCCATACAAAGGAGGAATATTTGGTTTAGGAAGAAGACCAAGTCCATCATGACGAGGAGGTATAGGTCTACTTTTAGAAGGTTTATTAGGCATAGACATAATCACATCCATGGGAACGGGTTGGGAATCTTCTTGAGGAAAGACATTAGTTTTATCTTTCAAAGGAAGAACTTCCTTCTCAAGAATGATAGGAATATCAAGTTTAGGTGTTCTAGGTTCACTTAGAGATAGGATCATATCTGTTTTCCACTTTTGATAAGATTTGAAAAGATGATCACTTCGCGGAGGAAGAGATTGGAATTGTTTAGGCCAAAAGTAATCAATAGGAACGCTAGAGGTTCTTTCAGCTGGTTTAAAGAGACTATGATTGACAGTAACAACTTCACCATTATGGGGAAATTTCAAACACTTATGAATAGGAGAAGCAATAGCTTTCATATAAGATAGCCAAGGATAGCTAAGCTTCACACAAAATTGTTCGGATGAAGGAATAATAGCAAAGTTCACATCAAGGGATTTGTTATGGACCTCAATAGGCAATGTAATAGAACCAATTGCAGGAGAAGAAAATGCATCAAATAGTTTCACAATCACATCTGTTTTGTCATAGATCACTTGATTCAATTGCAAAGTAAAAAGAAATTCTTCAGTAATAACATTAACCATACAAGAAGGATCAATAAGCACTCCACGGCAAGGTGTGTTCTTGACTTTTGCAACTATGTATAAAGGACCATCAGGTGCCCTAATGGTTTCACTGGAATCAAATGTGATGGAAGGTTCTTTAGGGTTTTCTTGCTGCTCTACAAAGTTAATCACATTCGGAGTCATAGACACAAGACCATCAGATGAGAGAGAGGAATCATTAGCCTCAATCGCATTAGAGGTATGAGAAGGTAATGGATCAGTAAAAATCTGAAGATTTTGGTTAGGAGGAGCTACAGATGTGTTGCCTTTATCATTCACTCCAGAAACAGAAATAGTATTATTATCAATCAAATCTTGAATTTTACCCTTTAAAGAAAAACATTTTTCAGTATCATGCCCAGGCTGACGATGGAATTGACAAAAAGCTTTGTTATCAAAATAAGGTGAGGTAATCTTTGCAGGATCAATTTGTCTTATAGGATGAAGAGTAAGCACATTTTGTTCCAATAACTTATTCATCATACTATGCAATGATTCATTCAAGGGAGTATACTTTCTTTCTTTCTTGAAAAATTTAGAAATAGGAGGCACACCTGATGCTGCATTCACATTGTTGTTGATGATGTTTTCATTGAATTTGATGGAATCTCTGTTCGGTTTAAACTTCCCAAATGGTTGTTGACTGCTATCACCCTTATCACTCGGAGCCATAGGATGTGATTTTTCCATTTGACTCACAGTCAGTTGATAATTGTGAAGAGTTGCACACAACTGGTGGAAAGAAGTAAACTCAGAAAATAGAAGTTTGTCTCGGATATCTTTTTGTAAATTAGAAATAAAGATTCTTTGAATATCATTGTAAGGCACTGGAAAGGAAATTTGAGCATACAAATGCTTATATCTACCAATGAAATCAGTCACTTTTTCTTTAACACCTTGTTTACAATGCATTAAATCAATCAAAGTAACTTTAGGACTTATATTGTTTTGAAATTGTTGAATGAAAGCATTTGCAAGTTGTTCGAAAGAAGTAATAGAATAAGAAGGCAACGAGCAATACCATTGTAGGGCTTTGTCTCTTAATGTTCTAGTAAACAATTTTGCAAGCAACCTTTGGTCATAAGCAAAATCAGTACATATTGTTTGAAAGGTCTTAACATGTGTTAGAGGATCACCTTTACCATTATAAAGCTCCAAATGTGGAATTTCAACATGTTTAGGAGGGATAGCTCGAACAATGTCAAGAGAAAGTGGGCTCGCAACATCAAATGTGGGCACACTAAACTTAGATTGATTCATAGAGGCAATTTGTTGCTGTAAAGAAGAGACAGTTTGTGCAAGATTGTTAATGGTCGCTTCAGTCGAAGAATTCATATTAGATGTGTTAGATTGAGATGGAGGTGTTATGTTATTGAAAGAAGGTAGAGAGTAAGGTGGTGGGACCCTATGATAGTCAGTCATAGGAGATGATTGGACAAGAGGAACACTACAAGGAGGAATGGAATGGTTAAATGAATTGCCCCCTTGCGTCATGTTCATTTGTGAAGATGTAATAGGGACACTCATTGAAGGAGTGTATGAAGAAGTTGGATTGAATGAAGGAATAGGGTTAATTGAAGAAGAGGGAGGATTGCCCCCATGACTAGTGATCACAGGGAGAATGTCCTGTATAGAAGTGGTCATTATGTTTGATGTAAGGGTAGGTATGCTAGCAATAGAAGTTGTCAGAGGAATAGAATGATTGACTTGTGTAGGAGGTTGTGTATAACCCAAATTTTCAGCACAACTCTTCATAGGCATCACATTCGAATCCACAATGTGTGCAATACCACGCAAAATATCAATTCCATTCTTATCACTTTGAAGCATACGTTTTAGACCCTCAATTAAAGGAAGAGCTTGACTATCGGGATACTCATGAGACATCCATTGGTGAAAATCATCAAATTGGTTATCCAATTTCGAAAGTTGTTCTACAGAAACCTCATGGAGAGCTTCTTCATCATTAGGAGGATTAGAGGAATTACCCATGTCCTCGTTAAAAAGGCTATTCAAATTAGGTTCCATCTCCTCGGTAATTAAACCTCGGAAAGACTTAATTCTAAGGCTTCGTCTAACGGGAATAGTGTAAGTAGGGCTTATTGTTGTAAAACTCATGCACTAGAGAGAGAGAGAAAGTTTTGATTTTAGAGGTAGCAATTTTCAGTAAAATCAGCCAATCTTCTGGATTTAAGCTGTTAAATGCAATCACGACAGTCTCCCGAAATTTTGGAAAAAATGTTCGGGACCGTGGCGCTCGGAGTGCAACACGGTCCTTGCAACTTTTTTCAAAATTTGCAGGGATGAAAGGTATGATGATTTTGAAGCTAATCTGAAAAAATTGAGTGACTTTACGATCTGTAGATAGGCCAAATTAAAGTTGCAATCTCAAAATTGAACCCTACCAAGATTGTCGAAAAATGCAAAAATTTGAATTTTGAAAAAGAGAGGGAAACTGAAATTTTGAATTTTATGATTTTAGAGGGAATGTCAAGAGCAATGCAAATTTTGAAATTTAAAAATTGACTCAATTTCACGCAAAATTCAATTTTGAAAGCAGAAATTAAAGTTGTTATAATTAAGTACTTAATTTCAAAAGTCACAAATTGTAAGAATTTGAATAAAGCACTGAAATTTCGAATGAATGCAAACACACTTTTCAGATTTAGGACAGTAAGAACACAATTTTGACACAAAATTTCAATTTCGATGATTTTTGAATGTTTAGAAGCCTTAATCCAAGCAATCACAAGACCAATTTTGACTGTAATTTTGAAAGTGTTAGATTTGATAAAATCAGCCAAAATTCTGGATTTTAGCAGGAAAATACAGTAAGATCTCGCTCCCGAAATTTCGGAAAAAATGTTGGGGACGATGGCGCTCGGAGTGCACACGGTCCTCGCAACTTTTTTCCAAATTTTCAGGGATGAAAGATATTGTGGTTTTATTGCGGAATCCAAAGTTACAGCTGATTTGGAGATGTTTTGATCAGTGAAATTGTCGGACAAAGGTTGAATCAAGAGGGTTTCAAAAATTAGGGTTTTGACACTTAACCACTTAATTTTCAAAATTAAAGCACAAATATGAATTGATAATTTGTAATAGAAGGGCAGATCTGAAGAAAGCATTAACAATTAAACATTTCACAAGTTTAATTTCCAAAAAGAAAATTTAGGGTTTTTTATGCAATCACCTCTAAAATTTTGCAAAAGATCAAACATGGAAATGTAATCAAGGAATCAATTTTCAGATCTAATCATGAATAATCAGAAAGGATGTTCACGTCGGGTTCACCAAAATGTAAAGCGGCAAATCGCGATCGAACCCTAGTTGCTCTCCCCTCTTCCAACTCCAAGGAGAGAGAAGGGAGGTTCACTAGGGTTGATGGTTTTCACTTAGGGGAGAGACTTTACATTCAAAAGAGGGGTTGAAACCCACAAGATCCAATCCCACACAATGCAAGATTGGATGCTAAATGTGTTTCAAGGGTTAAGAAAGCAAGGCTACCCTCTTTTGTAAAGAATGTTGATAGAAGAATTAAGCTAGGAATGCATAGAAAGTGACAAAGATTCGCTTATAAACTGAGATAGGGATACAGTATGAAGCTGCGGACCTGGAATTAGCAGTAAAATGTCGATACGGCGCTGTCCTGCAAATTTGAACAAAAGTTGTCGGGACGATGGCGCCCGGCGCCACGGTCCTCCGAAAAATCCGCGAAACGAAGGGGGATCTGTTCGTCTCTGCACAAGGATTCCAGATCTTCAATTTCAGCCGCGTACCTGCAACCTACACACAGAAAAGCGAAGACGATTGGGGGGTTAGGGATTAGGGGTTTGCCATTAGGTCAAACCCCAGTTTTGGAATTAACCAAGAAATGAGCAAGTGCTGTAAATGTAAATGACTGTAAAACAAGTACTAATACCTTGTTCTAAGGATGTTTGTATCCTTATGTGCGAAGGTATAGATGTTGTATGTTGTTGTAGTATGTTGTATGTAGTATGTAGTAAGTGATCTCCTCTTCAATGGTTGAATCCTTGTCTTGAATGCAACACTTAGCCTTGAATGGAGACTTGAAATGATCAATTGCTTGAAGGAATGCTTGAATGCTTGAATGCTTGAGTATAGTTTCCACGCTTTTTACACATATCATCTTCATGCCAAATGAGAGAGAAAAATGTAGTTTATATACTTGTCATTTAGGGCTGAAAGACTGATTTTCCCGACCTTAGGCCGACCAGGAAAGATAATTTTCCAATTTGCAAACATAAAGACCCGAAGTCCAAAAGAGACCGGGCCCAAAATAGGACCCAGGGACCAGGGCGCTGGGCGCCATGGTCCTGGGGGACCAGGGCGCTAGGTGTTCTAGTCCCACCTCCGGGACAACAGGGTGCAAGGAGGTTCAGGCCAGGGTGCTAGAAAATGCAGTTTTCAGTGTCATAATCAGGTTTCGGGGTCTCCATTCAGGTTGCGTGTTGCGTCGCCATCGTGAAGACCGAAATGCAGTCGAAATTGCAAGTGTCACAATTTTAGGACGCTACACTATGAAATCTTTAACAGGTTGGATAATCAGGAAGAAAACATGCCTCACATTCTAGAAGTCATCCCTCCATGTATAATGGAAGAACACAACAGAGGGTTAATGTAACAGGTTTCAATGGAAGAGGTTAAATAGGTTGTTTTTAGTTTAGGTGTAGAAAAATCACCCGGACCAGATGGCTTCCCAACTCTTTTCTTTCAAAAGTTTTGGGACATTATGGCGGAAGACATCCTTGGGGTGGTAAAGGAATCTAGGAAGGGAGGCTTCATTTTAAAATATTTCAACACTTTCATTGCTCTGATCCCAAAGAAGGCGGAAATCAACTCCTTTGATGACTTTCGCTCGATATTGCTTTGCAATTCCATTTATAAAATCATTGCTAAATTCATTTCAAATAGACTAAAAACAGTTCTGGATATAGTGATTTCAAGTGAACAAAGTGGCTTCGCACCAGGCAGGTCCATCTTTGAAGGTATAATCTTGGCCCACGAAGTTGTTCACTCCATTTGGACAGCAAAGTCAGAGAAGATGATGGTTAAGGTTGACATTCGGAAAGCTTATGATGAGGTAAATCGAGACTTTCTTATAAAATTCCTTCAGAGGTTTGGTTTCAGCGAAGCATGGATTGCCTGGGTCAGAAGTTGCATTAGCTCTCCTAGATTCTCAGTCCTAGTGAACGGTAGCCCCCAAGGTTTTTTTGAATCAACAAAAGGTATAAGGCAAGGTAATCCTCTCTCCCCATTTTTATTCATTATCATGGCAGAAGTGATCGGGCGTCTTATATCTAAAAAATGGGAATTAGGTGCTTGGAAGGGGGTCCAAATAGTAGCAGTTGTTAACCCCATAACCCATTTACAATTTGCAGATGACACCTTCCTAGCAGGGGATGCTTCGGCTAGGGAAGGAAGGGTAATGAAAGAAACCCTTGATATCTACGAAAAAGCATCAGGACAAAAAGTTAACTGGCATAAGTCTGAGATTTTTTTCTTCAACTGTAAACCATGCAAGCAAAGGGAAATATGCAAAATTTTGGGAATGAAAGTGGGGTCCTTACCGGGCAAGTATCTAGGAATTCCCTTCTTTGGAGGAGCAAACAGGTTAGAGTTGTGGAAAAAACTAATTGACAGCTGCATTAATAAAATGGAGGGGTGGAAAAGCAAGTGGCTAACCTCAGCTGGCAGAATTTTAATGTTGAAAACTATTGTGTCAGCCATTCCAATTTATTCAATGATGTGCCTCAAAATCCCAAAAAAGGTCATCAATTCAATCCAACAAAAGATGAGGAAATTTTTTTGGAACGGGGCAAATGATCAAGAAAAAATCTCACTTTTGGCATGGGACAAAATTTGTCAAGCTAAAGCAAGAGGGGGTGTTGGTTTGAGGGATTGGCAAAAAATGAACAGTGCTCTAGGAGCTAAATTGGTTTGGAATATTTACTCTAACTCAAATCAAATGTGGGTAAAGGTGTTGAGAGCAAAGTATTTAGATTCAGCAAAGGATCATAGAATCTTTATGATTTGCAACCCTCCCAAAGGGTCATCATTATTGAACTTCATTTTGGAATGTCGCAAGGTGGTAACAGACCATCTAACATGGCAGATAGGGAATGGAGCAAAGGCCAAGTTTTGGGAGGATTATTGGGCAGGCCTACTAGCCCTAAGAGAGATGGAAGACTTCACAGAGGCAAAGGAATTGTTAGTGCAGTTATGGGGAGATAAAGTTAAGGATTACATGTATAGCTTAGAGGGTGACTTAGGAAAAGAATGGCATTGGAAAGATCTGTCAACAACAGGATTATCTATTCAGGAGCAACAAAGACTTAGAATGGTTTTGGAATAGAGGAAGATTTTTCTCACAGGTAAAGAGGATAAGGTGATCTGGTGTGGGGCTAAGGATGGTAGGTACTCAGTCAAACTGGGATATCAACTTATGGAAGGTAGAGAGGTGACTTAATCAAAAACATGGGCACTCTTCTGGAGTAAAGAATGTCTTCCAAAAGTAGGTGCTTTTGCTTGGTTAGTTGCGAAAGGTAGAATCCTAACAGGGGAAAGAAGGAAGAGGCTCGACTTTGTGGGCCCATCAAAATGTATAATGTGCAATTAGTCAGAAGAATCTGCGAACCATTTGCTCTTAACTTGTGATGTGGCATAGAAGTGTTGGTTTGAACTCTAGAGGAACCTTAATTGGCAGGGACCGTTACAATGCTCCCTAAAAGAGGTTTTTGAGAGCTGGCCAAGACAACCAAGAAGGTCAACCCTTTCTAGTGTTTGGAAAATCAGCCCTTCCATAGTTGTATGGGAGATATGGAAGGAACAAAATACAAGAATATTTCAGGACAAGATGGAGGATGAGAGGAGGTTGTTAACAAGAATTAACAGAGCTATTGAAGAGGTGGTAGGCTCAACAGGTTCACAATCTTCCTCATTATCCACCTCCTTCACCTCAATGGACAGAAATATACAAAAAGCATGGCTAGGCATCAAAGTTAGACATGGGTCAATATCAATGAGAAAGGGTAAAGGGAAAAATATAGAGATGGTCCAATGGAAACCGCCAGAGAAGGGATGGTTTAAAGTAAATTTTGATGGAGCAGCACAACAATTTGGTTAGCTAGCAGGGGCTGGATTTGTAATATGGGATGACAATGGAGATCTTATAAAATATGGAGCTAAAAGGCTTCGGAAGAGCATCAATAATGAGGTTGAAGCCCAAGCAGCACTTTTAGGGATAGAATTAGCTAAAAAAGAAGGGGTTAAAAACCTCCATTTAGAAGGGGATTCCTTAATTATAATACAAGCAATTATGAATGGAGAGATAAGTTCTTGTCATCTTTAAGGTCTCTTAGCAGTAATCATAGAAGAACTAAAAAAAATTGAAACTTTAAAATTAGCCATATCAGAAGGGCAGGAAATCAAACTGCGGATAGTTTATCCAAATGGGCCTTGTCTTTTGATTCTGAAGGTGTTTTAAAAGTGGATGACAACCAGGGACTATCATCTCTGGGTGAGGCAATAGGATAATGATTGGTGAGGGGGAGTGGATGGTGTGGCATAAGTAGGATGATGCCATTATCATGAGGGACTCCTTGTGCAGAAAGGACGAAGTGAAAGCTCACACAGGGAAAGAGTTGTAGTTTCAATAATAACAGGGTAAGTGAGGTTTAAATCAGCAACTAATCGAGAGAGCTACAAATAATGATTCCTGACTCCTTGACACGCACGACAAGCCATCATTAGATTGATTGAGCAAGCAAGTGGATCTTAAATTCAGTTGTAAGGATTTTTTAAGGGGCAATCATGTGAAGATAAAAGCTGAGAGATGGCGTGCAAAGAGCATAAATAGAGTCGATGTAGCGGGTTATAAACCCAAGAGCTGCAGTTTTTCAGTGAGTAAGGAGACGAAAACAATTTTTTAGAGAGAATCGAGCAAAGACAACTGAGAGGGAAGAAAGTTAAGGAGTTGTTAGCATAGAGGCAAATTTTACAGTCACCACAAAAAAACAACAAAAAGGCTTCAAAGGGGTCATGAGCCGAGACAAAATGTCAGGGCTTCTCCGTTTCAAGGAGGAGGAAATGATCAAAACTGTTTTGAAGGTGGTTGGTCCATTTTTCATGGAGAATGTGTCTCGTTGGAAGGTCAATTTAGACGTCATTTCAATGGTGATAGACTGGGGTTTAGAAGTTGGCGAAGATATTGACACGGTGAAGTAGGCAGCAACGCCAATTTTTGAGGAAGCAATGCTGGAAGGACTCGTTTCCATTCTGGAATGGGTCATGCCAGGGGTCGAGTTCCACTACTCAGAAGGATTTGCGGATGCTAAGGATGTAGATGAATTTGGCCTGGTCTCCTTTGTTCGCTGGATAGGGAAAGTAGACAAAGATGCTTATGTGTTGTAAAGGGCAGAAGCATGGGAGAATCTGAAGAGGTTGATTCAGCAGCATGAGATGGAAGAGAATGACCTGGTTAAATCATGGCTGAAGGCACATCCCAAAGGCAGGCGCAGAGGGATGAGGAAGCGAAGGATAATCCAAGACAATTGGCAGTAGTAGAAAAAACCCTTCGGGTTTCCGCTTGGAGGTGGTGTAGAGGCAGATGTGGGGATTGGCGGGTGTTTTTGGCTAAGTAAAGGCAGGCCTTTTTTGGAATATCAAATAGGTGTTTTATGTTTTTATCTATCTATGTAAGCCCAATATGGGTCAGAATAGTATAGATAAGGTTAAACAGTAATTAGTTTATAAATCATCCTGTGGGATTCGAGGAAGCTGGAATGGTGGGTGGATTTTTTGTTATTATGATGGTGACTAGGATGCTAATGCTAAAGCCTGGAGTGTGAGGCAATTGAAGGTTTGTAAGTTCTATGATCAGGCTAACTGGATGTATGAAAGCCTGAAATTTTGAAGATGTAATAACCATATTTTATAATGAAATACAAAATATTATTACCGATCAAAAAAAATAGTTAAAAATATATATTAATATTTAGGAATAAAACTATCAAAAATAACATACATAAGAAAATAATATTTACTATGTTTTTCAAAGTAAAAACTAAATAGAAGTAAAATAACTCTTCAAATAAATTTAAAGTAAACAATGTAGATGAAATAAAATAATTTTGGCTTAATAGTAGTATGTACGGATGCAGATATTGCAGTTGGTGGACTTTGGAAATAGCCTATAATGTAACTAAAACTTTATATTTTAATACAAAAGGGTGCTGCCCCTAGCAGCTATTTAATTATAAAAAATAAGACTAAAAAAATTGACTTAAAAATTAAGTTTATTTGTTCATATATGTATGTAGTAAATAAAATAGTTCTAAATATTCATCTCATAGTGCAATGATTAAGGTATGGCATTGTTGACATCCCCTACTAGCCATTGCAATTGTAAGTTTAAAAGTTGGTGTGCTTGCAAGCTCTATACCCCATGCTAGACTCACCAATCAAAAAAATAAATAAAAATAAAAATTATTCAAAAATTCTTATTTCTTCTTTTTTTTTTAAATATATATAATAATATGTATTTCATTTGTAAATAAAATATAATATTATATACTATTTATAAATAAATAAGGTTTGATTTTAATAGGTAATAATATATGTAGGGTAAACATGTAACTCATATTATATTTTAGATAAAGATTGTGTGTGAGTAAGTATATGCGTTGAATGGCATAAACTTGTTGAGTTCTCAAGATCATGGTAAAAGATCAATCCAATATATATATTAATGCATTCCCTTGTGTGAAAACAACACCTATTGGTCCATTTGGCAAGGAGATGATTCTCGGTGAAGCATAATTTGTTGAGACGAGTTTGATTTGCCTCTTTAGCCAACTCTCACCTTGTCTCCTTAAACTCCATAGGTACCTCATAGATTCATGAGGTCTCTCCATTAAGATTTACCCTTATGGTAGGGGCTTTTACTGTTGTTTTTAAATATGCTAGTGATCAAGGTGTGGTGCTAAATGATCAAATTTGGAATTGGGAGATAAATTTCTCATTTAAAAGCCATAGTTTTCCATGTCCAATCTAGCTATAGAATCTTTTATTTTCAAGTAAGTTTGGGTTAGGATACCTAGCCTTCTACTATGTACTGGTTAGATTCTTAACAATAAGCTATTAGTAATTCATTGCACCATTTTCTAATGTTTGATTCTATCACCTCATATTTTACCTACTTGTAACTTTTTCTTGCATTTTGGTGGATCTTGACCTCTTACAGGCTTTTCCTATGGAGACTATTCTTTAGCTGGTAGATTGTCCTTGGGTTTAGCATTTCGATTATGAGGATTCATCCTTTTGATACCACTGATGCTTTGGCATTAGTCACTTGACTTCAAATTATTAGCACTCTAAACATAAGGTTACAAATGCAACTTCCTAGAAAAGGATGTTCTCCCTCACCATTACATTATTCTTAGCTCCTTTGAAGATCCTCATCCTAATGAAGTGTCACCTTGTATCTTGTTATCCTTAAAATTTTACAGTGCTTCCGCTTTTAGTTTTTGAGCAACATGTTTTTGATAGAAAAGTGTTTATTAATTCACTTGATTTAATGTCCTCTTCATGTACAACCTGAGTTGGCCTAGTGGTGGAGAACTTGTGCTCTTGAAAGAGAGGTCACAAGTTAAAATCCCACAAGGGGTTAAGGTATGTGCGCCTCGTTTGTAGTGTAGTTAGGTACCTCTCGCAAGGACTACGAGGTAGTCCTGTAGACGTATAAAAATGACCATATTCCTAAATGAATATTTTATGTTCATTTCTCTATTTAATTAAATCCAATTTAATTAAACTATCCACATTCCTCTATTTAATTAAATAAATTATTCAATTTATTTAAATTAAATTCACTATACCCATTTAATGAATAAATCATTTTATTCAATTAAAACCCCCCTATCCACTTTTAATTAAATTCAAATTTAATTAAATAGTTATCCCAAATTGAATAAATCAAATTTATTTAATTACAACCAAATTGAATTAAAACATTTAATTCAATTAAATCCTATTATCCCTCCATCCACTTGCAAAATCCCAAACCCCTTTCTAATCCCTTCTAGAATCTTCTAAACACTTCTAATTAACCTAACCCTCCTCTAAATTTTGTCACATCCCTAAGCAAAGGGAAGTCACTTCTCAAAAACCTTAAAGTCTTTGATAACCATTAAAGGTTTTCAACCTTCAACCACCAAAATCCTCAAAGTCTTTGAAAACCATTGAAGGTTTTCAACCTTCAACCACTTAATCCCCAAAGTCTCCAATAACCATTAATGGTTAATTCAAACCCTCCCACATGGTAAAACATTTGTTTTGACTCAACCTCTATCCAACCCAAGGGTCTCATCAGGCCATTAATGCTTTGACCATGATTATCTCTTAATCATTTGCATAAAGGTTTATCCTTGGATTAACTCTTAATCCAGTGGGTAAGCCTAACTTAGACTTGACCTTTAGCCTTTAGATAACCATGAGGTCTTCTCAGGCCTTTAATGCCTCCAACCTCTTCTCTTAACCCAACCCTATGTTGACACTTGTCACCATTTCATTGGTGCCAATTGTGCACATGGATCCCCAACTTTCAAACTCAACCCTTGATTAAACCATTCAATCTTGACCATCCATTGCCCTATTTGTGCTATAAATAGAGCTCTCATTCCTCCATTTTTAACAATCATCTTTCAAATTTGAAGCATTACACTTATGCTCAAATACTTTCAAGCTTTTTCATATCATCTTTATGCTCCTCATTTAGCCTCTTTTAGATCAGGAATTAGACTAAATATGCATGTTTAAATTACTTTCTTTATCATTTTAGTTCAATCATAGACTAAATATACCATGTTGGGATAGTATTCATACTAACCTCGTCATCTTATCATCTAGTTTATTGCATTTTTAATATCATACATAGCTTAACATCTATTTCATACTAAATTTAGCAAAAGCATCTCTCGTTCTCATATTTGCCATCCCTAAACCATTTTGCTCAGTGATCTGAAAGCAAAAACGTTGGTTTGAGGGACATTGTGAGATAGAGAACCATGGGACCCTCCTTGGGAAGTTGAGTAACACTACGTTACTCCATAGCTTGCATCAAGAAGTCCTGTGTGTGTGTGGACTAGTATTTAACTATATTTTCACATATTGAGTTTTATCAGCCCACTTTTCCCGCATGCATTTCTGGTGCCCACCGTGGGGCCCGACCCCAAATAACAAATCGGTTTTTGAAACTAACTACTTTTGCAGGCACGCGGGAAAATTGAAGTAGCGCTTTCAGTTCACTATTTAGTGCATCCAATCAACAGAGTAGCGCATCCAACTCCCTGTTTAGCGCATGTGGTCTGAAAACTAGCGCGTGGAAACATTTTTGCAGAGCATGACTCCCTCTAACATTTTCTTGTAGGTCTTGACGCGAGCGAAACACAGAACCGCGCATTCAACAACCAGAATAGCGCATAAGATCCCATTCCAGCGCTTCTAATCCATAATATAGCACATGCAACTCATGCATTAGTGCATCATATTTGAAATTACCTGCAGCGTCGAAAAAAAAAACACAGAATAGTGCTTCCAGAACCCACAGTAGCGCATCCAGAGAACAGAGTAGCGTGTTTAGCATAAATTTTAGCGCATAGATCATATACTGTAGCACGTACAGTTTGTTCTGTAGCGCATCACAGTCAGAGAAAAACAAAAACAAAATTTTTTTATTGTAACCGAACTGGAATATTAGACTTGTGGAAGTCCCCCAAATTCGCTAACAATTTTCCTTTTTTTTGGTTTGCTTGCAGGACTCTGATAATTTCTTGCAGGTGGAGCGGACGCCTTTCCTTTGTAACCGATTTCTTTTGTTGGCCTCAAAATCGCACATTTGTTTTGTTGACCATTTCCTTTTTATAGATCAGAAAATCTTTCTTTTCAAGATTAAAAAGGAAATCATGCTTGTTGGAGCAACATCTCCAAATAGAAGTTAGCAAATCATTGTTTTGAAAGATAAAAAGAACAACTTGATTGCCTTGTCTCGAAAGTGGAAGGAATATACTCTCCCCTTAACTGGGTGATCAAAAATTCAAACCACTCTTACAGCTTTCAGTAATTCAAGCATTTAAAACCTTTAGCAGGCTTGCTTTCCCGAGGAGTTGCAATCAACTCTTAAAGCCATTTATGGCCAGTGTGAAGGGAACGACCTAAGTGGGGAACGGCTTTGACGCTAAGAATTCCAACCCACTATAATCAAATGTGGAAAGTGACGAAAGTCCTTTTCAACGGTTGCGTGCAATAATTAGCCTTCCCCCAGTATCCTTGAGATACGTAAAGCCTTTGTTCTAAAGGTTGGGAAGCCTCCTGAGGGAGTTTATCATTGACGGCCGAACAGGAAGCCTGATTAAGAAACATAGAATTAGAAACTTTGAACCGAGTCAGTAACCAAGTATTTGTAACATCATAGTGCAAGGGTGGGGAAGAATCCGCCCCCAAGATTACTCACCATATATCTCCCAAGATAACTACTCAACTGTGAAGCAATTCACTTTGGGTTAACTTCTGGCAAAAGGCAAAAAAACGGGCGCCCCCTAGGGGGTGACACGGCTGTTTGAGCTGACGGAGTATCGAGACTAGTGGGCTATGATGTTATTTATGACCCTTGAATAAAGAGTCTTTCTGAAATGTATTACTTGTATCCAAACCTGTTAAAACATTGGGGATTTGAACACATCCTCGCAGAACATACACTTTTTGTTAAATTAGGCAAAATGGTTGTACTTTTTGTGCCATGCTTGCAGTTATTACTTCAGAAAATCATCCATCGCACTTGAAAAATTCTCAACAAAAATCAAAAACCTCAAGAAATCACCCAAACGGAAAAATCAGAGCAGTCTAGCGCATAAGAACAACATCTTAGCGCGTGGAAGACTTTTGTTAGCGCATCCAAACCTCACATTAGCGCGTGAAATTAAAACAGTAGCGTTTTATCCTCAGGCAAAAAAATAGTAATAATCCTTTAGCGCATCCACAACACAGTCTAGCGCGTCACAGCAACCTATTAGCGTGTGGGAACCAAGAATTAGCGCATAAAACAAAACAATTAGCGCTTCACAGGCCCAGTAACTTTTTCAAAAAAATTCAACAACAAATTTCAACAGTCCTAACTTTAGCACGTGGAAGAAACAGCTTAGCACGTAGAAACCATATTTTAGCGCATATACTCCAACAGTTAGCACGTGTAAAGCCCAGTATAGCGCGTAGATTTTTCACCAATTAAACAAAAAAAATTCAAAATCCAAACTTTAGCGCGTATCTAGGGGCAGATTAGCGCGTGTGCTCATTCCTTTAGCGCATCAGGTAAATTCAGTAGTGCATGTAAACTCTGTTTTAGCGCATGATCCAAGGCTGAAAAACAAAGAGTCCAAAATTGAAAAATTTTGAAAATTTCAAAAACATTTTAGAAGACTTTTTCATCAAAAATCATCTTTTATCAAACCAGAGTGACAAAAACAAACTATTAAAAACTTTTCTCAAGCTAAATTTGTGTTAAACAAAGTTGTCCGAATCCTAAACACATCGCACAATAGAGGATGTCTCTCCTATCATAATCCGGAAAATTTTCATCATCAGTGTCATCAAAATCCTTTACCATCTTACGGATTTCTATCTCAAAACACTTGTTTAAAATTCTCAAATCGTCAAATCCAGTTTCCAGATCAAGAAGCTTTTATCCATATCATTTGACACGCTTTATCGTGAAGGGACATCTAAACCTTCACTCTGATAAAGTAAGATTTGAAATTTCCAAAACAAGAATCAACTGAATCCAAACCAATCAAAGGAAATCATTGATCACTCTTGCATGACTAATCCCCTTATTCTGAGAAGAAAGAACCTCTATCATAACATCACGTTAAAGAAACGACAACCTAGTTTTTCCAAATTCATCAAGCGAAATAAGTTTTTATACATCAATCGTCAACTCTTCAAATCTCATCAGGTATTCCTTCATCACGTCAAACGTTATATCCAAAACAAATCTAGCGAATTTGACAAGGAACCCTTGAAGACAAGAGCATACTGTCAAAAGTCTGCTTTTAATCAAACCATAAACCGCGGCAGAAAAATCAATCCAGCATTCTTGCCCGACGAGTGCATCACATATAACACATCTCGACCAAAACCACCAACGCCCGAGCAACACATCAAGGAGGCTTTTGTCCCTTTCATCACTGAAAGCTTCTACTAAAATGCCTATTACTCGCTCTCAAAGTAACAAACAAAGCGAGACACCCGCTGAGTCCAGTATGAATCGAAGATTATCAAATCCTTTTGAAGTTCCACCCATAGAAGAACCTGAAATTACTGAAGCCCTTCTTCGGGAATGTCAAGTAAATCCCTCCTTCCAAAAACTTGTCGAAAAGCTCATGGAAAATGACAAGGAAAAATATCTGTTGATGCTCACAAGCAAGGGCATTAAACTTCCTGAAGATTTTGACCAAAACATTTTTCAAACCGGATCTCGGCAATATGCATATCAAGAACAAAACAAAGAAGAAGAAACTCGCATACCTGAACAACATAACTTTGAACAACACATTCCAGAACAACGCATACCAGAAATGTGTATACCTGAGCTAGAAACACCAGAGCAACATATACCATTTACCACTCCTTTTCAGCTGAGAACCAATACAAGGCAAGAACTTTTTCCTCGGCAAGACAATGCACCTTTGATTGCTCTTACTCAACAAATGCAAATGTTGCAAAGGCAAATACAGGATATGCAACAAGGGACAACAGTGCGGTACTCTTTAAATGAAATTTGTCCTTATCCATTTGATAGAAGCTTGAACATGGTGCCTTTTCCTCCAAACTCGAACATTCCCAAATTTGATAAATATGATGGGAAAAGTGATCCCAGAGATCATGTACGGGAATTTTGCACACTAAGCCTTGAATTCACTCATGATGACACCTATTTGATGAGGTTATTCCCCAGAAGCTTGGGTGGGCAAACCATGGAATGGTTATCCAAAATTTTTCCACCTGTTAGATCATTTGATGAATTGGTTAACAAATTCATAACCCACTATTCCTACAACATCCAACATGCCATAACCATGCTAGATGTTTGCAACACCAAACAAAAGAACAATGAAACATTCATGGCGTTCCTTCAACGTTGGCGACACATGGTCTCCAGATATCCTCGAGATATTCTTGAAAAAGAGAAAATGGAAATCTTTATTGATAACTTGAATGGCGAAATGAGTTACAGACTAAAACTTCAATGCATACCATCATTCGCGAAATTGATTGAAAATGGCATTCAAGTAGAGGAAGCATGTGTCAAAAAGGGAACACTCAAATTCTACAAGGAAGGAACAAACTCATCAAACTACAATAACCAAAACAACACCAACTTTGACAAATCTCGATTTTGGACTCGAAACAAGAACGAAGACAACAACGAATCACATGATCCCAAATCTAAACAACCAGTGCTTGCTTTATCTGGAAATCCTCAGAACACGAAAAATCTTAAAAATGCTACACCAAATGCTAACACATATACACCAAACACTGATCAAGGATAGCTCAACACAAACAACACCAACGATACTCAAAGCAAAAACATGAATCCAGGACTTAACAACAATTCACGCAACACAAACAATTTCCAAAAGCGTATTTTTATACCACTGAGACAATCATTAGAATCAGCATTTAGAGAACTTTTGGCAAACAAAATTCTTTCTTTGCCTCCAATCAACAATTATGAACCCCCAATCAAACCACCTTGGTGGAATGATTCACACTATTGTGATTTCCATCGCAACAAGGGTCATAGAACAAACGAATGCATGAGATTGAAACACATAGTCCAGGACAAGATTGATCGAGGTGACTTAACGGTTGATGGTCTCAAAACAAATGGTGATCACGGAGCCTTTAAAAATCCTCTCCCAAATTACAACAAGGATGGAGCATCAACTTCAGATGATACATGCGGAGCTCGTATTAATCACATCTACAATAACACTATCAACCATATATCAGCTGAAGATCATCAAATAAATGTCATCACCATCCGAGATCAGCGTGATCATGAATCTGTCAATGTAACAACCCGCACTCAGAAATATGTCTTGAAGGGACATACTGCACCTACAACCGCCACACCAAAAATCCAATATGACTTGGTTAACCAACTACGCAAGACTCCAGCTCAGATATCTATCCTGGAATTATTGAAACTATCACCCAAGCACAAAGACATATTGGAGCAAGCATTATTGGAAACAAATGTACCTCAAAATCTGGATATAGACAGATTTCAAGCCATGGTCGCCCATATGACAGGACCTCATAACCTCACCTTCTCAGAGCATGACAATACCTCATTGAGTCATCCGCATAATACTCCTCTCCATATTGAAGTCATTGTTTGCAAACACCGAGTCAAGAGAGTCCTAATAGATGGAGGAGCCGGCCTTAATATATGTAATTTAAAGCTTATCCGTGCATTAGGCTTCTCAGAAGAATCTATTGATCCTTGCAAAAAGATTACCATAAAAGCATATGATGATGAAGAGCGGTCCTCTAAAGGCACAGTGATATTACCTATTCAAGTAGGCCCAGTACAAAAGGATACTATTTGTCAAGTCTTAGATATTGATCTAACCTACAATATTTTGTTAGGACGACCCTGGATACATGAAATGCAAGCAGTACCTTCTGCATATCACCAGTGTGTCAAGTTTCCTTATGATGGACAAGAAATCTCCATATCTGCTGATCACAATCCATTTCAACATTGCAATGCAATGGGGGCAGCCCAGGACAGTTTGGTTCCTCATAATAGAGAAAAGCAGCAATCTTCAACATCAGATCCACAAACAGCAAAATCCAACTCCTTATGGGGAGACTTCAAGCAGAAAATGCAAATCAAAGACCAAGGTATAGGAGAATACTCTTTGGAGCCTTTATGTTTGGCAAAATTGCCGACCTCACCTAGATCACATGGTTTGCCTACTACATCAACACAACTGGCCACTCAGCCCATCACTAAATTTGATGGTACCTTCATCCAATTGGGTACTCTAGCACATGAATCAGAGGACAAGGATGTTCTTAGCTAGTTATACAAAGATGAGGAAGAAAATCATAGAGCAGCCGCTCTGGGCATTGTTCTACCAACACACCTGTATGGAAAAAGCTACTTAATCATGAAACAAATGGGATATGGTGGTAACGGACCTATTGGAAAACGTAAAGAAGGACTCACTCAACCTATAGATCTTCCTTCACAACCTAGTAGGAACAAAGCAGGATTGGGTTCTAAACTCACATTCCTATTAAAATGGTCGCCACACACAACTACAAAACCTCAATGAAAGGAAAAGAAGAAGTACAAAGAAGAATCCTGGTAGGAAGCACTTTTTGAATCAGTAAAAACAATCTGCAAGGCACAAGAACGTCAAGATCAGAAGTTACATCAGGAAAAGCTTCTAAGTCATAAGAAGGCCCTATCTGCAGCAGTAGCTCATATTCAAACACCAATATCTCAAGAACAAATCAGGTCATCTCCAGATACCATTATTTCTCCCCGAGAAAGTACAGTCTATGAACAAATCCAGCAAGTAGAAGACAGATCTGATACAGAATCTACAAAAACCATCAAAATGGTATCCATCATCAAAGATTTGTTTTCACCATACAACACACCTATTTACAGCACAGATAGAATCTGGGATGATGCCTATGAGACAGATTCCAATGAATATGAATGGGGTACCTGCTCCAATGCTACTACTGATATCCTGGATGATACTGATTCTATATCCCTTTCTCAGGAAGAACATAACGCAGAAGATAGACCTCTTGAATTTGGACCGCAAAATATATATGACGCTCAGGAAAGTGAACAGAAACATTATGAACAAGTCTATGTGGAAGATGATACCATCGAGGACCTCAACGAAATCCTAAATTTCTTTAAACCCAAAACCCAGCACGATGAAAACTCTATCCTAACACTTACGGTAGCCGAACTTGATCCACCCAACGATTCCTTACCACTTGTCTTTCCTGACCTCATCAACTGGGACGAACCTGAAACAAATGATATACCAATTTTCCCAGATGATGCATCTATTGTCCATTACCTATGTACCGTAAATCCGGAAACAGGCTCTACCAATGAACAAAATAATGATATATGTCAATCAGGGAGTGCCAAGTCTCTCAGTCGCAAAAATGAACCAAATAAAAAATCTAATGCTGAAAACCAGTCAATGGCAGCTCTAGATCATAAAAAAGTAAAAACAAAGGACGCATCGGAGGGTGAAAACCTTTTTAAGGCACCTAACGATGGGAGACTTAACACTCTTCCTGAGCACTTTCATGAGCGATCGCCCATATTGATTGAGCCCACTCAATCAATCAACATTGGTACCACAGAAGCAGCCAAAAATATACACCTTGCAGAATCTCTGACAGAGGAAGAAAGATCGGCATTCATCATCTTCTTTAAAAAATAACAAATCAACTTTGCTTGGTCATATGCTGATATGCCCAAAGTAGATCCACACTTAATTATGCATCATCTGTCCATCTCTACAGGAGTTAAGCCAGTCAAGCAAAAGCTACGAAAGATAAATCCACAGGTGGCACTCATGGTCAAAACTGAACTAAAGAAATTATTAGACGTCGAATTCATCCGACCCATTGACTATGCAGAGTGGATATCCAATATCGTTCCAGTATCAAAACCAGATGGTAGTATCAGAATATGCACTGACTTCAGAGACGTCAACAAAGCTTGTCCAAAAGATGACTTTCCTCTGCCAAGTATCGACATAATTGTAGATCTCACAGCAGGCCATGCAATGCTCTCACTAATGGATGGTTTCTCAGGCTATAACCAAATCAACATAGCCCCAGAAGATCAAGATAAAACAACATTCACCTGTCCTTGGGGGACGTACTGTTGGAATGTTATGCCATTCGGCTTAAAGAATGCAGGGGTCACTTATCAAAGAGCAATGACCACAATATTCCATGACATGATGCACACATTTATGGAAGACTATGTGGATGACTTACTAGCTAAATCCTTCACCAGAGCAGAACATCTTGGCATCCTAACAAAAAATTTTAATCGATTGGAGCAATTCCAAGTCAGGCTTAACCCTAAGAAGTGTGTCTTTGGGGTTACATCAGGCAAGTTACTAAGCTACATAGTCTCAGCTAAGGGTATTGAAGTTGATCCAGCAAAGGTACAAGCCATTATGGAAATGCCACCACCACAGAATATTAGTCAACTCAGATCTCTACAGGGACGACTTCAATCAATCCGGTGATTCATCGCTCAGCTAGCAGGTAAAAGTCTACCATTTAACCATTTGCTACACAAAAATGTACCATTCAAATGGGAGGCTAAGTGTGCAGAATCTTTTTATCAAATCAAACAGTACCTGATGAATCCACCAGTTCTAGTACCACCAGTCGCCGGAAAGCCACTTATTCTATATATCTCAACAACAGATATTTCACTGGGGGCATTATTGGCACAAGAAGATCAACAAGGAAAGGAACGCGCCATATACTACATCAGTAGAACATTGAATGGCTATGAGCTCAACTATACATTTATTGAAAAGGCTTGCCTAACAGTGGTCTTTGCATCTCAGAAGTTCCGACATTACATGCTAGCACACACCATCAAGCTAGTTCCGAAAATTGATCCTCTCAAATATTTACTCAGCAAGACAGCTCTTACAGGCCGATTGGCTAAATGGGTCATGATCTTCAGTGAATTTGACATCCAATACACAGAAAGACGAGCCATCAAAGGACAAGCAATTGCAGATTAGTTGGCTGAAGCACCACTCCCAGGCAACCACACCATGGAGATCGAATTTCCAGACAGGGACGTTCTTGCTCTTTCTACTAAACAATGGACCCTATACTTTGACGGATCCTATACTCAACATGGTTCAGGGGCCGGCATTCTGTTCATCACTCCTGAAGGACACACTATACCAAGATCATACGAGCTTATGTTTCCATGCACAAATAATGTAGCTGAATATGAGGCACTGGTCATAGGCATCAAAATGGCCGTAGAATGGAAAATCACAGAGTTAAAAGTCTATGGCGACTCACAACTGGTCATTAATCAAATCAATAACAACTATCAGACAAAGGACGACAAGCTACTACCCTACAAACGAATGGTGGATGACTTCAAACAGTATTTTGTGCACATCACCTTCGAGCAAATACCAAGGTTGAACAACAAAGCAGCCGATGCAATGGCTACAATCGCTTCGCTACTACAAATTCCTGAGCAACAGAGTCGTTATGAGTTCCTGGTAGAGCAACTGTTCTCCCCCGCCTATGACCACTCTGAATCCCATGTTATCTATGCCTTGACTGGTTCAGATTCTCCGTTATATGGACCAATATACGACTACCTCAAGCATAATATCTTACCCATTGACCAATCCCGTAACCAAAAACGTAACTTTATCTGACAAGCTGCCCGTTATACCCTTACCGCTGATACTTTATATCGTCGAGGTCTCGATGGTACTCTTCTTCTTTGTCTTGATCGTAATGATTCTGATTTGGCTTTACACGAGCTTCATGAAGGTATTTGTGGCACACATTCAAGTGGCACTACTCTTGCTAAAAAGCTTCTAAGGATGGGATACTACTGGCCTACAATGGAGAAAGACTCATATCATTTCGCCAAGAAATGTCCTAAATGCCAAATTCATGGTAATCTAATACATGCACCAGCACAGGAATTGCAGCCCTTTACAACATCATGGCCCTTTTGCCAGTGGGGACTGGACCTAGTTGGCAAAATTCATCCGTCATCTTCAAATGGACACAAGTTCATTATAACAGCAACAGAATACTTTACCAAATGGATAGAAGCAACTCCCATGACCACGGTGACCGGAAAACAAATTGCCTCTTTAACCTAAATTATCTGATCTGCAGATATGGTATTCCAAGTTCAATCATCATAGATAATGGACGGCCCTTCAAAAATCAAGATGTCCAAGAACTATGTGAAAAATTAAAAATCCAACATAGGTTCTCTACACCATATTACCCACAGGGAAATGGTCAAGTGGAAGCATCTAACAAGACAATACTAAAAATCCTCAAGAAAACAGTGAATGATGCAGGCAAAGATTGGCATGTACAACTCAATCCAACACTTTGGGCATATAAGACCAGCATCCGCACACCTACAGGAGCAACACCATACTCATTGGTATATGGATCAAAGGCTATTTTACCCCTGGAGGTAGAGATCCCATCTCTCAGAGTCTCTTTGAAAGGCTTAATCCCAGATGAAGAGTATCGAGTTAATTGTCTACAAGAACTTGAGCTATTAGATGAAAGACGCCAACATGCTTATACTCATCTCAAAGCATATCAGCAACGCATGTGCAGGAGCTACAATCACAAGGTCATTCCCCGCAACTTCAAGGTTGGTGACCTAGTCCTCAAAGAAAATCCAAGAAATCAGCAAGATCGAGAAAAGAAAGGGAAATTTGAACCTAACTGGTTGGGTCCCTATGTTATCATATCCGTTTATGGATCAGGTGCTTATCAGTTAACAAATTCTGAAGGAGATGTGCTCGACGAACCAGCTAACAGCATCCATCTGAAAAGGTACTATACTTAAAGTAGCCTAGTGCACGGAAAAAGCCCAAAATAAACAAAAAAATCAAAAAAATCCAGAAAAAGCAAAAAAAACAAAGTACAATAAAAACAAAGGGTGAAAACTTGGTAAACAGGCGCCCTTGCGAAAGAACGGCTCCTCTATCTATTTCCATACCATGTTGTCCATACAAAACACTATCGGCCATCGCCTGACACTTAGCAAATATCCATTCAGGACATACGTAGCGTAGTCACTATCCTGATTTGTCTATAAATATCCTCCTACCACTAAAACACCATGGCTTGGAATCACTGTATATATTCGCATCAAGAGGCACACTCCGCTAGGGGCATGTCAATAGTATTGCAAACACTCAAGACATCAAGACTAGATGCAAAACTCAACAGCATGACATCAAACAAACAACACTACGCTTCATCGCAAAAACCAAAACAAAGACAATTCACACAAATATCAAGGATGGATGATTTTCTGAAGTACTGAATGTTGCACTATAGCATAAAATCTTAACTAGTTTTGCATTTTGAACTTTGTGCATTATTGGATTCTCTTCCTTGTCTCACTAAATGCTTCACAGCTAGAGATCGTGGAGAACTTCCAATATTTTCTTAGTCTTCTGTCTGGGAGGCGATCACTTGTACTGTGTGAATACATGCCTCGAGACGTGATACGTCCAATATCACTGAAGGCTTGATTCCACTTCACGCATACAAATGATCAAATCTTATCTGTTTACGCAATACGCACTCAAATCGTCCTGGTTCAATTATACCTTGACGCTTGTGCTATCTTGCAAAATCAAATATCATGTAAATTTTTCTCAGGTCATTATGGTTCAATTATACCATTATGCTTGTATAAATTTTCAACATATCCTAAACAAATCAATGCTCAGTGATGATATTTACAAAGAAAGCAAAAATATGGTTATATCGGATGGCAAATACAAAATGAGGGATGCTCCAAAAACAATTAGTTGCATATCATTTTACAATTAGTTGCATATCATTTTACAATTAGTTGCACATCATTTTACAATTAGTTGCATACACATCATTCCATATCATTTAACAGCATAAATAAAACATACATCTCATTTTCAAGATACATCTCACAGCATATAAAAAGCATACCTCCTGCATCATACATCTTACATCATATATTTAAGCATTACATCATCACATAAAATAAATGCATCCATATCAACACATCACATGATCAAAAATGGTGTCGTATATTATATATATATATATATATATATATATATATATATATATATCTCAAAACTGATCAAAATGTACAAAATGTGTCCAAACACTGTGTCCAGTACAACAAATAACAAACTGCTCAAAAATACAACAGAGACCCTGTCTCTCAAGTATGACTATCTCCTGACGGAGATGGTCTCGCTCCAGATGCACCCACCCCTGGATCTCCAGGAGGGTCCTATCTCGGTGGCCCTGTCACACCTCGGCTCTCAGATCGTGTCCTAGTGGCTCGAGATCGACTAGATCTCGACTGTGCAAAACTCTCCACTCGCCGCTCCCTGGGTACTGCATCCTCATAATGCCGCCTATAATACTCTACCTCCTGCACTCTCCATGTCAGCTCTCTAAGGGTGTCTCTCATCAGACCACCCGCCGCTGCTCTCTGCACACTCGCCAACGCCTCCTCCGCTCATCCTCGCCGCTCTATCTCAGTATCTCTCTCAGTGGTCAACTAAGAAATCTACCGCTGATAGGTCGAAATCTGCGCCTGCAGCTGCTGAACGGTAATCTGCAAGGTCCGGATCTGCGCATCCTCCACATGACCTGGCACTCAAACCCGCAGCGGTACCTGTGCTGGAGGAACCCCTCCCACTCGCCCCGTCCTCGGTGCTGGAGGTGGGAGTACATCTACCCTCCTCCCCTGTGCTGGTTTCCTCAGCTCCTCCTCACCCCCCACTGCAGCCAGCACCTCCCCCACTCTCTCCTCTCTCCCGGCTCTGATAGCCAATCCACCTCTCCCTCTCTCTATCCTCCCCTGCCGCACTGCTCTCTCCACATCTCTCCCTCCCTGCCTCCCTCTAGCTCTACCTCCTCCTCCTCCATCATCTCCATCATCGCCATCATCTCCCCCATCCCCCTCCTCATCTGAGTCAAAAGCTGGCCTTATCTCCTCTGGATCCGAGATCCTGGCCACCGCCCACACAGCAAACAAACGGGCGAACTCATCTGTCATGCCCGCATCCTGGATCTCAGGGGCATAATCCCAGATCTGCCCAGCCAACCCCACAAACTCCTCAATCGCCATCGCACTATCAATAGTCAGCCCCCAATCGGCCACATCCTGCTGCCTCCGTGCATACAAACATGCTCCCTGTGGAACACCCTACTGGCGCCCGAACTGCCTCAAAACTCGGGTCACCACAAAATGCTCAATGGCGAACAAGGTCCTCTCAATCAGATACCTCATCATAAATACAAAGGGCATCTCCAGCCCATCCTCCGCCCATACTTCGCAACCTGTATACGGCCGCTAGGTGACCGTATCTATATCGTCAAAAACCCTCCTCCAATGCTCTAGTTTGCCCAGCTTACGCTGGACAACTAGACCTCTGTATCCGTAGGCATATGCTGCACCTACGGGCCTGTCTCTATCTGTCAGTGGCCTCGCTGCTGGAATGTGCTCCCAGCACCATACCTGTAATAGGGTCACTCCCGCTGACAAGCTACCGTAACCGAGGTATACTACCTCATGTAAACTCCTGTATAAATGAGCCAGCATCGCTGACCCCCATGCAAACCTCCTGCCCTGTGTAACCATCTCCTCCAAAACCAGTCCCCATCCCACCGAGAATCCCTTTGACCTGCGATCAAGACAAAGGAATCCCCCAATGAATCCTGCCAGTACAGATGGCAGTGGTGCATAACCCAAATCCAAAAACTCCTGCCAAGGGATCTCGTAGCCACAAACTATGTCATCCTGAAATATCCGGTGCAATGTCTCTGTGCCACCCTCCTCTGACTGCTCATAAGGAAGTAGTGCCCCTACTACAGGAATCCGCAAAATCCGGTAGCAATCCTCTGGTGTCACTGTCATCTCTCCAGTGGCAAAATGAAAGGTGTTCGTGTCGCTATGCCACCTCTCTGCCAACGCTGTCAAAAGCCCCCGGTTCACAGTGAACCGAGGCATATCCAAAAGAGAGGTCAATCCACATCTCTCTATAATGTCCAAATCTGCCTGTGACAATCGTGGTATCAACGTCCACGGTCTCGGGAATCTCTCCCTCGACTGTACAACACCCAATCGCTCCTATCAACAAACACAACATATCCAATATCAGTTTCCACATCAACACAAAGATATCAAAATACAATTTACATCAACAACATGAAACAATTTGCTCATCTATATCAAAGTTCAAAATCCTATCATTTCATATCAACTTGTAAAACAACTCAAGTTCTCAAAAACCATATCAAAACTTGTAAAACAACTCAAGTCTCCACAATCACATAAACTTGTAAAACAACTCAAGTTTCCCACCCATATTAGCTTGTAAAACAACTCAAGTTTCCAACCCATATCGGCTTGTAACACAACTCAGGCTTTCACATACATTGAACTTAAAACAGAACACGCAACTACATCATATTTTGATCAAAACAACAGATTGATATCTATATATAACTTGAAAACTCGCAAATCAAAACAAGTTATACAAACACTCATATTGGGTAAATTCATCAAAACACGACAGGCAAACAACACAAATTTTCAATTCGGCCAAAATTGCAAAAAAATTTCGATGCGCTAAAACAGATCTTAAATGCGCTAAAACACCCACATGTGCTAGGCTGTCTCTCCTACGCGCTAATCTATCTGTCCTATGCGCTAGACTCTGTCTACGTGCTACTCTTTTCCCCCTTTGCGCTACCTAACCCATCCTATGTGCTAGACTCTGTCTACGCGCTAATCTATCCCTCCTAGGCGCTACCCGTTTAGCCCTATGCGCTAGGTTAGCCCTACGCACTAAACCCCTTCCCTATGCGACCCTCTGCGGCCCCTATGTGCTAGGTCACACCTACGCGCTACCCTGTTGACGCGACGCGCTACCCAATACTTTACATGTGCTATTATCCATGCATGCGCTAACCTAAATGTTTTATGCGCTAGCCTACAGTTTTCGGACGCAACCCCTACATTTGAACTTGATGCGCTACCTCACACTTCGTATGCGCTACTGTGGACCCTAGACGCGCTAAAACGAAACACCCAAACTTTGAAATTCGAAAAGTGACTAAAAACGACAAAACAAAAAATCAAAAAGGGGTCAAAAACGTTGACTTACTGGTGGTCCACGCGCTACAGGTCTCCGGTACCTCCGAACGCGCTCGAAACGGTGTCTGTGATAGGGAATAGGCATTTTCTCTCTAGAGCCAATTCTCTTTCTTCAAAATCAACAAAGCACAAATGAACCTAAATCAAGCCCTTTTCCCCTTTTATAGGAGGAAAATGAAATTAGGGTTAGCCGACTGGCCCTGTAATATGGTTGCGATCTCCCCTATACCAAAATAGTTGTAACTTATCGGGAGATGAATCAATCTGCACACTTTTTACATGCACGAAATCATACACATCATACGAACTTCATCAAATTAAATCAAAAAATTTCAAAATTGATTCATCTCCCGAGGGGGCATCACACATCAAATCGAATCTGGGGCACGACTGGCAAATCAAAAAAGTGACACAAAAATTGCATTAGATCATAAATCATAATAAAGCATCATTTTCTTTGAAATAACATGTGCACACACGTCACTTCAAAGAGGGGCAAAATGTAGACGTATAAAAATGACCATATTCCTAAATGAATATTTTATGTTCATTTCTCTATTTAATTAAATCCAATTTAATTCAATTTATTTAAATTAAATTCACTATACCCATTTAATGAATAAATCATTTTATTCAATTAAAACCCCCCTATCCACTTTTAATTAAATTCAAATTTAATTAAATAGTTATCCCAAATTGAATAAATCAAATTTATTTAATTACAACCAAATTGAATTAAAACATTTAATTCAATTAAATCCTATTATCCCTCCATCCACTTGCAAAATCCCAAACCCCTTTCTAATCCCTTCTAGAATCTTCTAAACACTTCTAATTAACCTAACCCTCCTCTAAATTTTGTCACATCCCTAAGCAAAGGGAAGTCACTTCTCAAAAACCTTAAAGTCTTTGATAACCATTAAAGGTTTTCAACCTTCAACCACCAAAATCCTCAAAGTCTTTGAAAACCATTGAAGGTTTTCAACCTTCAACCACTTAATCCCCAAAGTCTCCAATAACCATTAATGGTTAATTCAAACCCTCCCACATGGTTAAAACATTTGTTTTGACTCAACCTCTATCCAACCCAAGGGTCTCATCAGGCCATTAATGCTTTGACCATGATTATCTCTTAATCATTTGCACAAAGGTTTATCCTTGGATTAACTCTTAATCAGTGGGTAAGCCTAACTTAGACTTGACCCTTAGCCTTTAGATAACCATGAGGTCTTCTCAGGCCTTTAATGCCTCCAACCTCTTCTCTTAACCCAACCCTATGTTGACACTTGTCACCATTTCATTGGTGCCAATTGTGCACATGGATCCCCAACTTTCAAACTCAACCCTTGATTAAACCATTCAATCTTGACCATCCATTGCCCTATTTGTGCTATAAATAGAGCTCTCATTCCTCCATTTTTAACAATCATCTTTCAAATTTGAAGCATTACACTTATGCTCAAATACTTTCAAGCTTTTTCATATCATCTTTATGCTCCTCATTTAGCCTCTTTTAGATCAGGAATTAGACTAAATATGCATGTTTAAATTACTTTATTTATCATTTTAGTTCAATCATAGACTAAATATACCATGTTGGGATAGTATTCATACTAACCTCGTCATCTTATCATCTAGTTTATTGCATTTTTAATATCATACATAGCTTAACATCTATTTCATACTAAATTTAGCAAAAGCATCTCTCGTTCTCATATTTGCCATCCCTAAACCATTTTGCTCAGTGATCTGAGAGCAAAAACGTTGGTTTGAGGGACATTGTGAGATAGAGAACCATGGGACCCTCCTTGGGAAGCTGAGTAACACTACGTTACTCCATAGCTTGCATCAAGAAGTCCTCTGTGTGTGTGTGGACTAGTATTTAACTATATTTTCACATATTGAGTTTTATTAGCCCACTTTTCCCGCATACAAGTCCCATGGGGCTCTAACCCATCTATAGACCCATACATAGATGGCTGGCATCGTGGACTATAAAAGACCCTTTCCTCTTTTCCTTTCCTTCATCATTAGTGGATGCCTCTATGCTAGATCATTCATATCCATTATGTGTCTTAAATGGTAATACCATTTGAGGTATCTCTTCCTTTGGATTCTAGTCATATCTAGGTGAGGGACAATGTGACCCCTTCAACTTTTAGTCTTGTTGAATATGATAATGATTCTTGGATCATATCAAAAAAAAAAGATAAAGGTCTTCCAAAAATGTGTAAAAATCCCATAATTTATCACTCAAATATCAATATTGTGAAGTCGAGGGAGCTAGACCCAATTTGTTTAGAAGTTAATGGCAACTCCTCAACACCCTTAAGATCAATTTCTAAACCGAAATAATTTCCACAAGAGACAATATGGAAAGAACATCTTTCTTCGTGAAACATATTGGTAATTAATGGTTGAATATAAAAAGTACAATGAGATGTCATGCTTAGAAAGACAATGTGTAATGTACTATGAACAACTACCATGACACAAACATTAAATATTTATGCAATTGAAAGTAAATGAAAGTCATGAATATAGTTCTTATCTAGACAAATAAGACTTGTATAATTACACCTAGGACTTAAATAAACTAAGCCTTGTAAATAAGTCTCCTACCATGAACTAGCTAAGTATAACATCTTACTAGGTATAAAAAAAATTCACACCAAAACCACCCCTTAAGTGCAACTTAGGGAGTATATTATTATGCAAAGATCTAAGATTATTGTGGGTCCCAACTATTGAAGCATGTTAGGTACCCATATACAATTAAAATCTCTCGCAAATAGAGAAAAGGATAAAACCCATTGGGACAAAACTCCTCTCCAAAAGAGAGAAAAGAAACAAAGGATGATATACAAAGGACTTAATGATCTCCCCAAAGACTACATCCATCATGAAAACATAGTGAATGATCCCCACAAGAGGTAAAGGGGTAAATTAGATATCCCCCCTCATAATGTATAATATCCTACAAAAATAGTGAGTATTTTAAGGCAAAACATAGTGTAGTGCCTATAGACAACATTTATCCCCTTTGGAAGATAAACCAATTACAAATGCAAAAATGCTTCTCGTTCTATAAGTAAATTGGTAGGAATAATAATCCAAATGTATGATGGTGTCTTTGAAAATTGCTCGTGTCACTAAGTCCTTGGTAGATGATGATGATGTCACAATCCAATCAGATAAATGCCCAATCACAATAAAAGGTGGCAAATGATTGGAACCTAATTTTGAACTAGGTCCAAAGAAAAATATGAAGTAACAATAGTTGTGGCATGATTGTAATCAAATAGGAGACATCAACCCTCAAATTGGTCTTCTAGATATGAAATGTGATACTCTTTAAAAAAAGTTGTAATTTTGGATAGATATAAATCCCACTTAGGAAGACAATGTGATACTTGTTGCAATGACTCACTAAAAATTCTTGATAAAACACCAACAGGAGATGAATGTGTCATCTCAATTGGAGAAGTAGAATATGTTGGAGAAGTCTTTGGTTCATCAAGGAACTCAAGTTATACATAATATTCAAACTCTAGTGTGTCATCATCAAAGGGAAGATTGTCAACATCGTCAAGTGGAACAAAAATGTCACAAATTTTGGTCCAAACTATTCATAGCATCTGATTCTTGATATCTAATTATAGGTCTCTCTAAAGATGTTTGCATTTCAAAACTATAACCAATCAATCCTATGACATGATCATTCTTATTATCCCAAATAAATTTCTCCAATTGTGTCTCTAGCTTAGGAACGAGTCTATAAAGATGAAGCAAAAGACTGAGCCACATAAAATGTGTTAGGATGCATTGTTTTCATGAATCACAATTGTCCTTAGACAAAGTGATTACAAAGGATGAGTTGCACAACCCATGATTACAACAATGGTACACTTCAAAAGTGATAAAATCATAGATCAATACATAAAACTTGGTTTAAATGAAGTTCTTAGATAAAAAAAAGACCTTCCCAACTACCAAAATGTCCAAGTAATCCTCCAAGATGCAAATATAAAAAATAAATAAATAAAAAATGTATGAGGTAAAATCTAGAAAAAAAATGCATGGACGGCTATGAGAATTCCTCAATACCTTTCTGGCAACAGCAAAATCATGAAAATTGGAGATCATGGAAAATAGTTATGATCTCATAAGCCAAGAAAGATCTAACTTCAATAAAAAATTACTATGATCAAATAAAAAAATTAAAGAAAATGACCTATGCCACTAGAAATTAGATGTAAGCAACTTTCTAGCAATATCTTGTGTTTGAAAAATGGCCTCCATTTGTGCAAGTTGTGACAAAATAAAATAAAATCTTATTTGGGGGCACTTGGGACCAATCAACAACACCTAGTGGCTTAAGTCGATCAAACCTTGGTCCTTCATACCACCTTGATAGGAACAAGAGGAAAATTAAAGTCATGATTGGGGCAAAGGCATAGTGGTAGGTTTTTGGGCAGTAGATTTTGTGTTGTCATGTGTTAGCTCCTCCTTTATAAATGCTTTGGTCTACTATATGACCATGAGCCACACATAAAGCACCTAGTGCTTATAAACCAACAAAACAACCAAAAAATTTAACCACATAATGTTATTAATAAACAACGTATGATTTGAGAGGCAATTCATACCCTATTTGATGTATTGTTTGACCAAACATGGTAGAGGTTTTACCACAAAAATTTATGATGCCAACATGATGTTGAATAATTTGTAAAATATTTTGTTCGTGTGGGGGCAGTGTTTTGTAGACAACGACTAGTCTATACAAAACAAATTGTACATCCAAGTACAAATCCACATGGTTGAAGAGACCTTTGAATCCCCCTAAAAAACTCAAATTTTGATGAATTGACAATTGATCATGGCTTTTTAGGCCTTTCGAACATGAGGGTATCGTTAGATTTGGCCCAAATTGCTCCAAAAGTTTAGCTACCCCTTGGATTTGGAAACTTGAAACCCTTGCAGATCTAACAAAACATAATGAAATTTGATGAAATGAAAGAAAAACCTAACTTCATTTTATGCCTTGGGTTCAATTGTGAGGTCCTTGAACCCCAATCTAGACCCAAAAAATTCTTCAAGCCTAATTATATATGTCATATTTGAGAAGGAATCTACAACACTAGAGCTCATATATATATATATATATATATATATATATATATAAGAACATTTATGAATCAGTTTAATATGGCTTAATAAAATACCATGCAGTGGTAAATTAAAAGAGAGCGTGATTATTACCACCACGTAGTGGTGAAGTTAAGGAGGGAAAGAATGTTAATTTTCATCTAGTGGAGAGATGTCATATAGTGGTATTAACATGGTGGTAGTTTGAGTGAGGTGAGGGGGGGACCACCATGGAAGGTGGCACATTCTACTCATCTAGGGTATGGGAGTTAAGTGTTAGCCCAAGCACACCCTACTCCCAAGGGAGAATGGGGACTTAAATCTATGATAATCGCCACCTTTTTAGTAGCATGTGGCCATAGAAAGTGGTTGGCGTTTTCAACTTAATTCAAACCATATTATGTGGTATTTAAAACAAGTTTTTTGAGTAAAGCCCTCTTAATGGAACATGTGGATTCTAACATGGTCAATCCACTTTATCTTAGCCTTTTAAACTAATTTGTGAAGGGATGTATATGGGGGATTTAAATAGCACATAGTGGTATTTAATTTCCATGTAGTGGAGAGATACAACACAATGGTATTAACATTGTGGTAGTTGGAGTGAGGGGGGGGACCACCATGGAAGGTGGTGCATGCTACTCACATGGGGTATAGGATTTAAGTGTTAGCCCATGCACACCCTACTCCCAAGAGAATATGTAGAATTAAATCTATGAGAACTGCCACCTTTTTAGTAGCATGTAGCCATAGAAAGTGGTCATTGTTTTCAACTTAGGTCAAACCACATTATGTGGTATTTAAAATAAGTTTGTTGAGTAAAGCCCTCTTTAATGGAACATGTGGATTCTGACTTGGTCGATCCACTTTATCTTGGCCTTTTAAACTAATTTGTTAAGGGATGTACGTGAGGGATTTAAAATGCACACAGTGGCATTTAATTTCCATGTAGTGGATAGATACCACATAGTAGAATTAACATGTGGTAGTTGAAGTGGGGGGGACCACCATGGAAGGTAGTTGATGCAGCCATAACCGATAAAAACCCTCAATAGAGTCAATCGTCTTATGCAGCGAGCGAGACACAATGAAAGCAGTAAGAAAACATAACAAATTCACATAAACAGATCAGATTACAACCTTAGAACTTCTGGAAATCATCCGAAAATCTTCATATTATCAGCAAAGAACATCTGGTAGTTAACCGGTTATAGCCAGGCTTCAAGCTAGATACAATCCAACCGAGACTCTAAGAATCAACCAGATCACAACATGCAAATCTCAGTCCCTATTCTCAGTTATACTTCCTCTACCTCTCCAAATGATTACATAACATCATATTTATACCCACCGAAACATATCCAGGTCGACCTCAAAAGATTACATTCACCAATGCAGGAAAATGAAACGTGTAATTAGGTCGGCCATAAGATTTAAGAAATCTTTTTGGAAACTAACAACCAAGTGATGCAGTTCAACAGGAAGGTCGGCCACATGCCAAAGAACATCGAAAAAGACCCAAGATAGATCCACATGCCAAGAATCATGTCGGTAATGAAGGAAAACCAACCGGTAAGCAAAATAACTGTCCCGGGAACCTAGAAACAACCAACCGAAAGTGATAACTGACCGGAGAAGAACCCAAATGAACTAGAAATATGGAATAAACCACATGAAACCGCCAGGAAACTGTAAACAAGATCTACCATGAAGAACAAGCAACTACCGGTACATACCAGTAAGAATATTGAAACTGCACAAAGAACTAAACAAGAACAAAACTGAAAGGAAATGGTTTTGGTTGATGCAAGATTGTTCATCAACCAGGGATGCTCCTACATCAGACAACCCAGGTAGAAAAAGATAATCAATGAGAGGCAACTCATGAACATCTAAAAGGATTTGGAATGAAGATCCCATGCTCATTTCTGATCCAAACATCTTCTTTATCTACCAATCTCTACTTTATCTCTCTTGGTGCTTCAACCGGCTTCTCTAACCTATGACTCTCTTTGTTTCTCTTTCTTTACTTCAAATATGCACATTGCAATTCTGATTTGGTTCTGCTACAAGACTTTATCTGGTTTGTTACCATCAACTCCCTGTCATCCGGTTCCATCTGTCCATCAAACTCATCTGTCACATCCTTCTGCCAACGCATGTCACCCTCTGGTATAATCTTTGCAACTGGTTCTATCAGATCTTTCTTCAAAACCTCTGGTGTAACCTCTACAACCTATTCCTGCAACTTTTCTCAAGACTCAGATTCTTCACCTCCTTCTCTTTCTCCTTCAAAGAAATCAATGTAAACTTCTTCCTATCCTTTTCAATAGTAACTAGGTTTCTTCTACAGTCATAAATATCTCCTCTATCATACTGCCAAGGTTTTCCCAACAAGACATGACAAACATTCATTGACACAATATCACATAAAACTTCATCTCTGAAAGGCCCAATATTGAAACTCACCCAACACTGCTCCTTTATCTCTATCTTTTGATCATCTTGTAACCAACTTACCTCATAAGGACAAGGATTCTCAAGCCTCTTCAACCCAAGCTTCTTAACCATCTCCTCGGATACTAAATTATCACTACTTCCACAATCTACAATGACCTTGCAACACTTACCGCCTGATTTGCATACCGTCTGGAAAAGACTCTTCCTTTGAGTAGATCTGGTATCCTTTCTTCTGAACATAAGGGATTCTCCTTTATCTGGTGCATAGTCAGATCCAATACCATCTGGTTCTTTACTTGCCACACAACTTCTTACCATTCCTTGCTTACATTCATAGGATCTATGTCCAGTTTCTCCACACCTGAAACATTTGCCAAGAAATTCTCTACCAATATTGTTGCTACCTTTCCTCGGTGTCTTCTGCTCCGGTTTTTTACTCCCCTTAGGTTTTGCCTCCTCTTTTTCAACTGATTTCTTCATACTATCATTCATCTTGAATTTCTCCTTTCCCTTATTTGGTTGTCTTCTTCTCACCTTCTCCTCAGCCTTCAAAGCATACTGGTAAGCTTCTTCAACTGTTGAAATCTTCAACATACTCATCTCATCTTGAATGTTAAAAGCAAGTCCATTGATGTACCTCACCACATTTTCTCTGTCAATCTCTCTATGTCCAAATCCGATTACCACCTTGTAGAATTCCTCAGTATATTCCTTCACAATCATGTTTCTCTGTTTTAGGTTCTGCAACTTCTTGAATAAATCCAGTTCATAGTCTCTCGACATGAACTTGGCCTTCAACCTTGCAACCATCTGTCTCCACCGAGTAATCTTCAATTCACCATTCTCCACTATGTCTTTCTGCAAATCTTTCCACCACAAGGCAGCATGCCCTTTCAACTTGGTTTGTGTCAACCGAACTCTATGTGGGTCCTTGACATCCTTAAACTCAAAGTAGTCCTCCAACTCTCTGATCCAATCAATCAGATCCTTCGGGTTCAGCGTTCCGAAAAAGTTAGAAACCTCAACTTTATGCATTTTACTTGCTTGTGCCACTGCTCTTAGGAATCTTTCCTCTCTCTCATCTTCCGATCCTTCAGCTTCCTCAAGCTCTTCACCGGCTTCCTCATACTCATCCTCAGAGATAGGGTTTATTCGCAAACCAACCAAAGCATTCTGGATTTTATTCCTCACTTCCTTCTTGAAGTCTTCCATCATCTGTTCCACCCTCCAAGGATTTTATCTCCTTGGCGGCATCTCTCCTTCCACTCTGTTGAACTGCCCCAACTCGACAATCTGACTACCGGTTTCAATTGCCTCCCCTCAGTGATCTATTGAACACACACCCAACCTGCCTCCAATCGGCAATCTATCCACCTCAAGGAATGCCTCAATGTTCGCAAATAATTCTTCCACCAGTCAGTCCATAACTAGCTCTAATACCAATTAATCCAGCCATAACCGGTAAAAACCCTCAAAAGAGTCAATCGGGTTATGCAGCAAGCGAGACACAACGAAAGCAGTAAGAAAACATAACAAATTCACATAAACATATCAGATTACAACCTTAGAACTTCTGGGAATCATCCGACAATCTTCATATTATCATCAAAGAACATTTGGTAGTTAATCGGTTACATGCAGGCTTCAAGCCAGATACAATCCAACCGAGACTCTAAGAATCAACCGGATCACAACATGCGGATCTCAATCCCTATTCTTAGTTCTACTTCCTCTGCCTCTCCAAATGATTACATAACATCATGTTTATACCCACCGGAACATATCCGGGTCGGCCTTAAAAGATTACATTTACCAATGCAGGAAAATGAAACGTGTAATTAGGTCGGCCCTAATATTTAAGAAATCTTTTCAAAAAATAACAACCAAGTGATGCAGTTCAACAGGAAGGTCGGCCACACGCCAAAGAACATCGGACAAGACCCAAGATAGATCCACACACCAAGAATCGCATCGGTAATGAAGGAAAACCAACCAGTAAGCACAAGAACTATCCCAAGAACCCAGAAACAACCAACCGGAAGCGATAACTGACCGGAGAAGAACCCAAATGAACTAGAAACCTGAAATCAACTACATGAAACCGCCAGGAAACTGCAAACAAGATCTTCCACGAAGAACAAGCAACTATTGGTGGGTGGGTGCAAGAAGTTGGGTCCCAATTCCGTGCAAGTCTGCAAGCAAAAAAGTTTGTCGCTAGAAACGAGTGCCCATTTTTTAAGAAACGGACACCCGTTTAGCTTCGGAGCCCCGACCAATAAAAATAAAATGGGTGCACATTTTGAAAAACGGGTGCCTGTTTAGGATCGGACCACCGTAGAGAAACGGGTGCACAATTTTTAGAAACGAGCAACGTTTCTAAAAATGGGTACCTATTTCTAAAACGTGTACCCGTTTCTAAAAACGGGCACATGTTCTTAAAGTGCTATAAATTTCAAAACGGGTGCCCGTTTTTTGAATTTTAAATATGGGGCTCCTATTTCATAAAAGATGGAGCGGGAAACACACCTATGCCTCAGTTTTGGCTTCGGGTTAGGCTTGGTGGGACCAAGCCTATGCTTGGACCTCCAAAAAAAGGGCTAAGGCACTGGAATACCAGATTTCTGCCTTGCCATAATTTTTTGAAGGTCTTCCTAATCGTATTTTTTAATGAAACAAAAACCCATTAGAGTTCTCACTATCCAAATTTTAAAAATGAAAATTTCATAGTGATATGATTAGTTTTACTATTTTTGCATTATTTATTAATCAAAAGGGGTACCTAAATGTAAAATAGTGAGGTTTAGTAAAACTTTAATAACTTTTTTGTTTTTAGGTTTTTTTTAAAATAAATTATATGACATCAATCTACATACAATTATTTTGAAGATTAAAAAAAAGTTAAAACATATGAAATTTTCATCAAATTATGGTGGTCGTACACCAGATGTTTTGAAAATGTACTTTATAGTCAATTAAAAATTAATTAAAAAAATATATTCAATAAAAAAATAAGAAAAAATATTCTAATCAATATTTGGTGTCTTAGGTATCTTTTCCCAGAAGGATTTGCAAACATTCATTTATTTACGTCAAAATATGGTGGTCGTACACGTGTGATATGGTCCTGAAACAGGCATTTTTAAAAAGTTGTTTTTAAACATGCCTACTAAAAAGCAATTTCTACCATGTGGGTATTGAAATAAATTACATATTTGAAAATTAGACTCTAAGCATTACATTTTCTAGTACTAAAGTTTTTTCAGATTCTATCTCTAAGTACCTCAAATTTTGACATCAATCGACAGAAAATTTGAAAAATAGGGAAAACACTTCCACTTTTTGCCCAAAAGTGGGACTCAACTTCTTGCACCCACCCTGGTACATACCGATAAGAATACTGAAACTGCACAAAGAAGTAAACAAGAACAAAATTGAAAGGAAATGTTTTTGGTTGATTCAAGATTTCTCATCAACTGGGGATGCTCCTGCATCAGTAGTGTATGCTACTCACGTGGGGTATGGGACTTAATTGTTAGCCCATGTGAACCCTTCTCCCAAGGGAGTATGGGGAATTAAATCTATGAGAATCGACACCTTTTTTGTAGCATGTGGCCATAGAAATTGGTTGTTGTTTTTAGCTTAGGTTAAACCATATTATGTGGTATTTTAAACAAGTTTGTTGAGTAAAGCCCTCTTTCATGGAACATGTGGGTTCTGACTAGGTCAATCCACTTTATCTTGGACTTTCAAACTAATTTGTTAAGGGATGTATTTGGGGGATTTTAAATGCATTATTTTTGGCTTGAATTCATAACTAATTACATAGAATTCATCCTTGTCTATTGGAGATTTATGATTACGAGAACATTTTTTTTTTTTTTAAAACAAACTTTGAACTTTTCTTAGGGACAAGGATACGCTTTCATAGCTTAAAAATTTCTTCTCCTTTGCATATAAAAAGGGGTTTTTTTGAGAGGAGTGAGGACACTTACTTTGTGCTTGGCGGGAAAATTTTATGAAAAGGATAATTAGTTTTCTTTTGCAAAGGAAATCAACTAGTTTGTTGTTCTCTCATTCGTAGTAAGGATAGAGAAGAGAGATTTTTGCATTCGTTTTTTCTACTTGAGAAGTTTGGGATGGATATTGGAGGAGCTTACTTTGTGAAGGATTCAAAGGCTCATGTCTTATCTTGTCTCAATTTTTTCAAAGCATTATCCAAGCATGTTGTCCATCTGCTTGGAAGTCATTTTCTTCATTTTGATTATATAGTTGCACATTATATGCAAATGAAATGCGTCTTTTGATTGAAATACTTGTATGATAATATGAAAAAATCTATTTGGGATTAGATATTATTGTGTTATGAGTATGAATATTAGCTTGATATGCATGTGGAATCATGCCTATGTACCTTATATGCATGTCTATATACATGTATATATTGTTCTATGAGAGTTGTAGAACATAGGAGTTGTTCTCCTCTTTTGAAAGGAAAATATTTTTTTATTGATGAACACTGGATAAGTATCATGATAGTATATTTGAGATACATGTATACTCAAGAAATTATGGTATATTTACTAGTTACAAGATAATGCAATAAAGAATATTTGGTCAAATAGGTTCAAGACAAATAGTTATGTTTCCAAGATTACATGATTGTAATTTACGTTATTAAGAAGTATCATTAATACTTTCGCATTGACTAAGGGTGCAAAACTTAGAAAATAGATTACGAATAGTAAAGAGGGAGTTTGTTTTAGATAAATATACTTAAATGAAATTCATGTTTGTTTAAGACTATTTTTGTGTTGGAATAGGAGTAGTCTCAAGTAAGAGGTGAGTGAACTTATGATTATTTTGAAAAATAAAACTTTGGCCAAAGCACCATATTTTGTCACTGCGTGTGACTAGTCAGTTCACAATTATCACCAGAATAAAGATCTTCCAAATTGGTCATACTTAGTTAGAAGATAGTCTAAAGTAGTATGGTCAAAACGAGATATGTGGCACACAACACCAGTACTCAAATGGCTCGAGATAGGTCCTCTTATCTATAATCTTGATGAAGGGTAGGACCACTTTCAGTAGTGATCTGTGCAGGAGACCATTGGTTTGTGGTTGGAGGAATAGCACTAGGATGATGCTCTCCCTCATGCAGTTGACTAGCTGAGGCTTGCGAGACAGATATAGAATTCTTAAGCGGGTAACTTTGGTAATCTTTATTTATGCTTTGTAATGTGTTAAACTTTTAATGGAATGAAAAGAAATGATTACCTTTCCATAAATTTTCATGAGAATATATTTATGCATTCAATTAAATGATTATTTAAACTAAAGGCAAAAAAAAATCATGATTTACTAATTTTTGGTTTTTAACTTGTGTAGAGTAAATTGAGTTTATTTTTTTAGTGTTTAGTTCAATGGTTGTTTCAAAATCCTTGAAGGACTATTGGTTTGGTGTTTGGAGTGGGATAAGTTGGATTGTGGATCTTTTATATAGGCGGTGGAGGCTATGAGAAACCCATGTGCAAATATGGATAGGGAGGTATTTCCATTATCATATGTTCCATAAGGTGACCAATGGATATGTGTTTAGAAGTGGCAAAATAGATTGTGCTAGTAGGCTCTTGGTCTAAAGTTTTTATGGGTGAACAATTGGATATTGTAGCAAGATTGGTTAAGGCAATGTCTAATGATTCATGAGTAAATTCATCTTTTTCCATGGGAATATCATTATCATCATTATGTTTAAATAAATTATGTTCTTCTTCACCAACAAAGCTAGCAACATAATCATCAGAAAAGGGATTTTTGGATTCATCAAAATAAAAGGGGGTCATGATTTTTGGATTTTGATTGAGATGGATAATGGAATGGTTTGTATTTTGGATTTAAGATTTATTTCATATTGAATTTTTTAGATTGATTTACTAAACTAGTATATTGGATAAGTTTGGATTTTTGGGTTGGAATGAAGGCAAGTAGAGTTCGTTTTGGTTGATTTAGGTAGATAATAAATGGATCGTGACCTTACGATGGTTCAATCTAATTATATTTTTTATACTTAGGATTGGCTAGGTTCCTAAGCAAGGGTTATAGTGATAACTATACTTAAGATAAGCAAAGTTCCTAAGAAATATTAGATTGGCTGGATTTAAGGTTTTGATGTTGATTAGTTTTTCACTTGGGTGGATTTGATTATGGGAGAATTGATTTAGGATTAGGATGAGTGGAGAGGACTTGACTAAGATTACCTAAGATCTTGGATCATTCTTGATTCAACTTGGATTAACTGGGAGCATGGATTAGGCTTGATTTGTCTTAGATTGCCTAGGGTTTCAATAGAGGATTTATGATTAGGTTTAAGATTATGATATGTATAATTGGTTGAGATGGATAAATTTGGATTATGTTGAGGAGATGGGAGTGTCAATCTTTGGTTTTTAATTTAGTTTTGAATTTTCATAAGTTTGATGTTTTATTTTGATGGCTAAATTTGTGTTCAGATTAGGATAGTTGATTCTAAATAAGGATTAGATTTGACATCAATTGGTGGATTATCATTAATGATTCGAATGATGGATTGGATTTTGATTTGAATGGATTTTATCTTATGATTTGTTTGGGTATCAACATATATTTGGATTGATTTGTTGGAGATCAAATTTTGGATGGGGTTTTAATTTTTGGAAGGTATGAATTGGATTTGAGGTGCATAGGGTTGGTTGGGCTTGAATTGGATCAACCACCAACGATAAAGACCTTAGGGTTTTTTTATTTGATGGAGTTTATACACTTAGAATAAGAAAAGTTCCTAAGAAATAATTTAATTTAGGTTATGGATTATTATGCTTAGGATAAGCAAAGTTCCTAAGAAATCTTGGTTATGGTTTGAATTAAGGTTGGCTAAGGTCTTAAGAAAGACCAATTAGGATTGAATGGTTGACTTTAGGGTCTTCTCTTAATTGTGGTTTTTATTTGGATAGGTATGTGGTGATTTGATTGAATGATTTTGATTAGGATGAGGAGATAGAAATGGACTAATTGCTTAGGATTTTGAGTTAGGCTTCATGTTTCTTGGATTAACCAAGATTTTGGATGAGGACGAAGATTTGATTAAGGTTTGGATGAAGTGGTTTCAAGCCATATTATTGGTTGATATGGATGGCATTGGATTATGATTGGATGATGGGATGGAGGATTCAAGGCTTATCTTTGGTTTGCAATAGGATTTTCGATTTTGAATTTGATGTCTCCAAAGGTTGGAGTTTGATTTTAATGGTTAGGGATTGATGATATTGAAAAGGTCTAATGTTGAATGAAATTAGGATGGTGGTCTTTTTTTTAAGATTGGATTTTGGATTAGGGCTTGTGGATTGATGGTTAGGGGGGAACCTTTAGTTTACACATTTCTTTTAGGATTTTTTATTTGATTTGAAGGTTGGAGATCAATTTTGGATGGTTTATGGACAAAAGGTTTGATGTTTTGGATTTAGAGGGGTGAGAGAAAAAGGTTTGACAATAAGACATACCAAGAACAAGAACAACCTAAATTTATTCAAGTTGGTGTGTGGATGATAGTAAGATCACAAATATATCTTATCTAGTCATGATGTGTAAGGCTCGTGATAAGGCACTAAGAATTTTTTATCACCAAAGATCACTCTATGGCATAATGAGAAAGCTTGCATAGTATATGCATTGATTGTTAAGGATAGGGATTGAGTATCTTTTCAATACAAACCATGGATTAGTGCAGTACAATAAAACATGGTTGATGTTTCCTATCTAGGATAGGCAAGGTTTCTAGGTGATGTTCTTGATTTACTAAAGGTACATAAGGTTCAATCCCATGAAATTAAAGGGTATGTCTAATGGCTTTCTATGAGAGAGTAACTCTCTCTTGCTTCATTTTGCAAGTTATAAATTATTTTCCAAATTAGTATACCCCGCAAGAACATAAGCATTTAGGGCATCCCTTTGGTGATGAAATCCCATAAAATCCTACTAGGGGAAATAAATACCATGCACTTTTGATCTCCAAGATCGCATTGCAACACAAGGAAATAGCATATGCACTTGACTCTTTTGAGATTGAAAATAATAAAACAAATAAAATGGTGTTTTTGGTCTTCAAGATCACTTTTTGATGTGAGAAGATAGTATACAAACCACATTGTTCTCACAAACATAACACGCGATATGCATTCATCCTTCCAAAATTGTGTGCAAATAAATTTATTGAAAATTTACGGGTTCTTTAATAAGTGAACCTATAACAAAATTCATTAGTATTGCTCAAAGGAATCTTAGATAATTGATTTAGCTACAAGAAAGAGGGATTAAGCTACAAAAGTGGCACATAATGCAAAGGCCTACATATGTTTTTAATTCTTTTCATTTTGCCTAGCATGATTCCCACTATTGTGCAATTCATGCTTGCTTCAAGGTATGGTTAGTCAAACATTTAAACCCTGAGGAAATGATGACATTCAAGTTACCTGCATAAACAACTCAATGTAGCAAAAATGTCATTATGGGAAGCGTGGTCAAAAAATGTTGTAAAAATGAAATCTTGCTCTTGCAATTGGCTTGATGGGAAGGCAAGTTAATAGTTCCTTTAGTTGGGAGAATCTACAAAAGATGAAAAAGTGAGGCCCAAGATTTCAAAAAAGTATGTGATGCAAAAGTGTTGATCTCTAAAGTAGCAACACCTCAAGATTGTAATAGAGACACCTCATGAAAGAAAAAAACATTTGAGGATGCAATAGAGTTGCCTTAGGACTATGGAAATGTCTCAAGATGTAGCAAAGATGTCTCAATTCTACAAAAACATCTCATGATGCAATAAAAAATATTTGGAACTGCAAAAATATATTATGATGCAACAAAAATGTCTCAAGACTATATAAAATAAGATGTAACATAAATGCCTCAAAAAATTAAGGAGGCCAAAAGAATATGAAATGTTTTGTAAAAAAAAGGTTAAGAATGAATAATCCTACAAAATAAGGGTCAAAACTTGTCAAAATGTTAACAAATGAGTTAAAATGAAGTGTAGGTCGTAAGAGGAAAGGTTTCCCAATATAAAAATAGACATGTCTTACTATAGGTGGGTGCATTGAACTATGAAAGTGAATGCATTAAAGTGGGTGTAGACACATGGATCTATGAATAAGGTAAGAAATTAAGATAAAACTTATAAGGGTCAAATCTACAAACACATGATCAATGAATTGTGACAAATAGATTAGGAGTGGAAAAACCTTGCAAAACAAGTCCAAAATTTTGTCAAAATCTAAAAAAATGAGATAAAAATAGTGTCATTAGAGGGAAAAAATTCTAATATAGAAATAGATGTGAACACGTTGGATTGTGAAAGAAGAACACATTGAAGTAGGTGCAAACACTTCAAAGTAGCAACTTGGAATGAAAAAAAGCTCAAAAAAAAGATTTGGGAGGTGGGGTCTCATTGGGCATGCCAAAATGTGAAGAAGAAACAAAGCATGAAAACAAGACTCCTATACAAGAAAATGTATTTATCTTGTATCTAAATGCACCTTTAATCGAGCTAAAGAGATAGATGAACCCACGAGACATCACAATACCTATTGTTGTACACTAAGTGTGGATATGTTAAAGATATGTGATTGAAGCTATGTTTGATTGATCATTCAAGTAGCATAACTTTGTATTAAAGATTTGTCCTTAATTGGCTTGGGAAAAGGTCAATTTATAGATTGAGAGGATGTTTGATCAAGGGTAAAGATATGATGAAAGAGATCAACGATAAAAGTTGATTGAGAGGATTGGAGATGGGGAGCACCCAAGTGGCATTTTATGATTGGTGCACTTAAAAAGTACAAGGATTAAATTTGGATGCACAAGATAACGAGTACAAAAAAAGTGAGGATAAAAGAATATTTTTTGGATGTCCGAAAAGTACTTTTTTAAAAACATTTGAATTGTGAGTATTTCCTTGGAGAAATGAATGGATATTTTTTTATGAAACAGTTTTTGGAGAAGTGGGATGGATTGAACAAGTGCATGTTTTGATGGTATTGCTAGTGGATTAGTTAGTTAACTGATTCTACTAATTTTTTTAAGAATATTTAAGAAAATTAAATACATGGTTATTTTCATATAATATTTAACGAATAGAAATGTGAATTTATGTAAGCAAATCTAGATATTGATAAATTAATTATAAATATAATTTAAATTTATTTAATTAATGTTAGGAGAGCAATTGAGAAGATTAATTAAATTAGTGATCTTGTTTAACTATTGTTCGAAAGATATTAAATTGAGAATATAAGGATGTGGACCAAAAGAATAAAATCAAGTATGATTAGCATGCAGATAAAGAGAGATGATCAAAATAATATTATTTGAATAACTAAAAAGTACTTTTTTGAAAAATATAAGACTAAGAATTTTCTTGGAGAAATGAACAAGTAAGATTTGTTGAGAATTTTTTACAAAAATACAATGGATTGAACCTAGTGCATGTTTTGATGGTGTTGGCAATGAATAATTTGTTAGCTAATTAATTTTAATCAACTGGTTAATTAAAAAAATTAAGAGAAGTATATGTATGTATGTATGTATGTTAAAATTTTATAAATAAATGTGCATATCCCCAAAGGGATGTTGATTGATCAATTAACAATATAATTTAAATGTATAATTTTAGGAGAGGAAGGTTAATCATTTTTCTTATCTGCTTTATACTATTAAATTGAGAGTATGATTAGAAGGTGGATCAAAAGAATAAAATTGAGTATGATAAGGATGTAGATAAAGAGAGTATTAAAATAATATTTTTTTGGATATAAAAGTTTAATTTTTAGAAACAATTAAAGGATAAGAATTTTTCTTGGAGAGGTGATGGATAGGATTTGATGAAAGAGTTTTAGAGAAATGGAATGGTTGAAATACATGCATGTTTTTTATGCTATTGTTAGAGGATTAATTAGTAAACTAACTAGTTTTAATCAATTAATTGATTGAAAAAAAATTAAAAGAGGAATAAATAATTGGGTGAGCTATGGATCCACCTATATGGCTTGCAAACAAAGGATGGGGATGATTTGATCCATACAAAGTAGTAAGATACCTTGGAATCCCTTTCTCTATTTCTCCTTCCCTTAAAAATATGTGGGAATGGGTGTTAAAGAAAATTGAGAAAAAATATGTGAAATGGCAAACCCATCTCTTTTCATTGGCTAGTAGGGTTCAAGTGGTTCAAAAAGCCATGGCATCTCATGACATTTATCACTTGCCAACATCAAATTCAACTAACTGCAGAAGATATTAAGGGAGTTCATATGGTTAGCTCGTAAGGGAAATAAGAAGAGGCATAACATATCTTGAGCTTGGCACTACCTTCCCAAAAGTCGAGGAGGGTTGGATTTAGAGGACCAGAAGACACAAAGCATTGTCTTAGCCTCTAAGTGGATTTTCAATGCTATGCAAGGGAATGAACCATGAAATTTTTTAGTCAGAAATAACTTGAAACTATCTATATACCAAAAAGGGGAAAACCATGGAGTCCTTTACATATTTAGGTTATACTCTATGGATAGTTTAAGGTTAGAGCTTATGGCTCGGTTGTCCTCGCCACTTTGTGGAAAGCTTGGGCTCAAGTCAAGCACTTGGCCTCTGATGGGACGACTGTGGATAACTCTCCTCCACTGTGTAATTAATAGGTCAATCTAGTGGAACATTGCACCAAATGGAAAATCTTTGGCTTTGACTCAAGGTTATTCAACTAAGGCTTGGGACTCTGTAGGGGTTAGGGTTCAACAAGATATCTTGGTTAAAGGCAAAATAGGATGATGGAAGCAACTAAGTACTAAGTATGGGTTACCTTTAACACACAAGAAAACATATTCCATGATTAATAATGCGTTGGGTGAATGTTTCCCAGGCAAAATGATAAGCGACTTAGATCTAATTGACAACATTAAATGGCAAGATGGTTCTAAACTTAATTTTGTTGTTGTCAACAAGATATATAACATGCTTGTTGGCTCAAGAGAAATCTACTTTTGGCTTAACACTACTTGGAACTTAAATTGACCAAACCCTGAATGGCTTAAAATCATGAATCACCTTTGGCATAAACCTATTGAACCAAAAAAAACCTATTATTGTTGGTTGCTTATCCTTAAAAAGCTTGTTGTAGATCGTGTTTTGCAATCCTTCAGTGCAAATATGCCCTTGCTTAGTGGTCTTTGATGTTTGTTCAACCTGTGAATTGGAATGATAATACCAATTTTACTTGGTTTGAAACCCTTGTTGGGTATGTTGAAGTTTTCAATGTGAATTTAAATAAATTTTGGCATGTATTTGTGGAAAAGTGTAATATCCCCTGTTGTTATATGACTGAAATGTGTAGGGAATATTGACAAATAGTTGTCTAATAACCTTCAATCAGTTGTTCTAATTTTCAGACTGAATAACCCTGCGTGTTATTGATATTGGACAACCTTTGCATCATTACACAATTATGAGACTTCAAATCACAGCCCTTTATTAAATGCAGTCCCAAGTACAAAATATTGTGCAATTCACCAAGCTTGTTGGCTTACAACAATAGACTCGTATGATTGTAAATGCTCCCTTACAGCAGTGACATTGAATGACTAAGACTGACAATGCAAGTAACTACTAATCACAAAGAACCAGATTATAGAAGCGCCTTATGTTGTTGAAGAAGAAGCAAGCAATATTGATACACCTTATGCTTCCCTTTTGCCAAATCGACCCCTTCTCCAATATCGCCCTTGTTCTAATATGTTTCAGACAATAGGAAATTATCAGCGGCCTCCAAGCGCTCTCTCTAGCATCAAAACCCAACTATATTCCCTCACCAAGTAAACACTCAGGCTGGAAGATGAAAAATGATGCATTCATAGGCCATTTTGAGCAAAATCGTGGTCTTGCCCTTCAGCTGTTGTAAAATCTGAAAGTGACTCCAACGCGGATCATAATAATTTGTAGCCTTTAATTTGACTTTCATGCTTCAAAAACCATCAATGCCACCCTAGGTTTGTAACACTTCAATTAGGAAGTGAAGTCAATATGCCAATATGGGTTTCTATGAGCAAATCGTGAGATTCCCTCAGCCTTGGCAAGTCTGATAAAGTTTGAGATAAACTCAGTGAGCTAGAAGGTATAATCAACATTAATGGAGCACAATCAATGAAGTCTTCCACACCCAAAATGCCTCCATTTGATTCCTCCAAAATCAAATCTTGGTAAGTTGGCCTTTGACCACAAATTAAGCACTGATGGGATGACTGAAGTATCACCTCCTCAAATGCAACCCTTCAAGAGATCTTTCACTCCCTCGGCTTTGCTATCATTGGGAGTTTTCATTCCCAAAGATTGAAAAAATCTGCAAAACTCCTTGGCTCCACAAAACTCAACACAAATATCAATTCCTAGCTGCTTAGAAGCGACTAGATCTTCTTTTATACATTTTTTAGTCCATCTCCAGAAGCTTCTAGAAATAATATTAAAATAATATTTTAATATTATTATACTTCAAATACTGTGTCTTGCTCTATGATCTTTGATGTTTGGTCAACCTGTGGGCTGTTATGATAATACTGGTTTTACTTGGTTTGAAATCCTTGTTGGATATGTTTAAATTGTTTAAAGTTTTCAATGTGAATTTAAACAAATTTTGGCTTGTTTTTACTAATGAGGGTTTTTGGTATTTGTAGGAAAAGGAAGAACTTTTTCAATGCAAAAGAAGAGACCTTACACCTTTCTAACAACCACGTTCCAAGTTTCAATTGTCTTGAAGATTCTCAATGACTGATTTACGATCTTGCTAAAAGGTATCATGCTAGTATACAAAATAGAGATCAAATCTGCTCACTTCTTCCCTCAAGGGACCTAAACAAAGAAGAGTTAGATTGCTTAACAAAGACGTGGAAGAAAGAAAGATCACCAAGCCAAACATGGAAGACACCAAAAAGAAAGAACACAACCTCAAATAGAATATGACAATTGATCGTTACACTAGTAATAGTGCTATAGGTTCTTGCAACTATATGATATTATTACTTCTTGTATGATGGATTAAGTCGTACAAAAATTATCTCTTTATTATTTTTGGCTACTTGATTTATATTGACACGAACTAGAGGAGATGCTCCTCATAATGTAATGTTTTGCTATACCATTTTTAGTAGAAAAAATAAATAAACATAAAATTTGAAAGGTGAACTTATTTATATTATAATGATCAAAAAGCGATACGTTAATCAGAAATACAAATGTGATTGAGAAGCTTAATTAAATTATTCATCTTATTTAATTACCGTCCAAAAAGAGAGAAAGTAGTTGAATAGGATTATGATGTAAATGTTTTATAATTGTCCAAACTATTATCAATGTAAGCTTAAATATTGTTTACTAAACATTCCTTGCTATCATTTGTTAACATCATTTCCCACTCAACAAGCTAATATATTTATGTCGAGTCATCATTGAATATCCGTAAACAAAAAAATTGATTTTGAATAAATTTGACATGTAGATGACAGGTAAATGCATGCATGTTTCAGTTTCTCTTTAAGTACTATTTTAATACTCTGAATAAAATAGAATCATTGCCACTTGTCTTTGAGTATATGAAACTATTACATCTCTGAGTGAAAGAGTGCAACATTACTCAGTTCTATGTCCTTCTTGACAACTAACAAACATGCAAGACAATTATCTTGACAACTAACAAACATGCAAGTATCTTGACAACTAACAAACATGCAAGACAATTATGTGATATCTCTCAGCATTATAAACAAAATAAACATGCAAGTATCTTGACAACTAGCAAACTGGAATATAGGTATACTAGTCATATTAGTGTCGCAATAATGAAATGTCTAGACAAAATAAACATGGTCCCATGTAGTTGCGTACTATTTAATTTTCTTAAGCTAGGAGGATCCAAATTTCTTAAATAAAGTGTAAATTGATTTACAATTTAAATTGTATAGCCATCACGTGATGGTGTAGCAGCTATGAAAGTTCGAACATAAACGGACAGAGGCGACTAAAATATGCAGAATACTAAAACTTATTATACCGCTGACCATATTTAACCTCGTGAAGACTTGCAATGTCAAACTCGTAAGGAATTTTAAATTTCATATCTTCTTCGACCATTTTTTTCGGTTAAGCTTCTACTTCTACACCTAGCCACGTTACATCTGTTCTTTTAATCCATCAACTCAAATCTCGTCTATATCGTTACAAGGCTTTGGTAACTTCCAGAGGCTATCTTCCCTATATATTATCCACAACATACGAGTGAACTGAAGACTAGAATGACTTATACCACCAAAATGGATGGGGATGTAGATTTGCATCGCCTACCTCACTGATGCAAACTCAAAACCAACCACCCGAAGGTTAACCCCAATAGACCAACTCGTGATTATGAACAACCGAAAGGGAGGGATAATAAGAAATTGTCTCAGTAGGGTAACCCCCCAGTACCGACTATAAAAGGTGACAGTGAGGTTATGGAGTTCTTAAGTTGTGCATAACGGAGGAATGGGTTAACATTTTGTTGGCCTAACGCCCAGCCATTTAGCATGTGCTGCATGCATTCATTTATTAGTCCAATCCCTAATAACCTTAAAACAGAATTAGTGATTCCTCATGCTCTTCTTTTTAAGAGCTCCTTTCCATAGATGGGGAAATTAGAGAGTTGGGAATCTCACCATAATTGTAGATTTCAGTTTTCCCAGCTCTCTAATTTACCCATCTCTCCCTTCCATGAACATATCTGCAGATTGCTTTATTCCTGCAATTATAAAGTATATAGAAAGGGGCAGTTAGAAAAGAAGAGAGAATGAGGGAATCATTCTACATTCTATTTTAAGAATCAGTTATGCTCCACCCAACCATACAAAGGATGAGGTCTTGGACTAACGAATGAAAGCATGTCACACAATGCTTTCTTTGCCCACACCCTTTCCTAGACCAATTCATTCAACCCAATCTCATTAAAACTATGTTTGTACTGAACTCTGCTCCAACAAATCCCCATCTCACCATCTTACCCCACCAGCTAGGTTAAATTTGCAAGCCCCCATAAGGCTCGCCTACATCACATCAGTTGGTGACGGTTTTCAAGTGAAGATCAAAAATTGCTTGGAAATATATCAAATTTTGGCATGCCAACCCCACCACCCAAACTGGTAAAACTATTCTACAGACCAACTCATTCAACCCAATCTCATTAAAACTATGTTTGTACCGAACTCTGCTCCAACAAATCCCTATCTTGCTATTTCACCACACCAGCTAGGCTAAATTTGCAAGAGCGTCTATTGAATAAGGCCTGCCAAATATCCTGACATCATATTGTTTGGTTATGATTTTAAATGACGATGATCCAAAATTTCTTGGAAATAAATCACATTTTGACAAGCCAACCCCACCATGCAAACTGGTAAACCTATATAGAGACCAACTCACTACCACCCAAGCCTCGTATTGCTTTTTCGATGTAGGGGTCACTATAGCAGCGCATTCAACAAACGCTTATGTCAAATGTAACCTACATAATAACGTTTTTATTATTATAAATGTGTTGGATAAAGTTTCTATCTGAGGTCAGCTAAAATGTTAAGAAAATCGTGCACATAAAAAACAAATTAACCTGCATTAGTGAAAGTATAAATCGTGATTGATTAACCCAAACAATTTATTAAGTTTAATGGCTATAACAATTTAAAAGTTGAAAAACTCTTCAAAGGTAAATGTGCAAACCAGATAACTAAATGATCTTTCATTTACCAGGGGTACTTCTGCTTTCATGCTCTTAAAAAAAAATGCGCTCATTTACTTTACATAACACGGCGATCCTCAGAATCCAATATGATAAAAACCATCGACATAGCTCATTTACCATCATGTCATAATCAATCTAGCTTCGAGTGCAGGGACAATTAAGGGACAATTATAAAAAACCAATACCGAAGTAATTCATAAGAAATCCCATATGCTGCAAGTCTCCTTCAAACACTCAGTATCATCCCAACCCATTCTTTTCAGACTAAAACGAACTCATAAATCCCAGTAAGAAACCCCACATGCTGTAAATCTCCTTCAAACCCTTGGTATCATCCCAACCCATTCTATTCAGACTAACACAAACTCCATTGATCCCAGAGGTCAGGAATGATGCTAGGATAGGAAGATTGGATGAATGGTCAGTTGAACTTGTGTCTGTCATGTTTGCTATAAATCTGGAGCAGTAACACTGTGTTTGAAATAAAAAAGCACCACGCAACCTATATAAAATTCCGCATGCCTCTTGAAAAAACACAGTAAAGCCAGTACCCAGGTAACACAGCTCATAAACCCCCATAATATTTTTGTTCACAAGGGTTTTGGGACATTGATGCATATGATAATGAAATACTAATGTATTAACCATTGCAGATTGGACAAAAAATGATAAAACACCTGAAGTAAAGACCTTAATCTGGTTAAAACAATCATGCAATCCACAGGACTGCGCAAAAGAAAACCTAATCATAAATCGATTACACATTTAGGATAATATATCTATAGACACAAGGAAAATCTAATGAGAAATTCCACCATTTAATGCTTGTGAGTATTCACCTAATATCATATTCTCCATAGTTCGAAATCCATGAAGTAATTTCTCGTGTTCTTGCCATTCAAGTTACTGAGGTTTTCCATTGCACCAATGCAAACTCCAATTCTAAAAGGGATCTACTTTCAAGATCCCAGCAAAAACAAAGACAACAATTTTTTGGTGATATAAAACCTCATACATGAATGTATCCTAGTATCCTACACAGCATAAACTAAACTGATGATAAAAATTATCAGTGCAGAAAGAGCAGTGTATGTAACAGAGAAAGAAGAGTTTCAGCACTTCTAAAAATGCAGCTACGGTACCCTACATAATTTACTTGTATTCTTTTCGAGAATACACATCATAGGTAGCACGACAACTTTCAGGGTATTGCCAGCCCTTCTTAAATTGTACAGTCCACCAAAACAATAGAGAAAACAAATGTGTACTCTCACCCTGAACCCAATACCAATACCATCTGTATAAAAACAGAAAAATTTACAACTGTAGCTATACCAACTTGTATGGTGTGAGGTTTTTCTCCAACCACTCAACCTTCACAAGGAAAAAAATACTTGGCTCGAAAAAAAGATGCAGACAGACATACTGCTCCCTAAGCTGTCACTCTTCATCTTCATCATCCTCTTGATCTTCCTCATCTTCATCAAGACCATCAGTGCTTTTTCCCTTTCAAGTAAAGATCAATCACAGAAGCTTAAACAGATCAGACAAAGTTCTCAAAACATGAAAAAAAGGTTATTGTTATAACTCAAAACCCATCCACGAAATGATGTGAAATGACTTGACATTTCCCATAATACACATTGTGTATAAGACTAAAAAAACATTCCAAAAATTATGCACAATTCCCTTTCTACAAAAGAAATTCAAAGGGGGTTCCCATAATACACATTGTGTATAAGACTAAAAAAAAATTCCAAAAATTATGCACATTTCCCTTTCTACAAAAGAAATTCAAAGGGGGATCTACCCTCAACAGCAGAACTTAGAGAATCCTGTACAAGACTCAAAAACACTCCAAAAATAACACAAATGTAATGCACAATTCCCTTTCTACAAAAGAAAATCAAAGGTGGTTCTACCCTTAACAGTAATACTTACAGGATCCTCGTCTTCACCGTCATCATCTTCATCTTCACCATCATCATACTCTTCATCAGCTTCCTGTCAATTTTTGCAGATTATAAGACAATAATCAAACTACTACTACAAAAACTCACATTAATGTTAGATACTCACATTGTTGAAATACTTTAAGGGATTTGGCCACAAATCTTCCTTAATTATTTCAGCCACCTGTTAGAGATAAAGATAAGATATTAAACAAGCCGCATAGCAAAGAGAAATCTTAACACATATTAATCATACAGTTATCTGTTCAGTAAATACTACTCTTATAGCCCACAGATAATGTTAGAAATGAAGAAAAGATACTAAACAAGACACATGATACCCCAGCAAACAGAGAGTTCTAATAACAGATAAATCAAATATCAATACAGTTATCAGCAAATGATTAAGTTAAATTGTAAGTTATAAACATCCTGCTTAACTACAACTGAATACAGCATAATAGAATTACAAATTGGTGTTCCGTCATCAGTAAATACAAACCCAATAAAAAGTATCAAAGCCCAAGGGTAATTTTAATGCACAAACAAATTTTATCTGGAAGTAACATGAATGATCATCATTTTCTAACACTCATGTTCGCTATAGTCTGTGAGTTGCAAACAAAACATATTGACTATGAGAAGAACTTTAGAAACAATTGGTGGAATCCACAAGAAAAATAATTAAAAAAAATTATGCGGTGCAAATAACAAAAATTCATAAATTAGAAAAACTTAAAATAAGGTTAACAGTTTACATCTATGTAGGAAGAAAAACAAAATCACTCAAAAGTTGGAAGGTTAAAAGATTGGAGCTTGTAAAATGCTAGTGTCTTTCATCACCTTGACGTATACAAATAGAAAACTGCCTAGCATACAATCAAAGAGTCCATAAAAACCATAAATACCTACAAAGACACCCTTGCCTGCAATGGAACTAAACCAATAGAGCATTTTGAACTCATCCTTATAAGAACAAAAGTAGAAGTAGAACTATACAAATAGTTAAAAACAAGTGCTGACATAGTTCTACCTACTAGCCTCAAGATCAACAGTGTGTTTACTCTAAAAACCATGTGATCAAGAACTACCAATCACAACTAAGATGAAATAGTTAAATTTAGACACAAGTCTTAAACAAATAAAAAATTATTGTTAAGGGTGCTTATTCAAACCTCGTCATGTATACCATCTGAAGGGTCCTTTTGCTCTGTTTCGCTAAACCATGTAAAGAAGCTGCACCATTGATATGGAAAATTAAGATTTTCAACACAATGCTTGGATGAATACCAAACAGATGTATTGCATCAAAAAAATCAAATATTCAGTGAGCCCCAATATAACAAGTTTCAAAACCAAACATTGCATTTCTGTGGTACTGCAGCACAAACCTTTCTTCTTGAAAAGATCTCTTATTCCCTTCCTTTTCTGGACTAATCCCATTTGTCACATCCTGCAGTAAATAAACATAACCATGTAGCACTAAATAGAAAAACAGAAGGAGAAATAAATCATACGGTAGAATATATGATCAACGCTTTATATTTATCGTTATGAAAACATGTGTCAAATTAGGAAAGTGGTTACCATTCCATCTTTCCACTTTACAGTGGTGCCGGATATTTTTGTTGTTCCTTCATCAGAGAAAGAAAACACCTTAACCAGCTTTGTATCTTCAAAATAAGGATTAGGGCGGAATGTCTGGAACATCAAAAGCATAACCATTCACCAATATAAAATTACAATAAATCTGAATGAAATACAACCAAACGACACTGAAATTATCAACTTCAATAACAGCATATTTAACTTGCAATACTTACGAATGAGATGGAGTACCCAGATTTAACATCTTTAAAGTCTTCAACATCAAGAGATTGCAAATATTTGAAAACCTGAACAAATTACATTCTAACATAAATTATCAATCACACAACATCAGAGATTCAGTCTTAAACAAAAAAAAAAGGAAACTACATAAAATTATATAAATGAAATGGTGAAATGATTTCAAAAAGATAATGACACGCAACCTTTTGATCTTCTTCAGTTAGTAGGTCACCTAAAGCAGGGTGGCTCAGAAACTGTAAATTGAAGTGGTTAACAACAATAAAAGGTAAGTTTCAATAGTTTTATCAACAATTCCTTTGATACATATGACAATGGATTGCACAATCCAGGAAACAAACTTAGCTAATGAAAAAGGAAAAACATACTGCAGTGAGCCAAAAATCAGGAATTGTCTGAATGACTTCATTGCGTTTGGCATAATAAGGCCGCCGTATCTCATTATATTTCTGTTCCACCTCTAGCACTTTATCACTTGCCTCCTCATTAACCTAGACAAATACAACGAAGAAGTCATGAATTAGACAAGATGTATTCAACTTCACGAAGGTTAACAAGGTTTTATTCCAAAAAACACAATATATTAGTAAGTAAAAATGAAGCTTAGAAAAAGAAAAATCTAGCAATTCAGATCATAGGGTGAAAAATCCACATAGTCCAACACATTTTTATATAAAGCAATGGTGGGCTCACATCCTCTTTCATGTTTTTTTAATTTCATTTCATAATTAGACACGCTCTTTGGGAAACATAAGAAGCTCAATAAACATAGCAACCAGCTTGGATAGCTTGCCTTCAATTCTTGATCTAGCATAAGAATGCTCAACAATTAGAAAAAGGCAAGTCTAGTGATCATAATAACCTCTGTTATCAGTTCATCCCTGTTACCTTACTAGTTTGGGTACAATCCATTTCAAGTTCAGATGCTGGTTGAGTGTGAGCGAGGGAGTGGCCAGGGTTCACAATTTAGCCTGTGGGTTTGTCCCAGGCAAACCCAAGATTACCCACAAAGAATTTTGACAATTGTTCATAGTACATTCCGATTAATGACACTCCTGGGTTCGTTTTGAGCGCTAGAGATTGTCAATCTTTAGGTGGTTGCCATACTCCTATGATCAAACAAAAATACATAACTCAAAAATGACACAGCATGGGTAATGGTTCTTTACAAAACTGCACATCAAAGAAGCATTGAAAGCACATACATAAAAGTTGCAAATAAATATTCAAGCATTCGCATTAATGCTTGAATGCTAAACTAGGTCAAACATATTTTATTTGATATGCCAATAATATATACATAAAGAGGTGACGACCAATCATAAATAAATAATCAATGTTAATTTTTTTTTAAATAATACAATATTACACATGAATACTATTCTAAGTTATAATTACTAATATAAATATATAAATATTAATACATCAATATTAGTACTAATAAATTACTAATGATAAATATTAATGTATTAATAATTAATATAATTAGTATTTTTATACTTATTTTATATATTATTATTAATATTAATATAAATTATATTGTATTTTTTATATAGTATACTTCTTTATTTTTTATTTATTTCTATACAAATTGAAATAGATATTACATATATTTTTTATTATTTATCCAAAAAAATCTTATATGTGTAATATTTTACTATATTTATTTATTATATCAAAGATAAGTATTATATATGTAACATTTTTATGTTTTTGTATGAACAAACCCAAATTGGACCCAATCCCTAAAACAATTTTGATTGAACCCACAAACCAAACCTGCAAACCCAAACCCGGGTAACTTAAATAATAACTAGTGCTATGTAATCACAAAGACCCAATGATCAACATAAATTAAGAGACACAATTTTCATAAAAGGGAGGCTAGTTAGCCATAAGATGCCAATTAATGTTCTATTCTCGAGAACAAAAGAGTACAATGTTTTTTCTGATAAATTATAATGGCTTAAGAAAACAACATCTATAATTTATTTCTTGTGATTGAATCCCAATTTCTTTGAGAGGAAAAATCTAATTACTTTCTGGATAAAGAGCATTGCATTAGACATTCTATACAGAAGTTAAACAAACTGCCATTGAAACAACAAAATTTTCAAGGCCTTGCAAGATCTGCCAAATACAATCTCTCTTTTAACGAAAAACTGAAATTAATATCATTACCAAATTGTGAAAGTCATTTTTCTAAGTTGCTACTTAAGTATGCCAGTATGGAATGCTTTTCCTTGGGCAAGCTCTAAATCGAAAAAACCATGAAATATAGAGATTTGTTTAAGGATTTAAAGCTTTTTATAAATTAATAAAATAGAAGCCACTTTAACACATACACCATGGTCCACATACTTTAACTCAGAAAGTACTCAGCAAGCCCAAAATTAAAATTAGAAAGTACTAAAATTAAAAATTTCTTAAAAAACTATAAATTTTTTGCAAGTTTCAATTACAAAATGTATTAAATTATCAATTGTCATCTCAAAAGAGAATATGCATGGTTTTATAGCAAAAAAAAAGGCATTTTAATTTTTGACCAGCATAAAAACTTGTGCAGCATAAAAGAGAGAGTACTCAACAATTCAAAGAGTGCTCACAGAATTTGCAATCTATGGCATACACAAGAATAAATTGACCAAATTGCAATCTATGGCATACACAATAATAAATTGACCAAATGAACCTATAAGTAAATTTGAACAATAGTCTTTAGATATACAATTGGAAAGATGTGCATTACTATAAAGGAGAGCGCAGATAGAATCAACTTACTACAATCAAATTCCAACCTATGTCTGCCCAAAAAAAACCACACTAAAAAAAACTTCCTTCCATACCCAACACATTGATACAGATATAATTAATAATATCAATATATATTTAATGTAAAATACGCATTTGTATGATAAATTAACTAATTAAAATATATATAATTTTATAAATGTATTTATTTGTTAAATCAATAAATTTAAAAGAGCCAAATGACCTTGCACATTATATGCATAAGCCTGGCTTGTTCTCCCAGCCGATCGTTTTTTTTTGGCGCTCCAGATTTCTATGTTGTTGGGTGATAACAAGGAAATGAAGATAGAGAAATTGAACTTGTTCGAGTTGTGGTCTAGAAATCTGTGTGCACAATCATCATTTGGACTGATGATGTGGCTGCTTGACATGCCAATTGAAATTCTAAAATTTCCCTCCATCGCAAACATTTTTTTCGGCTTATTTTGGGTTTGAAACTCTATGAACCCTACCCATACCCAATCGTGAACAAGCTCAAATCCAAATCCAAACCCATTCAAATCAAGTAAAAGCCCTACCATCAGCAAACCCAATATCTTAGCATTTATTCATGTGTAATTAAGCATATATATGCTGTTTTGTTGCTTTTATTTAAAAGTATTATTTCATTTCCTTCTTCATGATACAAGAAGAAACCTTTTTACTTGTTTACACAAAATGTCATAGCTTACTTTCAAATAAATTAAATGACAGTTGAATAAGATCTTTGAAAAGTTGGATGTGAAAACCAAGTAGCATGAATAATGTGAGCATGGGCTGACAATTTTTCAAAAACTAATCAGTCAAAAGATAGACTCAAAAGGCACACACATAGAAGTCAGTGTTCGTTTCTATTGACAGAGGTCTACACTCATTCAATGGCTACCATTAGAAAACTTCAAGAAACATCAGATATACAAACTTGCCAAGAAGTCTCGAGAATCCTGAAACATATGAACCTATTATACACAATTCCAATATTTGTAATTGTAGTCTAGTTCTACATCGATGGAGTCTACAAATAAGAGGGTCAAAACACATACTGCCATTTTCCCAGTAAGCACAAGAAGGGATCATTTTCTTCCAATGGTATAATTTACAAGGCAATTGATCACATTTATTCTTCACCATGGGTTCTCCCAAAAACATCAAATGGCCTTGAGTCCATCCTTGACATCCACGATACCATAAAGCTAGACTATGGATGTTCCAACCACTCCCAACCCTGCTTTCACTCCTACTTGACATCGCAACAATATCAATTCTATTAGGACCCATAACTATTATCAAGAGTGATTTTAGCCCTAATTTGATTTTAGAATAAAAACTATTATCAAGAGTAATAGGAATCGTGTCACCAATGGGATTTGCACTACAATACTTTTTTTTCATTTCATTTACTTTCCTAATCACACCAAAATATTCCAACGGGATACTAGAGACCTATAATTTGAAGGACTTTCGAGGACAAATATCTTTCACAACTAACCCTAAAAGTGGATCAGATACCACCACTTTTAAGTCATTTGAAGTGGCTTGTGAAATAAACACATGAAATATAAAGCAAATAATGTAGACACAAAAAACAAAAGAAACCAAACCACAAAAAAAGATACATCAGATCATAGAAGGGGGGAATCTATGGGAAGTAAAGACCCCTACTTCAGATAAATGGCTCAAACTAACATTAATGATGTGCAAAGCCCAAAAACATGAATATTGAAATTAAAGCCTGAACTAAACTTATGTTCGTGTATGCAAGAAATGAAGAGGACAAACACCCAGATTAAAAAGATGTATGTGAAGATTGATGAAAATGTACACAAGAATCAGAGCTGTTAAATGTTTAAAATGCTAGCAATAAAAATAATAAAATCATGAGGAAGAACTGATATAGTTCAGATAAAAGACGACAAGGGCAGAAACATCCTATAATTCACCAAAAAAGAATTTCCTCAAAAAAAGAGAAGGTATTCAAGAAAGCATTTCTTTACAGGCAAAGGAAAATCCAACCAGCTAAAGCAAAAGAAAAATATATAAACATTTCAAAAAGAAGGCCATTATTATAGAACCACTCTATACCACAAGGTTCATGTTCAACAAAGAAAATTTCGAATCAAGTTTGGCAAAAATAAAATTGCTAAAGAAAATCATGATTAAATTCAGTAATTCACCTACTCTAAAATCTAATTTAAATATTTTTAATTTATTGTATCAAAATTATTCAAATATATAATTTAAAACATATTAAATAGATAAAAATATATAGAAATACTTATAATACCTACATTAATATATTAAAATCTATATATATTAATATATAATTGGTAAAATATATAAACAAGAAAAATTGTGAATAGAAAAATGTTAACAGAGAGCTCAAATAGAATCAAAGAAAAGGAAAAATTAAGGCAACTATATTTGTGTTTTGACCCTTTTATCATGCCTAACCATAAACTAAGAAATGCATGACAACCAAATTATGAAGGGCGCATGACAACCAAATTATGAAGGGCACAACAACTAAAAACTGAAATTTTGCTTAAAACACTCAACCATGCCTGAAAAGTATATAAAGACAGTGACACTAATGAAACTTTTTAAATATCCCATAGCTCTTCCCTTGCATCTACAGCAGAGAACCAGATCTGCACCACAAACCCCCCATGGTCAAAACTTAAATCTCAACTTGCTTTGAAATATAAATGGCTCTTCTTTGCTGCACCCTGCAGATTCATCCACTATTTGTCACTATTGCCCATTGCACTATTGCCCATTGCTATTGCTTGCATTGCAGATAACAATGCACATGTTAACATATCAGAGCTTCTCAGACACAAAATACAATTAAGAAAGTCAGAAAAATACTTTGGCTGAATCTAGGTCCATCCCAGCCCCCGTCCCCTCTGAACCTAAACTGGATTAAAAAAAATTTGAATTGAAACAATTCTCTTAGTTTTTCTTTAATTCCCTGTGTTTTGAACTTCATAAAGTAAAATTGGCAAACCCTGTAACATAGGGAATCACTAAGCAAAATTTCTGGTCTATGATATTCCACTCCTATATAGCATAAGAGAAGAAAGAAAAATGCATATTGTTGTATGATCTGAACCTAGAGTAGATATGGTTGACTGACCTGAACCTAAAGTAGATATAAAGAGAACTGAAAGAGATCTACTCTTCAATATCCCTAAGATGACCTCACTAGAAAATTGAGCATTGAGCAACAGAAGGGTTGCTTATGTTCCCTCAGCTAATGTAACTGTTCAAGGGGTATCACTTCCTTGTAGATTTAAAGAGGCATCAGAAATTCACATTACTGTGACAAACATTTAAAAACTCTACTCAGTTAATGGACGCACACCTCCCACTTCAAGTTACCTCTATCAACCAACCACAGCTATAGCATTCATTAACCCATGAATTAAAAATTAGATACATATAAGTGTTCAAATAAATCCAAGTACAATCCAAAGACACAGTAAGAAGGGCCTATAAGAAATGTGAACCACATCTAACAAAAAATTCAGTAAAAATTAGATACATATAAGTGTTCAAATAAATCCAAGTACAATCCAAAGACACAGTAAGAAGGGCCTATAAGAAATGTGAACCACATTTAACAAAAAATTCAGAACAGATAACAGTAATAAATTATACAGTGTTATCTGGGGCACATCCCCAGAGCCCAGATACACAAAAGTTAGAATGTAGACAGAAAAGCATAACTGGTTAGACGCAAGAAATAAAACACATTCATTTATGAATGTTGGGAACCAATTGAATGTAAAAGCAAACTAACAATCTAATCTTATTGGTGGTAATCAAAGGTTTTATTCAGATGCCAGCTATGAGTATTGTTCTAGTTGAAGCTTAAATCAACAATAAACTACTAAACCACGGGAAGTTTCCTACAAGAAGAGACCTTTATCATATGCTTTCCAGAGGATATACATTCAACAGTTCAAACTTACACCAAGTAAGATAAATTCGCCAACATCATAATTGAATCCATTTCAGATTGGTATTGACCATACACCTACAGGATTTCTCACTTTCAATATTGAGAAGTTTTCAAATTATATATGTTGTTTGGGCTCAAGTTTACGATTTTTGTCGATATATCTAAACATTCACATTTTTTAAAATTTCAGTTTCTCTAAAAGTTTATTCAGGTTATCAAAAGGTACTTCAAATTTATTTGTATCCACTACTTAAACTTAAATATTAATTTTTATGTATCATTCTGATAAATATCCCCATCGTCCACAAAATCTGTAGATATATTGCGATCACTGGTTGCCAAAACTAGGGTAATCACTGGATAAATACCATTTTCCCATTACATAGAGAGGGCCAGAAATTCTCTCATGCATCACTTATTTATCCTCAAGTTTGGAAATATGTTTTACACTCAAATGGTATCACTTTACACACATATCAGTACAAATGTATATTCTATCCGTCCACATATAAATAAATGGTTACACATGCACATGAATGTATTTATGACATGTATGGATAATCATAGGTTGAATCTATACAAATTAGATGCAACCATAACAAGTAGCGATTGGCCAACCTGCATAGCGCCAAGTGTAGTCAGTTTGTTAGCAAAAGCTTGAAAGCAGTGTATTTCATCAGTCCATGCTTATGAAACTTTTCCCCTTTGCATTCTTCTAAATTTCAGTTACTCTAGGTATGATTTGTAAAAGTAGATTCAGATTGCAATGAGTAACCCGTTCCATCATACTTAAACCAAACGAAAACTTAGGAATTAAAATATTTCTGTGCAAAAGTTGATTACATAAATCTTGTCTTAAAAAGGGCAATTTTTCTAGACATTCACCATTCTATTATGTAGATATATAGCTCTCCTACAATAATATAGTAACTCTTTTGTACAAGGAACTTTTTAACCCCAATTTCAGGCAACAGGAGCTAAAAAAAACATCAGAGCCACTGCGATCAAGGAACACATGTTTGCACAAACATTATTGGCTTACACATTTAATAAATTAAAATGTGTTTAATATAAAATTATAGACAAATTGTCTAAAGAATAATGGTAATGAGGGATTTTAGTAAGAACCACCCAAGGTTCGACCCCCCTCCCCACCACCATAATAACTAGGCCCAAGTAACGGTACTGGGGGATACTCATAGTAGAATTAACCAGATTTCAGATCCCCCACCACAATAAGGGTGTCTGGTTTAGTAGCACTGGTGAATATCTGTAACCCCAAATGCCACTCCATTAAAAAAAGTCTCTTTTCTTACATTTAATCTAAAACTAAAACATAACGATACAGTAAAAGTAGGAGGGAAGTGAGAAAGCGACTAAAAATTCAGATGCAACCAAATATATCAGATGAGATTTACAGGTGATACTAAATAAGGTCAAATTCCTAACGGCACCGCACCAATCATCTAAGTAGTACATAAATATGACCTAAGTTCAAATACAATGCCTTAATCAGGCACCCCGTCATTTTGGCAAGAGATTGAGATAATAATTATGATGCCAGATTAACATCAAATCAAAATCCAATTTTGCAAATCTTAACAATGCGGTCTGAGCTTAACCTAAAGTTCACGAATCTTAAGAATGTGATCCAAGCTTACTGCGTACAGAGTCACGGAGCTTACGCTAGGACACAGACTCGTAGTTCATTACAAAAATAAAATGTAAAAGGGTAAAGCACTGGAAACAAACAACATAAAACGTTGCATGATATCTATAGGTAAAGAATGAACAACAACATTAGAGGGCTCCCTTCAAACAGGTAAAAGCCCTAACTTGAAACCCCTTGATGAGTCTTCTCTCACATCCTAAGGAAACCCTCGAGCGGCTATCGAGCAACAAAGAGATTACCCGTACAAAAACATTCAATCTCCCACCTAATGCTCAATCAAGCTCCTTTTTTTTTTTTCCAATATCTGTTTATAATGGCTGCCAATAAACCCCCATTACTGTTACAGCTTAAAAAGCGAACCCAAAAAAGTAGAATAACGAAGACAAAAAAAACTCTTTTTACTGGTGGGTTTATGATTTCACAATTTCTCAAGCTCCTCCTGGATTTCCTGCAGTTTCTCAATGAAATACTGACAAAAACTTGTATTTATCAATGATATAAATTTAAAAAGCATTTTTTTTTTAGTTATGGGTAATTGATTACATACTTTCTCGAGCTCATCCTGGATTTCCTGCAACTTCTCGATAGAGAGAACCAGTTCTCGGTCAATGTGCTCTTCCTCCTCTTTCTTCCCCCTCTTGGACTTGTCCATTCCGCCCAAAACCCTTCTCACCCACAACAGAGTAATACAGGTCTTGGCAATTTTCTTTTGGTAATCTGACTACAATAATAACTGTAAATTAAACGGTGCACTTTCTTCCTGTAATGAAAAAAACATTTCAGTACAATCTCCTAAAGCCCTCTTTAAACCCCCCTTCTTAACCCTATTGCTCGACAAATATACCTCTTAAGTTGCTCTCGGCACAAAAGGACAACTTTCCTCTAATATTTTTTTTTCAGTAATTTTGTACTTCAGTCAACCCTAACCCTAATATTATTATTATCTTAGGGGACACGCAATATTTGGCATTCCTTGTAACTACAACCACTTGCCATACCTGGTTTTAAGTGGACAGAGCTACCTTGTTTTATACGTAAGGTTTGAGTTATCTTCATCTATAAAAGTTTGAATAAGTTCAAAGGTTTAATGGTTGAGGGAGGTGTTGGCTTTTGATGGTTGAGATAGGATATTTGTTATCTTGAATGGTTAAGATGGAGTGTTTGGTGGTTATATGATTGAGATGATCTTTTATCATTTTAATAATGGTAAAGTTAATTATTTGAAATGATGTGTTATATGAAAGTTGAGTATTTTAATGAGATATGGATCGTACGTAATCAATAATCTTTTATTAAAAATATAAAGTTTGTTATAGTTAGTAAGGGTGGTTCCAACTTAATCAATGAGATTTTATATTTGTTTTATGAAAAAGAGTTTGAGGATTTTTTTAGCATGTTAGATGAGGTTTATTTGTGTTGAGTTTGGTTATGGTTGAGCATATAATATTGAAAGGTGGATTTTTAATTTTATATAAGTTTTTTGGTTAACAAAATATGTTGATTCCAAGAAAATATTTATAAATTTTCTTCTAAGTTGGAGTAAAAGAAAGTTACTTTTGTCATTTTATGACACCCTTGGTCCATTAGTGAGAACCGATCAGAGATATGTTCCATGGACTAGCGTTGCCCCAGTTGATCAAAGAGAGAAGCAGTGGAATTAGGAAGTGTGAAGTGTTGTCTTGTCTGGAGCAAGTTCTTTCCTTAGCTTCTCTTTTCTCCTTCCCAGAAGGTTCTGAAGTTCCTTCCCTTTGCCTTCCCTTTTCTTTTCTCGAAACCTCGAGGTTCTAAAGTTCCTTCCCTTTGTCTTCTCTCTTCTTTTCTCAGAACTTTGAAACCCTGAGGTTCCGAAGTTCTATTCCTTTGTCGCTTTCTTCCCTTCCCCGGAACTCCGAAACCCCGAGGTTCTGATGTTCCTTCCTTAGCCCCTTTTTCCAGTTCCTTTCCCTTGCCCTTTTCTTTTCCCGGAGCTTCGAAACCCTGAGGTTCCGAAGTCCCTTGTTGCCTCTTCTTTCTCCTTCTCGGAACTCCAGAACCCTGAGGTTCTGAAGTTCCTTCCTTGTCTCCCCAACTTCGACAGCTTGTGCTTCCGAAGTCTTCCCAACTTCCTTTCGACTTGCAACACTTCTAGATGGTGTGATTGACACTCAAGGTTTTTAATGCTCCAACAACTCTTGCAACTAGTTTTTCTATATAAAGTTGTTATGCCTCATTGTTAAGGGTTCTCTCCCTGCCGGCTTGAGCTATTATATGCTCTTTCACTTAAATATTTGTATATTTTGCATTTCTGCAACTGTAAGTTTGGCCATTGGCCTTTGAATGAATTGAAATTATCATTCTTGTCTTCCTTCAACTTATGCATGTTGTGTATGTTTCCTTACCTTCATCATAGGTGTATGTTTTGTGGCTCTTCTCTCATATATGTTGTGTTAATTTATTTATGAGTGTGACTTGTGGGAAACCTTCTCCCCTCTTAGCATTCAGCAAGTTCTAGCCTCCATACATGCATTGGGGTCATCCATGCAATTGAAGTTTGTGAATCTCTTGGGTATTTCAATTGATTTTTTGTGCCATTTCGAGTGGGGAGAGAAACATCTTTGATCTTGGTGCATCGGCTCCTTTTATTTTAAGCATTTCTATCTTCCCTTTTCCTTTGCAAGTTGTTAGGATAGGTTTAGGAGTAAGATTTGAAGTGTTGAGTTGGTTCAACACCTACACTTGGATTGAGAAGGAAGTTGGCCTTCTCCGAAGATTCAACCCCCTTGCGCAAGGTCTCACACTTCGGGGTTGTTTCCATGTTTCACGAGGTTGTGGAGTTGATAGCTCGGCAAGGGCGAAATCTTTTGTGACAAGAGTTTTTTGCACACTCTGTGGGACAGACTTTAGATATACATGCTAAGGATTCAGTGTTGTTCTTAATGTCTCGACCTTTAGAGGCAGCCATCTCTCAAGCACTTGGCGACTCTATTCACAAGTCCAATTCTTATTCATGCCAAGTTCTTAGCTCTAGAACCCCGGAACCCCCAGGTTCCCAAGTCATTAACTCCGAAAGTCCAGAACCCCTAGGTTTCGAAGTGCCTAACTCCAGAAGTTCGAAACCCCTAGTTTCTGAAGTGCTTAAGTCTAAAACCCAAAAACCTTGAGGTTCTGAAGTCTCTGATCACAGGTCCACTATTTGTTCATGACTTGTTGCAACTCCAGATTTCGTGCCCAGAATTCATACAAGGGCGTCTTCTAGAGGTAGTTTCCAGTTTGAAGAACTCTCATCATTAGGCTCTAGAAGGCAGAGAGGTAGACCTTCATTGTCACCAGAAAGGGGGGTCAAGGTTGTAAACACTCCATCTCTTAGGTCTCATTCTACCCCTCCATTTACAATACCATTACTGTCAAGGGCTCCCACCACTCATATCAATAGACCATTGTTTCACATGGCAAGAAATCAGGTTTTTGTTACCTTCAATGGAGGGAGTCCTCTTATTTTGACTCAATGGAATGATATACCAATGGTTGTGTTAAAGAGTATACCATACTTCACTGGTGAAATAGCTACTATGCCCATTGAGCACATTCAAGACATTGCGAACATTTGCTCTGTCCATAATGTCACTCAGGATGATGTTGCTATCAGACTCTTAGCCACATCTTTGAAAGGAAAAGCTTTGCAGTGGTATAGAGGATTGCCATCTAGCTCCATTCATAATTGGGGTGAATTGGAGGAGAGGTTGTGAAACCATTTTGAAGACAAAAGTGATCATCTATCACTTGTAGAGCAGTTGAATACGATCAAGAGGGCACCTCGTGAGTTCATAGGAGATTTCATTTTCAGATTCCATAAGACATGGAATGGAATTCATGCTCTAGTGAAGACATCTCCAAATCATGCCTTCTTGTATTATCTTAGAGCTTTCAACAACAATATAGCTATCATGATACAGTCAATGGGTGGAGTCTCTCTACCGGGTGCATATGACATAGCTATAAGGGCATAAAATTGTTTGATACAGGCTAGGAAGATAGCTCCAAGGCCTCCAATGCCCCTCTTCCCAGAGGCTCCTACTCAACAACCCACCTTGGCCCCTATCCCCATGGCGCCTGCAGGTCAACCATCCACATCCTCTAATGAGGTCCATGAAGTCAAGACTCTATTGAAAACATTTAGCAATGAGTTGGTGATACTATTGAGGCAACAAGCCCAGCATAGCAAACCTTATCAAGCACAAAATCAGAACTATCAGCAGAATAGGCCACCCTTTCAAAGGCAAAACCATTGGAGCAACTCCAGGCCTTTGAACAGTGTGAAGTCCACAGCTGCAAGAAACTCAAAAGCAATGGTTCCAATGCAAAACAACCTCGCCCAGGAGCAAGATTGGTGTCAATCATGCAATCAACCACACAACCAGGGTGCATGCTAAAATGGAGGGTTTGTCCAAGCCTTAGTAGTGCAAGATGAGACAACCACCTCTGGCCAGCAATATGACCCAAATCAGTCTAGTGTTGGCACTTAGGCTTACTTTCAAGGTGATTCTACCTTTGTCAATTGGCAAGAGGCAGAATTTTGTGGTATGAACCAAACAAACGGCGAGTCTATGCTACAATATACAAGGTCAAAGAAGAGAGCCATGGAGGTTGCCTCACCTTCAACATGAGCCCAAGCTCCAATGCCTAATATAGCTATCCAGGATAGAAGCCAAAATACCATGCAAGGGAGCAAGAGGCAAGAGGAGGCCCAAGTCATCCAAAGAGAAAAGGTAGACCTTGTAGCCTCAAAGGGGCCTCTAAAATCAGTTGGTGTTCCTTTCAATATAGTAGATCAAATTGGTGCAGGAGCACCTAGGTTCTAGCTTTCTTGGTTTTTGCAAATTTTGGCTTGTACTGACCCTAGCCAAGTCAGTAGGGAATAAGGACTCCAGGAGGGTCCAAGAGTGTGTTATTGGTCAATGTAGGCCTAGGTGGAGTTCATTTTACCTAGGTTTACATTTTCGTGTAAATAGTGTGTTTTGAGTAGTTTTTGGCCTTTTTGTTGGTCAAAAGTGTCAAATGTTGGAAAAAGCATTAGAGAGGGTTAAATAGGCCTTAGACATGTTTTAAATGTCATATGTGATGACTAAATATAGGTCTCTTAGGTGGGAGAGATCAAAAGTGCAAAAATCATTAAGTTGTAAAAAGTTGTCATGACAACTTTTGTCCTGAAATTGGTTAGCGGTGGATTTAGGAATTTCCCAACGCCATGGAAGGACTCAACATGTGGGAAAGCTATATAAACTCCCTCTTGCACGCTTACCAAGGTTGGTGTACTTGGATTTTGAAAGAAATAATTAGAATACAAGATTTTGGACTGCACTTTTCATTGTTTTGATTATTTTTTGCATTCTTTGAAGGTTTAATCGATTGAATCTGTGAATCCAATGATGGATTGATATTCAGTAGTGTGTTGCAAAGTAGGATTTTCATTTTCAAGCATTGTAATTAGCATTTACTACTGTTGAAGTGATTTGATTCACAAGTAGCCAGTTTTGGCTTGTAAATAGTCATTTTCTTGTAAATATGGTTACCCCACGAGTCCCACACGTGCTGCCATCACGGCTAGTTGGGGCATGGTTGGAAACCTCTTGTACATGTAAATATGCAGGTTCAAGTGTTGGAGAAGTGTTTGGATATGACTGCCACCTCATTCTAGGCAAGTCCAGGAGCAACCCGGCTAGAGAAGAAGAGGTGAAAATGTGTTGAAGAGTGCAGAGGTGAATGAAAGAACACCGTTTCTAAATTTGGAGGAGTTCATGGGGTTGGGGCAGACTTGTATGTACAAGGAGGAGTCTCGAAGAATCCATTTAATAGCAAAACCCCAAATTGCCTACTCATTGTTGGTTAAAGCCCTTAAAAACCCTACAAACCCTCATTTTGGGGTTCATATCTTGTACGGTCAGACCAGGGCCTGAAACCACAAAAATCTATTAGGCATGGGCATATCTTTGAAGAAAATTTAAACTTGTTTGGGGGTTCTTTGATTCGTTTTCCTCCAAGCCCTAGAAAACTGGTCTTGGAGGCCTAATTAGGCCTATTTCCTTGTAGCCCTTTTTCGAGCAAGATTGTGAAACCGGTACGAAAAATTAAGGTTGCAATTCACAGATGGACTCCATAGGCACTAAAAACATGTAAGAAGACCTTATTACACCTCTACAACATCTCACATCAATTGGGGGTCATTATGACAAGTTGAGGCTATGAGGCCAGGATTGAGCACCTGAGAAGCGCAGTGAATTGATAGGGTTCCTAACCAAAACACCTGAAGTAGACACCCTAGTAGGGACAAGAATCAATCCCTATAAGAGATTGAGAGGGACTTGGAGGCCTAGAAAGCAACTAGGCTTGGTGAGTTGGTGGAATTGAGCAACATCAACTTAGAAGGTGTTGAGTAGGCTAGGTTAATTCTATCAAATTGGTATCAGAGCCTACAAGATTTGGGCTAGTAAGGTTGATGTCCTTGTTGTCAGGAGAGTCAGTTGGAGACAACATGGTGACCAATGTTGAATTGGAAAGAAAAGTGGAAGATAAGGAGGAAGAGAACAGACTCTTGAAGGAAAAGTTGGAAAGATTGGAGAGTAAGCCTAGTGATATTGAGACCAAGGTAGAAGAAGTGTATGTAAAAGTGGAAGGAGTAGAAGGAAAGGGTAAAGAAGTGGAATAGGTAGATAAGATACCTAAACTTGATCCTGTCTTAGAGCAAGAACCTTTCTTGAAGGCATTGAAGGCCTTGAGTGGCAAGTCACTGGAAGGATTGCCATTGTTCACTGGCAAGATGGAAGCAGAAGTGGTCCTAAAATGGATAGAAGGTATGGAGAACCACTTTGAGTGTGAATGCATAACTGAAGCACAAAGAGTTAGGGTAGCCAAGTCTAGGATGAGAGGAGCTACTCTCACATGGTGGCAATTTGTACAAGATGAGAGGAAGAAAGTGGGCAAAACACCCATCTCTTCTTGGAAAGGGATGTTAGTCAAAATCAAAGAAGTCTATCTCCCTGATGACTATGAAGTGCAAATTCATAGGAAGAGGCAAAACTTAAGGTAGAAAGATCTCGATGTCAGTAGCTACACCAAAGAGTTTTACAAACTTAGCCTTAGATCTCATGTGGTAGAAGAGAAGAGTCTAAAGGTTGCTAGGTACCTAAATGGCCTACGGTGGAACATCCAAGAAGAAATCAGTTTAATGAGCCCAAAAATAGTTCATCAAACCTTTCAACTTGCCCTTAAGGTGGAGGAAAAACTGAAAAGGAGACATGACTCAAGTAATAATAGGAGTCAAGGAAGAGGAAAAGACAATAGAGGCCACAGGGGAGGCTTTGGTGGAAGAAGTTATGAACAAAGAACACAAGGAGAGTCTAAACTCACTGAGCAGCAAGATAGTGGCAGAAGTAGAGGAGGATTCAATAGAGGAAGGGGATCAAACAGTGGCTCCAGAGGAAGATCTAGTAGCCAAGGTAGAGGTTCCTCATACTTTGCAACGATGAAGTGTTACCGTTGTAACCATCTTGGTCATCTAGCATGTAGGTGTCCAGAGAAGGGGTTATCGTCACATGGTGGTGAAAGAAGAGTGAGTTATCTTCAAGTAGCAAGACTTCAGAAGTTGCCTTAGAATCAAAAGCAGGCGACAACTTGATGATAAGGACAACTTTGATCAAAGATCCGGTCAGAGAAGATCCTAGCCAAAGAAGGTCCATTTTTAGGATCAAATTCAAGATTTTGGATAAAGTGTACAAAGTGATCATTGATTCAGGGTCTATAGACAACATTGTGTCAGAAGAGGCAGTAAGCAAGTTCAAATTGTAGAGGATACCTCACAACAACCCTTATAGAGTCACTTGGTTGAACAAAGGACAAAATGTTCTTGTTAATGAGCAAGCATGGGTGGATTTTACCATTGGGAGGTATAAGGACAAGGTGTTATGTGATGTCTTACCCATGGATGCATGTCATCTTCTATTAGGAAGACCATGGAAATTAGATAGACAAGCTATCCATGGTGGAGCCAAGAATGCATATTCATTCAAGAAGGATGGAATCACATTCAAGATTCAATCTATCTTTGAAGAAGGTGAAAAAAGGGCAGTAGGTCCTATTGTTCTTTTGGTGAGTGAAAAGCAGTTAAAGACACTTGAGGAAGGTGAAGGCATAGGGTTTGCACTTGTGATGAAGCCCAAAGAGGAAGACAAGAAAGAGCAACAAGCTTTACCAATAGAGGTGCAAGAATTGTTGAAGACATTCAAAGGTATAGTAAGTGAAGGACAACCAGCTACCTTACCTCCTAAAAGAACCATAAGCCATCAAATAAACTTCATTCCCGGAGCATCCTTACTTAATAAGGCAGCCTATAAAATGACTCCTCAACAAAACGTTGAAATTGTCAAGCAAATCCAAGAGCTCTTAGACCAAGGCCTCATTATGAAGAGTATTAGCCCTTGTGTTGTCCCTACCGTGTTGGCACCAAAAAAAGGTGGTACTTGGAGATTGTGTACTAATTCTAGAGCCATAAATGAGATCACCGTCAAATATAGGTTCCCTATTCCTAGAATAGAAGACCTAATGGATTGTTTAGGGGAACCCAAGTACTTTACCAAGATTGGCCTTAAGAGTGGCTATCATCAAATTAGAATCAAGGAAGGTGATCAATGGAAGACTACATTTGAGACTATAGAAGGTCTTTATGAGTGGCTTGTAATGCCCTTTGGCTTATCCAATGCTCCAAGCACCTTCATGAGACTCATGAATGAGGTGATTAAGGACTTCATAGGTAAATTTGTGGTAGTATATCTTGATGATATTCTCATTTTCAGTAAGGATAGAGCAGCACACATTAGTCATTTGCAAGATGTATTACAAAGACTGTATGATGAAAAGCTAACCATGAATTTGGAGAAATGTGAGTTTGTTAAGCATGAATTGGTTTACCTTGGGTTTGTGTTATCTCAAGGAAACCTCAAGACGGACCCAAGCAAGGTTGAAGCCATTGTAAATTGGCCCACTCCTAGATCAACAACAGAGGTGAGAAGCTTCCATGGATTAGCCCAGTACTACAAGAAGTTCATTAGACAATTCAGTGTTGTATGTGCCCCAATGTTAGACACCATTAGAGGTGGTATGAAGGTCAAGTTTTAGTGGGGCGAAGCAACAAACAAAGGTTTTGAAATCTTGAAGGAGAAAATAGCTACCCAACCGGTACTAGTGTTATCTAGTTTTGAGAAACTTTTTATTGTAGAGTGTGATGAAAGCAATGTTGCAGTAGGTGTTGTCCTAAGCCAATAGGGGAGACAGTCTTCCCTAGTGAGAAGCTAAGTGATGCCAAGAGGAAATAATCCTCTTATGACCTTGAGTTGTATGCTTTGGTGCAAGCATTGAGAAAATGGAGACACTATCTCCTACCCAAAGAATTTGTAGTGTACACGGACAACCAAGCATTGAGTTTTCTGAATTCTTAAGACAAACTCAGTCACAAACACATGAAATGGGTGGAGTATGTGCAAGCCTATACTTTCACCATTAAACACAAGAAAGGGCAGCAAAACCGGGTAGCTGATGCACTAAGTAGGAGGCTCTTGATAGTCCAAGAAATTCAATTGAGAAGCATAGGTGTGGATAGTTTTAAAGATTTGTATGTAGAGGATGAAGACTTCTCAAGTGCCTACCAAGTATGCAAGGAGTATCAAAATCATTTCCATGGTGAATACTCAAATTTCACTTTACAAAATGGGCTATTGTTCAAGGGTGGACAACTTTGTGTGCCTAAAGACACAATGAGGGAGAACCTTGTATAAGAGAAACACAATGGAAACCTTAGTGGTAATTTTGGAGTCAATAAGACTCAAGAATTGGTTCAGAGATTCTATTATTGGCCAAGGATGAATCAAGATGTGAAGAGGTATGTGGAGACTTGCATAGTTTGCCAAAAAGCTAAGGGTACTTCAACAAATGTCGGTTTGTATCAACCTCTTCCCATCCCAAGTAGACCATGGGAATGCATTAGCATGGACTTTGTGGTAGGTTTGCCAAAGACAAAGCAAGGATATGACAATATTTATGTCATTATGGACAGATTTAGCAAAATGGCTCACTTTGTGCCTTGTAAGACCACTCATGATGCATGCCACATAGCTCAGTTGTTCTTTAAGGAAATAGCAAGGATACATGGTTTACCATAAAGTATAGTTTCAAATAGGGACTCCAAATTTATGAGTCAGATAGGGAGTCAGATAGGGACTCCAAATTTATGAGTCAGATAGGGAGTCAGATAGGGACTCCAAATTTATTTGGAAAACATTATGGCAAAAGCTTGGCACAAACCTCTCTTTTGGACCAGCCTACCATCCTCAAACAGATGGGCAGACCGAGGTGGTGAATAGAAGTTTGGGAAACTTGTTGAGATGCCTTACCAAGGAGTATGGGCACACATGGGATCAAGTACTTGCTCAATTTGAATTTGCATACAATGACACCATAAATAGGACTACCGGTAAAAGCCCTTTTGAAGTAGTCTATGGTGTGCACCCAAGAGGCATTTTTGAGTTGAGGGATTTAGGAAGTGCAACAATCAGAAGTGGATCTGCTGAGGACTTTTCCCAGTCCATGAATCAGTTAGGCAAGCTTTGAAAGAGAACACAAGCAAAATCAAACAAAAAGTTGATGAAAAGAGGAGAAATCTACAATTTCAAGTGGGAGATCTTTTAATGGTGTACTTGAACAAATCAAGGCTACAACAAGGAGTGTCAAACAAGTTGCATATGAGGAGGATAGGTCCATGTGCCATTCTAGCTAAGTATGGTGAAAATGCATACAAGGTGGATCTACCTAGTGACATTGGTTTGTCACCGGTTTTTAACATAGCGGACTTGGTTGCATACAAGGGGCCAGTCCAAGGTGTAGAATGTAGTCCTACAGAGGTTTTAGATGATGTGCATAACCTTCAGTTACTGGCCAAGCCTAATCCTAAGGCCGAGAAGGTATTAAGTTCAAGAATTGCCAAGAAGACTATGCATCAAGCCTATTGGGAGCACCTCATTAAATGAAAAGGAATGGATGATGCTGAGGCTACATGGGTGATGGAGTCAGAGTTCTAGAAGCTTGGAATTGATCCAACACTTATTCCTCAAGAGGTGACATGATCTCTTTTTGTTAGGGAGAATGGTGCAGGAGCACCTAGGTTCTAGCTTTCTTGGTTATTGAAAATTTTGGCTTGTACTGACCCTAGCCAAGTCAATAAGGAATAAGGACCCCAGGAGGGTCCAAGAGTGTGTTATTGGTCAATGTAGGCCTAGGTGGAGTTCATTTTACCCAAGTTTGCATTTTTGTGTAAATAGTGTGTTTTGAGTAGTTTTTGGCCTTTTTGTTGGTCAAAAGTGTCAAATGTTGGAAAAAGCATTAGAGAGGGTTAAATAGGCCTTAGAAATGTTTGAAATTTCATATGTGATGACTGAATATAGGTCTCTTAGGTGGGAGAGATCAAAAGTACAAAAATCATGAAGTTGCAAAAAGTTGTCATGACAACTTTTGTCCTGAAATTGGTTAGCGGCGGATTTAGGAATTTACCAACACCATGGAAGGACTCCACACATGGGAAAGCTATATAAACCCCCTCTTGCATGCTTACCAAGGTTGGTGTACTTGGATTTTGAAAGAAATAATCAGAATACAAGATTTTGGACTGCACTTTTCATTGTTTTGATCAATTTTTGTATTCTTTGAAGGTTTAATGGATTGAATCCATGAATCCAATGATGGATTGAGATTTAGTAGTGTGTTGCAGAGTAGGATTTTCATTTTCAAGCATTGTAATTGTGATGCTAAAAATGTGGTTAGTATAAGAGGCATACACATATGATGAGACAATAAAAACATAATTGAAAAGCTTAATTGAAAACTAGATTAGAAATGCAAACCGCAAGCCTTCCTTGAAATGTCCCATTTTCCTCTATTCTTGAGGACCTTGAAGGTGTTGGATTGATAGGCTCTCAGTGGAGCAATGACCTCCAAAGTGACAGCTCAAGAGTTGAGTAGCTATTTGATCATGATTGACTATGGAGATGATATGAAATGCATGATTTAAGAAACTAGATTAATATGTTATGATAAATCCAAAAGCTAATTACTAGATAATTGAAATGCAAGTTGCCTATAGTAATGATGTCTAAATTGATATGAGATGGGATCCATATTGCTCCAAAATGAGGGATATTTATAGTAATTCCAAGGCCAAAGTTGAGGTGGCAGGAATCGACGGTCCAGATTTGATCTGAAGATATCAAGGGCCAAGATTGAGGAAGTTGGAGAAGAGGATGGAGGAAGAGACACTTTTCATCTCTGTGGTGACAAGTGTCAAGCAGCCTTGCTCATGAGAGGGCAAGTGTCCAAGGGAGGAGACAAGTGGCAAAAGTGCCATGTGTCTCAAGGAGAGAATATCCACACCATGGGAGGTTAGGATGAGGTTAGATTGTGCAATATTGGATAGGGTTAGTTAGACCCAAGATTAGATTGAATGGGTTAAGTTAGGGGATGTTTAGGTTGGGTGGTTAAAGTTAGGAGCCATGTGCTCATTTGAATTTAGAAATTTAAATAATTGGAAAATGGTAATTAATCTCAACAAACTTGAGTTTGTTAATCTTAATTAGGGATTAGAAGAATTGATTAATATGGGGAGACATTAATTAATTTAGAATTAATTAATCAAAGGGGGATATGAGATGAACTATATAAATAAATCATTTAGACTTATTTACTAGTAGATGAATAGAGAAATTAATTAAATTGCTTGTGAATTCAAGTAATTGGGAAGGGGAATTAATCAAATAACTGTGTATTTAATTAACTATCTTCAGACCATTTTTAGGTATACATTTTGCCCCTCTTTGAAGCGATATGTGACGACGCGTTGGTTCAAAAAAAACTTGATTGATGATGTTGCTGATATTGATTTTGATAGGATGTAGATTCGATCTTGATTTGATGCGGATTTGGTTTCGATATGATACTGATTTGATTTGGAGATGATAAATCTCGATATGATGTTGATTCGATTTTGGAGATGATAAATCTTGATACGATGTCGATTCGATTTTGGAGATGATAAATCTCGATATGATGCGGTTTCAATTTTGGAGATGATAAATCTCGATATGATGCCCCAGATGCTGATTGATAAATATCGATACGAGGATGCCCCCTCGGGAGATGAATCGGATAATTTTCGAATGTTTGTGAATTTTTCACGATTTTTTGATTTTTTTGAATTTTTTTTTTGAAATTCTTTTGATTTTTAGTTTTTTAATAATTTTCTGATTTTTAGAGTCAATCCGATTCATTTCCCGATAAGAAATTTGAAAATGTTGCCCTGCCAGGCTGATTAGTTGATTAGATGATTAAAAATAAGTGGAATAAAAATCCCACTTAAATGCCCCATATGAGTTTAAAAAGGTGAATTCCTTTTACCACTCCTCATTTGTGCATTGCGGCTGTTTGAGAAAAATTGCTTTAGAGGAAGGAATGGCGATCCCATACCACCAGCATAGGTTCGAGCAAGTTTAGCGATACGAGCATCCTCTGGCATATGGTCCACCGGTATGTACTTCGAGAAAACCCAGCTTTGTAAATTTTTAACTGATTTTTGAAAATTTTAGGTATTTGCATTAAAAAAATCAATTTTTAGCATTTTCGCCAGATGAGTTGGGAAAAAAATTCTATATTTGAAATGGGTTTTTCGATTCGTGAAATGGGTTTTCTGGATTTTCAAAAAAAATTCCAATTTACATTCGAAAAAAATTAATATATTTATGCATTTTTATTTTTATTTTTTCAAATTTTGACGGTTTTTTATTTTTATGATTTTTCAATTTGATTTTTCAATTTTTTTGGGGGTTTTAACAATTTTTTGAATTTTTCGGTTTTGACGATTTTTCATTTTTTTAAATTTTTTTTTCGATTTTGATGATTTTTGAGAAAATGATTTGATTGGTCGATTGGTTAACTTTGCTATCAATTTGATTTTGATTTTTGATGGGTAAGATTTGATTAGCTATCTAATTGATAAAATTAGACGCTCCTGATTGATAAATTTGATGATCAGTTCTGATCATCTCGATGCACGCACGAGATGAGATAAGTTTGATAATGACCTCATGATAGATGAGCGTCATTGATAGGGGCCCAACGAGATTTGATAAAAATCTCAATTGAGCAAAATAAACCGATAGATAGATTGATTTGATAGATAGATAAATCAAGAAACTGATATGATGAGATGATTTGATTGTAGGAGCACTTTACCGGTCTTCAGTCTCGGGAGTGTTTGATACCCCGCCTTAGCCAGGCGGAGCGAGACCACATTGGTAGGTGTGGTTTATCTTCCCTTCTTGACATGCCCCAGCCTTTGATAAACCGGGGATTACTGACAGCTTAGCAGAGCGTTGGCATAGTGAGCATAACACGTTTCATTTGCCAATGAGAGAGATTACGATGACACTTGAGGATGTATATCGGATTATGCGCATCCCTGTGATGGGTGATCTAGTATATTATGATCTCAGCGAGCGGGGTGAGACAGAGGCACTTTGTAGAGTGTTTGAGGATGATGAGATAGGTGGGTATGATATTGCGTGGCAGGAGATGCTAGAGTTAGGATATGCCACATTACCGACTGTGCTTGCCGGATTTATTGGAGGCTTCCTTTGTCCTGATCACAGGTCAAAGGGATTATCTGTTGGATGGGGTCGTCTGCTTGAGCAGATGGTGACAGAGGGGACCCGCTTTGCATGGGGGCCGTGTATGTTGGCGCATTTGTATCATGACTTCAACCGAGTTGTGTATCGGAGATCAGTTGCATTATCAGCAGGGGTGACCATGCTTTAGATATGGGCCTGGGAGCATCTACCTATCACATGACCATTGGCTGAAAGAGATAGACCTGTAGGCAGGCCTTATGTTGAGGGGTATCCAGGTATTATTGTCCAGCGAAAGCTAGGCAAATTAGAGTATTGGCGATGGACCTTGGATGATCTGGATACTATGATATGGAGACCATACAGGGATTGTGAGATTTGGCCTGAGGATGCAGTGGAGATGTTGTATGTATTCACGATGCGATATTTGATTGGGTTGACACCCTATGTCATCGAGCGATTCCTTTGTATGAGGGTGTTGAGACAGTATGGCAGGATACAGGAGATGCCATAGGGTACAACTCATTATGCTCGTCGGAGATTGGATGTAGCTACTTGGGGGCCTTCTATTTCATATGACCAAGCCTTCACAGAGTATTGATCATTGGAGCCAGTTGATTGGGATCATCTTCCAGGCGTGATGGATAGCGGGATGACACATGAGCATGCTATGCATTGTACTATACACAGGTTTCCAAGGCTGACATGTCCAGATGAGCCTGAGCCAGTTTTTGATGAGGATGATGAGAGGCTACGACGCAGAGCTCCTAGACGACAGAGGGATGGTGAGGGTAGAGATGATAGCGAAGATGGGGATGGATATGGGGGAGATGCAAGAGATCATGGTGCCAGATCTATAATGAAAGAGGAGATGATGATGGGGGAGATGGTCAAGCAGTGGCAGTGGCAGCGACAGGCACACCAAGAGCTAGCAGTTCTAGATCTACCAGAGATGTATATACAGATTGGATGGCCCAGGTGGTCAGACGTAGGAGATTAGGTCCAGGGGATCAGGGACATCAGGTTCTAGAGTAGGAGGTACCCCCAGCTGACTAGGTACCTATGACAGTATCACGGGCTAAGCAGCCACAGACAGAGGCACCTTGATGGATCCTCATTAGGATGTCATCGCATCAACAACAAGCTTAGATTACGAACCTCCAGGCTCAGGTTCAGCAGCTAGAGAGTCGACTAGCCAAGAGGGACTCTCAAATGGCCCAGCTAGAGACTCAGATGGCTTCTCTCCTAGTCGAGAGAGACACGGCTATGGATAGGTGTCAGCAGACCAAGACACAGGTATAGTTGTTAGGAGGGTCTACTTCAGGGAAGAGTGCCCTGAAGATGATGCACCAGGGGATCCGAGAGGCTAAGTATTACAAGACATTATACTTTACTGTCGTTCCTCATGATCGGAGGGCTCCAGGGTTTTCACAGTTGAGCAGGAGATCGGGACAAAGCCAGACTGAGAGTTGAGGAGTGACAGGGCCACTTCAGAGAGCTCCCCCAGGTGGGGACTCAGGTACAGGGGTACCAGTTGGTGCTACTCTACCTGCCGCATCAGGACAGAGTTCTGCTCCACGTCCGAGTGGTCACACTGATATGGGACATTGATCTATTTATGTACACACCTTTTTGTGATGAGATATTGATGATTCGTGTGATGTATAGTTGTGATGTATCTCATATATTTTGTGATATCATTGTACCTTGGACATTGATCTTGTTTTGATGATATGATATGCAGTTGATTCTATTCGCTCTACATGACCTATGAAATGATGGATGCATTCTATTTGACATATGATTATGATGTGCAGTTACTTTTATGATGTATGCTTGATGTATGCTTTAATTTTTATATGCTTATGAATTCTAGATGATAGATATATGATGATACAGTATTTATGTGATGTATGTAAATATATATGGTGATGCTTATAATTTCTATGTGATGTTTGTTCAATGCAATGCTTTCTATGTTTATGATATTTTTATGATTTTCTCATGCATGTTAATATGAGATGGATGCAATGCAATGCAATGCAATGGTGTTATTTTATATGATTTGAGATTTGATGAATGCCATGCAATGATCTTACTAAATGAATGAATGAGTTGATGCTTTACACGAATGATGCCTTAGTATGCAATAGTTACATGAGATGAACTAACTTATCATGCAGGATGAATGAATTGATTATTTTTGTTATTGTCCAATGTACTCAATCACTTAATAAGAGAGATAACACCATGTTAGCTTTGGCCTTGAAAAGATGAGCATTGTAATCCCATGCAGAATGAAATGCAAATCTATCTTAAAATGCAAATGCAAAATGAAATGCAATGCAATGATCAGACCAGAGTCATTGCTTTGTTTCATCATTGAGCCTTTAAAATGTGGGAAGTGAGTGCAAACATCAATGGTATAACTGAACCACGATGACCTGAGCACTACTTTCCTGGGTTTTGATATTGCAAGTTAGCACAAGCATCGAGGTATAATTGAATCAAGATGACCAGAGTGTTGCTTGCGTAAAACAGGCAGTATTAACCATTTCTATATGCAAGTCCGAAATCTCTTTGATGATACTCTGATGTCATTTCCTTAGACAACTTTGCACATATTAATGATTAATTTATAGATAGTAAACAAGAAAAATATCACATTCCTTCCTCGTTCTTCTAGTCAAAGACATCCTGGAGTTACTCAGAAATCATGATAGCGAAAATCAAAATAAAATAGTTGAACCATTATTGCCAAAGTGTTAAAATCATGAGTCAAGATATATCATCCATTGATATGTGTTTTGTCATGTTTAGATTGATATGTGATAGTTAATGGTTGACAATGTGATCTTGTGTTCAATGTTGGATGTATCTCAGTTTTTCGTTTGACAAGCATTGTCTGACTGTTGTTCTACCTGCTTTGATTAAGCTCAAAATGATTGCAACTTTTTGCCCCCAACCAGGTTCAGGATTTTGCCCCCAGCCTAGAAACAAGCCTTATTATGATATAGTCAATGATCCAAATCATGACGAGAAATCACTTGGGATGCCTGCATATGTACAAAGGCTTTATGATGAACATGAACAGTGCTAATGGAAAAGAATGCAAGTGGAAGAATGCACGAACCAATAGATGGCAGAGCTAGCCGACAGATAGCGCCTGTTTGCCATGTTTTCACCATCTGTTTTTATTGCAGTTTTTCTCATATTTGATTTTTTACTATTTTTGCATTTTCTGCTTTTTCACTGTTTTTGGATTTTTCTGCTTTTTTCACTATTTTTGGATTTTTTGCTTTTTCACTGTTTTTGGATTTTTTTTGCTTTTTCACTGTTTTTGGATTTTTTTTGCTTTTTCACTGTTTTTGGATTTTTTAGACATAAAACTTCTTTAGATGCATGTTATTGATGGGTTCCTCGAGTTGATCTTCGTCTTGTGTTGATAGCTGATATGCCCCTGACCCAAATACTGTTGTGACCACAAATGGACCTAACCCGTTTGGTTCAAATTTTCCCTTCTTTTCTCGATCTGACTGATTTCGTGGATTTTCCTTTAGTACTAGTTCTCCCACTTGAAAGATTTGTGGTTTGACCTTGTGATTATAACGTCAGCACATTCTTTTCTAATATACCTTTAGATGATCAAAGGCATTTTGTGTTCTTTCATGGATTAGTTCTAACTCTTGCAGTCTAGATACTCGTTGTTCTTCATCTGGGATAAGTCCTTTTAGTGATACACGTAGAAAGGGTATCTCTACTTCAATTGGCAATATGGCTTCTGATCCATATACAAGAGAAAAAGGTGTGGCACCTGTTGGTGTGCAGATACTGGTGCGGTAGGCCCAGAGAGCAGGGTTTAATTGAATATGTCAATATTTCCCAGCATCGTTCAGTGTCTTTTTGAGGATTTTTAGAATAGTTTTGTTAGATGCTTCTGCTTGCCCATTCCCTTATGGATAATAGGGTGTGGAGAATCTGTGCTGGATCTTAAACTTCTCACATAGCTCTTGTACATCCTGATTCTTGAATGGTCGCCCATTATCAGTGATAATGGTCATTAGTATTCCATAACGATAGATGATGTAATTCAAGATAAATGTAGCAATTTGTTTTCCTATGATATTTGTGAGAGGTACTGCCTCGATCCATTTTGTAAAATATTCTGTAGCTACAAGGATGAATTTGTGACCATTAGATGAAGAAGGATTTATTTTTCCTACTAGATCAAGACCCCATTGGCAGAAAGGCCAAGATGTTGCCAAAGCATGAAGTTCTTATGCTGGTGCATGAATCAAGTTCCCATGGATCTGACATTGTTTGCACGTTCTAGCTATCTGAAAAGAATCTTGTTCCATAGTTGGCCAATAATAGCCCAAGCGTATGAGTTTTTTCGAAAGGGTAAGACCACTTGAATGAGTACCACAAATGTCGTTATGGACTTCCTTTAAGGCCTTCTCAGATTCTTCTTGTTCGAGACATCTTAAAAGAGTATCGTCTAGACCTCGTTTAAATAGGGTATCCGCGACAAGTGTATAATGGGAGGATTGGCGAATAAAGTTTCTCTTTTGATTTTTTGATAAGTCAGGAGGTAAGATGTTATCTTTCAAGTATGTGTAAGTTTGGCCATAGCGGGAGGAATCATGTCCAATAAGTTGACAAATGGTTTAGGAATCAGGACAATTATGAGACGGGTAAAACAACTCTTCAACCAGGAATTCATAACGCTCTTGATTTTCTTGTGTTTGTAATAGAGAAGCAAGTGTTGCCATGGCATCTGCTCCTTTGTTATCATTTCTTGGAATTTGTTCAAAAGTGATTTCAACAAAATATTTCTTGAAGTATATACCATCTTTTTGTAAGGCATGAGTCTGTCATATTTTGTTTGATAGTCATCATTGATTTGATTGATGACAAGCTGAGAGTCTCCAAAGACCTGAAGTTGTGTAATGTTCCATTCTACAACCATTTTGATACCTGTAACCAAAGCTTCATACTCTGCAGTGTTGTCGGTGAATGGGAAGCTTAATTTGTATGCTTTCCGAATTGTATAACCTTGTGGTGTGATAAATAGAATTCCTACTCCTGATCTGTGCTGCGTATATGAACCATCAAAGTATAGTTGCCATGCTTTTGTTGTGACTGTTAGGATATCAGCGTTAGGAAACTCAATCTATAGAGGATGATCATCTTGAAGTGGTGCCTCTGCTAGTTGATCTGCGATGACTTGTCCCTTGATAGCTTTTCTGTCTACATACTCAATATCAAACTCACTTAGGATCATGATCCATTTTGCTAGTCGTCCTATCAATGTTGCCTTGCTGAGCAAATACTTCAATGGATCGATTTTAGCTATCAACTTGATGGAGTGAGATAATAGATAGTGTCTTAATTTTTGAGAAGCAAAAACTACCACCAAGCATGCTTTTTCTGTTGAGGAATAGTTGAGCTCGTATCCCACTAGTGTTCTGCTAATGTAGTAGATGGCTCTCTCTTTTCCTTCATTATCCTATTGTGCGAGCAAAACTCCTAATGATACTTCAGTGGTCGATACATAGAGCAATAACGACTTGTCTGAAATTGGTGACATTAGAATGGGTGGTTGCATGAGATATGCCTTGATCTTGTTGAATGCATCCTCACATTGATGGTCCCACTTGAAATGAACATTTTTATGTAATATATGGGTAAATGGTTGACATTTATCTGCTAGTTGAGCCACAAATCTTTTGATTGACTGCAGTCTTCCTTGTAGTGATCCGAGCTAACTTATATTCTTGGGAGATGCCATTTCCATGATTGCTTTGACCTCAGTTGGATCTACTTCGATACCTCTAGTTGAAACGATGTATCCCAATAGCTTTCTTGAAGTGACACCAAAGGCACATTTCTTAGGATTTAGTCATAGCTTGTATTGTTCTAACCGATCAAAGATCTTTTCCAATATTTCGATATGTTCTTCTCTGTTGTATGATTTTGCCAAGATGTCATCCACATAGTCTTCCATGAATGTATGCATCATGTCATGGAATATCGTTGTCATAGCTCTCTAATATGTGGCACCTGCATTCTTTAGTCCAAAAGGCATGATGTTCCAACAGAAAGTACCCCATGGTCATGTGAAAGTTGTCTTTTCTTGATCTTCAGGTGCTATTTTAATCTGATTGTATCTGGAGAAACCATCCATTAGCGAAAACATGGAGTGTCTAGCTGTTAAATCTACAATGATGTCAATGTTAGGCAAAGGAAAGTCATCCTTTGGACATGCATTATTAAGATCTTTGAAGTTTGTGCATACTCTGATACTTTTGTCTAGCTTTGAAACAGGAACGATGTTTGATACTCATTGAGGATATGCTATAGGTCTGATGAATCCTACATCCAGTAATTTTTTTAGTTCTGCTTTGACCAAGAGAGCAATATGTGGATGCATCTTTCTTAATTTCTGTTTGACTGGTTTGGCTCTTGGATTGACATTTAAGTGATGCATAATAAGCTTTGGATCTAATCTTGGTATGTCTGCATATGACTAGGCAAAATTGATTTGTCATCGTTTAAAGAATTCCATATATTCTTTCCTTTCTTTTTCTGACAGAGAAGTTGTTGGATGTAGGATCTTTGGTTGCTTTGATGTCCCAATATTAACTGCTTCTGTTGGTTCAATCAAAATTGATGACCTTTCTTGATAGTACTCAGGTAAAGTGTCAAATCTCCCATCTTCCAGCACCTCGAGGAGGTTTTCACCGTTAGATGCGTCCTTTCTTTTTACTTTTTCCTGATCTAATGTTGCTAAAAAATGGTTTTCAACATTAGACCTAATATTGTTTTCTTTATTTTCGCTTTTGTGACTAGGAGATTTGGCACCCACTTGTCTGGAAGATGCGCTGCTGAAATTCCTAGTGGAAGTTTTCGTGGGTTCGATTGCATTAAGATATATAGATATGGCATAGTCATTTGGAAAGGTATCAATGGCAGTATGTCCTTCATTTTCCCATTCAATAAGTTCGGGGTGGAGTAGAGGTAAAGGATCATCAGGTTGAGATGTTTTGAGAGTATTTAGGGTCATGATCGAGTTATCAAAGTTTTCGATATGTATGTCAATGTGTAGAACGATACCCTCATCAGAATGACCTCACCCAAGAAGTTCTTGATCATCCTCAATTAAGTCCAAGTCAGCCGAATGTGATTCTAATTCAAGTGAACTAGTTCCTAACATTTTTCCTGCATATGTGTGAACTACATCGACTCCTACATCTTCTTTAAAGCAATTTTCTTCAGCTGATTCTTCAGAATGATAGGAATCCCATTCCCATTCGTCAAAATTTGTCTCACTTGCAACTTGCAATCTACAAATTTGTTCATATAGCTTTTGATGTGTTTCTTCTGTTTGTCTTGCTATATCTTTCCTTCTTTCATGTTCAACTTCTTCTGGACTGAGATTGAGTTCTGTCAACTTTACTATCAGCTCTCCTTGATTATTAGTACTAGGTTCATGCTTGTTTTGATTGAGAGTTAATGCTGCTTGGGAGGTACTATTGGTTTGTTTCACTTGTTGATTTGAGGATTGTTTCTTTTGCCATTTAATGTTTGGTTATGCTTGTTTCTTTGCAGATGCTTCTTCCCTTTCAATTGCAAGTTGTTCGTGTCTATTTTCATATTCCTCTTGGTGCTGATTAGAGAATATGTCTTCTGGTAAAGTAACTTGTCCATACCCTAAGTCTGCTTTGTCTGTAGCTTGCTAAGTGTGAGGTTGGATAGGTTCTGAGATACCTTCTTTTCTTTTTCCTATAGGATTTGTTCCAGTGTATCCCATCTTTTGAAGAATGTTGAATCCTTTTCCATATTTTTCTATAGGTATTCTGACATTGTTGACCTTTTGTTGAACTTCTTCATCTTTGTATAGCCACTGTAGCACATCTTTGTCTTATGTCTCCTCTGATAAGGTTCCAGCACTAATGAATGCTCCATCAAATATCGGAAGATGTTTCACAATTGGTTGTTGTTTAGAGTTTGATGGTTTTCCAAAGGATTTAGGAGAGAGTGTTAATTGTGATATTGAGTATTATCCGTTTCCTTGATCTCTTACCTGCATTTTTTTCCATACTTGATAAAATAGAGGCAAATTATTGTTCTTTGGATTGTGTGTTCGAAGATGACGCCTCCCTATTATGAGGAACAATGACTTCTTGAGCCATTTTTAGATTGCTACAATATTGGAATGGATTTGAATCTGCAGATATTGTGATTTATTATCCATTATAGGGAAATTTGACACACTGATGATAGGTTGATGGGACATCTTGCAAGTCATGTATCCATGGTCTCCCTAGGAGTATATTATATGATAAGTCCAAGTCCAGAACTTGGCATGCTATATTTTTCTGTAAAGGTCCCACTCTGATGGGTAGCATCACAATTCCCTTGGAGGAACGTTCTTCTTCATCATAGGCTTTTATGGTGATCTTTTTGTGGGGATCAACTGCATCTTCTGAATATCCTAAGGCACAAACAAGACTCAATGAACAAATATTTAGGCCAGCTCCACCGTCTATTAGAACATGTTTAACTCACGTTTTGTGAACGAGGACTTCAATATGCAAAGGAGCGTTGTGGGGATGTTGCAAGGACATATCATCTTCTTCGGTAAATGATAAGCAGTGAGGAGTTGTGAGGTGTCCCACCATGGTTTGGAATTGATCTATATCAAGATCTTTGGACACTATGGTATCTACCAATGCTCGTTCAAGAATCTCTTTGTGTGCAGGTGACAGCTTTAAAAGTTCTAAGATGGATATTTGTGCGGGTGTTTTCTATAATTGATCCACTAGATTGTATTGTTTGGTAGTGGATGACGTGTTTATTGTAGGACCCATAAAAACCACTTTGGCTTTGCTTCGTGTGATAACATGAGCAGGTTCGTGATGTTGTTGCTCTTTAACCACGATTACATTTACCATATTGTCATATGCATGAGCATAGTTTACCTTTGCTTTACCTTTACTGTTCTGCCTTGTTGATGATTCACCCTTCTCATAATTAGGAAGCGAAGTTTTGAAAGTTGTGTGAGATTCGTTTGTTGTATGTCCATCCACAGTTATTATTCCATTATCAATCAAATCTTGGATGACATGTTTTAATCGTTGACAAGCATCTGTTTGGTGTCCTTTGTTTCGATGGAAATCACAATAATGGTTGTCATTCCACCAAGCAGGTTTTACCTTGGGTTCAAAGTTTCTTTCTTTTGGTAAAGTAATCAATTTGTTTGCGATGAGTGTTTTTAATGCGGACCCAAGGGGTTCACCAATGTTTGTAAATTGTCTTCGAAAGAAGTTTTTGATAGTTGCTTTTTGGTGATTGTTGTTTTGTTGAGCTGCTGCTGAGTGATTGGATAAATTAAAAACCAGTTGCTTTGGTTTTACATTGTTGTTATCCACTATCCCATCATTGACAACATTACGATTTCTATTCCAAAACTTTGGTTTATCATTGTGATTGTTGTTGTTAGTGTTGTTAGGAGGGTGAACTCCTTCTTTGAATATTTTCAACTCACATTTCTTTATCATGGCTTCCTCCATTCTGATTCCATTATCAATCATTTTCGCGAAACTTTGATTTCCTTGCATTTTTAAGTAATAACTCATTTGATCATTTAAGTTGTCTATGAATATGCCCATTTTTTCATACTCTAGTATTGTACGAGGATACCTCAAAGCTAACCACCTCCATCGTTGTAAGAATGTCATGAAGGGTTCTCCACTCTTTTGTTTTGTTTTACACATGTCTAACATAGTTACTTCATGTTGGATGTTATAAGAGTATTATGAAACAAACTTATCCACCAATTCTGAGAATGATCTGATTCCAGGTGTAAGTTTGGAGAACCATTCCATAGCTAGTCCAGTTAAGCTTTTCGGAAATAGTCTCATTAGGTATGTATCCTCATGTGCAAACTCCATACTCACTGTTAAAAATTCCCTTATCTGATCTTGAGGGTCAGTGCTTCCATCATATTTTTCGTATCTAGGAGTTTCAAAACCTATAGGAAATGATCTCATGTTTAGGTTTTTGTCGAATGGATAAGGACAGATTTCTTGAAGTGAGTATCTTCTAACATTTCCTCTTTGCATATCTTGAATTTGCATTTGTAGTGTTTGTATTTGTTGTGTGAGAGTTGTGATAGGATTATCCACATGATTTGTTCTTGCATAGCCATGATTTTGCATTCTAGGAGGATCTTGATCTCTTCTGATATCATTTCTATCCCTTCTTGTATCCTCATTGGATCGAGCGTTATTTAGAATTTCTACTTCATCCCCTATGGGAATGTAAGTTTCCTCATTGTTTCTAGTGTTACTAGGAATTGACGTGTCATTGAGTTTGAGACCAAAAATATCCTCGTATTGTTCGTTATTAAGGGGGGGTTCATTTCTCTTTTGTGTCAATTTGTTCACATCAAATCTTGGGGGAGTTTAGCACCATATTTTGCTAACATTAGGAAATATTTTTCTTTTTCTCCCTCCAATATTTTCTGCATAAATTTATCGAATTGAGGATCTTTTTGATATCTCTGACATGTTGTTCTTTTATTTCCTCTTCAACTTGTATTTCATCTTCGTGTTCCATGTTTTTATAGTCTTGAGTTATTTCAAATGTTTCTATTTCTGTTTCTGCAATCTTTTGTCTCTAAGCCCTGGTTAGAACGGGCATACACGTGTTTTGAATGTTTTTCGAGGTTTAAATCTTGTTTAATGTGTTATAGTAAGTGATCGATTGTTGAGGTACAAGTTTTAGATGGATAGACACGAAATGATCTTTTCAAGTATTTGCTTGTTTGCAAGTTTCTTGATCTTAGTTTTGGAGTGCAGATTTTGTGATTTTTGATATGACCAAGTTCAAATAGGAACAATATATCCTATGATAAAGAATGAGGTTATTTTGATCAAGCGTTGTAGTTTCATGATTAAAGGATGATAGATCCTGATGAGAAACTATCTTTGAACGATCAGTTTATCAAAGACAATGTGGTGTTGCACTTTAAGGTGTTTGATCTTTAACTTGTTTGAGGTGAATACTTGAAACTTCTGTGTGTCTTGTTCTTGAATCTATTTTGACAGAAGATAACATGATTGAATGACCCAACAAGATGACCTACTCTCTATGTTTGACTGTTTGAGAAATGGGTTGTTTTTGTTTTCTGATTTTGATGCAGTTTACCAGAAACACTGACAAAATGACCAGAAACTCTGCTATACTGACTAGAAACACTAATAAACAAACCAGAAATGTTGTTTTGCACACCAGAAATGCTGACAGACAGACCAGAAATGTTGAGAAGTAGACCAGAAACTTTGACAGACAGACCAAAAAAGCTGTCAGACAGACCAGGAATGCTGACAGACAAACCAGGAATGTTGTTTTGCAAACCAGAAATGCTGACAGACTAACTAGAAATGCTGACAGACAGACCAAGAATGCTGACAGACAAACCAGGAATGTTGGTAGATAGACCAGGAACGTTGTTTTGCGATACAACGACTCTAAAGTTCAAATGATAATGTGTAGAGCAAATTAAGTTTTTGAACTTGGAAGGTTTCAATTTTGACCCAAATTTGTGATTTTCAAACTCAAAAAATGGATATGTAGAGCTAGCAAGTACAAATTAGGAGATTTGATGTTGTAACACGAGCAATTTGACATGCAACTCCCAAGAGTTGTAGATTAGACCAAGGGATGTGACCTTTAGACCAAGAGTGCTACTGTTTAGACCAGGAACTCTGCTATACTGACCAGAAACGCTGCTAAACTAACCAGAAACGCTGGAAAATTTACTAGAAATGCTGGAAAACAGACCAAGAACGCTAATGTGTAAACCAGAAACTCTGATGTTTAGACCAGAAACTCTAATGTGCTCAACCTTGGAGAGTTAATGTTGAAATATGAGAAATTTGACATTCACACCAAGAGAGCTGACGTTTGGACTGGAAATGCGACTGTTTGGACCATAGGTACGATTGTTTGAACTATAGATGTGATTGTTTGAATTAACAGTGCTAATGTTTGGACCCAAAAAGAGCTAATGTTTGCACTGTGAATGCGAGTGTTTGGACCGTAGATGTGATTGTTTTGACTGAAAGAGCTAATCTACTGTGAAACTTGTGAATTTGACCATTTGAAGTTTGATTTTTCAATGTTTGTTGTATTTCAATGGATGATATATTGACTTGAATTACAAACACGGAATTCAGATTGTATTTTTGTCCCAAAGGACACATAAAGTGTATGTTCAAGAAGCTTTAAAGAAAGCCCAAGTTTTCACGGGTTTTGAACAATTTGAAAAGACATCAGTCAGTCTATCCTAAGGAGATTGGCTTCATTATTAGTTCTTAGCCCACAACTTGGTACCCTATCAGCTCACACAACCTTGTCACCCCCTAAAGGGCGCCCATGTTTTTGCCTTTGCGAGAGCTAGTGGAGTCCCGTTATGAGCCTAGCAATAAGGTCTCAAAAGTGGAGTTCGCACATATGCTCAAGAGGGACATATGGTGAGTATCTTAAGGAGAGATTCTTCCCCCTCCATGTACTAAGAATTTAATAATGTTCGGAGGTAAACCAGGTAGCTTATAATTTACTTGGAACTAGTAAGGGATCCATTCGACACGTCAAGGTATAAACTCAATTAAGAGGTCTCCCAACTTTGAAAACCAAGGTTTGATATACTCGAAGGTATGGAGGAGAGCTATTCCCAAGCACTGTCGTTGCTTTGATTTTCATCAAAAACACATTTATTTTATAGTGGGTTGGAGTACTTGGCGTTAGTCGTTCCCACTTAGGTCGCTCCCCTCTCACTGGCCTTAAGGGCTAAGAGTTAATAACTCCTTGGGAGGGTAGGCCTGCTAAAGAAATGCACTATTGAAAGCAAAGGACGAGTCTGGTTTTTTGATCACCTAAGAAAGGTGAGAGCATACTCGCGTATCATCAAAACATATAAGACATGTTTGTTCATTTCCATTATAATTAGTCTATGTGCCTAATTTAACAAATATAAGTGCAAAATCCCGCGACTGCAAAAAAAGTTAGTGGTTTATGTTGCATTCTTTGACGACGAAATAGTTTACGACTCCAATCTTTCATAGCGAAATAAGTACCTGCAAAACCAACAATCTGTGAATTAAGTTCAGGAAAATAATAGTCCAGAAGTAGAAATGAGGAATGCAACATACAATATTTGCAAAATTAATAAAAAACTAAAAACGCCATCAAATTGACCAAGAACGCCATCATATATGCCAAGAACGTTGCTCTGCACACCAGAAATGTTGTTCTACACACCAAAAACATTGTTAAACATACTGAAAACGCTGACAAATGTACCAAAAATGCCACCATACATACCAAAAATGCTAAAGTACAGACTGAAAGCGCTAAGGTACAAAAAAACATAAAAATAGAGTTGAGGAATCTCCCATAAAAGCCATTTGGGGTGCCGAAACGCCATAATAGAGACCAAGAACGCTATTCGAGAGCCCAAGAGAGCTAATCTGCACTTCGGAAGAGCTAATCCACCTGTTAATGAAATTTCCTGCGAGCAAACTTGTTAAAGATCAAAGGGGCTAGGCCCCACAGTGGGCGCCAATAAATGTGATGCTAAAAATATGGTTAGTATAAGAGGCATACACATATAATGAGACAATAAAAACATAATTGAAAAGCTTAATTGAAAACTAGATTAGAAATGCAAACTACAAGCCTTCCTTGAAATGTCCCATTTTCCTCTATTCTTGAGGACCTTGAAGGTGCTGGATTGATGGGCTCTCAGCGGAGCAGTGACCTCCAAAGTGATAACTCAAGAGTTGAGTAGCTATTTGATCATGATTGACTATGGAGATGATATGAAATGCATGATTTAAGAAACTAGATTAATATGCTATAATAAATCCAAAAGCTAATTACTAGATAATTGAAATGCAAATTGCCTATAGTAATGATGTCTAAATTGATATGAGATGGGATCCATATTGCTCCAAAATGGGGGATATTTATAGGAATTCCAAGGCCAAAGCTGAGGTGGCAAGAATTGGCAGTGCAGATTTGATCTGAAGATATCAAGGGCCAAGATTGAGGAAGTTGGAGAAGAGGATGGAGGAAGAGACACTTTTCATCTCTGTGGTAACAAGTGTCAAGGAGCCTTGCTCATGAGAGGGCAAGTGTCCAAGGGAGGAGACATGTGGCAAAAGTGCCATGTGTCTCAAGGAGAGAATATCCACACCATGGGAGGTTAGGATAAGGAGTTTAGAATGTGCAAGATTGGATAGGGTTAGTTAGACCCAAGATTAGATTGAATGGGTTAAGTTAGGGGATGTTTACGTTGGGTGGTTAAAGTTAGGAGCCATGTGCTCATTTGAATTTAGAAATTCAAATAATTGGAAAATGGTAATTAATCTCAACAAACTTGAGTTTGTTAATCTTAATTAGGGATTAGAAGAATTGATTAATATGGGGAGACATTAATTAATTTAGAATTAATTAATCAAAGGGGGATATGAGATGAACTATATAAATAAATCATTTAGATTTATTTACTAGTAGATGAATAGAGAAATTAATTAAATTGCTTGTGAATTCAATTAATTGGGAAGGGGAATTAATCAAATAACTACGTATTTAATTAACTATCTTTAGACCATTTTTAGTTGTATACAGTAATTAGCATTTACTACTGTTGAAGTGATTTGATTTACAAGTAGCCAGTTTTGGCTTGTAAATAGTCATTTTCTTGTAAATATGGTTGCCCCATGAGTCCCACATGTGTTGCCAGCACGGCTAGTTAGGGCATGGTTGGCAACCTCCTGTAAATTGTAAATACGTAGGTTCAAGTGTTGGAGAAGTGTTTGGATATGACTGCTACCTCATTCTAGGCGAGTCCAGGAGCAACCTGGCTAGAGAAGAAGAGGTGAAAAAGTGTTGAAGAGTGCAGAGGTGAATGAAAGAACACCATTTATGAATTTGGAGGAGTTCATGGGGTTGGGGCAGACTTGTATGTACAAGGAGGAGTCTTGAAGAATCCATTTAATAGCAAAACCTCAAATTGCCTACTCACTGACGGTTAAAGCCCTTAAAAACCCTACAAACCCTCATTTTGGGGTTCATACCTTGTACGTTTAGACCAAGGCCTAAAACCACAAAAATCTATTAGGAATGGGTGTATCTTTGAAGAAAAGTTAAACTTGTTTGGGGGTTCTTTGAGTCGTTTTCCTCCAAGCTCTAGAAAACCGGTCTTGGAGGCCTAATTAGGCCTATTTCCTTGTAGCCCTTTTTTGGGCAAGATTGTGAAACCGGTAGGAAAACTTAAGGTTGCAATTCACCAATGGAATCCATAGGCACTAAAAACATGTTAGAAGACCTTATTACACCTCTGCAACATCTCACATCAATTGGGGGTCATTATGACAAGTTGAGGCTATGAGGCTAAGATTGAGCACCTGAGAAGCACAGTGAATTGATAGGGTTCCTAACCAAAACACCTGAAGCAGACACCCTAGTAGGGACAAGAATCAAGCCCTAGAAGAGAGTGAGAGGGACTTGGAGGCCTAGAAAGCAACTAGGTTTGGTGAGTTGGTGGAATTGAGCAACATCAACTTAGGAGGTGTTGAGCAGGGTAGGTTAATTCTATCATAAATGAAGAAGGCCAACCTCAATGTCACTATGTGGGAGGCCCTTTCGATCCCATGTCAAAGGGATTTTCTCAAGGAAGCATTGAAAGACATCAATTAGTCAGGTGATGAGGCAACAGTCAGCAAGAAGGTAGTCTCCACCAGTTTGGTGCAACCCATGGCAGAGGAAGATTCAAGCAAGATCAGCAAGCCTCCCCCCTTCTATCTCTCTTTAATCATAGGAGATAACTTAGTTCGCAATTGCATGATAAAATCAGGAGCTAGTAGCTCATTCATGCTTAAGAAGGTAGTTGATCTTCTTGGCATAAAATATGAACCTGTGACTAAAGGGGTAGTCCAATTGGATGGCACTTCTATTAAGACAGTAGGGGTTGTTAAAAATTTGAAGTTAACCTTGCATGCATGTTCTGGTTGCAATCTTGCAAGACATATCAATCATCGACCTTCCTGCCTTCTTTGCCATTTGCCTGTCTAGAGACTTCACCGCCAAGATAGGTGGGTACCTATCTTCTGATTGGTCCCACGTGCTATTATGAACAAGGTATGGTACCAAGGTTACCATAAGGGCAGAACCAATTGCACAAAATTACATTGAGCCTTACACCCCCAACCCTATAAACATGAATTGCACTTTGCACGAAGAGGGGGAGGAGTGTACTTTTCGTGAGCCTGCTACTCTTTTGCAAGAGGTCCCTGATTGTTTGATGGATGAATGGGCCAATGCTTTTCAGTTTGATCCATTAGCTGAGACTGAAGAGACTGAGCTTGGCACCTATTGTATCCATGAAGAGGATACTCCTATCCCTAACCTCATCAAGACACGAGGAGATTCAGAGGGGTTATGGAGCATTTTTTTGATGGTTCAAGAAACAAGAATGGTGCAGGTGTCAGTGTGATGCTTGTTTCTCCTGAGCAAGAGAAATACTTCTTCTCTTTTAGGCTTTAGTTTGGCTGCACCAACAATGTTGTTGAGTATGAAGCCTTGATCGAAGGTCTCCAACTTGCACCAAATAGAAAGATCAGATCTTTGCAAGTATTTGGAGATAGAGAATTGGTTGTTAATCATATCCAAGCTTGGAGTATAACAAAGAACAACCTACTCAAATAATACAAACACAAGGTTTGGGACTTGATTGAAGGATTCAAGGCCTTCAATGTCCAGAGTATTCCTAGAGATCAGAACAAGCATGATGATAGTCTTGTAGTGGTTGGTGCTCACTTAGAGATACCAACACATGTTGCAAGCAAGAAGGAAAAACACATCAGGCTTGTTGTGAGACCTGTTCTCCCAAACAATCAGGTAAATTGGTAGGTGTTCGAAAATGATCAACAAATTATTAACTTCTTGCAAAATGAAGCAAAGTTCTCTGCTAAAAATCAATCTAAGCTGCAAGATCAGTATGGAGATCAAATCATGTATCTCAACTCCAACAAGTTGCCTAAAGGTTTAGTTACCTTGGAGGGCATTTCAACTCAGATGATCAATTGAAGAATAAGATGAACTTGGCTACAAAGAAGGGTGATTACAAGCCAAATGTTGTTGCCGAGGGTTCATCTCTAAACTTGGGCAAGTTATGTTCCTCAATTGAACAAGAGGCCTTTGTTGAGCTTTGTCAAAAATATGATGACATGGTTGCTTGGACCTATGAAGATTTGAAGGGTTTTGACCCTAGCTTAGCCCAACATACTATAGAGCTAAACCCAGATGCAAAGCTAGTTAGACAAAAGCAAAGGCCAATAAACCCAAAGATTGAGCCACTAATGAGGAAGGAGTTGACCAAGCTCATAAAATCCAATATCATCTTCCCTATCAAGCACTCTTCTTAGGTGGCCAACCTTGTCCCTGTAAGGAAGAATAATGGGGAAATCAAACTGTAGACACCTAAAAATGTCTCATTGATCATGTACTAATTATTCCTCTAATTGATTAAATAATTCTCTAATTAATTTAATTAACTATTTCTTCTAATTTCGTATTTCCTCATCATCTTACTAATTATTCTATTTCCTATTCTATCATCATTTAATCATTTTAATCATTTCCTAGATATTAATTAAATATTTATTATTTAATTAATTGTGATTTAATTCCTTTAATTCAAATAATCTATATTATTTAATTAAATTCAATTTCTAAATAATTAAATAGTTTCTTTAAATTATTTAATTAGCTAATTAATTCTGATTATTTCCCCAATTTAAATAATCTTTATTATTTAATTAAATTAATTCTCAATCCTATCATCATCTAATCATTCAACTCTCTTCTAAATATTAATTAAATATTTATTATTTAATTAATTATGATTTAATCCTTTAATTTAAATAATCTTTATTATTTAATTAAATTCTATTTCTAAAATAATTAAATAGTTTCTTTAAATTATTTAATTAACTAATTGATTCTTCTAGTTCTCCAAATTCTAATTTCATTTAATTTCTTATTCTTCTAATTTCTTCCAAATTCAATTACATGTGCATGATTTCAAAAACCAAATTGAAAATCAAAGTCAAGTTCTAAATATATTCAAATACTAAATTGAATTAAATAAATTCAATTATTTGAATTAAAATCTCATGCAAAGATTAAATTGAAAATCTGAATCTAAATGCAAGCACATGCTAAATTAATTAATTCAATCAATTAATTAATTAAATCATTTATCTCTTCAACTTCTATTTTCATCTTTCAGTTAACTTTGTCTAAATTAAGCTTTCTGTGTCATCTTCTTTATTTCCACCAATAATTCTTTTTCTTCCTTCAGTCAACTTTTTCTCAATCAGTTGACTCAATTAATCTATTGAATCTATTTTGTTTCACTCCTACAATCAATAGTTCAACTATCAATTTTTATGTGAGCTCACCTGTGTTCCACCTCTTGATCAATCCGTTCCACCTTTCAATCAATCTTCTCCAAAAATCTATAAATTGAGCATTCAATCTCCATTTTCAATAATCAAAAACTTTGAATCTTTGTGTCACTTGCAGGTTACCAGCACAATATCTGAGAGCCATCATACTACGAAGAGGAGAAGAGCAATGGAAGCAATACACGATCTTGGGATAGGGAGTTTTGATTTCATTTGATTATTTTAGTTCCTATTTGCTTGTTTGTGTTATTCCATTGTCTTATTTGTTAGATTCTTTGGTTAGAAGGGATTCGTGATTTCCCTTTTGCTTCTAACCGATTAGTTATTTTTAAGATGAATTTTACATGTATACAAAAACTATGTATAGACTTTAGGGACCTCAACAGAGCCTCCCTCGAGGATCATTATCCCCTTCCCTCCATGGAGCAGATTCTCCAAAAGGTCAGTGGCTCAGAAATATTTTCATTCTTGGATGGGTATTCAGGCTACAATCAAATTTTAGTCCAAGAATTAGACCAATACAAGACTACATTTACTACTAAGTGGGTACTTGTGCTTATTGCAAGATGCCTTTTGGGATAACCAGTGTAGGTGCCGTGTTTCAAAGAGAAATGGACATGGCTTTCAAGGGTGTATTAGCAAAATTTGTGCTTATATACCTTGACGACATAACTGTTTATTCAAAGCATGCAGTTGACCATCTGGGTCATCTTGAGCAAGTTTTCATGAAATACAAGGAGTATGGTGTGTCCTTGAGCCTAGCAAGTGTGCATTTTCTATTGATCAAGGAAGATTGCTAGGACATATCATATCCAAGAATGACTTGACCATTAATCCAAAGCGAGTGGAGGCTAGCCTTTCTCTTCCACTCCCCAGTCACAAGAAAGGATTGCAAAGTTTCCTTGGTAGGATCAACTTTGCGAGGAGGTTCATTCCCAACCTTGCCACCATGGTAAAACCTCTCACCTCCATGTTGAAGAAAAATTTGGCTTTCAGTTGGACCAAGGAGGGAAGGGTCGGTTTTGAAGCTCAATTAAACAAGCAATTGCTCAGGCTCCTACTCTTGTCAATCCTAGCTATGAAAGGGATTTTATCCTATACCTTCGGAGGAGGATCCAGCATCTCAGTTGTCCTAACATAGTTGAACGATGATAATTTGGAGAACCCTATTGCTTTCTTTAGTGAGGGGTTAAAGGACTATGAGCTTAAGTATAGATATGTAGAGAAGCAGGTCCACACTGTTGTAAGGCCATTAAAAAGGTTCAGACACATGTTGTCTAACAACAGGATACAACTCTTAGTTCCACATGCTAGTGTCAAGGATTTCCTTTTAAACAAGGACATCGACGAGGAAAGGGCTAGGTGGATAACCAAGTGTTTTCCTCGCCAATAGGAACAATAACTAGAGCTAAAGTCTCAACCCAAATATAGGTCATTCATTCTATTTAGTTATTATCTCCATGACTGAAGTTCATTTACTCATCAACCTAGGGACGTATTACTTGAAATGGGTCTGCACTATATATGCACTAAGTTTCTGCGATAGTTATTATGCACTACTGCAACAACTAAATCTATTTGAAACAAACAAGTGAAAACATAATAACTGAATGGCTACAAGAAAGCTTGACATTAATAGAAGATTCTAATTAAATAACTATTAGCTAAGTTCAGAGTTGGCAAATAGGAATTACTCTGTCTGCTTGGCTGCAGGAACAGTCACAAGATCTGGTTCCAGTGGCTGTAGGAACAGTCAGTCGCTAGAACATCTACTACAGCAAAGGGAAAACTTAATCTAACAAACGCATAGGAATACTCACCAAGTGGGCCACATTGGATGAGTGTATCCAGACTTTAAAGATTACTATATATACTCATAATAACATAACTTTTATTCATTGTTTTCAAAAGTCGATACAACATATGAAATGAAAGAAATGCTTCAGGTTCTTAAAAACACTGACTCACGTTGTTTAACCTTTGAGAAGAGGCGCAGGCCTTTATTTAAAAGAAAACTATAACAAACTTCCTACAATATAGACCACACCCATGAAATGAGGCAAAAAACGTTTATGTTTACTAAGAGAAGAAGTTAATCCACAAAAAACATGGAACTCAGCTAAATCATAGCCAAGAATATAACATGGCGGTGTTACAAGATTGATGTTTGTTGAAGACAAACATAAATGAATCTGGCATTGCTTTGCTATTCCTTTGTCAATTCTTACGCACACCGTCTTCTCTATTGTTTTGAATGTTTAACCACCCTTGAATGTCTCCAACTGCTTTTATGACGTGTTTCACCATCTGGCTTGCAATAACTGCTTTTGCAACATCTCATTTATTCTTACATTTAAAAGATAGAACATACATGCATACATACACATACACACACACACACACACACACACACACACACACACACACACACACACACACACACACACACACACACACACACACACACACACACACACACATATCTGTGTGTGTGTGTGTGTGTGTTCATTAATCATAAAACTCATTCATTCACACATAATATTACCTATGATAATCCGCATGGCAACATGAATAATAGGTCAAAATAATACAGGATTTAATGGGTTTAGTTATCATCCATAATGCACATAGTCAAACTTTAATACATCACATGACTCAAACACTATCCCAATATGCAACTTAAAACATGACAAAAACTTATGAGTTATAGGAATAAAAGAGCTATTATTTTAGCTCATCGTGCCCCCCAACTTAATGTCTTGTTGATCCTCCAGCAAGAGGAAAATTTCTTATCCGGGCACCGACTCGTAAATCACCTATGGTTCCTTGTCATGTTCCTCCCATAGCCAAGTTCCAATAAAACCCCTTCATCTTTTCTAGCCTAGTCCATCTGACTTCCTCTGTGGCCTCTTCATATGGTTTGTTTGTAACCCTGCATCCCATCAATGACCACATAAGGACATGTGGCTGAAATATCAAGGGTAGCCAGTTATTGCTTTTTGTCCTACCCAAGTGGATGTACTTGGGAGCTCTTTCTGTGGCTGCATGATAATTAGGCACTAAATGGGGTTCACCCTGTTTTAGGTCTTTTGGGAGATTATTCCAACACTGAACCAAACATTCAGCTGCAGCTTGATTTTCATTTTCAACCAAATGCTCATATTCCTGAAATGCTTCCTCTCTCAATGGTAAAACCTGGCTTCTGACATCAGGTCTAGTCAACAACTTCTACCAGTCATAGTACATATATCGTGGGTTTTTGGCTTCAACTCTTAGTGGCAGTGGGCAATCAAACTCCAAATTTTTGTATGTTCTAGCCTGTGTTCCCATACTGATTTCATTTTGTATCCATGACATCAATGCTTTTAATTGAATGTCACCAATGTATAGTAAGGGATTATATTTGTTGTTAGAAGGCACAACATATTATGCAAATAAAATTCACATAAAAAATTCTTAACAGTTGTAGGAGAGTTTTGATAAACATTATAAAATTCCTATGGAGTATCTAGAGAAGGACTGAGATCCCTAACAATGCGATTTAGCTTGAAACATAAATACTACTCCTTCAAATATAAAACATAAACTCTTAGAGGAGCCCTACACTGCATCAATTCAGAAACCATGTTTGCAACTGTGTCTACTTTGGTTTGTAATTCAACAATCTGATTGTCCCTCTTTTCAATATCTTTATGTTGTTTACCAATAATTCCTTGTAACCTAGCCCTTTCTATCTCCCACTGATAAACTAGTGAGAGATGAAGGGAGCCTATGAGTTGTTACCTAAGGGTGTGAGATCTCTTCAACCAGTTCTTCAAACTATTCTTCTACATGTGCCAAAATTGATAGTATGTCGGCTCATTATTCTTCATGAGGTTGAATCTTTGTCTGACTTACATGCCCTACTTATGACGTTTCCACATAAATGACTTCAATCACATCCCCTACTACTTGAGTTCTTCGTTTACCCTATTGACTCCTTCTTAATTGCATTTCCTGAGTGGTTGCGGGAGGTGTTGCTGTAGTAGAATTTCCCTTTACCTTGCACCTTTTAGCTGCAGGAGAAACCTGCACTACTTGAGGCCGTTCTACAGTCTCTTCCTCTGCATCAACTATTTTTGTTTATTTCCCTTTCCTTCCAGAAGATGTTGCTCCACTTTGAGACTGAGTGGAGGGCTACTCAATATTTGGTTCAATTACCATTTCCTCTGCAATAGGCAAGGCTTCTTTGGCAATAAGAGGTTCGTTCGCTGCAGAAACCCTAGGAGATGAGGGTTCTCCGATATCTTCCTCTTGAGCTGCAATTTCTTCTGCAACATGAATATTTTCCTCCCCAAATTGTAGGATATCTTCAAACTCTCCCCATGCCATCTATGAGACATCTCTAAGAGAACATTCTACCAACAATTTGATCAAGTCGCGATGACTAACATAATGATTACCACCCTTTTGTGTTTCCTTTGCACTTATGGAAATATGATGATACAAGAAATTGAGAACATTCATCCTTTGACCATGTCATAGATGACTCAGTGATTTAAAATGAACCGAATGCAAATTTGAGTACCTACCATCAGAGGTAATATATTTCAACACATAAAATGCAACTTGGGGTCATTTTGCTGGAAGAGATGTCCGTTTGGTTCCCTGCTTGTCCACACTTAGGGGTCCATCTACTGGGTGAGTAAACTCTGCCCTAGAGCTTCTTGCATCTTTAAGCTCAAGAAACAGTTCTCCCTCCTGCGGCAACCCAGTGACTTCGGCTATTCGTAAATCTGTTGCAATGACCCTTAACCCTTTGACAAAGGCCTCTCCTTCGTTCTATGTGCGCATGAATTCATGAGCAATTTCTTCATTAAAATCCATCAATTTTAGAATTTAGTCAATCCACCCATACATACAAAAGTAATGTTTACACTAGACATCCTGCAGCAAAGCGTCATGAACTATTGGTTCATGACAGATAGGGGCCCCTCCCATGGCTAACTCGACTTTCAAAACAATTACCACAACAAAATGAAAGACTGAAATAACATGCAGAATTGAAAATTCATGCTCTGAAATACTTCTTTTTTCAGTACCTTTCATTGACTATGGTGACAGGATGAACTACTCACTCGTGCTACATGATGTCTCATTCAAAAATGATATCAGACAAATTAAAACACATTATTGACAAGGACAGATAATTACACAACTTGTAAATCGGACCATAAAACACCCCCCAACTTAAGATGACACATGTCCACACATGTGAAAAAGGACAGAGGGAAGGGTACGCGGATTATGCGAATCAAAATAGGTAATAATCATAATGAAATAATAAATGCATAATCAAGAAAAATAAATAATACACATACCTACAGTCGTTCTAATTAATGTTGCATGAAACGATTAGTTATTCACAATATGATATGAGATGACGTGAAGTGAATGATGTGACAAACATAGATATGAAATAGGATGAGGTGGATGAGAAAATTATTATCAGAGAATGATATTTCCATAAAGCATGGAAATGGTTATTATGAAGGCACGCATGAAGAATTTAAGACTCGGGACCAAGAAGGCCCCTTGCAGAAGCTGTAGGAACTACATCCATAATGTCCTCTCTAGATGTTGTAGGAACTGTGGAAAGAGGGTTTTCTTCAGATGTTGCAGGAACTTCTTCAGATGCTACAGGAACTTCTACATATGTTGAAGGAACTGTTGTCTGCACTTGGTTGGCAAATTGTTGCAAGAATTGTTCTTTGGTTGTAGGCTTATGATAAAGGCGTAGTCGATGACCATTGACCAAAAGTTTGAATCTGATTAGGTCTATTATTATCAACCGAACTGCTCCATTTGGAAAAAAATTCATCTATTTCATATGGGCCCAACCATCTTGTCTGCAACTTTCCCATAGTATCCTTATATCTGGTATCATATAGTAATACCCAATCTCCAGATTTAAATTTTCTCTCCTTGATATACTTATCATGCCATTTATCTCGTTGATGTTGAATAATCTCTGTATGTTGGACAACCATTTTCTCCGCTCATCCAAAGCATTCAATTGCATGATGTGGTCTTTTTGTACTTCTGAGAGAGTCATATTCAACTGCAGAGTTGTCCTAAGAGTTTTATGCTCAAACTCAATGGGCATCATTGTTGTTTTTCCATACACCATTTCAAAAGGTGTAAAACCAATTGTTGTCTTCCATGTTGTTATGTATGCCCAAATGTCTTCAAGAAGTCTATTTGACCAATCTTTCATATGAAGAGCTATTGTCTTGGTAAGAATAGCTTATAAATCCATGTTTGTAACTTCCACTTGACCATTTTCTTGTGGATGGTATGGAGTAGACTTCCTGTGTCTGATATTATATTCATTAATCAATGTTGCAATTAATGTGGAAGTAAATTGTGGTCCTTGATCTGAAATAATCTCTCTTGGTACTCCATATCCGGTAAATATTTCCTCATAGAGGAATTCAACTACCTTATTATCTCTTGCATGTGTCATGGCCCTTGCTTCCACCCATTTTGTAACATAATCAGTGCATACTAGAATATAAGATTTCCCATTGGAAGGAGGATCAATTGGTCCAACAAAATCCAATCCCCATTTATCAAATGGTGCAACCAATATTTGGGGATATAATGACATTTCATCAGATTCAGTAGGCCTACCCATTTGTTGGCATCTATCATAATTTCTAGTATATTGTGTTGTATCTTTATACAAAGTTGGCAAATAATATCTTGTGCTAAGGATTTTAAGTGTTGATCTTTTTGTTGGTATTATACACTCAGATGAGAATAGTTGATGTTGTCATTGATGGCAACCAACTGGTAACATGGTTCACAGGTTACATAGGCAACATACATCATCTACCGGCAGCGGCAGGCACTACAAGTCTATTGTCACCGGCATCCAGTCTACACCAACAGAAGATCTTACCGGCACTCCTAGCTGACATGGAAATTATATTGTTTTGTATTGTAATTATATTGTATAGCCGACATGATGTATTGTAAAGACTCATATATGTATGAGATCTTGTAAGTCATTTTGATATGTAATTAGGTAATGAATGCAAGCAATATATGAGAGCGAATACCTATATATGCATTATGATGTAATTATTTTATGAGCGAATAAGAGTAGAGCGAAGCAAGGTTTATGGCAGAGGTATCTGATAGAGCTTAAACCAGTATTGAATCCAGCATTGTAGATGCTATTTTGAGCAGTACATTGTCATTGAATTTAACCATCCAATTGTAGTAAGTGGGACTCTATTTTTGTTGTTGAGCAGTGAGCTCTAGGCCGTTGGCCTCTATTGTATAAGTAATATTTATTCATATTGGCCAGTGAATAAATATTATGGGTCACAAATCCCACCGAGGTTTTTCCCCTACTAGGTTTCCTTGCCAAAAATATTTGTGTTGTGGTGTGCATTGATGGTTATACTTTTGTTTATCTTTATTTCATTATTACTTGTTTACTGGTATATTAATTTGGGTTATAAAGTTGCAAACAAGTTTAAATCTTTTGTTTACTGGTTAGAAACTGATTCACCCCCCACCTCTCAGTGTCTTTAGGACTGATCAAGTATCTAACAATTGGTATCAAAGCCTAGTCCTCTATTTGTAGAAGCCTAACAACTCGAGGAAGATTCTGAAACCGGTACCGATGGAAAGTTTGAGACAACTGTTGGAAGGAGCTCTTGAAGATTTTGATGCAGAAAAGTTGAAGAATATCAAACTGGAAGATGAACTCATAACAACTCGGGAATTCATCAAAGCACTTCAAGATAACTTGGTTATAGCAAATAATAAGAGAAACGAATTACATGAGCAATTGCAAAATCAAGATGATGAAGAAAAGGAAACTCTTAGAGATATTGCAGAGAAATTGAGACAAGAGAATAGTAACATGAAGAATGAGATGCAAGATTTAACCATGAGACTATGCAAGGATATTGAAGATAGAGAGAGGAATGAGGAAGATTTGGCCAGAAGACTTAATGAAAGATCAGATGAATCTCAAAGGCTTAGTTATGAAAATGATATGCTTAAAACTGATTTGATTCACATGCAACATGACAAAGAAGAACTTTTGAGACAAGTTAGCACTTTGGAAAGTGAGTTGGTCACTACAAATGAATACAAAGACAAATTCAAGAAAAGTTCAAATAATCTTGATGATATGCTGAAAAGTCAGAAACCTGATGGAGAAACAGCTGGAATTGGATTTGAACATGGAGAAAGTTTCAGGACTGCAAACAATCATGACCACAGCAAACCGGTAAGGCAACCTAATGCTTATAAATTTAATGGAAAATGTTTTAATTGCAACAAATTTGGTCATACAACAAATCAATGCAGATTTAGGAATAATCAGAATACAAACTTACCCACCGGTCAATGTTCCAAATGCAATAAAAATGGTCATAAATTAGACAATTGCAGAATGAATGTGAAATGCTATGTTTGTGGTAGATTTGGACATTTATATAATCAATGCAGAACTCAAACCAGTCAAGGTTATGGAAAGGCTATTCAGAGAAACAATGTAACTTGTTATGCATGTAACAAGATTGGGCATATTACAAAATTTTGTAGAAGTAAGACTGTACCGGTGAATAATAAAGGATCCAATAACAAAGGCAAAGATAAGATGATTGAAATCAAGCAAGAATTTTCTAAACAATGGATTAGGAAGAGAGATCAAAGAAGTGATGAATTTGTCTTTGCACCGACAGAACAGGGTAATCTTGCACCGACAAGAGATTCTTCATCTAACTAAGGAATAATCCTTAGGGGTAAGACAACAAATTGAAAATCATGCATTTACCCTCAGTTGGTGGTAAGAAGTTATATTTCTTCTTTACCGGTGGATATGTGGAGTTTTCACTTCACCGATGAGTATTTATTGCTGTTGTAATTCAATTTTTGGTTATAAAGGTTTAGTAACTTCTCATTTCGACTTACCAAGCATCCAAGCATTCGAAGAGAGCAAAATTGAGCAAAGGCATTCTAAAGGCGAAGTAGCAAAGGTCTTTCAGAGCACTCAAGGATTTCTCAGTTAAAAGGTATTTATCTTTCGCAATGGCATCTTCATCTTCTATTCCCAAATTCGTAGCAAACCCCACCATTGTGGAGAACATAAAATGACCTAGACCCATTTTCAAGATCATTCCTAAGATAGAAAAACTGGATGACTCTATTGGTGCATTTTCTAGAGTCCCAAAGGGAGTCGTGTTTGTTGAAGACCCTAGGGCATACATACACTGTTACATAGAAAGTTCAGGGTCTGAAGATTTGATGAACATGTACATGAATGTAATCAATGACAAGAATGGGGTAGTGAAACCGGAACACAAGGTAGTTGAGGATTTAGGTTTCATTGATATCCTCCATATGCCAGAATTCTCAGATGAAGTCATCTGCTATGTCCTTAGTAGGGTTCACGGTGAATTTATGTGGTTGGACTCAGTATTTAAGATTACCAAGGAAGCTATTAGGGTTGTTACTGGTTTACCCTCCACCGGTTCTAGACCTGACAAGAAGAAGAAAATCCCTAACAAAGAGGTTATGAGCTTAACCAGATCTACATTTGACAACCGGTCACTTAGGGTCAATGATATAAAAGATAAAAATGTTAAATTTGTTAGCATGGTCATTGGCTATAAAGTTGGTCATACTAATATGTTGAACTATGTATCTTGTTCATGCATTCATAGTGCACACGAGATGATATTAAACAATGCTAAAATTGATATTTGTGAATGGTTAAATGATGAACTATTAGAGAATTTGCACAAAATCAAAGGTGATAAGAAAGGAACCTTCAAATTTGGAAGTCTAATAGTGTGTTTAATGCTTTACTTTTCAAAAGAGATTCCTATTATAGGACACACGGATTTTGCCTATGATATTTTTCTTGGAAAACAGATAAAGGAGGCAATTACCGGTATGGGATCTAATGGTGATAAGTTGGTAAAAGACTATTTCAAGAATTTCCAAGCTTTAATGAGACAAAGGGAAAGGATTCCCCAAAGAATTATGGATAAATATGATAAACATATATGCTTTGTAGTGAAAAGAGATGAAATCTGGATGGAGGCAGTTAGACTCATAACTGTCTGGATTACTAAAATGGGATATGAGGTGGATTCTCACATCTTAGATTCATATGCTAAAATACTCCTAGATGCTCCACCAGAACCAACAGAGGAAATATTTGGTAATGCTGAAACCATTGAAAGTGGTGTTGCTATGATGAAGCGGATGAAGAAAAGAGATAAATTTATGAAAGATGCTTCTAAGATGGTAAAGGATGTTATAGAAGGATTGATGAATCTTGGTGGTATTGTTGCTAGTGTGAATGTAAGTCAATCAAAGCGGAAACCGGTAGCTCACATTTCCCCTGTGGCTACTTCATCTGATTCTGACAGTGACAGGACAACTGAATTCAAGAGAGTGGACATGAAGAAAAGAAAACCCTCACTGACACCCGCTCCATCTCCCAAGAAGTCAAGGATACAAAGAAAGAAACAACAGGTTGTAAGAGAGCCCAGTGGTCCGAAGAAGAAAGTGACTCCAAAGAAGAAACCAGAACCTAAGGCACCAGATACTCTTACACCGGAAGAGTTGATCAATGAAATCACCCAAGATGGTAACCTTGGTAATGTAAATAAATTCTATCATTCTTTCAAGGATTCAGATAAGGATACTAAAGAAGAAAGTATTATTTTATATCTTGATATCTATAAGAAAGTTCTTATTGAAGTTGTAGATGATCTACCAAATTATTTATACTTAAGGTTAGAGGCTAAAAGAATGTATGTAATGGAGTTAGACAAGAAATTAAAGGTAGAAGCTCTACTTGTTGTGCATCCTGTTAATTCCAAGTAGGAAATTGATGATTTAATATCAGAGGCAAATAGAACAGTTTTTGTGAGTGGTCACTGGCAAGTTAGTCTTATGATCGACAGAGTTAAGGAAATTGCAAATGAGACAACGGATAAGTGGGATATATTTTTGTTGAAAGAGAGAAGAAAGAAGAGAAGGATAGACAGACAATGGACAAGTCATTTACCAAAGTATATCAAAAAGATAAAGGTAAAGGGAAAATTGGAAGTGTGTCTGATATCACGGTCAAGGATAACCTTCCTCCACCGACATAGGACACCCCACCAATAATTGCAAAGGCACCGACACAAACTGATAATCAACCAGAAGAAAAGGCAGAGTAAATGACAAAATATGACACTAATTCAGAGTCTGACATTCTTTTTGCTATGAATGAGGACACTCAAGACTTTAATATTGTATTGGATAAGGAAACTACAGAGGTAAAGAAAGCTGAAACTACAAATATTGAGATCTTTGAGTCATCGGTCAACACTGGACTCTCAACAAAATATTGAGATACCAATTAAAGTTAAGAAATCTGATGATACTCAGCTTAACACTGAAATATCGACAGAAGCACAAACAGAAGCAGTAGTAGAAAAGGGACATGAACAGAGTGTAGCTAAATCGACAGTCAACAAGGCAGATAGTAAGGATGAAAACAAGGTTGAAAAATAGAGGGATCTTAAGGAAGAAACAATGAATAAAGAAGAGGTTAAAAATGGAAGCAAGATAGCAGAAGTGGTTAATGAATCCGGAGATGAGTAGAAACCAATTGTAGAACCTCACACTCTGCCTAGCACTTCCATTATGGATTACAAACCTACTAATGTGACAAATGTACTTTTAGATTCCATAAAGAAGATCATTGAATGCAACGCCTTAGCATTTAAGGCCATTGATGATACTTTGCCTATTTTAAAATTGACTGCACCAGATTGTAAGATAGATCATATTTTTGGATCTTTAGGTAAATTGGACACATTGTCCAAATTCATTGCTTCAAATATTCTAAGTGTAGATAAAATTAATGAAGTCACTGTTAAGGAAAGGGTGAATAAGGAGAAAGGTGAATTCTTTGATAAGACTATTAAGGACTGTACAAAGCATATTGATTCTTTATTACCGGTACTTAATTCCACTATTTTGGAATATAAAGAATTGTATAAGGAAGCATGCAAGCCCCACCACCTAACAGAGGATATTGATGAGGAGATAAGGAAAACACAAAAGGAGATTGATGATATAGCAGATAACATGATAGGTTCTTCGGAACTTACTTCAGTTTTGGATCAAGAAATGACAGTTTTTAAAGAAAATATTGAAAAATTAGAAAAGGAAAAAGCAAGGATAAGAATGAAGGCCCAAGAGCTGAAAAATAAACTTGGTCCTAGATTGGACAACCTTCTAACATAGCGAATTGAGTTGTCTAAAGCAACCATTCAAGAAGAAAGATCACCAGAGCAACAAATGCATTATTTGACCGGGATGATCAGACAGACTGAAATCATTATTTCTGACAACACTAAATTTATGCAAAGTCTTAATCTGATTTTAGCGGATATCTTTCAGATTGTACATAACCAATTACAGGCTTCGAGGTAGAATTTTGAATTCTTTTATTCTTTTTTGACATCCTTTGTCATTGATGTCAAAGGGGGAGTAGTATGGGAGAAAAATGTACATAAGGGATCATTTGCTCAGGGGGAGCACTCTTATGCTTGGATCAATTTTGGACTTCATTTTTGGATATCAGCTTTTGGATTTTTCTCATGAGTGTTGCCATCAATGCCAAAGGGGGAGATTATTGGCATTATACACTCAGATGAGAATAGTTGATGTTGTCATTGATGGCAACCAACTGGTAACATGGCTCACAAGTTACACCGGCAACATACATCATCTATCAGCATCGACAGACACTACAAGTCTATTCTCATCAGCATCTAGTCTACACCGACAGAAGATCTTACCGACACTCCCAGTCAACATGGAAATTATATTGTATAGCTGACATGATTTATTGTAATTACTCATATATGTATGAGATCTTGTAGGTCATTTTGATATGTAATTAGGTAATGAATGCAAGCAGTATATGAGAGCGAATAACTGTATATGCATTATGATGTAATTATTTTATGAGCGAATAAGAGCAGAGCAGAGCGAAGCAAGGTTTATGGCAGAGGTATCTAACAAAGCTTAAACCGGTACTCAATCCAGAATTGTAGATGCTATTTTGAGTAGTACATTGTCATTGGATTTAACCATCCAATTTTAGTTAGCCGGACTCCATTTTTGTTGTTGAGCAGTGAGCTCTAGGTTGTTGGCCTTCCTGCATGTGCAGGCCCCTATTGTAGAAGTAATATTTATTCATATTGGCCAGTGAGTAAATATTGTGGGTCACAAATCCCACCGAGGTTTTTCCCCTACCGGGTTTCCTCGCCAAAAATATCTATGTTCTGATTAATTAGAAAAGCAGGTTTTCAGGACCCGAAACCTTTAACATAGGAGATTAAGAAAACTCATCATAGAGTATCTAGAACATAAAAACCACTTACAAAACGACTGGCAAAAAAGCCAGTAAATAGAAGAGACAACAAAAGATAGAACTAGCAAAACATTGCACAATTAAAGAGTCTTCAGAAGGTCCTCCTCCTTAACCACCAGCTGGTCATAGGAGGCCGCGACAACTTTGAGTTCATCTAGGTCCTTATTAGGCTTCTTCTCCTTTTTACCTCTATTTCTTGTTTTGGGTCCTTGAACATCTCCTATACCTTCAGTGTCAGGGTCAATATCCAGGGTATCCTTCTCCTCATCCAATTTTCTGATGAGAGTCTTAGTATTTCCAGCAGAGACCTTCAGGATGTTTAAGCTTTGCTCTGCGATACTTTTGAGACATTCCTCAATATTGCTGACTTTACTGACAGTTCCCAAAATAGTTTAATCCATAGCATTAGCATTTGCTTTCCTCTCCAGCAGGTCTTTCTCAATTTTCACAAATCTGGGCTTGAAGGAGTCTCTTATATTTTTGGCTTTAGCAACAGTATTTGTCAGATCCTCCATATAATCTACCATAGTCTTCCCTTCCCCAGTGTTGATAGTTTCCAGAATCTAGATTATGTGGCTGAGCTTCTTGTTTTCATCCACAACTTTCTTGTAACTGGTGATTAACCATTCCATGGTGTCCATAAAACCTTTCATACCCTCAAGAGGTGGGTTCAATGGGAGATCAATCTTGCCGGAGCTGTCCTATTTCTGATTTGGAGTGTCACCAACAGTAACTTTATCATCAGCCCTATGAACTTTTCCAATGGTCACCTCCTCCAAGTTGTGGTCAACTTCCGAATCTTTTTCTGCTTATGATCCTCCATCTCCTCCACATTCTCATCCTTTCTCTTTTGTTTGTTTCTGGTCTGTGTATGGACTTTAGTTTTCTTATTTAGAGAACCTCGGGGTTTCACCTGATAGTTCTGATACTTAATACAAGTATAGATCCAATACCCAACAAGATGAGAGGGGGGGGGGGGGGGTGAATCATACAAACTTAATCATCCATAAAAACATCAGATTCAACCTCGGTAACACATATATCAGTTATATAACCAAAAACTATCAAACATGCAAACTCAAAAGCATATGAACAATATAAACCTCATAACACCAAATTTAACGTGGAAACCCAAATAGGGAAAAACCACTATGGAATTTCAAACCCACTAAGAAATATACTCTTCTAGAGTATGCTCGGTTAAAAGCAAATCCTGTTAAAGATTACAAACACATTGCTAGATGTGACCCGGTTAAGGGATTTCCCTCAGATCTGTTAGGATCTTCACTTTGTTAGAAGTGACCTTGTCAAAGGATTTCAAACACTCAATCAGAATGTCACCTTGCTAAAGGATTTACATATAAGACTGTTAAGTCCACTTGGTTAAGAGATTTCCTATCACTTTCACAAAATAACAGTAATAAAATCTATCTGCAACTTCACATCTAAAATGCTAAAGCAGATTCCTATTTGTTCAATACAATCTAGACATAGAACTAATCTTGTCTATCTGTTGGGCATCAATACTCTGTTATTCTAATAGGTCTTCAAGCTTCTGTGCTCGGTAATCACTATGTAGCATCCCTGTGCATACACTTGCCCACATGCATTGTTTATCAACAGTTTCCTATTTATAAACAATCTTCTAACTGCTTAATCTCCTTGATCACATTTCCCATGATCAATCATAGCCATCAGATCTTCAATCTTGTCCACGTTCATTGTATCTTTCGATCTGAAAATGTTTTACCCCGCCTTGGAACTTGCACATTCACCTTGGAACTTGTGTTAGGGTAATGCGGTTCAATCTGAGCTGTAGATCTTCCTGCCGACTTTCCATTGCCTTAGATTCGTTAACAAACTTCTTCCATGGCTTACCAATCATTGATCCACTCTAGCTCATCAACTTCTTTCATTAAATATCACATGTAAACATTTAATGCATTCTGTTATAGCTCAGTTACAACTCGGTGAACACTAAACTTCACTCGGTAGACATTCTACCTTCATTAACCAACGACAATAACCTTAGGGTTTACCGACTAGGTTCCTTAGGGTTTACCAACTAGGTTCTTTGCCTGATAACATAGTATAGTATTAACCTTTACATTTTACAACATATGTATGATGTTAAAACAATCTAAAACATCAAAATCTCATCATTGTTTGACTCGATAGAGTTGCCCATTGAATAACTTATCCCCTTATTCATCATTTTCTTTCCTGTGTCTTTACCAACTTCTTTATGATCTTTATATCATACTTCTCAAGATATGGCAATATCATACTGAATTAGAAAATCAATTTCTTGACATCAATGACAAAATAATAATATCAAGATAGTAAAACATCTTTAATCAGTTATGTCCATAATCATCAACAACCTTCTCAATATATTTATGTAATGCCAACAATCTTTCATTGTCTGTTATAATGTAATATTGCCAACATCACCTTCTCTGCATCTTCAGAGACCTCCGAGGAGGAGGAGGAACTTGTTTAGTTTTGTTATGGTGTGCATTGATGGTTATACTTTTGTTTCTCTTTATTGCATTATTACTTGTTTATCTGTATATTAATTTGCGTTATAAAGTTGCAAACAAGTTTAAATCTTTTGTTTATCTATTAGACACTGATTCACCCCCCCCCCCCCCCCCCCCTCTCAGTGTCTTTGGGACTCATCAAGTATCTATGTTATGGTGTGCATTGATGGTTATACGTTTGTTTCTCTTTATTGCATTATTACTTGTTTACCAGTATATTAATTTGGGTTATAAAGTTGCAAACAAGTTTAAATCTTTTGTTTATCTGTTAGACACTAATTCACACCCCCCCCCCCCCTCTCAGTGTCTTTGGGACTGATCAAGTATCTAACACTTTTAGCAACAAAATGTCCTCCACATGGCTCATTATGACATGCATGAAGGATGTCATATGTTTCATCTTCTCTAACACACCTTCTCATGACTTGGTCAGGTCCAGTATAAAATAAACAATCAACAATCCATGAGAAATTAAAGCTTTTCTCAACTAGCAGTCTTCTTTCTTTAGGAGAAAAATGAGAAGGCATCTTATTAGCAACTAAATAATTTGCAATATCAGCATACCAGGGAGTGTGTGCTTTTATCAGGAATAAATATTCATATGGGAAAGCATCATCTATGGCTGTGGGATCATCCTACAATTGAAGCCTAGAAAGATAACCTACAACTACATTAGCTTTACCTGGTTTATCAACAACTATCGTGCCTGTGAAATGTGATACCTGCAGCTGCAACACAAACACTCAATAGATCATTACAAGCATGGTTAGCAAATAAGAAGAAAATGAAAGATGAACCATGACAAAGAAACCTATCGCCTCCTAAGAGATGCGAGTATGGATTTGCTCTCAGATCTGGATATGCAATCCCAGTGACTTGACTACACCTAGATGGAGGATTCGAAATGGTAATGATATGCAAAGATGAGATTGATTAAGCTAGATTGATCCAAGAGGCTAATTGAGCTAAAGATATGCATGATTAAGCTACGATGATGATGCAATTAAGTTAGAAAAGAGATTGATTAAGCTACATGATTCAACAATTATGCTAGAAAGTGATCAAATTAAGCTAAATCTAAGATGCAATTGCCTATAACAACAATGCTCAAATGATATGATAGAATGTATATGCCTATAGTAACAATGCCTAAATTGATAATGAGATGGGATCCTTTGTGCTCCAAAATGGGGGATATTTATAGGATTTCCAAGGCCAGGGATGAGGTGGCAGGAATCAACGGTCAAGATTGAGTCTGAATATATCAAGGGTGAAATTGGAGGAGGTTGGAGGAAGGGACACTTGTCATCTCTGTGGTGACAAGTGTCAAGAAGACTTGCTCATATAAGGGAAAGTGTCCAAGAGAGGATATATGCGGCCAAAGTTCCATGTGTCTCAAGGGAAGAATATCCACACCATAAGAGGTTAGGATAAGGAGGTTAGGACGTGCAAGATAGGATAGGGTTAGGCAAAACCCAAGGTTAGGTGGAATGGGTTAGGTTAGGGGGATGTCTAGATCAGGTGGTTAGACATTAGGAGGCATGTGGGTAATTTGAATTTAAAAATTCAAATAATAGGAAAAGACTAATTAATTTTCAACAACTCATAAATTGATTTGTTTTAATTAATTATATGATTAGAAGAATTGATCGAATTTTTTTTGGGGGGGGGATTAATTAATCAAATGGGACTATGGAATGAACTTAATGAATAAATCCTTACATTTATTAATAAGTAGATGAAAGGGAGAATTTAATCAAATTGTTAATGAATTCAATTAAATTAGGAAGGAGGATTAATTAAATAATTGCTTATTCAATTAATTATCTTCAGACCATTTTTAGGTGTATACAACAACTGTAATATCAAATTCCTGCATCAATAGTAACCATCAAGCCAATCTTCCTGTAATCGAAGGTCTTTACATGAGATATCTGATTGTTGTATGACCAGTGTGCACATATATCTGATATCATGTGATATAATGTTTGAATTTGTTAAGTGCATATATGATTGCCAACATCTCATTTTCGGCTACAGTATAATTAAGCTCAGGTCCCTGCATGTTTTTACTAATGAAATAAATTGCATTCTCCAAATTGTCAACCCTTTGCCCCAAAATTGCTCTTATTGCATAGTCTGATGCATCTGTATGAATATGAAAAGGTAATGACCAGTTCAGACCCTCGAGCACTGGTGCTTGAGTCAAGGCATGTTTGAGCTTCAAGAAAGCTTCATGGCATGCAGAGGTCCAATTAAACTCCATATCCTTAGTTAAAAGACAATATAAAGGTCCTGCAATTTTACTAAAATCCTTAATAAACCTTCTATAATATCTAGCATGACCAAGGAAACTTCGGACATCCTTTTGCTTTGTAGGTGCAGGGAGGCTTTGAATGACTTCAATTTTGGCTAGGTCAACCTATATTCCAGTTATAGAAATATGATGACCAAGAACTATGCCTTCCTGCATCATCATAAAGCATTTTTCATTGTTCAATGATAATTTGTAGTCTTCGCACCTTTTCAAAACTTTCTTCAGATTCTTCAATGCCTCTTCAAATTTTGAACCATAAGTGGTAAAATCATCCATATAGATCTCCATGTTGTCCTGGGAAATATCTAAAAAGATGCTTATTACTGCTCTTTGAAAAGTAGCTGGAGCATTACACAACCCAAAAGGAAGAACAAAATATGCATATGTCCCCCAAGGGCAAGAAAATGTAGTCTTTTCCTGATCCTCAGGAGCAATTTTGAATCTGGTTGTAGCCACTAAATCCATTCAGGAATGAAAAGTACCACTTCCCTACCAAGGAATCTAATACATGATCCACAAATATTAATGGAAAATGATCCTTCCTATTTGCTAAATTCAAAGCTCTATAATCTACACATACCCGCCATTTACCTCCTTTCTTTGGAACTATGACTAGAGGCGACACCCACTGACTATCTGATATAGGATAGATAAATCCAACATTTAATAGTTTTTGTAGTTCCTCTTTAACTATCTCCCTTAATGTAGGATTAACTCTTCTCTATGGTTGTCTAAGTAGTCTACAATCCTCTTTGATACAAATATGATGGGTACAAATTGTAGGATCAATTCCTTGCATATCTTTGTAATCCCATGCAAAAGCATGTTGATGACAGTTAAGAAATTCAACCAATGTTAACCTTTGAGTCTCTGTGAGTTGATTGTTGATATTCAAATATTTTTTTGGATCAACTTCCACTTTGATAATAAGATCTACCTGAGATGCCTCATAAAAATGAGAAGTGCAGACTTCCTGCGGCAATAGGGTATGCAATATATTAGTGGTTACAGGAAAATCCAATGCTGTAATATTTGATGTTAACTCCTGCGACTGTTGCTCTAGATTGAACTGATTTGCCAGAATTTTAGAGGATTGAATCATCATCTTGGAGTCGTATGAATGACTCTCTGTTAATCATCATAAGATGATTGACAGAGTTGACTTTCTCCTTGAATTCTTCTCCCACGCTATGTCAAACAACTTGTTCTTGATCAAGTTTGGGTTGAGCAGGTGAATACAAAGCTAGAGTTTTAGTAGTATTTCTGTCAAAAATAGTCATGTCCCCTGACCGACATCCAATATATGCATCAGTTGTAGCAAGCCAAGGTCTCCCTAAAATAATCGGATATCCCCCCAATGTAGCTTTAGGAGACAACATCATAAAATCTATCGAATATTCCCAGGATTCTAAAGTAATGACAACGTCTTCAATCATACCATCAGGCTAAACTGTGGAACTGTCAGCAAGATGCAGGACTGTAGGAGTAGGCTTGAGACTGGTTATGTTAAGTTTTTGCATAATATCTCTTGTCATTACATTGATGACTTCTCCCAAATCTATTAAGGCATTATTTATCTGAGTGTCATTGATGACTATTTTTACAATAGGACTACCAGGGTCAGAATATCTAGGAATTGAAACTTTTCCCAACATAATATCAGCTAGTTGACCCATTACATGCACTGTTTGCGAATCCTTTTTCTTCCTGCTAGGTTTCTTTAAACATGCCTCTTTAATTGCTTTACCATAAATAGGGACATCCTTAATAGCTTGAAATAATGAAATTTTAACACGTGTTTCAATTGATCTATGATATCAAAATTTATATCCTCTTCCTGAGGAATCTCTTTAGCTTGCAACCTATGAGGAAATGGGGGTATTTGCTGATTTTGAGGTATTTGGGTTGTTGGGCTAGATATTTCCTTTTCCTTTTGTATCTTAGTTATAACTGGAGGGGACAGGTTAGGTAAAGTTGTCTTGGATCTAAGGTGAATATCACTTATAGAAAGATAATAAGTTGGATGTTGATTAGGATTAGCTGAATAAACTTGTTATTGTTGTTGTGCCTTGCTATTAGGATTTGGCATGGGTTGAGTGGGCAGCTGTGTAGGTTTAGGTGGAATAGTATTGGTAGCAGGAGGAGGCATTATAACAGGCTGTTGTGGCTGCTGCTGAGGTTGCTGATAACCAGATGATTGATTTTTCCATTGCTGACCTCCTCTTCATTGAGGGGTAGGTTGCCAATTCCCTTGGAATGATTGCCATGGTCCTTGAGATTGAGACCAATTTCCTTGTGGCTGCTGCCATTGTGGAGTTTGATTGGCAAAATTCTGCCCTTGGCCTTGAGGATTATACCAATTTTGATAATTTCCAAAATTTTGAGCATATGGAGATTGCCATTGATTATTTTGCGTATAGGAATTTCCACTATAACTAGAAAAAGAAAGTGGATCAGGAGGCATACCTTGTCTTGGAAAATTTAGCCCCCTTTGAGAAATATAGAAAACTTGTTCATCATCTCCTTGTACTATCTTGAAATTAGGAACTTCAAGATTTGTAACCATCTTACATCCACAGTCTCTTTTTTTCTATCTACAATATGGACAAAATTATGCAAGGATTGCATCAGCTTCCTCGTTCTTCTTCTTATCTTGAAGTGTGTCTAACCGAGTAGCCATATTGTTTATGATATCCTCCTTAAAATCCTTCAAAAGGTGGCTAAGCTCCATTCGAGAAACTCCATTACTGGATGTTGATGAAGAAATTCCCGGCTTGAAATGCCTACTCTTCTTAGAAGAAGATCTGGAATACATCTGAAAAATTTGACCAATGTCATTCCATGTTGCTTGTGTTATATCACCACCTCCCATAAGATCCAAATCATGCATGTATTCACCACTAATTCCCCTTAAAAATATTAACTTAAGAGAATCTTCATTTAGAGTACTATGCTTGGACTTCTTGACACTGAATAAAAATCTCTACAGCTAATCTTCTAGACTCTCATTTTCCTTTTGTATCATTCTAAAAATATCATCCCCATGGCGGTCAGTCCCTCTATAATAATCTTTATATTTCACAAGAAACAACCATTTCATCTCATCCCATGTAGTGATTGTACTACTCCCTAGACTCATAAACCATCTCAAAGCTGATTCTTTTAAAGTGGCGGGAAATATTTTGTGTCTATGGGCATCTGTAGTATAATCATAACTCCTACAGAGGACATCAAATTCAAACAAGAAAGTGTCGGGATCCTCTGTCACTAATCCATAGAATTTAGGAAGGGAAGAAGTTGGAATGTTCTTGAGATTAACATTATCATGCAAATCAGAAATAGGGAACTCAAATGTTGGGTTCACAGGGTGGGTTATTCCCACTAGAGGGTGGATTTCCTTGCATTGGTCTTTGAGGAGGAGTTACTGAACAAAGTTCCTCTTCGGGAGGTCCAAAGAGGAAATGAAGGTTGTTCTCAGAAAGCTCAAATTCAAGCGGGTTCAAATTATCTGAGGCTTGGTAAAGTGCAGAAAAAGGATTTACATCTGGCGCTTCATATGGATTGAGTCTTGTATGATTAGGACGGTTAGGAAGGAATCTACCTTAAGCATCTCTTCTTCGCCTATGCATGCAGGTTCATGAGAATTACTTAAAACAAACCGAGTTATCAAAAACAACTATACTGAAAACTTGAAAATTCATAACTGTAATAGGTTCTTAATTTGACACCATCCCCGACAACGGTGCCAAAAATATTTGCCTCGCCAATAGGAACAATAACTAGAGCTAAATTCTCAACCCAAAGATTGGTCATTCATTATGTGTAATTATTATCTCAATGACTGAAATTCATTTACTTGTCAACCCAGGACGTATTACTTGAAATGGGTCTGCACTGTATATGCACTAAGTTCCTGCGATAGTTATTTTGTACTACTGCAACAACTAAATCTATTCGAAATAAACAAGTGAAAACATAACAACTGAATGGGTACAGGAAAGCATAACATTAACAGAAGATTATAATTAAATAACTGTTAACTAAGTTCAGAGTTGGCAAATAGGAATTACTCTGTCTGCTTTGGTTGTAGGAACGGTCACAAGATCTGGTTCTAGTGGCTAAAAGAATAGTCGGTCGCTAGAACATCTACTACAGCAAATAGAAAACTTAATCTAACAAACGCACATGAATACTCACCAAGTGGGCCCCCTTGGATGAGTGTATCCATACTTTAAAGATGATTCTATTTACTCAGTATAACATAACTTTTATTCATTTTTTTCTGTGTCGACTTGAATTTCATCCTCATAATGCTACCTGCAACAAGTTAGTTTCACAAAATACCAATGGAAATGCTACAAGAAATTCAAATTCAACCAATGAAACTACATGAAATACATATGAAATAAAAATACTAGTATTACCTTCATGATTTATGTCTCATTGTGTCCTAACTCCACTGTTCCTAGTTGTAGATGGTGTGCTCTTAGACAAGCACTGATAGCTTCCAAGATGGCATATGAAGAATGGACTGATAACTTATAGTTAATTGATACTATGATATGCAATGCTAAATAATTATGCTAAATGATTATGCTATTTGCTTCAAGATTAAAACTCACAAATGCATAAGTTTTCACAAATGATTAGCTTGAAAACTCACTTGAAGACTAACTCTCTCTCAACTCAAACTCTTGATTTTATAGACCTTGAGAGGATAAGATGATGTGGCTCAGATCAACGATCAAGATTAGATCTATAGATTTTGATGGTTGTGAGCAAAGGTGAAGGTTGAGAGAAAGGGGAAGGAGAAGACAAGTGTCACTCATCTCACCTTGACTAGGTTGCTGACTGAGGTAATCTAGGGATGGTTGGAGAAAATTTAGGCATGAGAGAACAAGTGGACTCAAGTCCTTCCTAAGATGTAGGGATGTTGGAGAGAATTTAGAAGGAGGCTATGAAATATGTGTACGTACACAATATTTCTTTAAGTTGGAGGTTGAAGATAAATGATGAATTAATATTTAAGAAATATTAATATCTTTAGTCACATGATTGATGAGTTGGCAAAGGAAAGACTAAGTGGAGATGGAAGGTGAGTTGGAAAAGAGATTAAATAATTAAGAATTATTTAATATTTGAGACTATAGGATAGAAGAATAACCATTAAATATTAGATATTCAAATGATTGAAGGAAATAATTAAATATTAGATATTTAATTAATTAGATTGGAAGGATAATGAAATATTAGATATTTAATTATTTAGAGGAATAGGATAGATGAATTAATTAATAAAATATTTCAATTAAATTATTTAATAGAAAGACACGAAATGAAATAAATATATTAATCTTTTCAAATTAACTATTTAATAGAAGAATAAATATATAATATTTATTTAATCGCTCATCCATTTTTATGTGTATACATTTTGCCCCTCTTTGAAATGATGTCGAGACAACATTGTTTCAAAGATTAAATCAAGTCTCGATAGCGTGCCTAATGGAGATAAAATTCCTGATTGTGTGCCCCCTCGGGAGATTGATCGTGAAATTGTTGAAAACTTTGGTTTGAACGATTGATCTCGTGATAATTGAAAAGTTCTGTCAATTAAATTCATTTGTAAAAAACAAATTAAATTGCCCCATTGAAAAGCATTAATTACCCTTTCAAATAGTAAAAATAAAATTAACCAAGGTTAATTTTAATTTCATTTTCATCCTTGTCAGCTTGTGAAGAAAATTGTCTTTGTGAGGTGGCAAAATGGTGATTCCTTTGGAGAACCATCGATTTGAGCACGTTCTACGATATCAGTGACCTCCTAAGTATGAGCTTCTGGTATGTATTTTATCCGAGCTTTGTTTGCAACTTGTCGTACAATTTTTCATGTTTTTTTGGCGCATTTTTTTAATTTTTTAATTTTTGCGATTTTCGATATTTGATTAGCGCTCTTGCATTTAGGTTTAGCGCATATGCATTTAGGTTTAACGCATTTGCTCATGTTAGCACATGTGTTCATTTTGGTAGCACATGTGTTAGGAATGCTAGCGCATTGCTTAGGTTAGCACCTTTGCATCGTGTGTTTGCACTTTTGCAGCTAAAGTTAGCACTTTTGCTTTGTTTTGCGCATATGTTCAATAGAATAATGCTTTTGTTAAAAATAGTAGCGCATATGCTTTGGTTAGCACCTGCATTCAATAGGATAACGCTTTTGTTAAAAAATATTAGCGCATATGCTGAAAATGAATGTTTTTGATAGATTTCATAGCCAAAAAATCACTTTGTTGAGTAGATTTAAGCGTGTCTGAGGCACAATTATGATGAATAGGTACTTGATTGATTGATGTTGTTTGATAAATTGATTTGATTTGTTTTGATAGATTAGCTCTAAGAAACCGATTTAGTTTCTGATGTAAGAGCATAGTAGAGTTTTGAATGAATTCAGTGATTAATAGATTGATTTGATTTGTTTTGATAGATTAGCACTAATAAACCGATTTAGTTTTTGATATAAGAGCATAGCAGAGTTTTGATTGAACTTAGTGATTGTTAGATCAATTTGATTTGTTTTGATAGATAGCTCTAAGAAACCGATTTAGTTTATGATGTAAGAGCATAACAGAGTTTTGATCGAACTCAGTGATTGATAGAAAACCATTGTTGATTGGTTTAAAATGATTTGATAGCCTAATTTGCTTCATTTTGAAAATATTGAAATGAGAGATTAATGATCTCTTTGATTTGATAGATAGATGAGTGATGATTGATCGAATGCTCTTGGTAAACAAGAGAAACTTGATGTTCTCCAATGTTGGGAGAAATTCTCGACGATGTGGCACTTAGTGCCAGAGATTACTCAGGCAGAGGTTAGACATGTAGATGTATGTGGATTACACCATCTATTATACATGCCTGATATTACCCATAATAGGGTTTTGTTGACAGTGTTAGCCGAGAGATGGCATAGCGAGCATAACACTTTCCACCTGCCCACGAGTGAGATTAGTGTGACGCTTGAGGATGTGTATAGGATTCTTCATATCCCAGTGACTGGTGAGTTAGTTCAGTATGATTTTCAAGATCGTGGAGGGACAAAGGCATCAGAGCCGTATTTGGTGATGAGAGCTTTGGGAGAGGAGAGATCTAATGGGAGGATATGATTATGTATTACGAGACTCTCCTTGTTATTCTTGCAGGTTTGATTGGGGGATTTATTTGTCTAGATAGGAGATCTCGAGGTTTTTCTATTGGTTGGGGTGAGATTCTTTAGAGCATGATGCAACATCGGACTTGATATGTGTAGGGTGTTTGTATGCTTGCTCATTTATATCATGATCTTCATCAGGTGGTTTATGATGAGAGTGATAGTCTGTTGACAAGATGCACACTTTTGCAGATCTGGTGTTGGGAGCACATTGCTATTACTTAGCCTATCCATCATAGAGTTTGTGGAGAGAGACAACCATATGTTTATCTATATGCAGGTATCCTTACTCAGCATAAGTTGGGTAAGATGGAGTATTGGCATTGGGTTCTTGATTCATTAGATAGTGTTACTTGGAGACCATATGTTAATTATGAGCCATGGATGGATGATGCACGGACATTACCATTTATTATGCAGAGTAGATATCTTATTGGTCGGACTCCATACATTGTTGAGAGATAGTTGATGAGTCACATTCTTAGACAGTTCAGTATCATTCAACCTATGCTTATTAGTGTCACGATATATGCTTGATGGTACAAAGATAGGCGAGATTGGGGACCTTATTTGTCATTTGAGATTGCTCACGCAAAGTTTCTTGCAACTCCGAGAGTGGCTTATGATATGAGATTACACATTCTTGATCCTGGTGTTACTGCAGATTATGCTCAGTACATACTAGCTCATCCATTTCCTCGTATTACTGATCCAATAGATCCTCCTCCCAGCTCAGGAGATAAGGATGATGATTCGGATGATCTAGGTGTACGGAGACGGAGACGAGATCTTAGAGCTGCTCAGGAGGTCGGGGGAGGTGGAGATGAGGGTGGGGATGGAGGTGGTGGCGGTAAGAGACCTGGACGGAGAGGAGGTTGATTAAGAGTCCGTGGAGGACTGTTTGGACGAGTTGGAAAGATTGGGAGACCGCGTCCTATGGGTGGGAGAGATGGTGGACATATTGGGAGGGATACTGGTGTTGGAACCCTAAAATTTGAAATTAGAGTTATAGATTCATGCCAAAAAGAGGATTTCTCAATGCAATTGTATGCACTACCTCTGACCATCTCTTGAAAACCTATGAATAGGGTAAGAGATTGATTTCCAGGTATGTATATGTATTCAAAACTTGAATTTTCAGGTACGCTCTTCTAAACCAAAATTCATTTCATTTGGGTGTAATTATGTCGAGTTTTTGATTTCTTTGAATTTAGTGTACATTCAAGCATTACCATGTCAAATTTTAGAAGCCTTATGATATTATTTACTATATCATTTTTAAGTAAATTTAAATAAGTCCATTATGTATCATTTTGAATTTTCTTTAAATAATGACATTTGGATATTAACGGTTCTCTTTCTTGCAGGATCATTACACTAAGCCAACCATTTCCTTGAAATGATTATGATTTATTCAACCTAATGCATAATTTTGGAACCATATGTGTTCATGTCATATGAGAGTCATTTTATTCATATCTTATTTTAATTTTTCCTCCATAAAATTATTAATTTTGATATATTAATTTAGATATTGTTATAACATATTCATTTATTTGTGTTGTAAGATTTCAAATGATTTTTTTAATTAACATAAATTTTAATTGGCATTGATGTATTATATGCAGGGTTACTATAAAAATAAATAAAAGTTTATTTTCAAGAGGGTAAAATATAAATGCTTTTGCAAAATATATATCAAGTTCTATGGAGAGCCTATTTTGTAAATCTTTTAAATAAAAGATTTAATATATTGCCAAAATTGATTTTAAGAGGTTATTAATTAACATTTTACCTTTAAATTTAATTTTTCTTGAAAGTAAATAATCTTATGTGTTTTCTATATAATATATTTACATTTTGAGATTTTTTAAATAATGTATAAAGTGACTTTTATAGATTTATTTTCTTTAATCTTTGATTTTTGCAATTTAAGGAATGTCTCATTAGATATTTTGCCCTAATGGTTATGTCATGTAAAGTTAATTTCCTTTTAGGGCAAATTATTTTTTACGAAATATTTCTAATGGCATTATATTTCAAGATAACCATATCAAAGGAAAAATATTGAGTTTATTGCAATATCTCATTATGGTATTTTGTGTGAGAAAATTATATTTGTTTCTTGGGCAAACATTAGGAGGGAGTATTCCTTATTTCAAGATAATAATCTCTTATTATTCTTAAAAGTATTATTGTAGGGAAATGCTATTATTTCAAAGACTAATGATTATGAGTTTTCTAAAAGTTAAATTTCCTTACCAAAAGAGGTTATTATAGCAAATTTCTTTTTACTTTGGGAATTATTCAAGTGAAAGTAAATCACTCTCATTGGAATATTTACTCAAGGAGATTTCATTTACTTTTGGAGCCTTATTATATCATATTTTAAAGAAATATGTTTACTCTAATTATGTGTAAAGATTATATATCTCTTTAGGGTAAAGTATTTTTAATTTTTCAAAAGCTGGTCATTAAGTAATTTTTTTTAGGTTTTGGAAAGTTTTAATTCAAGTGTAATGTATTCCCAAAATGTTATTAATACAATATTATTATTCTTAGGGAATATTATTCTTTTTGAATTTTTTATTTTGGTAAATCTTATGACTATATGGCATAGTATTTTGAGTTATTTTTTCTCTAAGTATATATGGTATATTTCCTTTTAGGTCAAATTTGATCTCGCAAAATGTTTCTAATGTTATTAAAGATATTATTTTAGCCCTAGAAGGATAAATGTTTGATTTATTGCAATATCTAAATAGTGTCATTTCATGTCCAGAGAAAACATATTATTTCTTCCATGGGACAAGAAGTATTTCTTACTTTAATAAATTAATATAATACTAGAAGATGTAATGATTTTATTATTTGTGAAAAATACATTAAAGCATTATCTTGGAAATACTTCCTCAATGGATGAAATATATTCAATAGTATTCATGAATAATATTGGATTAGTCAATTGGATGATATTTTCACCCTAAGTGAATAAAGTGGAACATGTGTATTAGGTTTATTTTTTATGTGGAATCAAATTGTGAATTTTTGTAGAATTATTTTCCAGAAAAGTTGTAAAAACTTTGATTAAGGAGAATTATTATTTATGTATCTGAAAAGATCTAATTTTTAATGCAAAACTTAACCAAAGGAAAATCATGATTTAATTTCCATTTGAGAAACCTGATTGGTTTAATTTATGTGCAGGAAACTTTTATCAAAGCTTGGAAATTAGGAACTCAAGCGGAAATGAAATATTAAATCCGCATTATTAATGTCTTAGTGTTGTATTTTAGGGATTCATTTGTAATTGTTTTTCAAACCAAAGGGTGTGTCTTTTGGGAATGCAACTGTCTGTAACTCCCTCCTATGTATGAAAGGGCGTGTCCTTTCATATGTGCCTTTTGATTCATATATTTAAAGGGAGTCAGTTTTACAGAGGGGAGAGAGATTTTCATAGAACATCATGCTATTGTAAGGACTGAAAGTCATTTGTACTAGGGAAGTCTGTAGGAAGAAGAAGTACCATATTGTGCAAGTAATTTGTAATGGAGTATCTACAAGTGAAACTTATGTATGCAATCATTTCCTGAAGGTTAATATACAAGGTTCGTTGTTTCTTTTCCAAATATTGTGCACACTTTTGTGTTGATGATTATCTTTGTCCTCTTGATAAATCTATGTATAGATTTGCTATGATATGAATCACATGTTGTTGCATTAAGTGAAAGATTGAGTTCTTATTGTTTGTGTAACACATACTGAACCTTCATAATTGATGAAAAATTGTCTCTTGAGTTGATAAGATATTTTGTCCACAAAGTGTCATATATATCCCTGGATAGAGGCACTCGTCTGTTATTAATTTTTCAAGGTTTTGGTCTATATGCATTCAAGATCCTTGACAGAAAAACATTCTTCCCAAATCCTATATGAATTGATCTATGCATATGTCTTTTAGGTCCTGAAAGAAATCTCATTTTCAATATACATTCACAATCATTTCTTTTCAAAGCATTCAGTTAAAGCACATAATAAAGTATAGTTGCAGAACAATACTTTGCTAGTTGTGTAAACTTGCTAAAAGGTTTAAATCCACTATAAATAACCTCTTTTGTGCTTGAGGGGAAGAGACACACCCACCTAGGTTCAGTGGAGCCTAAAGTGCAGAGGGATTTGGTCTTTGACCATCCTTGTTCTTTGGCCAAGGCCGATTGGACTACTTGAGGATTTGGCAAGTCTTTTGTTTTCCAATCTGTGGTTTTGGGCACCGACAATTGGTAGGGCAGGGATGAGATCACCGAGAGGCTTTCCATTGACAGGAGGAGGTAGGATGTCTGGACTGGATGGGGGTTGCGAGAGAGGCATTGATTTTGGTTAGATTCAGCCAGACCCTAGGGTTATTGCAGCTCATGGTGGAGAGGATTAGGATCCAGAGGATCATGTTCCACTCATTAGACGATGGGTTCTGAGAGCTACTCGGACTGAGATTCTAGCAGGTGGATAGGGAGGTGGAGATGAGGGGATTGGGGTTCATGTGCCACAACAAGATGTGCCAGAGCAGGATGTGCTGGAGCAAGATATGCTAGAGCAAGAGACCATTGATAGTCTCAGGGCACAGATTGACCAGCTTAGAGAATAGATACAAACACTCATGACAGAGAGAGACACAACTGTCAGGAGACAACAAGATACTCAGGGCCTTCTTGATCATATCTAGTAGGTTGGATCAAACACTCTCTCAGCTGATACTGTTAGAGCACTAGTTCGGGTCGGGAAGGAAACTCCCCGTTGGTGACGACTATATGAGGATGTAGTCACAAAGAGCCATAGAGTAGGTAGCTATCATACCACCGTGTTGATGGATACTAGCAGTGGTGGAGTCATGGGACCTCCTTAGAGGAGTGGTGATCATGGGAGACAGGCATCTACAGGATCTTCGCGCCCATAGCCATAGAGACAGACAGAGTCAGGTAGTAGTGGTACAAGACAACCTTGACTTGACTTTGTATTGATGAGGCATTTGTAATTTTGATCTGATATCATTGTATACTTGGACTTTTATTGTTTTATGATGATCTATATGTAGACATGGACTCTATATGATGATCTTTTATTATGAATGTTATTCTATATGATGATGATCTATATGCATTGATTACATGGATGATGATCTTTTCTTTTATTTTCATCATGATGATGATCTATATGATGCAATGATGAATACTTTTGTTTTTTGTTTTCGATGACCATGGATGCAAATGCAAATGATTACTAATGTAAATGATGCAAATGCAAATGATTTATATGGGAATGAAATTGAATGATTTATTTATTTTTTTATTTTTAATGCACATGGATGCAATTGAAAATGATGTGAAAATGCAAATGATCTACATAATATTCTTTTGATTTTTTATTTAATGCTTATAATGATTATGAATCTAAGTGCAAAGATGCAACTAAATGATCTTTAATGAACTTTTTAATGATAATGCAAATAATAATGATGATACACTACATGATTAATGAAATGCACTTAATTGAATGCAAACTAATGCAATGATTAAAATGCAACTAAATGAAATAGATGATAATTAAAATGATTCTAAAAAAATGAATGCACCTAAAATGATCAAATGCAACTTGTTTTTGTTTGTCCAAGTATACTCAATCTTTATTTGTGATCATTGATCTGTGAATGAAATGAAATGCTTATAATGCAACCGACATTGAATGCTTATAATGTAGACAAATAATGAACTAACCTAAAATGATCTAACTAAAAAGTGATACTGCCATTCTTCATATGTTATCTTGTAACAGTGCTTGATTTCATCATTGATCTTTAAAAAGTTGTAAGAAAATACAAGCAACTTGACATAATGATCCAAGATGACCTGAGTATTTCTTACATGGATTTGATATAGCAAGTTAATACAAGCAACTTGATATAATGAATTAAGTTAACCTGAGTATTGCTTGCAGAACAGACAAAGATTATCTCCTTTCATGCATGACTTGGAACATCCTCCTTGATCTTTTGCTAATCATATCCTGAGACAAGTACATACCTTAGTAAGAGATAAACCACAAACAACAATCAAAGAAAAATAATCATGCCCCATCATAGCTTCTCCAGTCATGGAAATCCTTGAGTCGCATAAAGTACATTATTAGTAATAAAATCAAGATATAAACATTGAATATTGTATGTCATTCACATGTTCACATGGTCATTAACTGATATAATCATCTTGATGAATGATCTTTGATAATCCTTTATTACTTGCTAGTTGATCCTTCATTTTTTGAGTTTCCCAATTCATTTGTTATAAGATGCCTTGATCTTCGTTTCTTTGTTGCTTGTTATCTGTTTCAAAACCCTAGGTGTTTTTGTTTTTTCTAAGTTTTTTGAATGTTTTGGATTTTCAAAGATTTAAAAGATCACCTTAGCAAAAGGAATTAGGATGTTTCCCCCAGCGGAAACAAAAATTTATTATGGATGTATGAATTGATCAAAATCTAAACCATGGTGGGATATGAATGCAAATTGATTGATTCTGATAAAATCTAAGATAGTGACTATGAAAAGTGTGTCAAAGATTGATAATTGCTGGTAAGCTGCATATTTTCTACCAATGGTTCAGAGCAATGGATGCAAAAGATGGAATGGATAATCTAGGAAGCGATAGATTGGATATGATGGAGTGGATAAGTGCGCAAAGTGATCTCATAGATGGAGGAATTCACTTTTTAGATAGCGCCTGTTTACCAGGTTTTCACCAATCTTCGGCTCAACACAAATTTTAAAAACTAATAGATTGCCATCTTTATTTCCTCGAATAAATCTTTACATCAAAAGCTTGAAGTCTTTGTTGAGGCAAAAATTTGGCAAAGTCTTGCTTAGCATAATAAAAGATAAATATTTACAAATGAGGTTCCTCCTTTTATATGAAAAGAAGTTGAGAAAAATGTGAGCTCGGTTGACTAATTCAACTACAGAGTCCCACTTGACTACAACTACTGCATAAAATAAAAATGCAACTGCAAGAAAATTTATAGTAAGAAAAGATGCAACTACATGCAAACTACATAGCGTCAATGACACTTTATTCTTCATTTTCTTTCCTCTGGATTTACTTGGAGAAAGATCAGTCATCCACCAATATCTGCAACATTTTCATCATGTAAATAAATATTCACCATCAGATTGTCGGCTTCAAAGACCAGAAATGATGTCTGCAAGAGCAAAATTACACTTGGACAAAAAAACAGAAAAACAACAAATCAGGTTTTGAAATCCGATCTGCACTTGGGCAGGTCATGGCTATAGGTCGGGTTTTAAACCCTGGTCTGTAGTTGGGAAAAACATAGGTTGTAGGTTGGGTTTTAAAACCCGACCTGCACATGTGCAAAAAATGGCGTGCAGGTCGAGTTTTAAAACCCGATCTACAACTGGGGAAGACCTGCAGGTCGGGAAAATTTTCCCGACTTGCCAATAGACAGACCTGCAGGTCAGGAAAAATTTCCTGACCTGCACCAAGGCAAACCATCAGGTTAGGTTTTGAAACCTGACCTGCACTTAGGCAAACCTGTAGGTCGAGAAATATTTTTCGACCTGCACACAGGCAAACCTGCAGGTCAGGAAAAATTTCTCGACCTGCTTATAGGTAGACAGGTCAGGAATGACCTGCAGGGGAAAAATTTTATGACCTGTAGATAGGCAAACCTGGAGTTTGGGAAAAATTTCCGGACCTACACATAGGCAGACCTGCAAGTCACCAAAATTGCACTTTGGGTTTTAAAACCCAACGTGCAGGAAAACACAAGAAACATTGCATTTTGGGTTTTAAAACCCAAAGTGCAGTCAAAAGATGAAATAAAAGATTAAGGAAAAAACATGAAAACAAAAAATGACAAAAATGAAGATGCAAACCGACATGACTTACGAGATAAGTTGATCAACCTTGGAGGACGTCAGCTACAAAATAGACAAATTTCATAAGGGTTGTCCCACGATTCAGGCTAGTTGAAATCGGTGACAACAATAATAAAGTGGAATAAGACCCATGATATTGAATTAAATAATTAATTATAATAAAGGTCCTATAATGTATAGAGGAATGGGAAATGCTAAAATAAGTGCTAAGAGAGTGTGAAACTGGACACACTAATAATGATGTACAATTTACAACTGTTGGTGTAATTATTTATTCATGTTGGATATTATTACATCTTACTTAAGTTTACTTAGGAAATGCATTTCATAGTAGTTTGGGTATGAGACACTTGGGTGTTTGTGCCACATTGGGATAGTGTGTGTAGGAGAAATTCCACCTTTTATGGTGTGATCTTGTTGTTACACTCCACATTCAGTGGGTGATCCACCTCATGTGGGATATTATATTGTTTCTCCTACCTACCCTTGTTTCTTATTGAGCTACATGTCATGTTTGTGTGCTTACATATCCATATAGCCTTGCCTATATAAGGAGGCTCATCTACATTGTTTGTACGGGAAATCATTGAACATCTTGTAATGATCCAGTTGATCACATTTTGCATCTTGATAGAATATAGTTTATTCCTATCATCTATTTTGTCTCTCTTATTTGTGCTTTCCATTGCCTCTAGTTCTTGGCAAAATCTCACATGGTATCAGAGCCAAGTCCAGACTAGGAGCCCCAAGCACACGAGAAGTTTGGCTTAAGGGGGGGTGTTGGTGTTGGAATAGGCCACACTCGGACCGACGATGGACTGGTCCAAGAGGGGCCAGTAGCTCAGTGGTAGAGCACTCCAGCAACGTATGGAAGGTCTTAGGTTCAAGTCCTAGCTGGTCAATGTCTCAACAACAATTCTATAGTTGGCCACTATAGTGGAGTATGATCTTGCGGTCATACTCTCAGTAAAGCAGAAATGAAAAGGTGGAGCATCTGAGAGCATGACAAACTAGGGATAGGAGAACACTAAATTTGAGGGATGATCAAGTCCTCAAGAATAGGATCCTATCAATCCATGCAAGTAACCTTCAAGTATACATAAAGAAAATAATGTTAGTACTAAAACATAAAGTTCCAAGTAAACTAGTTGAAGAGACCTCAATAATCAAAATGTCTCAGCCACTAATATCATTCTCAACATATTATTGCAAGAGCATAAGTGGACTTATAGAAAGAACAAGGACATACACCAATTGACTAGAGAAAAGACCATGATCCAATTTTAGAAAAATGTGTTATGTTAGGGTTCATGGGGGATAAAGAAGGAACATGGATTCCACATGCTAGCAAGTTGTGTTATGCCAGGTGATCCATGGAAGCACAGATTCTCATGGGACAACAAGTTATGTTATGGTGTGTGATCCATGTAGGAAGGAAGAGTTGAGTAACAAGTTGTGATATGCTAGATCTACTCATCCTGAAATGATTGAGAAAGACGAGTTGAAAGGTCTAGCAAGTTGTGTAGACACCTAAAATTGTTCTGCACCTGCAAACACCAATTTTACTAATTATTCCTCTTAATATTTCTCATCATTTTCATTATCTCTCTAACGTCTAAATCATTTAATCAATCAATCTTTTCCCCTTTATATTTATTATTTAATTAATCTCAATTATTTACTTTAATTAAATAATTTGTATTGTTTAATTAAAATCGATTTCTATTTTCTCGTAATTAAATAATTTGTATTGTTTAATTAAAATCGATTTCTATTTTCTCGTAATTAAATAATTTTTTAAAATTATTTAATTATCTAATTATGTCCTCCAAATTAAATAAATTTCTTATTTTTTTTTAAATTTAATTTTTCTTTCATTTCAAATTAATCAAATTCTCTCCTAAATACAAATTCAATTCATCTCTCTTTAATTTCATTTCATTTAATATTTTTGAAAACTTGAATTCAAATTAAATGATATTTCAATTCAATTTCCTACTCTAGACACCTAAAATTGTCTTAGCTTAATTAAATAAATATTTTATTTATTTAATTATTTTATCCTAACTCTTCTATTAATTAAATAAATTTTTATTTATTTAATTAATTGAATTAGCGTTTTCTAGCCCTTTCCTCATTTAAATAAATATTTTTATTTATTTAAATTATCTTTCCCTAAATTAAATAATTATTTTATTTATTTAATTGGTCCCACTTCTTCTATTAATTAAATAAATCTTTATTTATTTATTTAATTAATTCATTAGCTTTTTCTCTTCATGACACATGCCATTTATCTCTTAATTTTCCTCTACCTACCCTCTTCATATTTTATTGTTTCTTATGTATTAGGAAGGAGATGCAAAATATATCAGAGAGATTATGTATGTGAGGAGATTTATGTAAGGGTTATTTCGGTAAAGGGTTTAGGGTTTCATACCAAAACAGATAGAGCTTAACCAAAACTGTATTCAGACGTAGAAGATGCTATCTTAGCAGTTCACACACTTCTCCGGATTGTATTATGGATTTATATGTAGTCAGTGAGGCTCCTTTTGTGATTGAGCAGTGTGCTCTAGGTTGTAAGCCTTCCTGCAAGTGCAGGCCTGATGCAGAGCCCTCCTTGAATCTTGTCAAACACTTTAGGATGTATGACACTGACCCCTCAAAATACTTATAGGATCCTACAAAGAAAGGCTCTACAATCTTAGTTCCAACTCCTCATTTCACTCCAAGATTCATACTACTCAAATTGGATAACTTGCTTCATTATGCATCATGAAGCCTCCTAAGGTTCCTAACCTTCACTACACCTATTTTGGATCATACAAAACTCACATGGACCAGACCAAACACTAGTTTCAAGGATTTAACCCAATTCCCTATGACACCTTCACAATTAGGCCTATTTTCTTGTAGCCCTTGGAGACGAGTAATGAGACCTTAAGTCCAAAATTTTGCAAACACCCTGGAAAACAAATCACTGATTCAAATACCCTTTATGGTCTTACACAATCCCCAAAAGGAGAAGTCAATATCTGACAAGGAAAGGTCTGAACCTGGTGATGACCAATTGTCCTAAAGGGCTAATTAGGCCTCCATTTGTGAAGCAACTCTTCAAATTTGTTCTTCAGGGATACAACAATATTTTCTTCCTTTTTCACTGGAAGTGATCATTAGGTACTTATCATTAATCATGGAAGTGGGATCATCATCTATTCCTATCTTTGTTTCAAAACCAACTGTTGTAGAGGTCTAGGACCGTCCCAAGCCAATTTTCAAGTGGTATCTACATGTGGCTGCCCTGGAAGATTCAGTTGGAGCATTTTCCCATGTTCCGGAGGGAGTTTTTTATGTCGAAGATGTTAGGGCATACATACACTATCACATGGAGGATTTGAGGACATCTGATATAAAGAGTATGTACATGAGCGAGCTAATGGGAGATTCTAGAAAGATCAAACCTGCATACAAGCACATTGAAGACAAGGTTTACCGGCATTCTGGACATTCCAGAATTTGAAGATGAAATAGTTAGGTATGTTTTAAGCAGAGTACATGGAGAGTTTATCTGGTTGGACAGACCTTACAAGATCACCAAGGAATCCATTAGGGCAATCACTGGTTTACCACAGGTTGGGCAATGTCTAGATAAGAAGGTCTCTAATGATTATGTCAACAAGATTACTGGCGCAACATCTGACAGGAGATCTATGAGAATCAACACTATTACCGACACAAACATCAGATTCAGTAGCATGATCATCAATTATAAGGTAACTCAGCCAAACTGACATAATTTTGTTTCTAGTGTTAGGGTTTCAAGCAGATCTAAAGCAAATATGAACTAACAATTATATGCAAATTTGAATACAAAAGATAAAGAAATAAAACAGGACATAGATAACACGGAGATTTAATGTGGTTCACCCAAAATGGGTTACGTCCACCATACACAGACGTCCAATCTTTCTTATTATCCAGTAAAAAGAGTACATCAACCTTCCAATGCCTTAAGCATCCTAGCCACTTATAACATGCGTTTTTAGGACAATAAACAAAGTCGACCTTTTTAGGGTTTTATTACAATGTCGGTTTTCATCATCAAAAACGGCAAAAAAAAAAATTCTCAGGGGCTGCCGCCCTCAAACCCCCGCAGCAGGCCCGACCCGACGAGAATACATGCTAAGTGTACAGTACTTTGTTGATTAGTCACCACATATCAACATCTAGCTCCTGCACTTTCGTAGCTTATAAGATGATGAGAGAAAATGAGGAATTGGATCTATGTGGTTGGATGTTAGATGAATTATTGATAAACCTAGGAAAGATCAAAGGTGAAAAGAAAGGGACTTTCCAGTATGGCAACTTAATTCTCTACTTAATGTTATTTTTCATGAATGACACTCCCGATTTTGGGAAAAGGCAATGGGCATTTGACGTCCTGATAGGGAGACAATTGAAACAGTCAATTGCTACATTAGGTAGTTAGAGGGATGATAAAGTATGGGGATATTTTAAGGGATTATGGAAGTCTATGAAAGCTAGGGAAAGGGTTCCTAAGCATATTGTTGAGAAATACTCAACTGAAATATGCTTCATGGTGAAGAAAGATGAAACACTCATGGAAATGGTCAAACCCCAGAAGATCTGGATTGAGAAATGGGCTATGAAGTTGATGCACAGATCCTTGAGGCTTATGCAAAAATGTTGATTGATGCACTTGTTGATGAGGCAGAGAAGCCTTGTGGTACTGCAAAACAAAAGACACAAGAGTTTGAAACAAAGTTCAACCGGAAGAAGAGAGAGAAGCAGGAAGGTAAGGCAAGCAAGTTTGTTGAGAAGGTTTCATAAGATATTAAAGTATCGATTGATGTTGTCCTCGAGAAAGGTAGGAAGAGGAAAGAACCATAAGTGTTCATTGAGTCTATTACAGCTGAGTCTAAATCTGAGGATAACACACCCCTGGCATTCAAAAGGGTTATAAGGAAGAAAATAGAGGAAACCAAGCTAGAGGATAAAAAGCAACCAGTTAGGAAAGTTACATTCAAGATACGGACATAGAAGCTAGCACCAAAAGTAACAACTTCAGCTCCATCCGGTATTGGTAGAAGGAAGAAGAAGAATGACATTGATACGACTATTCAATCCAGTAATGTAACTATCATTCCACCATAAACTTGTGCAGAGTTAGTAGATGAAATAACTAAGGATGGCATGTTAAAGAATGTATAGTTTTACTATGATCGTTTAGAGAATGATGAACAAAGAGAGGTAGATGAAGCAGTATTGTTATATTTGGATATTTATAAGAAAACCTTGATAGAAATTGAAGATCAAATATCGACAAAATTGTATGATATGTTAGATGCTAGGAGACTATTAGCAATGCAAGAAGACAAGTCTTTAACAACAAACATAGAATAACCAGTCTATTGTTAGGAAGGGTAAATGAGATAATCAAGGAGACCCAGAAGGCATGGGTAAAGTTGTTATCTGTTTGTGTTGCTATTACTCTAGAAGAAATGGATAGGACAATTGAGGTGGCAAATAGAAAAGTCTTTAACAACAAACATAGAATAACCAGTCTGATGCTAGGAAGGGTAAATGAGATAATCAAGGAGACCTAGAAGGCATGGGTTAAGTTCTTTGAAGAGAACAGAGGTTTCTTTACTTAACCGGAATTTGAGACAGACACTACAGACACCTCGGTTGAAGGAAAAGGAAAGGGTATTATGGGTATTTCACCCTCAATTTTGAAAAGCATTAAGATAGTGGAAATTAAGCCCCCGATAGATACAAATGTATAGACAAATGTTGAGATACTGGCAAATACAAAAAATGAAAAGGTTGATAATGTACAGGATACTAATGTTGAGGATAACAGTCCTCCGGATACAAATGTACAGGTTGAGGTTACAGTTCCTACAGAGGAACCGATAGTTATAGAGACTGCACCAAGTGGCGAAGCCACCGGTGCAAGTGAAGAAGCTATAAAGGATAAATCATCAGAGGAAAAGGAAGAGGAATCCGACAGGGAACCAGTAGTAGGTCCATCATTGTTGTCAATTGACATATCGTAGGTTGTAAAGAAAAACATAACCAATATGAGCCCCACTAAACTTATGATGATGGATGCACATAAATTGATGAAGGAGGGATCTATGGACAAAGGGATTATTGATCAGTCAATCACTGTTTTACACAAACTAGTCCCGAAGTGCAAAATTGGCAGGGAAGCGAGCCCATCCGGCAAGCTGAAGACAATTACTGAGCACATTTCAAAGGATTTTCAATCCTTGTAGCATATTTCAAACCAACAAGCTCTCGAGAGGTTCACTCAGGCTAAAAGAGCTGCATTTGATTAGATGATTAAGTTTAAGAGGAAGAAAATTGATGAAAAGTTGAAACTGGTAGACAATTCTTTAAAGCAGTGTACAAATATTTACAGAGTATGTTGTAACATAGATATACTTATAGTTAATGTGGATAAGAAGATTAAGGAATTTCAGGAGAAATTTGCAAGTATAGCTAATTCTTTTGATGGATTGACTTCACTCGGTGTACATAAGAAGGAGTGTATAGATCTGGTTGGAAAGCCCAAATCGATAGAGATAAAAGAGAAAGAGTCATTTGCCCATATGCTAAATGGATTTGTGTCTATTTCTAGCACTTTCAAATCTAGTTGGGAAACTTATCTTGAGCTATTGGAGAAGGCATATCCGCAAATTTGTCAAGCTTCGATAAGGTATTTTTGGGATACTCATTGTACAATTTTGGATTTTTGGTATTCTTTTTAGAAATTTTGATGGCATTGATGTCAAAGGGGGAGTGATATAGATGTGAAAAAGAAAAAAAGGGAGTTGTATACATTAGGGGGAGTATATAGATGAAAACTATGGAAGTATGGAGTATTTTGCATTGATGAATATTCATCTCAGGGGGAGTAGGCAGGTTGAAATCGAATGATGAAACCATGACCATTTTTCACATGAGTGTTGCCATCAATGCCAAAGGGGAAGATTGTTGGTAATTGACACTGAATTGGTTGGTTTCACTATGTTGTCATTGATGGCAATATGGTATCTTGTTTCAACTTCATGTTTTGGTTCACTTGTGTACTGACAGGCACTTCACAGACACTACACCGACACCGGCGGGATAGAAGGATTTCTTTGGTTACCTGCAATGCAGGTCGGCATGGTTTAGAATAAGGTTATCGATATTGGAGGCCGACATCTCTTGGATCCAGCATCGACAATTATTTTTGATATTCATGTATTTATGTTATCTAGCCGACATGTATATTGATATTGTAATTATCTTTGTAAGTTGACATAAGGCATGATAAGTTGTATAGGGTATATAGGTCAGTTGGATTTGATCATTTTGAAAAGGATGTTGTAATGGTAATTATAATGAATATGTGGATGTGAAAGAATGTGAATCTATATTAAGAAGGAGATGCAAAATATATCAGAGAGATTATGTATGTGAGGATATTTATGTAAGGGTTATTCCGGTAAAGGGTTTAGGGTTTCATACCGAAACAGACAGAGCTTAACCGAAACTATATTCAGACATGAAGATGCTATCTTAGCAATTCACACACTTCTCCAGATTGTAGTTTGGATTTATATGTAGTCAGTGAGGCTCCTTTTGTGATTGAGTAGTGTGCTCTAGGCTGTAAGCCTTCCTGCAAGTGCAGGCCCCTTATATTTTGTAATATCTCTTCATATGGCCAGTGGATTAATATTGTGGGTCACAAATCCCACCATGGTTTTTCCTCTTTGAGTTTTCCACGTATAATTTTGTGTGTTATGGTTCTCATTTATGTGATTGGCTCATTAGTTGCTTTACTTCTTTCAATTCTGTATGTACCGGTATACCGGTTGGTGTATGCATGTTTTAATAAGGCTAAAATTGATCATTTTGGTATAACATCGATTCACCCCCCCTCTCAGTGCTATTGGATTCCAACATGTACTTGTATATGGTGAAAATGGATAACAATAATAACAATATTGAAAGGCTAAATAGATTCCAACCACAAAACCCTAACCTAACAATCAACAAAGATCCACCATAACATATGAAGATTACCTAAGACAATGCAAATCACATGAAATCACAAAGATTATACCATCACATGTCCAATAGGGTTTTGATCTCCATTCTTCCTATCTCCATTGATCTTGCTTGATATATTTGCTCTCAGATTTTATGTGCACAAGAGCTCAACAAAGAACAAAAGGTGGTTGCAAGTAGGATCGTAGTGTAGTCAATTGATCAAGTAGTTTGCTCCTTAGGTCATTAGCTCATTAGGGCATTTGGGTTAGATAATGAAGGAAGCATCTCCTTATATAGAAGACACTATATGAAATGGAGGGATAAGATTGAGAGGTGTAAAAGGAGGTCGGCTATGATTAGAGGGTAGGTAAAAGAAATAATAAAATAATGAGAGGGGTAGGTAGTGTATGAATTAAGAGATGAATGACATGTGTCATGGGTAGAAAAGGCTAGTGAATTAATTAAATAAATAAAGATTTATTTAATTAATAGAAGAAGTAGGACAATTAAATAAATAAGATATTTATTTAATTTAGGAAAAGGATAATTTAAATAAATAAATGTATTTATTTAAATGAGAAATAAGGCTAGAAGAGGATAAATGAATTAATTAAATAAATAAAGATTTATTTAATTAATAGAAGAATTAGGCTTAGATAATTAAATAAATAAAATATTTATTTAATTAGACATGACAATTTTAGGTGTCTACAGTACTTTCTACTACACTCTCAATGTTCCTGGTTCTTCATCATGCAATTTTTCTTGGCATTCAGTTTTAGTGTACCTGTAACCTCTCCCTTGTCAACATTATGGGGGGGTTTCTCCTATTGGTGGTTGGTTCTAATGCATCCTTGGTTCATTGAAGTGAGCTATGTATTCAATATTTGTTCCTATGTACTAGGCGGATGCAGTGGCTGGTTACCTATGCATTTCGGTGAGATGGATCATTTACCACATGGACACTCTTTCATTTTTATTTTTGGAGGCAACCTTCCATCTTTGATTGATCAACTCTTCAGACTTTGTTTTTTTTTCCATATGTATCTTTGAGTTCACTTGTTTTCCTTTGTTTTCCATCTGATTCGAGTAGTGTTATTTGAGGTTCTTCAAATCGATAGTTATTCTTCGATAGTGTTTGTAGCTTCATGATTTAGTGGCGTTCTTCATGTTCATCCTTTGTTCCTTTTTTCTGGGACATTCTCTTGTTTGGAGGCTTCTTTAGTCCTTCACTTATATTTCTCTCTTTAGGAGAGGAGTTTTTCCCATGAGGTTTTCTCCTTTTCTCCAGCTGTGAGAGATCTTTTGTACTTGGGTACCTCATCAGGCCTAGTTGTCGGGACTCATTGCTACTTTCATGCATTCTATTTACATGCATTTTTTAGTCCTTGGTTGTTTTTAGCTACTCCTTATGTTCATCTTAAGGGGGGGTGTTAGAGTTATCATGTTGTGGCTAATAATTATTTATTTAATTATTAGTCTATTATACTCTACACTTAATCTAAACTTAGGCATTTAATAATATTGTCCTTGTTGGCATTTTTTATGTTTATGTTGTGATTGTCATTGATGGACACACACTTGCTTTGAGAACTAAAAGCGGCAGTTATCATTTTCCCAGTCTTCATTTTTGTCAACCGGTAATCTGTTTAATAATTAAACCGGTATTACTCTGAGTTACCAATAGGTAATCGGTAAAGTTGTATAAACCGGTAATACTCTGTGATGAGTTACCAACCGGTATATTTTTGTGATGAGTTACCATCCACCGACACTTTGATGGTGATTTTGCGTTGTGTTACCAAATGTGTCTAGATACACTGAACCTAGGAACTTGCAATGTAATCCTACTGGACCGACATGAAATCATATTCCTTTTTAAGGACATCATGTCTAGGGTTTTAGTGTGTGTAGTTGTTAGGGTTTTTGGTGGTTGATGAGTTCTTGTATGTGCGATCTTAATAGAGAAGATCAAGTCTGTGTGCTGTAACAGACTATGGATTTACTGAAGACTGAAGTAATGCTAAAATGCATTAGCAATGAGCTATCATGGATCTAATCAAGCAAACTGTGCTATTTGCTAGATCATTCACTTGTTGATTACTCACATCTTTAACAAGTTAGAAACCCTTAACTGGGTAGGCCTAGAAAAGCCTTTGTAAATCCTTTAACAAGGTGATTCACATCCGTGCATCTAAAATCCTCTCGCAAGGTAGTCTTTAACCGGAATAATCTCCTAACAGAGATTGAGATTCCTAACATGATCTATTCTGGTAAAGAACATTGTATGACCTTAACCGGTCTGGTTACTATTCTGCAGATAGTTACTTGTGAGTTTCATCTCACCATGGTTTTTCCCATTTGGGTTTCCACATCAAAATCTCTTGTGTTATGGTGATTGTGCTTCTGTGGGTGAATTCCTTACTTGCTGTTTGGTTTGCATTTGTGTTAACAGTTTGTTAGTTAAACTGTTATACCAGTTCACTGCTAGATTGTTAAAGTGTTTGAGTTCAGTATTTATTGGTATACTAATTCACCCCCCCCCTCTTAGTATTCATCAGTCCCTTTAGGATTTCTTTAGGGATGCACAACTTTAGGGTTGCATATTCTCCTTTTATAAGGATTGTATTGTACTTTTTATTTCATTCCCTCTCTGAATGATAATCTTTTTCTTTAGAGCCATTATTGTTTTTTTTTGCCTCCATTCTTCTTTTGTGACGGGTATTTTGCTTGCAGGTGTTATGGGGATCTTTGAAGTTATATTTCTCAACTTCTTCAAAGGCATATTGGTTTTCATTTTTTTATGATTATTTTTCTGTTTTGCATGATCTACAACAGAGGGTTCTAGATTTTGGAGCCATTGAGGAAGAAATCCCTCCATTTGTTGAAGGTGTGGATGATACCCCACATTCCCAGCATCACCATGGCAACATGAGTTGTTAAAATTCGACCAATAAGGGTTGTAGACAATAGAAATTCCACCTTTGAGAGCATTCGCAGGTCTGATTCATCTGTTTTGGGCTATTGCAGCTAACTTCCAGTAGACACAGGGATAATTATTGCAGGTCATACCATTTCCAGCTTAGCTATACCATTACCTATGCCCGAAGGTCACAAAAATTATTTCTAGGGGTTTTGATCCATACTTTTGGCTCAGAATTCATTGTTAGTAAAAGATAGAAGAATTCCAATTGTCTCTCTAGGCAAACAATCGAGTGTGTGGACAATATGAACATCTTTGGGAAAAGTGTAACAGATTCTAGGGTTTGTACCTGACACTTGACAAGAAATCCTATTGGGTGTGCAAAACCTTCATAAAATTTGTTTTAATAATTCTTTGCTAGCATAATAAAGCCTATTGTAGCAGTTAGTATGTTGTGGAGATCCTCTTGGCAACATTCATTTCACCCTAGTCAAATAATGAGCTCTTTCAGACAAGCTTTGGACCCTTGGTAGGTCGACTTGGTTCTTGGTGTTTGTAGATCTAATTTCTAAATGTTGGACAATTTGTTGTTAATAAATCAGATATCATTGAATTTCAATTTCAGTTGCTATTCTTTCTTGTTTTGAATCTATCTACCATTCTTGTTATCAAACTTCAAGCGAAAAAACCCCTAAAAAGCATAAAACTCCAAAAACACACCAAAAAACTCAAAATACAAACCGTTGATCAGAGAAGTCAGCATCAGAAAAACAAATTAGTTTGTGAGAAATTATAACTGGCATCTTTTAGTGGTATCAAAGCGATGATCCTGCCAGTCGGAGGGTCATCGGAATAATTCTATGCATCGGGGCAGATTTGGTACCTACAGGTTTTACAGACACAGGAGACCTAGGGTGGATTTGAACTTTGTCACTAAACCACCATTTGAGACTAATATGGGTGATATTCTAGAAGGACATAGGAGCCCTCCCAGACAGGAAAGAAAAAACCACTCAATCCTGATGAGATCATGAGGAGCTTGGCTGAATCACAACTAAGAATTGTCCAAGCAATTAACATGTTACATGACACACTAGATAGGATGGATTTGGGAAACCACAAGGGAAGGCACATAAGTCGTAGCTGGACAATTTCAGCTATAGGGAGTCATGGCAGCATTAGGAAACCATCTTCCCTGGGAAGTGCATCCATCTCACCATGGAGAGACATGACCCATACGAGGATAGTTGATAGGCCTATTCTCCCTCGGTTCACTCCTAGAGATCAAACATCATTGGTTGATCCACAAAATGGAATCACTTTCCAAGATACAGTTATGGCTACCAACGATGAGTGGGCTCGACTTCCAGCACATGTCAGAGATGCATTTCCATTGCATTAATATTGTATGCAACGCCATGATTCTATGAGGGGACAAAATGATAGGGGACCCAAACAACAGTGAAATAATGATATGAAGAAAGCTACTAATAAGATGACTTTATCCACTTTTGATGGCAGTGGCTCCATTAGTGCATTAGCGTGGGTTCATAAGTTGGACATATACCTATCCTTGAAATCCATGGCTGCAAATGAAGCCATTCAATTTGTTGTCCTGCATTTCGAGGGTGTTGCATATGCTTGGTGGCACCATGGATTAGTCACTCAGAATCATGCCCTTATTCATTTATACCCAAAGTTCACAGAGAGATTGATTGCTAGGCTTGACATGAAAGATGTGGAACTTTACTACGAATATTTAGCCCTCCTGAAACAGTTGGGACATGTGGAGTCTTATATTAATGAATTTCAGTGTATAGCAGTGATGGTGCCTGAGATGCTTGATAGGAGGGTAGTAATACTTTTCATAGAGGGTCTTCATGAGAGATATCGTGGTTTAGTTAAGGCTTTGAAGCCTAAGACTTTACAGGAAGATATACAACTTACATTGGACCTTGATACCTCTCCTCCACCTTCTACAGTTCAACAGAACATGAAATCTTCTGAAGGTTCTAAACCTTCTCAGAGTTCATCTTCATAGTTACCTAGTGCACTACCTCTTCCTAAGATGGATCATGAATCATGGAACGAATTAAGGAGGAAGAAATTGTGTTTTTCATGCAAGGAGCCATGGGAACCAGGTCATAGATGCCTTGGAAAAGGCAATGCATATCTTATAGAGGTCTTCTCTAATGGTGAGGATAAGCAGATGTATGATACATGTAATGAGGATACAATGGCTTCTGCCAACATTACCATTGCCTCATTGTCTGGAGTACCTTGGTATTACCATTTTTTGATTGAAGGGAGCTCTTAGGGTGCAACCAATGGATTTCTTGGTAGATACTGGTGCTACCTACAACTTCCTTAGTGAGTAGTCAATAGAGAAATTTGGATTACAAGTTGATAAATTTTTAGGTTTTAGAGTGACAACTACTAGTGGCGGTACCCTGAGTTGCACTACGAGAGTTCCTCAACTTAGTCTTCAATTGGGAACTTATCTCTTGAGTGATTATTTCTATGTGATACTGATAGAGCAATATGTTGTGGTTCTTGGTATGCAGTGGCTTCAATCTATTGGTAGGTACACATTTGATTATCGTAAGATATAGTTAGACTTATCAGTGGATGGGAAGGAAGTGATGTTGAGAGCTTCAATGGATGGCAAGCCTAAAATAATGATAACATACTGGTTGGAAGCTAATAATGATGCATTTTGTAGTAAATCAGATTTTGTGCATTTTGGAATAGTTGATATAGAACATTACCAAAGATTGAACAAAGGGTGGTTGGTGAGAGCATGACAAGCCAAGCTACATAGCCAACATATTCGTGATATTCACCACAAGGATGATAAGAAGAAAATGGGGTTGTGTAGTTCTGAATTTTTAGTTGGTGCTGGTCAATTTCCATCTAGTGTTGATGAAATTGAACATGAGACTAAAGAATGGACAATAAAGAGCATGTTTTTTTGCACCGGCTTTGAGGACTTTGAGGGTATGGATACAAGGGAACTATTCAGTTCTAATTTTCAGATTTATAACAACATTGAATTATTGTTCCTTCGTCATGGCATTGATGCATATAATCATGGGGCAGTAAGCAATAGAAATTCTGCAGTGATGAATACATGTGACACATGCTTTGACTCTTCCTATGATGGTATATATAATTCACCTTTGATATTGCCATCGGTTACTCTTAATGTGGCAACGTTATCCTTGTTGTGTGAAGGTTTGTTTGACATCATGCTCTCCTACTTCAGGTCCTATAGCGGATTCCTCGTCTTGGTATGGGATCCGAGAATTGATTTTCTTGGGTAATTTTATCAGAGTAGAGCAGCGGGTTGCTTGATGTTTCTTGAGGGCAAGCAATCCTGGGAAGGGAGGACTATAATGTCCCCATTTTTTCCAGTGATCACTCAAGAATCTTAGATTTGCCTATTCGCCATCTCCGCAGGCAAATGATGGGGTTAGGAGATGTTTGGTCCACCAGGAGGAGCTATACTTAGCCAATTTTGGAGCTTGGTGGGAAATTATTCAATAAAGTTTATAATAAAACCTTATCAAATCTTATAAGAGGTTACAAGTTACTTTTTTCTATTAATAAAAGTAATTTTATGAAGTTATAACTTTATTATTCAAAAGTTAATAAAAGTAACTTAATAAGTTACTTTATGATGAGATAAGTAACTTTATTTTAAAAAGTTACCTTGCTCTCTTCCCTAAGTGTTGTAATAACTTAAAAGGTGGCGATTTTAATCATGATGGATTCACCCTTAGGGCTGGGCACCAAGTTTGAGAAGGAAGATTCCTATGGAATATTTAGAAGATGCTTTTGGTGGTACGTTTAGGGTGAAGTTGAATAAAGGAAGGAGTTGTGAGTTTTTGGAGGCATCTTGGTTTTCATTTTTTTATGATTATTTTTCTATTTTGCATGATCTACTACAGAGGTTCTATATTTTGGAGCCATTGAGGATGAAATCCTTCCATTTACTGAAGGTGTGGACGATACCCCACATTCCTAGCATCACCACGACAACATCAGTTGTTAAAATTCGACCAATAAGGGTTGTAGACAGTAGAAATTCCACCTCTGAGAGCATTGGCAGGTCTAATTCATCAGTTATGGGCTGTTACAACTAATTTCCAGTAGACATAGGGATAATTATTGCAGGTCGTACCATTTCCACCTTAGTCGTACCATTACCTATGCTCGGAGGTCACAAAAATTATTTCTAAGGGTTTTGATCCATACTTTTGGCTCAAAATTTATTGTCAATAAAAGATAGAAGAATTCCAATTGTCTCTCCAGCCAAACAATTGATTGTGTGGACAATATGGACATTTATTTGGGAAAAGTGTAGCAAATTAAGGGGTTTGTACCTGACACCTGACAAGAAATCCTATTGGGTGTGTAGAATCTTCATATAATTTATTTTGATAATTATTTGCTAGCATAATAAAGCCTATTTGAGGAGTTAGTATGTTGTGGAGATCCTTCTGGCAACATTCATTTCACCCTAGTCAAATAAGGAGCTCTTTCAGACAAGCTTTGGACCCTTGTTAGGTCGACTTGGCTCTTGGTGTTTCTAGATCTAATTTTTATATGTTGGATAATTTGTTGTTAATAAATCAGATACCATTGAATTTCAGTTTCAGTTGCTATTCTTTCTTCTTATCCATCTATCTACCATTCTTGTTATCAAACTTCAAGCCAAAAAACCCCTAAAAAGCATAAAACTCCAAAAACACACCAAAAAACTCAAAATACAAACCGTTGATAAGGAAAGTCAGGATCAGAAAAACAAATCAGTTTGTGAGAAATTATAGTTGGCATCTTTCAGTAGGACCACCTTATTATCCTCTTGAAATTCGAGGCAAAAAGTGTGAGACCAAGTAGTGTGGGGTGACCTCGTCCCGACAACCTTTTTTCCAAATTTTTTAGGGATCCAAGATAATGGGGTTATAATGCTAACTCCAACATGGTGGCTCAAAATATGATGTATATGTAAAATATGTTTTGGAAGTTGAAATTGGGGTAGGATAAGGATAAATCAAAATAATAAAAGATAAAGGGCAAACTTAGATTTAAGGGTCCAAATAATAGTGTGATGATGTAATTGTAGTGTTGTAAATTGTAACGTATAAAATTTACACCTCATGTTTATGCTCCTACTTTAGTGTGTCCCATTTTCAATCTCCTTAGGCTCATTTTGGCCCATTTTGCTCCAATCCTGATGTCACTTGTTGATACTACTGGGTGGGCCCCATCTCAGAGGATGTCCTCCCCTATTTCATGGTAGAATGGTCTTGTTTTGGGAGGACTAGGGTGTAGAGCGCTTTGGCCTTGGACCAAGGCACCCCAAAATACCTTGGTCCCCCTTAAACAAGCCCCAATTTGAAATGGGGTAGGTATTTTCCCTCCCTGATGGATTTTGGTCCCCATGGCTACACTTGACTGTTGGAGGTTGGCTTAATTGGTAATTTCCCTAGGGAACCCTATATAAATACATCCTATCAATTTACTTTGACATGGATACTATCTATTTATAATATTCATGCATCTTTTAAGCAATCATCATCAAGCATTTTCAATGATTCAATGCAACATTTCATCCTTCAAGCATTATGGAGCAAAGTTACAACAATATTTATGCAAGCATGTGTGCATGATTATGGTTTTTCATGTTCATGTGTTTTCCATTCCATTACATTCAACATTTGTGATTATATTCAAAGAGCATTGCATCATCAATCCTTTCATCAACAAGTGCAAATCTGAGGTATATCTCCTAGCATTTACTTTAGTATTTACATTATTCAATTCAAGGTTAATTCATAAATTGGGGTTTGATCTAAGGCAAACCCCTATCCACAATCCTATTTCCTTTCTTTATATGTGCAAGGAACAAGCTCAGGAGCTGTACTGAGGGATTTCGATAGAGTTGACGGTGACGAATAGGTTTAGCTTTCGATGGAGCAAAATTCAGAGGACCAAGGCAAATTTGTACTACCTGGTCACGAAAAATCAAGCTGAACTTCTGGGAACAAGTTCTAAACACATTGTTTTGCCAAGATCATAGTTTGTGGCCCTGTGGGATATTTGTAGCAGTCTATTTTTGTCAGGATACTTCAATTATTCATTATTTATCCCAATTTCATAATTATAATCCAATTTCAACTAGAAAGAGGCAGCAAACAAACAAGTAGTGAATCTAATAAGAATTTCAGCCCTTTCTTTATTTGGATTGTGGCTAGATCTATTGGATTCACTTCTCTTTCAATGTATTGGTCCTCAAGGAAAAACTAGTGGTCTTACCATCCTTATTGGTGAAACCCTAGTTTTTCCACCATTATAGTAATAAAGTGGATTAAGACCCTTAATATTAAATTGAATATTAATTAATTACAATAAAGGTCCTATAATGCACAAAGAAATGAGAAATACTAAAATGGGTGCTAGGAGAGTGTGAAATTGGACACACTAATAGAAGGTGTACAATTTACAATGCTAAAGACATAACATATAAAACATAAAGTATCATGAGCTACATGTTAATAAGTGACTTTCTATGAAGATGGAAAAGGTGTATCATGTTTAGACCTATCACTACTAATAACATAAATACAATCATCATGGGTTTCATCATCAAGATAAAATCATGATAGATAATCTCCAAAAAATAAGTATAACAATAGGAATAGGAAGAGGTGAATCATTATAATTTGTATGTGAAGTTGACATGTGTATCGAAATTTTTATGATTCTTGATGAAAGATGAGTCAAGAGAGATATGTGGAGGAAAATCATTAGGTGTAAAATAAAATCTTACTCACTAGGTATGTGAACACATGGGCCAAGATCCCTAGTTGTATCAAGTGAATATAGGGACGATTCACTCAATTATAGGCCAAATAAAGCACATCATATGACATGTAGTAATATAATAAATGATATTAGTAATGAAATTAAAGAATGAATCCATGATAAGATGATGTAAATGAATTTTAGGTTGAACAAAACTAAAAAATTCAATATTTATATTAGATGTAAAAAAAAGTCTAGTGTAAAAACCTTAGGTCAACATAGGGGTGGGAGGGTTTGTTAAAGATACTAGTAAAGACCCTAAAGCCTAAAACAAGGATGTATTAATAAAGTAAAAGAGTGAACATAAAATTCAAATATGAAAATGAGAACATCGTAATAATTTGTCTCACACTAATGTAAAAGAACAATAATGTATCCCACTAGTGGGCCAATCTTGATTTTTTCTTAAAACAATGCACAGATTAAAAATGTGTTGGCAAATGGATTTTTCACTTGAGGAATTGCATGACTTACCCAATGGAAAGTGACAAAGTTGTTACAACTGTTGGATAGATTGCTTGTAGAATGCAATCTTCCTCTATGTTGAGGGGGATGGGTTCCTCGTATGATGTGATTTTTAGATTTCTAGTTGTAGTTTTAACTAGAAAACACTTAAGGATTTATAATACTTAAAACCAAAAAGAAACTCTTAATGGAAAATATATAAGTTCTATTAGAGATTCATTGGTAAACATAATATTCCATCCATTTCACCATTGAGAATTGAAGAACATTCATAAGAAACTCCATGATAAATGTAACTCAAATCAACTTATTCATTTCAGAATACTAAGAAGGAATATGCTTCATAGAAACTCATTTAAAACTTGACCATTTACTTCATGAATTTAGGATTCAAGATTACAAAGGATGTTATTAGCATTCTCATATGATAAGTCAACAACAATGAACACTTAACATTATGAAACACCTTCAAAAATATCTTGTATTCACTTTATAGAGTTGTACAACTCAAAGTTACTTGTTCTCAAAATATTAGGTGGGTTGTCCTCATATTAAAATATTAGGTGAGCTCGTATGGTCATGAAATTAAATCTGGGAACATTTAAGACCAAAATATTAGGTGGGTTGTCCTTAGATTAAAATAATCCACAAATTTGTTTTGGCTGCATTTTTGGACTGGAGGATATATGTGCAGGATTGGATTGTCAGACTGAACCATTGAACCACTAAACCGTCTGAACTGTTGAACCTTTTTATGTTAGTTCGGAGGTTCAATGCAGAAAGAAAATTCACAACTTTCAACTGAAAAACTCCATTTCCCACAAAATTTTGACAACAGAATGAACCATTGAACTGTTGAACCTTTGAACGTTTGAACTGTGTGGTTCAATCAGAAGGCTCAAAATTACAGACTTACCCATAATATGCTTCATTAATCATTTTTCCTTTACATTCTCTTGCGCGTTGAACCTTGAACTCTTGAACCAACGAAGGTTCAAAGGTTCAAGTTCAAGTTCATTCTCTGCATGGACTTTTCTGCACAAGTTAGACTTGCTGCAACTAAGACATAATACACACAAAGACTCAATGAACCGATGAACTCTTGAACTAAACTCCAGGTTCAAACAAAAATTTCAAAGATGAGAACACTCAGGCATAAAGATGCATTGGCCGAGACACTTAAAGTAGAAAGATGACAACTTAAGAGAATTAATTATGTTGAATTAAACACACATTATCTCGGCACATTAAATATACCAATGTAAGAAAAATCAATGAGTGCAAAAATAGGGGGTAACAGGTAATAATATAGATAATGTAGATGATGACATTGATATATATTTTTCATATTTGTGAATATCGTTGTCTTGAATATGAGTTTATAATGAGAACACGTAATGACTATTAGTTTATGAGTTAGTGTACTGTTACTTTTAAGAGATTTCACTCCTCAAGAAAGGGCCACTTGAGGTATTGTAATTATCCCTTTCTCTTTCATGTTATTTAGTCTATTTAGATTGTTGTTGATTTTTTAGTTACAATTAATATTATTCTTATGGCTTGTTAGCACTATCTATAGTTAGAGTCCTAGTTGCAACCACGTTGTCAAATTGTTACATTGTTAATTGTTATCCACAACCACTGCTAAGTCACTCTTTGAGTAACCTACAACAACTATTGTATCACGTAGTTTTTAATTTCATCATCATTTGTACCTTCATTAGTTAGTGTTTCCTTCATGCAATGATACAAAGATTGAGAACTCCTTTGTTGCACATATAGTGTCAACATCATCTTTGAAGATACGTCAATGGTTGATAATTAAGTGAGCCTCCACTTAGGACATTGAATTACCCCATTGAACATTTCAACTAGGTTGAGTGCATGACATGGCCTAATTTGGTCTCTAGGTTTATAAATGACCTTAGAGCCAATTGGCCTTACAAATGGGTTCCTTATCACATCAAGAGGATCCAAACTAATACAACACACCAACCTAGGATCTAAGACCCATCTAGCACTCAAACAACAAATGGAACCAAGAGGGTGCCCTGTACCATACTCCCGGGGCTAGAAAAACTCAAGTCTCTTGAGTCGACAAATCTGGAACCTTGCATCTAATCTTCTCCAAGGCTTTCTCTGTCATCCAGGTTGCATCATCTAAGGGTTTGTCCTTCCATTGGACCAAGTACTCATAGTATGTATTCCTCCTTGTTTTCTTACTCACGCTCTTTTCAAGTACATGCTCAACTTCAATCTTAGGCTTCTTAGGTAGGTCTTGTAACATCTCTTCCCCGCTGGAGTCATCTTGGCCTGCATCACACACATCAGTAGCAGGACCTTTATATGCATATATATTTGAAACATTGAAAGTGTTAGAGAGACCAATGTTCGGAGGAAGATCAATATTGTAGGCATTGTTGCCACACTTTTGAATGATCTTGAAAGGACATATCTTCTTCATCATCAACTTGGTGTATTTCTCCTTAAGGAGTCTCTACTTCTTGAGATGAATCATCACCATATCTCCAATGTTAAATTGCAAATCTCTTCTTTTCCTATCTGTTGCATGCTTGTATTTGTTTAAGGTTTGTTACAATCTATCCTTTACTTGTTGGTGTATGTCTCTCATCACTTCTGCAAATTCTTCTGCTTGTGCACTTCTTCTTTCCAAATCCTTCACATCTCTCAACTCCAATACACCTCTAGGATGTGACCCATACACTATTTCAAAGGGACTGTGACCAGTGCTCCTATTCACTGAGTAATTATAAGCAAATTTTGCTTGAGGAAGTATTTAATCCCATGTAGCTCCTTGATCCTTAGTTAGACACCTTAATAGGTTTCCAAGTGACCTATTGATGACCTCAGTCTGCCCATCAGATTGGGGATGATAGGTTGAGGTAAATGACAGATTGGTACCCAACCTTCTCCAAAGGGTTCGCCAAAAATGCTCAATAAACTTAGAATATTTGTCTAAGATGATTGATAGTGGCAAACTATGTAACCTTACAACCTCTTTGAAGAATATACCTGGTATGTGAAATGCATCACGTGTGGTTTTACAAGGTAGGAAGTGAGCCATTTTTGAAAACCTATCAACAACTACATAGATGTTGTCATAACCCTGTTTGGTCTTTGGGAGTCCTAATATAAAGTCCATACTGACCGAATCCCATGGCTTGTTTGGTATGGGCAAAGGGGTATACAAACCTGCATTTGAACTGCTACCCTTGGCCTTTTGACAAATCATACAACCTTCAACATACTTTCTAATCTCAATCTGCATCCTAGGCCAGAAGTAGAATCTTCTAACCAATTCAAGGGTCTTGTCAATCCCAAAATGACCTACCAATCCCCCACAATGCTTCTCTTTCACAATGTTTTCTCTCATGTAGCCTCTAGGGATGCAAAGTTGGCCACCTTTAAAAAGTAGACCTTCCTGCAAAATGAAGTCTGAGAACTCCTTGTGGTACTTGTCACCCATTTCCTTGCACACTTGGTATGCTTCTTTTAAGTCCTCACCTCCTTGGTACATATCCTTCATGGAACTTATTCCTATGCTCTCCAACTGAACCTCCTTCACTATCAAGTTCCTCCTGCTAAGGGAATCAACCACCTTATTTGCCACTCCTTTATTGTGCTTGATGGTGAAAGTGAATTCTTTAAGGTATTCCATCCACTTCATATGATGGTGGTTCAACTTGTCCTGTCTATTCAAGAAGATCAGAGCATGGTTATCAGTATAGACTGTAAACTCTTTTTGTAGCAAATAATGCCTCCATTTCCTCAAAGATTGGACCATTGCATACATCTCCAAGTCATAGATTGAATACTTTTATTTGGCTTCATTTAATTTTTCACTAAAGAAGGCTACTGGTCTACCTTCTTGACTCAAGACTCCTCCTATTTCCTTATTACTTGCATCACATTCTATGGTGAAGACCTTATGGAAATCAGGTAGAACCAATATAGGTTGTTCTGCTGCCCTTCTTTTCAAATACTCAAAGGACTTTCTTCACTAGTCCATACAAATTGACATTTTCTACCCCTTTTTATAGTGTCAATCATAGGTGCACATACACCACTAAAACTCTTAATAAACTTCCTATAGAAGCTTGCAAGACCATGAAAACACTTTACCTCACGTGCATTTCTAGGTGTAGGCCAATTGAGGATTGCTTCCACCTTGGATGGATCCATCTTGAGGCTGCTCTTGGAGATCACAAAACCAAGAAACACTAACTCCTCCTGCGATAAGACACATTTTTCCAAATTGATCTTCAACTGCTCTTCATTCAACCTTTTCAATACCAAATCCAAATGTATTAGATGTTCATCTCTATTCTTGCTAAAAATGAGGATATCATCTAAGTATACAACAACAAAATGATTGATAAAGGGTTTCAAGACTTCATTCATGAGTCTCGTGAATGTACTAAGAGCATTTGAGAGGCCAAATGGCATAACCAACCACTCATAGAGTCCTTCATTTGTTTTGAAGGTTGTCTTCCACTCATCTCCCTCTCTTATCCTGATTTGATGGTAGCCGCTCTTGAAATCCACCTCAGAATAGTACTTGGCTCCTCCTAGATAGTCCATCAAGTCTTCTATCTGAGGCATAGGGAACCTATACCTGATTGTGATCTTATTTATGGCTCTTTAATCCATACATAATCTCCATGTACCTTCTTTCTTTGGGGCCAATACTACAGGGACAACACAAGGGCTAATGCTCTTCCTTATGAACCCTTTCTCTAGCAACTCATGTACTTGCCTTGCAAGTTCTTCATTCTGATCAGGGGTCAACTTGTATGCTGCTTTGTTGGGTAATGTAGAGCTTGGTATGAGGTCTGTAGACACCTAAAATTAATATTTAATTAGTTTAAGCCTATCAACATAATTAATTAATTTAATTGTGTTATCCTTATTCCTCTCAGAATCAATTAAATCTAATTTAATTAATCCTATCACTATTATCCAATAATTAATTTATCAAATAAATTAATTATTCCCCTATTCTTTTAAAGTCATCTCATTAATTATTTCCTCTAAAACCCACTCAGTTAATTAATTTTAATTAATTAACCTAGTTATGTGATTCCTACAAATCACTTTTCCTAATCCCATCAGCCTAATTAATCCTTCTAGAATATCTCATAATCATGATTATCATTATCCCTCAATTTTTAATTCCCACTCATGTCACATCAACATTGAGCCTCTCAGAGAAATTCAAATTTCTTTGAATCCCTCAATGCATCCTTATTTTGAAAATTTTAATTCCTCAAGTTTGAAATTCAAATTTCTCCCCCCTTTTTCCAAAGGAATTTTATATTCCTGTTTATTTTCCCAAGGCACCCTTGATCCATCCCTTCTATCTAAAATAAATCTCAACCATTCATAATCAAATCAATATTGGCCCTCCATTGGCCTCCTCCAATCTATAAATTGGAGCTTATTATCCTCACAAATCATCCACTTCTCATGCATTGTCATGCTGCCATTTCTTCTCTCATTCTCTTCTAATTCAAATATTCATATCCATCACTCAAATCCAATCCAATAATCCATCTATTTTGTTGAGCACAAAGGAGAGCATTCCACATCACAAGCAATCAAAGGAGCACATCAAGTGGAGCATCATCAAGTGGAGCATCATCAAGGGGCACTTTCACTTCATCAAGCTCATGAGAAGGTAAAATAGCAAAGGTATCAAATGATCTTTTGATGTTTTATGGTTTTTATGCTTATTTCATTATCATTTTGATCATTTGAGCTTCTAATCCGTTTTCCCCTCTTCAAGGTCAATACAGTGACTTACATCTCTGAAAGGTGGTAGGGTCTCTGGTTTGCTTCCTGTAACTACACCCTTGTATCTTTCCAACAACTCTTTCACCTCTCTAAGACCTGCACTCCTTTCTTGCACCTTGTCTTCTTCTTTCTTCCTCACATCTTCTCTTGGCTTCACCACTATGGAAAAGCATGGTGTATCCTTCTCTTTGATTGTCTGCATAAACTCCTCCTTACCTACTAACATGGCACTAGTCACAACATGATTGTCTTTACCATCATCTGGTAGTGGGGTCATAGTGTATTGCACACCATCTTTGGTCAACTTGTAGAAATTTTTCTTCCCATCATGCTTTAAGTCTACATCATATTGCCATGGCCTTCCTAGGAGAAAAGGACAAGCATCCATCTCTGCAACATCACACAAAATCTTGTCTCTATATTCACCTATCTGAAAGTCCACCAAAACTTGTTCACTTACCAAGGCTTGTTGCTCTTTGCTCAACCAGGAGACCTTCTAGGGGTAAGGGTTAGGGAGTTTCTTCAATTCAAGTTTCTTGACTATCTCTGTTGAAGCAAGATTATCAGTTGACCCTGAGTCCACAATGACTCTGCATACCTTTTTACTTACCTTGCAAGTAGTTCTAAACAGTGCCTTCCTATGTGTTGGTACCTTCAAGAGGGTCCTTTTGTGCCAAATGAACTCTTCTTTCTCCACCTTGACTGTTAGAACCTTGCTTTTCTGGACATCTGAATGATTGGTGGCCAACTTGATTACATGTGAAACACCTTCCGGTGAACACATTGGTTCCTCTACCTCCAAATCTACCTCGGCCATTTGGTCTTCTTCCTCTGAAACTACCCCCATGGCTTGGTTCTCCTTCTGGATCCTAATTACTTGACTCTCCTTGTGGTCTAGGAGATGTTCCTCTTCCACCAAATCTACCCCTTCCTTTGAAGTTTCCTCCTCTTCCTCTACCTTGTTGGTCTCCCTTTCTTCTAAACTTTTCTTCAATTCTTAATGCCATTTGATAACATTTATGAACTGTCTCAGGATTGAAGAGACTTAGTTCATCTTGAATGACACACTTGAGGTCATTCATGTATCTTGCCAACTTTTGCTTCTCACTCTCTAGCACCTTTGCTCTTAGGGACAGTTTGTGAAACTCCTTTGTGTATCCACTCACATCCAAATCCCTTTGTCTTAGGCTGTGCAACTTCTTGTGCATTGTTACTTCATTATCCTCAGGTACAAATTGCTTTTTCACCTCTGCAACCATCCTCTTCCATGATGAGATGGGGTTCTTCCCTTTTTCGTAAGAAGTTCCACCAATTAAGGGTGGATCCCTTCATCCTAGACTTACTAGTCTTCATCTTCTGGTTCTTAGGAACATCTTCACACTAGAAGTGGTTCTCTAAGGCCTCCAACCAATCCATGACTTCCTTTGGGTTCATCTTCCCAGTAAACATAGGCAGGCTTGTTTTGTTGTCTCTGCCACCTACTCTCTCAAGGGCCTCAAGGAAACCTCTCTGATCTGCATGTATCCTCTCTCTTGCCTGCAAAAGGGCATCTCTAGCATTCCATTCTTCTTCATCATCAGAGTCTCCTTCCTTCTTGTCCATCATACCCTTCAATTTATCCAATTCTTTTCTCATTTCTTTGTTTGCTGCTACCTGTTGTCTCACCACCTTGGCCAATTCAATGTTGGTCATCCTTCTCCCATCAATGTTGTCTTCTCCATCTAACATCTTGTCAACCTTCTTCTTCTACCCTCAAGAACCTTCTTGGCTCTGATACCACCTGATGCAGAGTGGGAAACTAGAAGGTTAGAAGACCCAAAATCACCCCTCTATGCCTAATCCAAGGCCTAATACAACCCCACAACTAGGGTTCTACACACACTAATGACAACCAATCACCAATGACACTTCCTAGGGAGGGTTTGGAGTGTTTCACACCTAAGACAACTCACCCTATCCTTCCAATCAAGTTTGGAACCCTCCTTTGTGCACCCGAGTCAAGAACCCTCTATTTAGGCCTAGTTCTAGTAGGCTTGCTAGACTGGTATTTCTAACTTAATTCACAATTCTTCCAAAGCACCCTTGGAATATTTTGAAGATTTGAGTACCCTTTTGGGACTTACACCCAACCCAAAGAGACTGAGGTTTGTCTCTATTCCAGCACCCCTAAGCACCTACCGTGGACATAGACCTAATAGGCCTAATTAGGCTTGTTTTCCAAAGCAACTACTTGAGGATAGGTTTGCAGAACTAAAATCAACCCTTGGACATGTTCCCCTATCCTCTAATGGGCTAAATCAACCATTAAACTGGTCTCCATATACTCCCTTGGTGATTGTTTGCTCTTTCCTCCTTGTAGTCTAGACTAAACACATTGTCTTGTTTAGCCTAGGGCTTGGTGGTAACCACACCAACCCTCACTCCTTGATTGCACCCTTCTGGAATCTCAATGTACACCCCCCCTAACTTGCATTTTCCAAAAGGTTGTGGGATTCCACAATGGAATTTGCAAGTTAGGGCCACATCTTGAGTGAAACCCTATGAACCGAGGTTTTGAATGACAGTTTTCAGTAAACTGACCAAAACTCACTCCAAACAATGCCAAATGGAGTCAAACCACTTGCATTAGGACCTGGATTCACACCACAATGCAATCACTTCAAATTTTCATTCAATCAAATCCTTTGTCAGACCTTACTATACAGAAAACAATGAGAATTGAGTGAAATTTGAGTTTTTATTATTGTTCAATCTACCAAATCTTCACACACCTCATCCAACCTCAACATGGATGATCTTAGAGGCCCAAATAGGCCTTCCCCCAATGGCTATAACTGTTTTCAAATGGTTATGTCCGTTGGAACCTCTTTTCCACAACAGGTAGAAATGTTGCTTAGCAACTTTTTACAACTTTGCATATTTGACACTTTTGGTGTGCCAAAGTCCCCAATGGAATTTGTAGACCTATCCTAGGCCTAAAACTACTCAAATCAACCTATCAACATGCTTCCTACACTTCATGAACCCCATGGCCTAATTTGGTCTCTAGGTTTATAAATGACCTTAGAGCCAATCAGCCTTACAAATGGGTTCCTTATTACATCAAGAGGATCCAAAATGATCCAACACACCAACCTAAGATCTAAGACCTATCTAGCACTCAAACAACAAATGAAACCAAGAGGGTGCCCTACACTACCATTGGAGACCCAAATTGAATATGTTGTTGATTTTGCCTCTTGGGGTGAGGAGGAGGATGTAGACTGGAGTAAGGGACAAGAGAAACGGAGCCCAAAAGTAATTTAGGCTTTGAAGGGCTTTGCAGATGGCGTGGCATTGTGTCAAGTTGCTCCGAAGAGGCCATTCCATACTATGGGTGTGAGAAACATTTTGGCAATGAGAATGGTGCCAAAGCTTAGTGAGGTGTCCAAAGGATGGTTGCGTAAAGCATCACCATAGTTGAATAAATGCAAAGTGACCAGAACAAAGAAGTTGGTTGGCCACTATGTTGGTCAAGAAATGTTTTGCAGGACCCTTTGTGGAGACAAGCAATCATGGCAGTTGACGAGGCTACAGAGCTTGCTAAGGGGAAATCGAGCCATGGGCATTGATGGACAAGCCCATAAGAGGATAAGAACAGAAATTGATACCCCCTTGAATATCTTAGACATGGTAGAGATTGAGAATTTTTTAATTCTCATGGATAGGGATTTGGGAGAGAACAAGAGTCGGTCCATTGCCAGAGACACCCTTTTGCATGGAGTAGTGACTATGGCGAAAACGAAGGAGAAATCCTGAGCGGATGGCATAGAGGCAGTCGATGAGGATACTAATGCTTCTTAGGTAGAGAAGGTCATTGTTGGTCAAGATGCGGGAGAGAGTATTGGGTCGTCTGAGTCAGATGACTTGCAGGAGCTCAGGGCGGAAATTCACCAAGCAGCTGATGAAGAATGCGCACCGGAGAATGCTATTGTTAAGGAAAGTGGTGATAAAGGTAATGATTTGCAAGAATTTGCAGTGAAAAGCACTCTAGAAATCGAGGTGAATGGAATTTCTTGTCTGTGGATAGAAGACAACGGCCTTCCTCCTTGCAAGTTCCAGCTCAGAGAAATGGGTGTCAATAAGAGGCATGCTCTTGGAGGAGAAATTCAAGTATCCCGCCATTTATCGGATATGTTTTTAGAGTTTGAGAAGTTGCACGACAAGGAGTGTACATTGCAGGAGTGTGTGGCGGGGATGTGTGACCGCGTGGCAACTCCACCATGTATGCCTGCAACAGGGGAAATAAACACCGTGATAGACATGCGATCAAAAGAGTTTAAGATGGACAAGGGAAATGTCCATGAGGTTTGTGTTGGAATGTTGGACAACATTTTCCTAGTTTTGGTGATGGTTGTGAAGGCAGAGAGCGTTCCCGCTGCTATCTTCAGTCACTATACTGAATTGGAGAAATCATCATTCTTTTGTTGGCTCATGCAATTCGGCGAATACAAGGGCACCCACAATGAGTGGGTAATTGGCGAGAATCCTAAGTTAATTGATGAAAATCATGAGTTTGTTTCATCCTCCATCGATGTGGGGATTCTAGTTTTTGTTGCCAAGGCATTTGTGCAGTACTCTGTTACCATATATGAATGGACTGATCTTTTTGGAGAATCGGCTGGGCTTTAGTGCAGACATTGCCAAGCTTTGGCTCCCGAAAATGCTAACTCCAATTTGATTTGGAGAAGGCGTATCTGCAGCGTACTTGAACAAGAGTTCGCAAAGTTAAAGTTTTGTGGGATGGTTGTAATGTGAGTTTCAAAATGAAAGCAGGGATGTCACAGCTGTGCCGGTTGATCTTCATGGGGGAGATTGTTGGATGTGAAGCCCAATGGTATCATGACCTTTTGGCTCCCTCAACTCTTCGATTCATACTTGAATATGAATGTATACATATGTGTGCACTCTATGTATTATGTGTAGTTTTGATATCAATTAATACAGTTATCCCTGTTTGAGAGTTGACGTAGGTGATTGCCGACCCACTATAAATTGTTATCTCTTGTTATCTGCTTTTACTTTGTTTTATTTTGTTCTTATTTTTGTTTTCTTGCTCGTTTTAATCTTTACACTTTCATATGCCTTGTCGATGCTTCCACATCTCGTGCACATGTCTTCTAGCATTTGAAAGTTTTTTAAAAGATTTTTCAACCAATGCATTTTGTGCATATCTCCCAAATCATTTCCAACTATAATATCTGACAAAAATCCCTTGTCTTTATTCTTTAGTGAATAGAGTTTCTAATGTCACTGTAGAAGCTCAGCTTCGTCATTTTGATCTATTCAACAATGTTTTTGAACACAGCTATCAAAAGGATGCAATCTTACAAGAGAAGATATGGAATCATGATCAAGTGCCAAAACGATCAAAATAGACACCCTGCGTTCTAAATAAGAGGAAAGACAAAAGGAAATGGCAGTTGTGAGGTGTTCAATGGGATCACGGACTTCGTGAGGAACTCAGGGTAAAAGTCCAAGTATATTTCACCTCTCAATACCTGTACTCCGTTGTATCGAGATCTGACAAAAATCTTTACCAGACAGAAGGTCGCCATAGAAATCCATAAGAGTGAAGTCGGTCAAGGCATTCAGAGATTCCATGTTTTACATTCACAACAGATCTATTTTGTGTACATGCACAACAATCATTCCATTTCATTCTTTGCGATGACATCTCTTGGAACATTTTGACAAACAATTCACGTGTAATCTGCTTCCATGATTTGCATAAACCTTTGCACAAACATACTTCTTTGAGGCATTTTGTCAAACAGTTGTCGCGAATTGTTTGTGCTGACACATTTCGCATGGGTTTCTTTTTCTTTGAGAATTTCTAAAGAATTTATGAATAATCTATTTTTCTGTATATCCTGTAGATATTACATTCCATGGGTTTTAATTTCTTTGATGCACTCTATCGAAAAACTCATGTGCCTTATTGTCATGGTCTGCACATCCCTAAGTAATCTATCGAACAATTCACAACCACCTTATTATTTATTCAGATTTCTTTGAGGTATCATGTAAAACAATCCATTTGCTTTGTTCTTGATTCCACACTCCGCATGCAGTCACTTGAAAGCTTCTACAATTGTTTCAACAAATCCAATTTCTGCAAAACTTTCAATCATTGCATTCCATGAGATTACATCTCCTCAATGCACTCCATCAAGCAGCTCATGTACCCTATATTTGTTTTCAATTTCTCTACATATATCTTCTATAATCAAAAGAGAGGGATATTGAGCAGCTCATGTACCCTATATTTGTTTTCACTTTCTCTACATATATCTTCTATAATCGAAAGCGAGCGATATTGAGAAAAACAAGATGGGAGATTAACCTTTGGAGTTGGTCAAGAGGTTAAGCATTGTGATTTTCTTTAAAGGTTAAGAGGTTAAGCATTGTGATTTTTTTTTGGCGTAAAATGGGATGAGGGATTAACCTTTGAAATTGGGTTAAGAGGTTAGTCATTTTGAGTAAGTGATTAACAATAGACATTGTTCTTGTCCCTAAGACTACAAATCCCAATTGCATGAAGGAGTTATGACCCATAAGTCTATGCAATACCATATACAAGATAATCTCCAAGGTCCTTGTGAATAGAATTAAACCCCTCCTGGTGAAATTTATCAGCCCGTCCCAGAAAGGTTTTGTCCCGGGTTGCCAAATTTTGGATGCTACCATTGCCACTCATGAAATAATCCACTCCATGGATAGGAGCAGAATATGAGGTATGGCTTTCAAACCGGATATCTCAAAAGCATATGACAAAATTAATTGGTGTTTTCTTTTCAAATCTCTCTTAAAGCTTGGCTACAACCAAAAGGTGGTGGATATGATTCGGGAATGTGTTACCACGGTCCAGTTCTCAGTCTTGATTAATGGGACTCCTAGGGGTTGCTTCAAAGCGGAAAAAGGTATTCAGCAAGGCGACCCTCTGTCCCCTTACCTTTTTATCATGATTGTTAAAGTCTTGAGCATAAATGTGGCTGACCTGGTTACCAATGGAAGACTCCAAGGATTCAAAGTTGCTTCCATGCTCCCCCCTCTAATATTCAACAATTCGTAGATGACACCTTTCTTTTTGGCAAGTCTTTTGTCATGGAAGCAAAATAGTGGAAGAACTTACTGGCTGATTACGCCAAGGCCTCGAGGCAATGTATTAATTATGAGAAGAGTAATCTCTTCTTCTTCAACACTCCTAATGACCTCCAACTCGGAATTCTCTCTATCCTTAGGTGCAAGACTACGGCTCTATTGAGGACTTACCTTGGTCTCCCCCTCACGGTCAAGGAAGTCACTCCCACTTTCTAGAACACTATCCTTGAATGGATGCAAAAAAATCTTGCTAGACGAAAAGGGAAGTTCCTTAGTAGTGCGGGGAAGCTCCAACTCCTTGTGGCTTCCCTACAGGGAATTCCTGTGTATTTCTTGTCCATTTTTAAAATATTGGGTGCCATGGGGGAAAAACTTGAGAAAATCCAAAGAACCTTCTTATGGACAGGCCTGGAGGAGAAAAAGTGTCTTGCTTTGGTCAATTGGGATAGCGTGTGCTTACCTAAGTCAATGGGAGGCCTAGGTATAAGAAAGATAAATGCCCTGAATAAGGCGCTAATGACAAAAATTGGATGGACCCTGGCTAAAGGTGAGGCGGACTGGTGTAACATTATCAGAGCAAAGTACCTGGACCGAGAGTAATTCTATTACAATTTGAGTACGGTCGACCTTCCCCAAGGCTCTAAGCTATGGAATAACATCCTGAAAATCAGATTGATAGTAAGAGAAGGATTGAAATGGCAGGAAGGTTAGATTCTGGAAAGACGTTTGGGTGAAGGACAGGCCCTTGGCTAACACTCGTTTCCACCAAATTATGCACCATCTAAAGGGACTCCTGGGGGATTACATAGCTGATTATATGGAACCAGGAAGGGGAGGATGGAGGAACATTGCCCAGGTCTTCAACAACATGCCTAACCTGGTTCCCATAGCTCAAGACCTTCAGAACATTATGCTGGAAACTAGAATCCCTTTGGCCTCTCATGAAGACAACTTTATATGGAAAGAGACCCAATCGGACACCTTCTCGGTCAAATCTGCTTAGAGACAGCTCCTGAGACCCCCTGTTGATGTTGAGTGCTGGGAGAAGATATGGAACCCTCAGCTAACCCCTAAAATTAATTTCTTCTTGTGGTCCCTAATGAATGGTAAAACCCTCACTTTGGATAACCTGAAAAAGAGGAGTTTCCATCTCCCCAACAGATGCAGCCTATGTAAAGCTAACGAGGAAACTATTGACCACCTGTTTGTCCTCTTCCCCTTTTCTAAACATCTATGGATTAACACTCTCGAGATATGTGGTCTCTATTGGGTCTTCCAGAATGACATTAAACAGTTTGTTTTTGGATGGTCCCCCATCCCATCACCCCCTCATCATCCAATTATGGAGACAAATACCGCCACACATATGCTGGGCTTTATGGAGAGAGAGAAACAACATATTCAGAGATACTGAAACCCCTCCGGATAGTGTTGCTCACATTTGCTTTAAGATGATCTCTGAAAAACATAGCGGTGACAAAATGGAAAACCCCCCCTAACACCCCTAATTGGATAGAGAAAAAAATTGTTGAAAGATGGAAGCTCCCCCCAGAGTTTGAAATCTTCAACAACAGTGCCAAAAACAAAAGAGATGTTTGACCAAATAGTCAACCCTAGAATTACACTGGTATAAGCTGAACTTTGATGGTTCAGCCCAAAATACCTATCAAGCGGGGGTGGAATCATCCGCGACCATTTGGGGAACATTGTGGCAGCCTACGCGGGCAACCTAAAGAACGATATTGTCACTCAAGTAGAGGGAATGGCCTCCTATGGGGTCTGAAATTTGCCAACTCTATAGGAATTAAACAACTAGAAATTGAAGGAGACTCACAGATTATTGTGGAAACTGTGAAAGGGAGATCTACTGCTGGTTGGAGAGTCAAGTCCATTTTGAGGGATGTCAGGAGCCTACTGGCCAACCTAGATGGCTTCACCATCTGACATGTCTTTAGAGAAGGAAACGAAGTTGCCAATTCCATGGCAGTGGTAGGAAGGCTACAAAACGGCTTACGATGTTGGAGTGACCCCAGTCTATTGCCGGTTACCACCAAGGTGATCTTGGAGAGGGAAAAAACCTATGTCCAAGATGGAACTTGTTTATCCACCCAAAGATGAAGAAAACCAACTTTCAAATTTTAAGTTGGGACGGGAATCCTGCCCATTATGAACTCAGGCTACCACGTATCCATGACAAGCTTAGTCACCACTCTCACAAGGGATGGATTTATGATGATAGTACAGATATCGGGAATGATTATTCTCTAATTATTACCCGGACGGAGCCAACTAGCGGCGATAAAGGCGAAGGAAGAGAAAGGTCAAATCACATTGGCTCGATTGAAGGTCTGCACGTTCCTAGTAGATTTCCTAATTTTGATATCTACTCAGACATAAGAGATAATAATCACCCCGATTATTACGTCCTCTTATCTCAAGTTCGACACAAATTTTATATCAACTCTGCCTTAATTCTGCCTCGGCTCTGTGTTTTTGGTAGAAGGACTCACATTCACTCTGTTAAGCTGGAGGAACCAAGAATGGGGGGGACAGGCTCAGACTTGAACCCGATAAAGTGGACGATTTTAGAGCTAAACCGACAGTGTGGCTCATCTGCTTGGAGGGCGGCATTGATAAGTTCATGGAAAATATGAAGGAAAACGATGAAAGACTCTCCAAGCAATTTGTGACTTCCTGGGAAGACAGAAGAGTTACCATGGGGGGTATCTCGTTTGAAATCAATGAAGAGGTCATAGCCCAGGCGAAGGGTCTTTCTATGGAGGGAAGGAAATGGAAAAAGCAGAGCCGTATTGCGGAGACCACCAGCCTGAACTAGTTCTTTCGCGAGGGCAAAAACCCTGTTGAGAGGGCTGGCAGATTCAACAGGGAGGAGCTCCCTCCCCCGTGGGATGAGGTATGTTATATTGTGATGAATTATTTCATGCTGGAGGGAAGGTATGATATCTTCTATTACTACCATCTCCCTTTCCTTAACCATTTGAGAAATAAGGACTATATTTCCATTATGTTTTTCTTGCTGTATTTTCTGGATGTTAATGTTAAGGACATTATTGAAGCTAAGAAAAAAGGAAAAGATTTCCCTATCCTCCACCAAGGCCTCATTCTTCACCTGTACAACTTCCACCTCGCTCTATGCCCGCCTCATTCCATCTCCATCCAGAATGTGACTAATACTAGCCCTTCGACCCACCCTTCTACTAAAAATGATGCTAGCTCCCAGAAATTGGCTCTTGCAGCAAGAAAACTAAAAAACACTCCCCTAAGGAGGTCAGAACTCCTAAGAAAGTCAGAATCCAGGAAACTGATTCTGACATGGATATCATCGATGAGGCCAATACCCCCCACCGCTCTAGCAGGCTTGCCTCTAAACCCTCGGAAAAATCTTTGGGAGACTCCTCCTCTTCGCATGACATTGGAAATTTCATCCCGATTGATAATGTGGTTTTGCTCCACCATAACTCAACCCCTCACTCTGTTAGCTCCACCCAGGCTTCTGAAAGCCCCACCTCTTCAAAGAGTCCGGAGCCTACAAATTTCCCCTCCTCGACTTTCAAAATGGATAAAATGATGGTTCTGGAGGAGGTGATTAGGATAACAGAGGAGGAAAACAACTTGGTAGAGTTGGAGAAAAAGATGGTGGCCTATTCTGATAATGTGCAGGATATCACCAGCAGACTGGAGGCAGCGGAGTCCAAAATGCATGATGTTTCTAAATTTGTGCTAAATGTTATGCGCTTCTCGGCTACCACTCTATGCCTCATGCAGGAAAGTGCGTCCAAAGGTAAAGGCAAGGATGACGAGGACTACAAGGCCCTGTTCAAATTCCTCACCAAGGAATGGGCAAGAAAGATCCTCCCCAAGAGGAGCCATGGGAAAAATAAGTAATTCTTTGAATGCGGTGGAAAGCTGGTTTTTTGTCTACGTTTAGTAGCCTGTGGGTGGATAGCATCAGCCTATGCTTTTGTTTGAATTTCTATGTTTATTTCCCTACGTGGCAAATGTCTAAAACTTTGCTTATTACTGTTTTATTTCTGATAAACTCTCATAGAATGATAATTTTTTTTGATAGAGGTAAAAGGCTATAACTCTGCTGATTATATGTGGACAGTGGTCCTTCCACTATTCTCCTTAATGTTCCTATGGGTCAGCCCCCTTGTTTTTTGGCTGCTTTTAATATAAAAAAACAATAGACATGAAATAGTATAATTAAAGGTGTTTTTAAATATTCTCCTTCTTAAGTCATTACAATCAGAAATAAGTAAAATTATTTTTAAAATATTAAAATAAAGTTGACAAATAATTTAACATTTTCCATTTGAAAACTAGTAGTTTGGTTTAGAAAAATGTACATATCTTTTGATTGGAAAGGGATTTTGGTCTGAAATTTTAACCAAACATTAAAGAGGGTGAAGTGAGTATAACCCAAAGATATTTATTTATGACGAGGTTCCAAGTGCGAGATTTAAATGTTTTGCGAAATGAGGCCAATGATGATTAAAGTATTAATATCTCACAAACAGTGAACTGAGTTTTCATGAAAATTTGTTACATTGGTCAAAATGGTGCTAAGTACATGCTCATAAGATTTTTTCCCTTGATACTTTACACTTCTCAAGATATAATTATTTTTGTGTTTTCGTTAATGTAGAAATTAGCTCAAAGCATATAGTCACAAAGCAATTCATGATCCAACTCCTAAAATTAAACTTGAAATCATGGACCGACTTTTTGGACTCAAATGCTCACAATGAATTTGATAATAGCAAAAATAGGACACATGTTCATCACCTTGTGACAAGACTAAAAAATGAAGACTTCAGACTGCATTCACATAGTTATACATCTGAAAAACTATTAGAAGTACGCATTAAGAATTTTTCCAACATTAGCTTCAATGCAAAAGTTCTAATTTGGATGTTTGAAAATTAGGGCAACAAATGCATAAAGGGTTCAATTTAAGCCCCTAGTCTTAGATTGAATCCTCCTTTGTGGACCTTCCAATTTATTGTCCTTTGTTCCTATATACATGCTTAAAAATGACAGTTGTCTCATATTGTGTCCCTCAATTTTGAATTTTTTAAAAATTAATATTTAATTTTAATATTATTTATAATCAACATAGGATCATTATAAGAAACAATGAGCTAGATATTTATAACTATCACAAACTATACCTGAATAATATAAACAAATGAACTAAAATTCATATTGATTGAAAAAATAATTTTGATAAGCATGCAACAATAATTAGGTTCACTTGCACTCACTAAGCTAGTATTTCTTGGTGAGTTCAAGTTGGGAGAGTGAACTTGTGGGTCCCTATTGGCATTTTGATCATTTCAAGAATAAAATATAGGACTAAACTATTATTATTAGAAATTAATCATAAAAATAATATTCAATTGAAATTCATTATATATTATAGATAAGAGTTGTCATGCAATGCCACCTTCGCACTTTACTTCAAAGGCTAGGGAATCCTCTACCATTGCCCTAGATCCATTTGCCCATGCTTCTAAGCTGAGTCTCCCTACTGGGTGCTTGGGGAGCTCCATAGCTACTACCTCGTTAGGAAATGTGCCTCAGTGGGTAGATTCAAATGTTGATAGGAAATGCTTATCCTACCACAAATCTTTCCCTCATACTTAGATGACGACAATGAGGGTTCAACTTGCTCTTGGGATGAATGGGCCAAACTCTTGCTCTGAACAGTAATCCAAGCTCGACATAGATTGTTGACCCCTTGCGATTCCTGCTAGGGTTTGTGAGACAAACATTGGGCATCGACTCCCATCCAATGTTGCACAATCTTCTTCTGGTGCAACCAAGATTAGCAAGATTTTCATATGGCAAAGAGGTTATAATATATGGAAAACTCTTGTGAAGAATGGAGGTAAGTCTATCCTTGATTTGAAGTCTCTACATCCTACTAAAAATGCCTGAAAGGTTGAGCTGGGGGAGGATGTTCTATAGAAGGTAAACAAAAATGTGGCATTTTTTGCCAAACATGGATTGACTGGAAGATTTAGATGATACTGGTCGAGTTTGGTAGACTTGCATCAATGGATCTCAAATACCTGGTGCCCCATTTTGACTAGTGATATTTAGACCTACTCTTATGTGTGGAGATTCTTTATTGTGGTTTTTGATAAGGTCAAGGATCATTGGATTATTTTGTGTGACTATCAATGGGATTGAAACAAACACCTGCTAATGTTGAAACCCTAGAACCCTTTAGATCCAACCACCAAATCTTTCCTTGTGATTTTAGTCTGGGTAAGATTGTTAAATCTTTCTTTGCAGTTTTGGTTTGATTCTTGTTTTGAAGTCATTGGTAATTGTTTGGGAATTTTGTTGGTAGTTGATGAGGGTTATTCAGAGTATCTATATACCACCTATGCTCTTATATTGATTGAGATAAACATAACTAAGGATCTCTCTAATGAGATCTCTCTCAACACTAAACATGGAAGCAGGAATCAGATTATAGACTATGAGAGTATACAATTCTAATGTCGCAAATGCTACAATACTAGTCATGTAGCAACCCAATGTGCAAAGAGAAGATATGGCAATAAGGCTACTTTGTGGAAGGATGTTTCCCTTCACCATTACTCAGAAGAAAAGGAGAAGCCAGGCGTGGATGGGGAAGTTGAAACAAAAGCCTCTAAGGAGCCATTTGGGGAAGAAATCCATAAGATGCCACCAATTAAATTATAGCCAACACCAAGGATTTAAAATGGGCCTCTTCCTACTGGAATGGATCATGCTAAGAATTCTTCTCCACCAATAATGAGAATGATTGGGAAAGAGGAGAACTCATAAATGTTGTCTCTTGAAGGTGAAGAAAAATACATAAGGAATTCGGTTTGTTTTTAGGGAGATGGGACCTTAGATGGAAATTGGACACTAGTACAGAGAAAAAGGAAGAAAAATGAGGTTACTTTCAACATGCATCCATTGGTAGTTTGTCATTCATGTTTTCATTCATGTCAATCCTCAATGTATTGTGATGTCACATGGTGCAGTTGAGTGCAAAGATATGATGATGAAGGTTGTTGGAATTGTTAGATATTGTCATTGCTGAGATGTTGGTGTTGTTGGCTTGTTTGTTGATATTGCTAAGGATGGAAGTACATGCAGATGTTGCATTGTTGATGTTTGTATTGTTGGATCTATTGCTACAAAAATATATGTTTCTCATTGTTTGAAATAATATTATAACTATTAGTTGTTGTGATTAGTGGATAACTAATATCCCAAGTAATGATATGGTGAGTTTAAATGAATGTGTAGATGGTTGATGTTTTTGTCATAGATTGTGCAAAGAATTGTTACAAGATCGTGTTGACATTAATCAAGAATCTTAGATGAGAGTTGAGTAGATGTTTCATGTTTGATGTCCACCTTTTTGGTGTTGATATTCAACATGCTATCGTATCATTGATGATATGTCTGGTATGGTGATTGTCAAAATATGGGGAGATTGTTGTTAGATGAATGTTGGTTGTAGATGCTTTGTGTTGCGGATGTCCACCTTCTTGGTGTCTAATATTAATGAGTTGATACTAATGATGTGTTAATGTTGATGGTCATATAATATTAAGATGAAGATTATATGCATTAAGATGAGTATTAGAAGCATGGCAATAGAGTGGATGTGATTGTGATGGTCTTGTGTATGCTACATGATGACAATTTATCTCTATTAGGTGATAAAATGATGTTTTCAGGATATTTTGGTCCTTGAAAGATTGATGGAGTAAGTAGTTGCAACAATGTATGTTGAAGACAATTCAAAAGAATGCTTTATATTCCTTCGCATTTGATGAATTATTCTTGCAGATTTAAACATAATATGTATGATTTGTGAATATTATAATCCTATCTTTTCCAATCCTTGGTGTTGTAGTTGATGTGGTTGGTAATTGCAATTTGTTGGTAGTTTGGTAATCTATCAGGATTGGTCAAGAAAATGCTTTGCATTTCTCTACATTGATGTTTTTGTTTCCATGGCTTAGAGAAAATTCTTGTAATTTATTTTTGTGTCTCAATTCAAGTTTTAGGTGTTGAAGTGATCTGTAAGAGATGATAATGATGTTCAGATCATGACTAAGGTTTTTGGCCTTTTAGAATGAAGTGTTTAGTGTTAGGATGTGTTATGCTAGCATGTTTTGATGTGACAATAAGAAAGAAATATTTGGGAATATTATTTTTTGTTTAAAGAACGTCCTTATGTGATCCTCATGATTGACCTATTTTGTATTGCATTGTGTTTGGTGTAAGTGTTTCAAGGCAATTGTTGTGGTTTGACCGATAAAGTTTGTTCTCTTGCACTGGATCTTGATTCATATGTTCATGTATCTTAGCACATAAATAGTGAGTCTCCCTAGCAAGTTCTTTGTATCTTTCCCTGAGGCAGTTAGTCCCATCTTGTAAGTCCTTTGTATCTTGCCCTGGGACAATGTACCTTAGCTTGCAATTCCTCCTGGGAGTAGTGTGCTTCTTTGGTAGTGAGCCTAAAACAATTGTAATATTATTCATATATTGTGAGTTAACTCTCATTATGGTTTTCCCTCTTTAGGTTTTTCACATAAATCTAGTGTTCTCGTGTACAATGTTCATTGTTTTATCTTTTATTACTGCTGATAAGATTAAGGATAAGTTAACATTGATTTGAAGTATAAAGTTTAAGTGATCGATCAAGGCTGATTCACCCCACCTCTTAGTCTAGGGTTATGTTTAACATCTTTGCTCCCATGACAAATGTGAAGCAAAATCCATGTATCGGGGTGGTTAGTTGTCTCTAATGGTGACTTTAGAGAACAATACCTGGTGTATAACTTGCGGTATTGACAATCTAGTTACAAGACCAAGATTCGACAAGAACTGATGCAAGCCAAAAAGTGATCTCATTCCATTCGAAAACCTTTTATACAAAGATCATGAGATCTCAAAGGTCACCAAAATCCCCTTGGAATTGAAAATGAACAGTTTGGAATGTTTTTTACAAAATAAAATCCAAAAACTAACAAAAATATTAAAAAACTATATAAAGACTTAGTCCAACTTTGAAAAGTCATAACTTTTCACTCATGGCTCAAAAATGCAAACCATTTTCACCAATGGAATGATCTCCAAGAGCCCTAGTTTTAGTATTTTGTGAGTCTTCCTATGAAAAAACTCATAAAGGACCGTCCAAAGTTTCAAGGGCCAAAAATGCTCTGAAGACCTCCAAAAATGCCATTTACTAAAATATAGAAAAATATCGAAAAAATATATTTTCGATATTTTCCATTACTGCTTGTGCCTAAACCATCTGGACACTCTTGTATTATTTTCTAATCACCCCCACCCCCTTGAAAGGAAATGGGCCCCATTCCATCAACATTTTGTAATAGGTGAGGAAAATGAAGTTGAATTTGATCTCAAGTAAGCCACTTACCCTGATGAGAAAACTGACCTACTTGAACCACTCTATACAAATGAATGGTATGTTGTTTCAAGTTTTTCACAGTGGCCTCCATAACCCGATTACATCATAATGGATATGTAGCTTCCGGATTCAATTATGTATTACTAATTGTCTCAACAATATTAATAACATCCAACAGTGGAGGAAAAGAAGCCTTCAATAGTTCTACATTGAAGATTGGATGAATACCCAAAAATTGGGGTAAGTTGAGCTCAAATGCATTATCATCAACTTGCTTGATGATCTTATATGGGCCATAATGAAGAGGACAAAGCTTCCTGTTGGGACCTTGCAATCTCTCTTTCTGAATATGCAACCGCACCTTATCCCCAATTTGAAAACTATGGGGGGTTCAATGCTCATCATGTCGAGCTCCTTGTACTTCTTATTGGGGTGCTCCAAGATTTCATCAACCCTTTGATGCAAGTGGTGGATTCTGTCAATAAACCTTATTGCCTTGTCTTCCTCCTTATCTACACATTAAACCAAATCAGGCTGAATGTTTGGTATGACAACATTCATGGGTGCTAATGGTTGATAACCAAGACAAACTTCAAATGGACTGTGAATTGACTTTTTGTAGCTATGTTGAACATATGGAAGGCTTTCATCCCATGTGTGGGGATGCTTTGAATGATACATGCGTAAAATTTGAATGATCATTTGATTTACTACCTTTGTTTGACCATCTGTTTGAGGGTGGAAGGCAGTAGACTTTGTTAATTTTGTGTCCATCTTTTCCCATAGTGAAGACTAGAACTTGTTGATAAATCTACTATCCCCATCTGAAATAATGTTGTTTGGAAGACCAAAATGAACCCAAACATGCTCAAAGAAGAGCTTTGCAGTGTCCTCTACAAAAATTACCTTTTTACAAGCCACTATTATTGCCATTTTTAAAAATCCATCTACCACAACATACACACAATCATGCCCTTGTCTGGTGGTAGGAAGGCCAAACATAAAATCCATAGAAACTGAGTGTCAAGGTTTTTCTGGAATAGGAAGTGGTGACTATAAACCTAACTTACGATTGGCAAGCTTTGCAATAGCACATGTTGTACAAGCTTGAATGTATGAAATTACATCACTCTTAATTTTTGGCCAATAAAAATATCTTTGGAGTATAGCAGTAGTCTTACCTATTCCAAACTGACCTAAAACCTTGTTGTAGTGAGCTTCCCATAGCAACTTCTTGTGCTCTTCATTGGGCACACAAATTAGGCCAAGGTGGCAAAGCATGCCATCCTACAAATAGAAATCATTCACATGTTTACCCTCCACAAGTTGATTGTAAACATAAAAAAAAATCATTATCATGCCCATACAAATGAGCCCAAGTTTTAGTTTGGTGACCACGTGATTCTAGCACCATACTTATAGCTACAATTGGAGGCCTACTCAAACAATCTTCTACTTTATTAGTGTTCCCTTTCTTATGGCGAATATTGAGGTGAAATTGTTGAAGATAGGTTGACCATCTTTGGTGCCTATCATTCTGCAACTTTCCTTGTGTTTGCAAAAAATGAAGAGGCTTGTGATTTGTGTGGATGACAGTTTCCTTACCCAAAATATAATGCTTCCATTGCTTACAATCTTGAATAATGGCATATAGCTCCTTGTCGTAGGTGGGATATCTACACACTATATCAGAAAATTTATCACTATGGTATGCAACTGGATGGCCATGTTGCATGAGGACTTCTCCTAAAGCGTACTCTGATGTATCAATTTTTATTTCAAATGACTATTGTAAGTCAGGAAGAGATAAAACTAGTGCAAAACATAACCTTTGTTTTAACTCATCTAATGCTTGTTGTTGAGAACTTGTCCACTTGAATTTGGCTTGCACTCCTCCTCGCAGTGACTGATTTAAAGGCCAAGACAAATGTAAAAATCCAAACACAAATCTACGATAAAAATTTGCCAACCCAAGGAAGCTATGTAACTTTGTGAGATTTCTAGGACAAGGCCAATCCTTAAGCGCTTGTATTTTTTTAGAATAAACATGAACACCCTCATTGTCAATAACATATCCCAAATATTCAATGCTCTGCATACCTAAGGAATATTTTTCTTTATTTTCATAAAGTCCATGATCTTGCAGAGTTGAAAGTACTTGTTCCACATGTGTGCAGATGCTCCTCCCAAGTTTTGTTGAAAATAAGTATGTCATATAGGTATGCCACTACAAACGAATCAGTGAATTGTCTAATTACATCATTCATCATCCGCATGAATGTGGTTGGGGCATTCGTTAGGCCAAAATGCATCACTAACCATTCAAACAAACCCTCCTTAGATTAAAAAGAAGTATTCCACACATCTGCTGAATCAATTGGTACTTGATGGTACCCAAATTTCAAATCAATTTTAGTGAAGTTTTTTACCTTGCTAAGTTGGTCCAAAAGGTCATCTATCCAAGGGATTGGATATCTATTTTTCACTGTGATTTTATTCAATGCCCGATAGTCAATACAAAGTCTCCACGTCCCATCCTTTTTCTTTACCAGAACAATTGGGCTACCACAAGGTGATGCACTTGGATGGATATGTCCTTTTTGAATCAATTCTTGTATCTGCCTTTTAATTTCATCATTTTCTAGTGCTGACCTTCGGTACACTAGTTCATTAGGCAGTGGATTTCCTGGTATCAAATCAATAGGATGTCTAACTTGGCAGTGTGAGGGTACCCCAGTTGGCAACTTCAATAAATTTTGATGTTTTATCAAAATCTGATCCATTGATCTTTGTTGTTGTGTTGTGGTGTTCACAGTAGCATGGGAATTACATACTAGTTTTCTTTCTTTCTTAGGACAAATCATCAATAATATATATGTTCGAGTTTGGGCAATCAAAACTTGGTGTTAGATGAGCAGATGTAAAGATTGGTATGTTTTTGCAGTACTAGAAATATTTGGTTCAGGTTGTTGTTGTTGTTGTTTTTTTTTTTTTGATAACCCAGTGGTATCCCCGACCTTATGGTTTGCGACTCTGCCTAGCGACCTCAACCACCTTTGCCCTGGGCTTATTTTTGTGCCAGGTTTTGGGGGATAGAGGGGGCGAGCAGAGGCGAGACTAGTCCACCGGAGTTGCAAGTCGAGGCTCAAACGTAGTGTGCAGATGAATCAAACCTTGGACCTACATGGGACAAACCCAACTGTCTCCATTTTGGCTTGTGAGACATCTTGCTTTGTCTCAGATACCTATTAAGGGGTAGGGGGTTTATGTCTTTAGGGGAAAGGGGTAGTAGTTTGATATGGTTGGATGTATAACATATTATCAATTACAGATGTAATATTTTCAATTATAGTAATACAAAGGGTGCAACCCCATAACTGCTATTTATTGATAAAAAACTAAATTAAAAAAATATTCAATTGAAAAATACAAAATTATCTATGTGCAATAGACATCCTAGATCATTTACTAATTTATTTCCAAGAAATCATCAACATATAATAGAAACATATCTTTTTAAAATTTAAAATGATTATAAATTGAATCTAGAAAAAAATACCATAAATCATTAATTTGCATCATGCTTTAAATTATTAATATTTTATTTGATATAATTTCAATAGAATATCTTGAATGTTGTAAATTTTTTTATTTTAATGATCCGATGATGCTAAATTGTTATTTCACTAATTCAATAAAAAAATGAAATTGAAAAGTAATTATTATGAAAAATCCTAGCGAAAAACTAGATCATATAAGAAGTGACAAGTTTGCAAAGGAAAATAAATTTGAATAAGGAAAAATTTGGGCTAATCCAAAAAGATGTAGACATATAAAAAAACATAGATAAAATATCCATCACCATTTGTAATTTTACATTAGTATTAAAAATGAAAATGATTTTGATGAAGATTTTAGGATTTGGACAATCTCTTACTTGAGTTCACAACTTAAATAACTTTTGTGTCTATTTTTCCAAGTAGATATAATCTTGTTGATTTAATGATGTTGCTCTCTAGTTCATTAAAGCTACTATGCTACATATATTTGTAGGGTAGTTGGAATTTCTAGGGTTTAAGTTCTCATTCATCATGTCAATGATTAAAAAAAACAAAAAAAAAACATGTTTTAATTATGTAAATTTTTCTCTAGTGAACATGTAAATTCTAATTTAACATGCCCCTTTCTTAATTGTGAATAATATTTGAATGATGTTTGTGTATGATTAATGGATGCAATTGAATGCCTTTAAATACAAGCACACAATGATATAGTACACAATCACGTGTTTCATTAGCTCACAATGAGTGGTGATAAGGGTTGGAAATATAAAAAAATTTAAAGATTAATTCTATGAGCCCATGATTTATCTTGTATCTATGGAATTGACTTTGGACAAAGAGGTGCTAGAAATAAGGTGGGGGATATTTAGGAGTATATGTATTGATAAACACAATAAATGATGAATAATTGGGTTTATGGGAAAAATAGGGATACATATTAAATCAATAATACTTCATTTAAAAATTTGATGTTATATATCAAAATTAATTATATAGAATTAAATTTGTAATTGACTAATTCAAATTTAATGTGAAAGGTATATACATTGCGAATGTTGAAATTTTTAATATATCTATATATAATTTATAACTTTTGTGGATATTTAAACTCTAAACATATCCTTAATATCTTAAGTTAAACTTCCCTATACAAATATTTATATTATCATTTTATTTTTGCATGTAAAACAATTAAATATGTTTTAATTTTGCTTAAAAATGTATTCTTTTTTAAAACATCAAAATCAATACAAATATATAATTTTAAATGAAAAAAATTTATCTTTGCTAAAAATTAAAATCTCAAGCTACATCCCAAATGTTAGAAGGTGGATGAGAAGAGATGTTGGTATAATTCCATTAACTAGCAAAGTAACATAGACAAAAGAAATCAATGTGCCCTTGGTCTGTTGGTGAAGTTGAAAGTTTCTTAAAGAACCCATCAAAAATCAAGTCTTATTGAGTGTAAGACTCCAAATTTGACGAAATGGATGCCCCTCAATCGTTTGGATCTTAGCAGAAGATGTTTCAGCTTAAGGCTCATGCTCCTATTGGTAAAATGGATGCCCCTCAGTCTTTTGACTCTTAGCCGAAGATGTTTCAACTTAAGACTCATGCTCCTAAGTAACTAAAACGACTGGGATGAGCTAGTGATGCTTAGATATTACACACAAAATATTAAAAAAGCCAGATAATATATACTTATAATTTAAAAATAATTTTCCAATTTTTATTTCATTATGCATGCATAAATCAGACAATACTCTTTTCTGCATTTTATCATACAGAGAATGCCAGAGATTTGAGCTTACAAATCCACATCTAAATTTAGAAGAGCAAACTAAAACCTCTAACTTAGTTAAAACATACTTTCTTGGTCTGGTGACACTGAAGATCAATTGCTTATATCAATGATCCAAAACTTTGATGAAAAAAATTTCAGAGCAGTGTAATCCAGAAATCTATTACATACTTGTACCTCCACTCAGATTAGAACCTGGTTCATCTACCAATAGGTAGACTCTCCAATCTAACATCAAATTTCATTTGCCACTGGCAAAATCTACAACAACAAATTATATACACCACCATTAAAACATATATGGCAGAAAAGAACTACAATCACACAGATCAATCAATTTCCTGCAATTCCAACATCCATCTTCACCCCAGAAGTGCCATTGATTCTGACAAAATCTTCAATTTTCCAAACACTGTTCTCTGAATAATATCCTGCCTTCTCCATAACTTGCTGAGACTGCTCTTCAGCAAACAAAGAAGACCCAGATCTCAGGATTGACAAAACCAAAACAAAATCTTTGAAGTTCAAGCCATTTAACATTCTCCCCATTAATGTCTGACAGATGGGATTCACCCCAAACTCTGGCACAGAAGATACCAGTTCATCTTCTGTTATGAAGCCCTTCCTATTTCTGTCAAGTGCACAGAATTGCTGATAAAACGAAACAATCTGCTGGTGTGAGAACTTGTAATTGCAGTGCTGCTGGACCTCCTCTATTTCATGGCTTGTAAGCATGGATGATACATTTCCCATTTCTCTGATCTTCAAGATTATAGCAGGAAGTGAAGATTATGTGACTTCTCTTGTGCTTGCTCTGTCTCTACAGAGTTCAGAAATTTATGGACTGAAGAAGGCAATTTGTGATGGGATACCAACATTTTTTTAACATTGTTTGTAGATGATATCAAGAACAATGTGGCAGAACCGATTATCTCTAAGTTGGATGATAGGGATGCAGATTTTTGGAAATGGTGACTAGGATCTGTCTTATCCAGATAAATTGTCCACACATAACTTGAGGCGTGGAGATCTAAGGCTAAAGTGCAAGCTTTAGGTGCATCGGTTTGTACTTCCTAGGTTGGATTCAATTATTATTATTATTACAAATTTAGAGGTTGTCATTAAATTAATCCAGCCTTACTGATTAGACAACAGATATTACAAATTGTATTATGCAGCTTATTTCATAAGTCTCTCCCATATAATTAAGGTTTTATGACATAACTTTAAGGTTTTATGACATAACTTGAGGCATGGAGATCTAATGCTAGTGTGTAAGCTATCCGATACGGAGCATGAGTTTTAGGCAGGGTGAAACCTCTTTGATTAAGAGCAAAGACACGTGGGGCATGATCTACTTCATCAGCAGACCAAGGGTCCATTGACACTCTTAGTTTTTTACAACAGCTTATTTGGCAAGTCTCTTGCATATAAGTAAGCTTTAGGGTAAGGTCGTCAAATATGATGTCACATTAAAAATAAGTTAGATAGGTAGTTGTACACTAAATTATGTTTTATGAGTGCAATGTGACATCTCATGATTTTTTTGAACTTTTTATATCTAAAGCATATTTTTTCATTGAATTATTGAGCTCATGATCAACACTAACAACTTTAATGTCATAACTATTAGTGTTATACTATTAAAAACATTGATCATTAAATTAACAAAATCTATCACAACTAGTGGAGCATGATTTTTCACTTTTTAGATCTAAAGAATATATTTCATTGAGTTAAGGTGTTCACAATCAACACTACCAACTTTAAAATCATGGTCATTAAATAAACAAATGCTATCACAACTATTCCAGCATGCTCATGATTTGGGATTTGTTTTATTCGTTGATATTTATATTTGTAGAAATATTATTAACTATTTGTTTTACAACTTTAAATTATGAGCTCAAATTATAAATATATGTTATGTGTTGTTATACTAAATAATTTAATAAAATATATGAAAAAACAAAAGATTTAGATATATATATGATATATATGTGATTTAAGATTTTATTTGAGGTTTTTTTTTTTAATTAATAAAAAAAGAGCTAATAATTGTATTCATTCGAATAACATAATTCAAAGATAATGTTGTCTCCTTACTCTACCTTTCCCAATCTAAATTGTCTATGATTTTCACCTCTACATGCACTCCCTAACATCATCACATCATATAATATCACCAATTTAGACCCTCTGTAAAATATGTTTTTTGTCCACAACTAAACTATAGGGTATTATATATCAAAAATAATCTCTCGACTTCTTTAGATGCAATCTTGAACTATGTTTTGCCATTGGAAGCACCTATAAAAACTTGATCACAAAAACCACTCAAAGTGGAGAAAGAACCTACATTAAGAAGTTAGCTAGAAACCACAACAATAGACAAAGCAGTCAATGGAGTTAGAAAAGGGATTATATTTGTCCAATTAAATTTTTAAAATCTAAATACGAGTTTAAAAAATGTAAAATAGAGAAAAATCAATTAAAACCTCTTATTCCAAAACCAAAGCTAACCTCAAATATAACACATAAAAGAATTCAAAATAAAGTGGCAAAACATGAAATCAAAACAAAGTTATCAATGAACTTCATTTCAAGTTTGATTTTATTAAAGTGATTGAAATTTTGATGCTCGTGCAAAAAAGATATAATTTTGGTAGCGTATAGTTAGCATAAAAGGAATGGATCAAATGGATAGAAGTATGCTTCAATTTATAGAATTTTTTGACAGAAAATGGATGTTTGTCATAACCCAAAACTCTTCCTTCAATATATTTCAATACATTTTTGAGATATAATTTTGATATTATTGTGTTATATAATTATCTAGCATTATTACAAAGTTAATAATTATTTTGATATAATCATGTTATTAAAAACAATTATAGTGGAATAAGAGATTTTTTTTTTGATCAGTAAGGGCTTTTGACTAGAGATTATAAGCAATAGGGTCACATAGGGGGACCCCATTCCCGAATACATTTTGATTATGAAGCATTAACCCCTCCAATTTTTATCTCTTCATCCATATCTCCTTATCCCTCCATCTATCTCTCCTTATCACTCGAAGCACCCTTATCACTCCACTCAATCTCCTTATCACTCTGATCAAACTCCTTGTCGCTCCACTTGATCTCCTCATCACTCCATTTTTTCACCTTATCACTCCATATCTATCTCACTAGCCTCACTTCTCTATGCACACGTAGAACCTTCATGTGTGGACAGTGAACAGTGAGGCATTAGCACCTCTACAGCATGGTTATCAATTGCTAGTTTATGGGTAGGGTCCACTAGACGAACTGAGCAATGTCTGTGCAGGGCATTGGTGTAGTCACCGGTGTGGAGGGACCTCGAGGAGATCAGTCCAAATCGGTCAGCAAGAGTAAACACAACGGAATCACACAGATGTGATGGAGGCAATGCATAACAGATAGTTTTATTGCATGAAAGTTATTTACATCCAACTGGTAACAATCGGGTTACAACATACCGACATGCGGGCCTAGTAGAATAGGTCACACTGGGACCTTGAATCGAAAGATCTATCTTCTAGGCACAGTCTATCTATTTGATGTTCCTTGATTCTCTAATTGATTAAAGCATGATTACAAATATATATATCGATCCAAAGGATCTGGTCGGCCCAAAAGGATCAAAACCCGAAGAATAATGCAAAATGAACAAGGTTGGCCTCCACCAAGAGATTCCTCCAGAAAATCCAAAGGATGAAACGTAGAAGGTTGGCCACATGCCAAGAAACATAGAGATCAACGTCCAAGGCTCTGCAAGATCCGGAATGGGTTTCGGTAAATCACTAGAATAGGTCTCAGGCAACCGGTAACAGAGGAACAACCGGTAACAAGAAACTATCAAGGAAACTAGTAGCGATATCTTGTCGGAAAGTGATCCAAATGAGATGCGGTTTGAAAGAAAGAAAAATGATCAAGTATTCAAGTAGAATCCAACTCCACAAGAACCAGTGAGCCAAAACCAGGACACACAAAAAGGAAAACTGAAACTGCAAACAGAAAACAAACATAAAAGGAAATATTTTTTGGTTGATGTAAGATTGTTGTGAACCGGGATGCTCCTGCATCAGACATCCAAGGTTAATAAAAAAGTGAGCCTCTCACTTTGTTGGGGTCAGAGGGAAACCAAGGCGGTCTACCTCTACTTGAGAAATCCAAGATGAATCTTCCACTGGTCTATTCTTCCACTTCACAAGATATTCTTTGTATTGACTGCTTCGGGTACTACGCCCAATCCTACTGTCTAAAATCTCTTCAATCTTATCTGATTCCTTCTGGGGCAATTGTTTTTCCAAATCTGCAATACTTTCCTCACTGAATTCTGGTTCATGGTACTCATGAAGAACTATAATGTTGAATATAGGTGAAACACTCAAACTATCTGGTAGCTCTACCTCACATGCATTTCCAGAATTGAACTTTCTCAAAATTTTACAGGGTCCAAACTTCTTCATCTGCAACTTATTATAAGTCCCAACCGGTAATCTCTTTTTTCTCAAATAGACCATCACTTCATCGCCAACTTCAAATTCCTTATGTCTCCTCTTCTCATCTGTCTTCTCCTTGTATTTACTATTGATGTCTTCCAAATGTTGTTTAACCTGAATGTGCAATGCTACCATGTGATCTGCAAATTCTTCTGCTTCTAAACTCTTCTAGTCTTCACTGTTGATGTCTCTCAATTCTACTATTCCTTTAGGATGCACTCCGGTAACAATCTCAAAAGGTGTTTTTCAAGTACTTCTATTCACTAAATTGTTATAGGCAAACTCTGCTTGTGCAAGGATCAAATCCCAACTTCCGATTTTATCTCCCACTAAACATCTCAACAAGTTTCCCAAACTCCGATTAACTACTTATGTCTATCCATCAGTCTATGGATGAAAAGTAAAACTGAACTTCAAATCTGTCTTCATCTTCTTCCAAAGTGTTCTCCAAAAGTAGCCAGCAAACTTAGTGTTTCTGTTTGAAACTATGCTCTTATGTAATCCATGCAATCTTACCACTTCCTTGAAAAATAGGTCTGCTATATGCAATGCATTTGATGTCTTCTTACAATGTATGAAATGAGACATCTTTGAAAATCTATCCACTACCACAAATATAGAATCATTCCCTCTCGGTGTCTTAGATAAGCCAAGTACAAAATCCATACTTATATCCTCCCAAGGTCTTACCAGTACTGTCAAAGGTTTATACAATCCCACATTCTGACTGCTACCTTTTGCAACTTGACAAACTCTACAACTCTACACATATCCCTTAACATCGTTATGAATCTGGGGCCAAAAGTACTGCTCACTCACCAATGCAACTGTTTTATCAATGCCAAAATGTCCAACTAAACCTCCACTAGGCTTCTCTTTTATGAGGTTCTCTCTCATGGAACTTTTAGGTATGCACAACTGAACTCCCTTAAATAACATCCCATCCTGAATGAAGTAATCTAACCATTTTCTCCCATCAACCATAACCGGTTCTCTACATGCTTTCCAGGGTTCTGCAAGATTCGGGTCTTCATCATACGAGGTTTTCAAGTCTTCAAAACCTAATATTGTCACTCTCATCTCTGTCAGCAAATTCCTTCTCCTACTTAATGCATCAACAACTTTGTTAGATTTACCACTTCTATGTTTCAACACAAAGGTGTAACTCTGCAAGAACTCTACCCATCTCAAATGTTTCTGATTCAACTTACTCTGACTGTTAGAATATTGCAAAACTTGATGATCTGTATACAACACAAACTCCTTAGGCAGCAAGTAATGTCTCCATTTCTTCCAGGCTTTAATCATGGCATAAAATTCCTAATCATATACTAAATATGTTTTCCAGGCATCATTCAATTTCTCACTGAAATAGGCTATTGCTCTCCCTTCTTGACTCAAAACTGCTCCTATTGTTGTTCCACTTGCATCACAATCTACTTGAAATACCTTATTGAAATCTAGTATAGCCAACATAGGCTACTCAGTCTCTTTTTGTTTCATCAACTCAAAAAATTTGTTTGCTCTGGTGGTCCACTTGAATTTCTTCCTATCTCCCCTCATGGTCTCAGTCATAGGATTACAAACTAAACTGAAATTTCTGATAAACTTCTGGTAAAAACTAGCCAATCCATGAAATGATCTTACCTCTCCAATGCTTTTTGGTGTAGGCCACTCAACAATGGCTTTCACTTTCTCAGGGTCCATCTTTAAACCATCCTCGGATATCATAAAGCCCAAATAGACTAGCTCATCCTTCATGAAAGTGCACTTCTTGATATTGATCAGTAACTTTTCTTCTCTCAACCTCTACAAAACTTGTCTTAACTGCAACAAATGCTCCTCTTTTGTTTTACTGAAAATTAGAATGTCATCCAAGTACACAATAACAAACTTACCCAAGAATTTCTTCAAGACCTCATTCATCAGCCTCATGGAAGTACTCGGTGCATTAGTCAGTTCAAAAGGCATCACCAACAATTCATATAATCCTTCATTTGTCTTAAATGTTGTCTTCCATTCATCACCTTCTCTGATCCTGATCTAATGATATCCACTCTTCAAATCTATCTTGGTAAAGTACTTTGCTCCACTCAAACAGTCCATTATGTCATCCATCCTAGGCAAGGGAAACCGGTATTTCACTATGATCTTGTTTATTTCTCTTAAGTCGATACACATCCTCCATCCTCCATTCTTCTTAGGTGCTAATACCGCTAGTACTGCACAAGGGCTCAGACTTTCCCTGATCAAACCTTTCTACAATAGCTCCTGCACTTGTCTATTCAGTTCTTCATTCCCTGTCGGTGTTAACCGATGTGCAACTTTGTTAGGCAAACTGGCTCTAGGAACTAAGTCCATGCAATGACTAATACTTCTAATAGGTGGCAATCCATCAGGTGCATTATCTAAAATGACATCCTCATATTCCGCTAGCAAATCTCATATCTCTGCCGAGTGTTCTCCTTCCGGTTTCGGTCTCTCGATCTTTTTAGGAATTAAGGCAAAACACACATTCTCATAGCTTAGTCCATCCATGAACTTCCTTCCATCTACTAGACATATTTTGGTATTTGTACAAACTTCATCCCATTGGACACAATAGTGTATGTATTCTTCCTCCCATAATGTATTGCATGTCTATCAAACTGCCAAGGTCTTCCCAACAAAATATGACAAATGTCCATAGGCATAATATCACACAAAATTTCATCATGATAATTCCCAATTTTCAATTTTACTAGACACTGTTCACTCACTAATAACTTATGTTCATCCTAAATCCATGCTATCTGGTAAAGCTTAGGGTGTTTCAATCTCTCCAATTTCAACGTATTCACCATCTCTTCTGAAACAAGATTATTTGAACTACCACTATCGATAACAACTTTACAACACTTACCAGATACCTTACATCTGGTCTTGAACAGGTTCCTCCTCTACAAGGGTTCTTTATCTCCTTCGGTATAACACGAAGCTCTCCTTACCATCAACAGTTCTCCATCTTCCGATTTATTATCTAATCCAGTGGGGTTCTCCTCCACCACTATCACTCTTTCGGTAGCCTCTAACTTCTTACATTCAAATGCATAGTGTCCTTCTCCTCCACATTTAAAACAGGTTCCTCTGAATGTCCTTTTGTCTTGTCTTCCAAAGTTCTCATTCCGGTAACCATCTGGTTCTCTCCTCCAATAGAAATTTCTATCATCCTTCTGGTATGAATTACCTTCCTTGCTCACTTCCTTGTCCTTGTTATGATCTGTATTGTTCCTCTTCCTCCAATGTATCCTCTTCCTCCTTGAAATCTTCCTCCGGTAAACCTTCCACCTCTACCTCTTTGTCTCTGCTCATTCCTTTTATTCAATTTCTCTTCAACCTTTATTGCATACTGATAAGCCTCTTCAACACTCTCTAATTTGATCATACTAAGTTCATATTTTATAGACATCCGTAATCCGTTCAAATATCTTGCAATTTGTTCAATTTCATCATCAACATGTCCGAATCTGATGTTCAACTTGTAAAATGCTTCGGTGTACTCCTTCACACTAGATTCCTTCTGTCTCAAATTCTGTAACTTTTGGAACAAATATACTTGAAAATTTGTCGGGACAAACTTTGATTTTAACTTAGAAATCATCCTATCCCATGTCTTAATCTTTTCTTTACCTCTTCTTTGCCTATCAACTTGCAAGTGCTCCCACCAAAGAGATGCATGACCATTCAACCGGGTACAGGCATATTTCACCTTCCTTTCTTTTGCAGTGTTTTCAAAGTCAAAACACTTCTCCATCTTCAAGATCCAATCCATCAATTCATTTGAATCTAACTTCCCATCATATTCTGGTGGGGTAAAATGAGGTTTAGCGTTCGTCCTACTCAAAACCCTTAAAAAAAATTTCCTTCTCTAGATCAACTACGAGTAGGTTCACTTGTTCTGTCAGGGCTTCTTCTCCTTCATCTTCACTCACATACTCAAAATGTCATCCTCTTCTCTGGGCTATCTACATGACTTCTAACCGGGCTGCTATTCCTCGCAACATCTCCATTACAGCAAGGTTTGCATTCCCACGCGCTCCACCATTCCTAGTTCCTCTTCACGTCATTGATCCATGCTAGTCCTCTACAATTGTAGGTCGAATCCGCAATCTGCCACCCTACAATAAGGTTCAAGACATGCAACCTTTGGAATGAACTTCACTCTAATACCACTTGGTGCAGTCACCGATGTGGAGGGACCTCAAGGAGATCGATCCAAATCGGTTAGCAAGAGTAAACACAACAGAATCACACATATGTGATGGAGGAAATACATAACAAATAGTTTTATTTCATGAAAGTTAATTACATCCAACTGGTAACAATCGGGTTACAACATACCGGCACGCAGGCCTGGTAGAATAGGTCACACCGGGACCTTGAATCGAAAGATCTATCTTATAGGCACAATCTATCTATTTGATGTTCCTTGATTCTCTGATTGATTAAAGCATGAATATATATATATATATATATATATATATATATATATATATATATATATATATATATATATATTGATCCAAAGGATAGGATCAAAACCCGAAGAACAATGCAAACTAAACAAGGTCGGCCTCCACCAAGAGATTCCTCTGGAAAATCCAAGGGATGAAATGTAGAAGGTCGGTCACACACCAAGAAACATCGAGATCAACATCCAAGGCTCCGCAAGCTCCAGAATGGGTTCCAATAAATCACTAGAATAGGTTGCAAGCAATCGGTAATAGAGGAACAATCGGTAACAAGAAACTATCAACGAAACTAGTAGCGATATCTTGTCGAAAAGTGATCCAAATGAGATGCGGTTTGAAAGAAAGAAAAATGATAAAGTATTCAAGTAGAATCCAACTCCACAGGAACTGGTGAGTCAAAATCAGGACACACAAAAAAGAAAACTGAAATTGCAAATAGAAAACAAACAAAAAAGGAAATGTTTTTTGGTTGATGCAAGATTGTTGTGAATCGGGGATGCTCCTGCATCAAACATCATCTCAACGTGCGGCAGTGGGCCCAAGGTATGGGCAAGATACCTACAAGGGATTCGAACCTAAAATCACCCTTTAAACATGATTCACAACTTTCCTTGCGTTGCGGGGGTATCCCTATGGAATAGGAGATATTATTAAGCATGCACTTACTAGTGAGAACTGAACATAATAGTTGAGAAATTATTTATGCATGGAAAAGGCTATTTCAACTAAAAAAGGTCAATATACATTTTTAATATAACCACAAGTAGTGGAGAGAACAAGGTAATGGGAGTTACATTCGAAATCTATTAAGATGGGGAAATAGATGTTGGAGTTGAGAAAATACAACACCACAGGAGCCCAAATGATCTCTGCAAGCTGAAAAACCTGTTACAAGGAGAAGCAAGGAAGCAAATCACAGAAGGAAGAAATACATAGAAAATATGCTCAAAAAGAGAGAGCTCAATATTCACAAAATGTAATGTAATAATCCTCCTGCTTGTTACAAAGAAAAGAAAGAACTTAACCTTTAATAGGTCAAGAAACCCTAAAAGGGAAAACCTAGGTTTGCACATAATAATTAATAAAAGAATTAATTATTATGCACCTAAAGTTAGCTTAAGTGTAAAAGAGATAAAGGGAACTTAAATAATTAAACAAATATTGTTTAATTAATCAAGTAAATACCCGAATACTCTAACACCCCCCTTTAAGCTAGACTTAGGGAGAAGCTAAAACCTAGAACAACTACTGAAAGCAGGAAAGATGGGTCCCGACAACAAGGTCTGATCAGGTACCCAAATATAATGAAATCTCTATGAACTGGAGAAATAGAGAAAACCACGTGGGAACAAAACTCTACTCCAAAAAGAGATGGAAAAGAACACCACTGAAGCATGAAAACCCTGCAAACTCTGTCGAAGAATAACTGCTAATCTGAAGAACCTCCATTGAAATAGAACATGACCAGGTAGAGAAGACTGTAATCTGTATGAGTGCCCTCAAATGACACTACTCGAATCAAAAGGCAAACAAGACAAACAACTGAAATCGAAGATACAGATGGTATGAAAAACCAAAGCCTGAAGAGTTGATCAATCGAACCATGGAAGCATTAGAACCAACAGGACAAACCTCCTCATAATACTGAAGAGGGACAAGAACACTGAAAAGAACAACCAAGAAGAACTGCATGATGAAGAACCAGGAACATCAAAGGCATAGAGACAGTACATGGTGTCATGGAAGGAACACGCACTTGACACATAGCATGAGAAAAATGTCGTGGAAGGAACACTCACTTGACAAAGGTGGATGGCAAACAAGGCAAACATCAACCCCCTCATGGCACTTTATCAACAGTGCATGTACAATAAGGCACAAGATGTGCAAGATCCCAAGTAAACAATGCATGATGGCACTTTATCTCAGTGCATTTTCATAAATACAATGCTACAATGATAAGAAGACTGGAAATAGAAAGGAGAACCAAATTAGAGACATCCTACCTAGAGAAGAGATCCCAAAACCTGAAACAACCAAGATATCCACCAGAGTGCGGAAAAGAAAAAACCTGAATAAAATATGCATGGAGTGGAATCTAGAAATAAAACTCAGATGGATAGAAAGCACACAGCACATGCTTTCCAAAAATATAAACTTTTCAAAAAACGGAGGTCGGATGCTCATTCTACATCTTCTGGAGTGCAAAAAAGAGACCTCACTTTGACTGGAAAAAAACACAGTTAAACAAAAAATTGGGAAAAAATACCAACATCATGAGGTTTGGCTCAGAACCATCTTTCCGACGCCTATTTGTTTTTGAAAAAATGACTTTGAATGCCCAAGATATGACCAAAAAACCAAACCCCCCTTCAAAACAAGAGGAAAGGGTAGTCTAGTGGCTATTCGGGTGGAGGTGGCTAGTGAGCGGCGCTCCGGTGGCGGCTGGGTGGAGCTCCAGTGGCCAGGTGGTGGCCCGGTGGCGGAGCCAAAGTGGCCAGTGGGTCGGGCGATGGTTTCCGACAGCGACGTGGAGAGCACCAGCGGCCGGGTAGAGGGTTCCGGCGGGCAGTGGTTGCGAGGTCAGGCGGAGGCGGCAGGGGCCAGGGTCGGCGGGGTCGGGGAGCTGTGGCGGCGGGGACTCAGGCAGGGCCGTAGGAGGCGGAGCCCGAGATGCGGGGCCGCAAGGAGGCGGCAGGGGCCGGGCCGGGGCGCAGCGGTGGTGGGGAGGCCAGGAAGGCGGGCCGTCGGGGAGCTGCTGCCGAGAAGAAGCGGCCGATAGGGAGCTAGGGAAGCATCGGCGGGGCCCGGGCCCGTACTAACAGCTCCAGCAGTCCTGCAGGTTGTCAGGGGGCCCATGGTACCCTGCGTATCGTTGGAAGCCCCCCAAAAACAATTTTTTTTTAATTTTCTTTTGTAAAAAAAAAACTATCGCCTTTTTTTATTTTTTATTTTTTTTTAATATTTTTTTTACAAAAAAATCAAATTTCGGCTTGCATGCCATAAAAAGGCAAAAAATATTTTTTTTTTGAATTTGTTTTTTGAAATTTGCATGCTAGAGTCGTACGACCTGGTTTGGAGAAAAAATTACCCTAGAGGCTCAGGAACCAAAACAGGTCAAATTTTATATGACCATAGGGGTTTTCGGGCCTTCTAAGAACGATGGTGAGGTCCGTTTAGGCCCAAAGTGCTCCAAAAAAAAAAAAAAAAAAAAACCTCTCTAGGTGCATAAAAAACTTACTGAAACCCCAGATCTGATTCCAATGCAAAAAAAATCTCAAAACAAGAACATATAGCTGCAGATCTAGAGCTCTGATACCATGTTGGAGTTGAGAAAATACAACACCACAGGAGCCCAAATGATCTCTGCAAGCTGAAAAACCTATTACAAGGAGAAGCAAGGAAGCAAATCATAGAAGGAAGAAATACACAGAAAATATGCTCAAAAAGAGAGAGTTCAATATTCACAAAATGTAATGTAATAATCCTCCTTGTTACAATGAAAAGAAAGAAGTTAACTTTTAATAGGTCAAGAAACCCTAAAAGGGAAAACCTAGGTTTGCACATAATAATTAATAAAAGAATTAATTATTATGCACCTAGAGTTAGCTTAAGTGTAAAAGAGATAAAGGGAACTTAAATAATTAAATAAATATTGTTTAATTAATCAATTAAATACCCGAATACTCTAACAATAAATACATAATAGATAAGTTACCTTCATACATCATAACTTATGCATTGGTGCATCCTTGGGGCTAGATAGTTGTTTCCTATGTAGTGGAAAAACATGCCAATAAAAAGAGGAAAGAAAAATTGATAGAAAAAGAAGAAGGGAGTAGATGAAAAAGGAAACATCATGGGTTACATCAAAGGAGAAAGGGGGAGAAATGATATAATAATAAAAAAGAAAAATAAGAACGAGAGGGATGGAGATCTTGAGTTGAAAATGATGTCCTTACATGTAACTTTTAAAGGTGTACATATTGATAATTCACTTTGTTTGATACCCTTGTATAAGAGTCAATCTATGCATTTTAATTACTTTGAATATTAGTAAATCATCTCCAATCATTTTCTTCTCATGCCAGTAGTAGCATGTGTGATTCCCATGTACTTTAGGGATCCTTTGGATTGGCTTGCATGGTGAATTCTATTGAGGAGCTTGTGAGTTTTCTAATGTTCCTTTTTGTTATCTTTTAAATTTGTTAAGTCATCCCATGAATAATTATTTCTTTGACTTATCATGAACAATCTATAATTTATTGTCAATAGTGATCTGGTGTGATAGTTAAGTTGTGGTGTTACCATTCTTTCCATTAAATTGGGATGGTATTGTTGAATGTTAAAATGAAGATGACGTCCCCCAATTGTGACCTCACTAGTTCATAACTGAGCCAAAAGCATTTACCAAACTATCGATAACCTACTGTGAAATAATCCAATCCATGAATATTAGTATCAAATTAATTGAGCTTATAAATCTCGACCTAATATATTCTTTGCTCGCCATAAATGGATCCCAGATTTTCATAAGTGAAACAATCCATTTGTATGACTATGTAGCTCTTATGTTGCCTTGTGATTAAAATCAAAACATAGAATCAATTTATGTTTTATGTCATCTCTAACTTTTGTGGTAAAAGCCATTTCTTATCTCCTTTCAGTTCTTATTTTTAGACCATATATGTGTTTGTCATTAGGTAATTTTGTTTATTTCTTAAATGTTGTCATTGATAAGATTGTTTGTGGCAAACATAAGTTCTTTTTAAAAGCAGTTTCACCAAATCTATTTTGTGCATATCTTGTAATCACTATAGTCCAAACTATGATGTCTTTGTCATATAGACCATGCATTTTTCTACGCCTCCTCATCTTGGTCTTAATCTGCAAAGAGAAAGTAAAATGACACTTTCTGTACAGAGAATCAATGTGCAATGTGTTTAGTTTGTTCTTATTTTGTATCACTCTTTAATAGATATACACAACTCTTCCTAAGCTTAACGAAATCTAATCTTTTTTCTATTAATGATGTGATTATTTTATTTTATCTAAAAAGAATTGACTAAACAACTTTTGTTCTTTTTTAAGCAGAGAAATTAGAGGTTTATTGGCATTTGGCATAATTAATGCAGATGCAGGTGATGCAGTTGAAGTCTGATGACTGCACCGATAAAGGATAGAAGTCTATTTGTGATGAAGAGATTGAGATTCTATGATTAGATGACATGATCAGTTATTTATGTTGTCATTGATGGCAACTGATGTCAACTGATGTTACTGATGTTTTGTTTTTCATCTAAGTGATTTGGTTTACTGGAAGATAGGGTTTACTGGCAGAGAACTGAAGTCTATGAATTAAGACTTTAACCGGTAAAGCATAGATGTTTTGATTGGATCTGACGATCAGTGATGATTGGTGATTTGAGGTTTGGATGGTGAACTTGTATCATGTAAAGGTGAATCTAACCGAAACCAGAACTTGTGAAGATTGTCGGAAGGCGTGTTTCAATTTTTTGATGAAGTTTTGCTAAGGTTTTAGTAGGGTTTAAGACCAGTGAAAAAATCATCAAACCGGAAATGATTTTTGTTATGACGGTGATCAACGGCGAGTCTACATGAAGTTGGTAACACAACACAACTCACGTGAAAAGATTTGATTGTTGTTTTGGCGCGATTCAAGGAAGAATTTCTTAGGAATCAACAAAACGCTTAATAGAGTGTTTTGACAGTTTGACTTTGGTGTAGATCTGATTTTCGTGATGGGTTATGATCAACCAACGACTGATATTGCATTGTAATATGTTGTAATGATCTATATATCGATATGTGATTATCTCCTAAGATTTGAATTGTAAATTCAAGATGTAATTAGGGTTTTGTGGCTGACCTAGTTGAGATGGCTATTTAGGATGACACAGTTGATGTTTATGATGTCGGTGGTCTTAGAGAATGTGTTAAGACATCCAAGTGAAGTGTGAGATCTACATGAGAGTTGCAGAGTGTTGTGCATAACTGGATATGATCAAGCAAGCAGAGAAGTGCAAGTAACAGATCATTTTCTTACTGTTATTCCCTAACAGTTGTAGCAGGTTAAATCCCTTAACCGAGTAGGTCCTAACATGCCTTAAACATTTAAGTCCCCTAATAGGGCAGCTCTCAAAAGAGTTTTAAATCCTCTCACAAAGTTGATCCTAATATATCATCAAGGTCCTAACTAGTTTGGTAGGCAAATCCCTTAACTGGGTGACTCCTAACAGGGTTTGCTCCTAACCGGGCATATTGTAAGCTCCTAACAGTGCATACTTCAAAAGAGTACAAATATTTGTGGGTGCCAACTCCCACTTTTTTTTTCCCTATTTGGGTTTCCATGTTAAAAAATCATGGTGTTCATGTGTGGAATGTTTTTCATGTGATGTTCTTGTTTATGTTTCATTTCATGCATTATTTTTGAGACATTGATTATGATGTTTTATCAGAAGTTTAACAAAGATTACTGGTACTGATAAGGAGTTGTTTAAGAAAGTATTTGATCTAATTGATGAGGTTGATAAGTTGGTAAATGATCAAATCTATATGACTATTTTAGAGGTGAAAGAATTGGTAAATGATTTGATTAATGTGTTAAGCAAATTTGATAAAGAGGTTGTTAGATCTGATTAGAAAATTTGAGATATTTATTAAATGGTTTCAGATTTGATATAAGTATGATTTTTGGTTTGAAGTTTCAATTGGTCTCAATACTAATTTACCCCCCCCCCCCCCCCTCTCAGTATTAACTGGATCCTCGTAAGATTAAAATTTGGTATCGGAGCTTTGGTCCTCTGTGTGCAGAAAGCCTAATTGCTTGAGGGAAAGATTCTAAGGAAGTTAAGATGATAAAAAAAGAGGGTCCCAAGTTCATCAAGGATAACTACAAGATCTAGAAAGACAAAATGAAGATCTACATCAAAGATCTTGGTGCACAATATTGGAAGCAAGTTGAAACAACATATGTTGCTCCTACTACTACTACTCCCTTGACACCGAATGAACTCAGAGAGAAGCAAGATAACATGAAAGCCCTAGAAGCTATTGTAAGTAGTTTATTTGATTTAGAATATATTGATGTTCAAGGATTGGAAACTACAGGTGAGGTTTGGGAAAAGTTAGAGACAATATATGGAGGAGATGAGCATGTTCAAAGAGCCAAAGAGGAGAGATTGAGAGGAAATTTTGATGACATGAGAATGCTTGAAGGAGAAAATATTGCACAGTATGGTCAGAGAATCAAAGAAGTTGTTGGTGGCATAAAGATGTAGGAATGTAAAATAGAAGATGATGCAATAGTAAGTAAAATGCTCATAACTCTTCAACCTCAGTATGCTATAAGAGTATCGGCAATCCAAGAACTTAAATCTATTTTAAAGGATAAGGTAACTGTTGATTCATTGATTGGTAAGCTTACAACTTTTGAGTTAAATAGTTTTGACAATAGTGTGACAAAATCTACCGAATCTGCCTTTAAAGATTCTGTTACCGGTTCATCTGCTAGAAAAGGAAAAGATATATGTCAAAATCATGAGTGCAGGACAAGTCATGGAAGTAACCGGGGAAATGAAGATAATGAAGATCAAGTGATGGAACTAGAGGCACTAGTAAGTATAAAGGAAAGCTACCTTTGAAGTGTTTCTCTTGTAGTAAAATTGGTCATATTGCTGCTAACTTTCCTAGCATCGATAAGAAAGAGAAGTTTAGAAGATTCAAAGGAAAGGGCAAGAAAAGTTGTTATGTTGTAGTAGATGAAGGTGTGACCGATGAGGAGTCAGAAGAAGAAGATGACAATGACGAAATTGTGATTGTAGTCGTGAAGGAGGAACTTTCTGATGAAAAGGCACTAGTATCTCATATAGAGAATAGTGATGAATAGATTATAGATAGTGGTTGCTCACACCACATGACCAGAGATAAAAGTAAGTTCATAACCCTTAATGAATTTGATGGAGGTGTTGTTAGATTTGGAAATAACTCTGAAAGGTAAAGGTTCAATTTCTCTAAATGGGAAGAGTAATGTTGATGATGTGTTTTGGGTTGACGGTCTTAAGCATAATCTTTTAAGTGTTAGTCAACTCAATTATAAAGGTTATTTGTTTAGGTTTAAAAGTGGAGTCTGCATAATTCTTGGAGGTAATGGTGAATTGATTTCTACTGGGAAGAAAACTAGAGGTAACTTATTCCATTTGAATAATAATATTAATAATTGTCTGGTTGCAAGAATGGAAGACAGTTGGTTGTGGCATAAAAGATGTTGTCATGTTAATTTTGATAATTTGGTTGAGATAAGCAAGTCAAGTGTTGTAAGAGGATTACCCCAACTTGTCAAACCGGATAGTGTTAGGTCCAACAATGAAAGCTAATGTACTGAGAGGGGAGGGGTGAATCAGTACTTCAAAACTTTTCTTTAAAAACAATCTTACCGATAAACATAAACTGTATACAGTTGATCTCATAATATATAAAGCCAAAACACAATCATAGAAATTACATCCATACACATTTCACTCCATAACACAAAGATTTTGGTTATGCAGAAACTCTTGGTTAGAGAGAAAAACTGTGGTGGGGATGGCACCCACAACTTCACTACTGCAATAATAAAGGTTGCTCGATTAGAGCTACATGTTTAGCTATTTCTGATAGCTTACCCTGTTAGGAGTATCAAGATCTTTAGATCTACCTTGCTAAAGGATTTTTAAAAACACTTTTACAAAATGTTGTACTTGGTTAAAGGCTTTACAATTTATAGACCTTGTTAGAGTCTTTTACCCTGTTAAAGGTTTCTAACACAACTCAAAATAATTCAATCAAAATCTTTTACAAAATATCTGCAACTTTACATCTGAAATGTTATAGCAGACTCTATGTGCTCAATATGAAATTACCATTCTCATAGCATACCTCGGTAATTGATAGATCAACTTGGTGACCTCTTCTGTATTCTCTATCCCTTAAACTGTTTTCTGAAAATCTTCTCCGTGACCTCTGAATATCTTTGTTCAATCATCACATCTTATCTTTTCACAAGATTTTTATCTTCAACTCACCATCTCTTTATGTCTTCTCTTAGATACTCAAATCACTTTGTATATAGATCTCTAAGGCAGTGATCTTATTCATACATTGATTATACAAACATGTTTTATCGAATGAATAAACATAGAAATTATTTCATTGGATAAACTTCCTCAAAATCATACAAAATCCATAAGTGCAATTCCCTGTGAAATAACGGTTCCCTGTTCTCGAATCTTGTAACACGTTTCCACATATGTGTCCAGATTCATTGAATCTGGTAACACGTTTCCACTCAGTTCAGATTAACTCGGTGTACCTTCTTTTCTACTCGGTGGACATAGGAAATTTACTCAGTAGACAGCTCGGTATATATCATCTCGGTGACTAGCCTTTCTTCTGTAATTGACACCCTTAGTGCTTACCAACTGAATCTTTTTGTAGTATTAACCGACTAGGGTATATAGGATGACTTTGAACATAAAACTAATGACAACTTAGTAAATAGTAATAATCTTCCCTTTTGACATTAGTTTGGTATGTTTGACAAAACTCCTTTCAAAGTCATAACACAAAATCTATATACTTACAAAATGTGATTGAAATGACAATATATACATTCGTTCAAATACATACTTCGAATACATACTCCCCTTATCAATATCTTGAACAAAACTTGATTTTCATGCCCCTGATGTTCAATTCTCCCCCTAACAATTTCATCTGTACACTCGGATACTCTGTATATACTCGGTATACTCCCCCTTTTTGACAAACATCAAAACTAGTTACCATTCAGTGGGGGCAACTGATCAAAAATAGATTTATACTTAGTACGAGCATCATTGAGAGCGTTGGTAAGTTCACCCTTGACACTTTCCATTAAATAATTCCGAGCATTAATATCAGCTAACAATGAAATCGAACCATCTAAAGTGCTTCCCTCTGCTTGTGTGGACAGTTGGGTAGCTCGGTTGATCTATTCTTGTACTGATGACAGATGGGGAATAAATAATGTCTGAAGAGTCATAATACCCATCCTTATTTTGTGCTCTCCATTCCTAAGTTCTAACTACTAAGCCATAAAAGTTTGTAGCTTGGTATAAAAATTTTGAGTAGAATTTGGCTTGGTAGTCAGTTTATTTGAGAGATCGGTAATCTTTTTCAATGACTTCGGTCTTCTGCTTGATATCTTTAATAAAGAATGAAAATGTACATAATTTTTGGAATAAATAAATAATGTGCTTGAGTTGAGGGGACAACTCAGCAATGAATCCAACAAGCTTGATTTTACCTATAGCAATGGCTTCTGCACTTCTTCAATCATCTTGGCAGTTAGCTCTTTTTCTTTTAATTTGCTAAGGTATTATGATGTCTCCACTCCTGATGTTTTCAATTGAGTGAGTAGTTCATCCAATTGCATATGGATGGCAGCATCTTTACTTACGGTAGCTTCAGGTAGCATGTCTGTCAATAATGCTTTAACCTTCTGAAGTACTCGGTTCTTCATTTGAATTGCTATCTGTTTTTCTTGCTCTGCTTTGGCTTTGCACAACTCACCAAATTCAATAAGTGCTTGCCCTTTTAGTTTGGAAACGTCAACATTCGGAAACACAATAGGCTTTGACAGATCTATCTTGAAACTGTGCTTCTTTGCTTTCTTCACTGGTTGAATGAGTACAATGGCTTTGGAGGCTTGATCTTCCTCGGTATGTTGCTCGATGGGAGCAACACTTTTGTCAGTTTCTATAGCCTCTGTTGTAGCCTTTGGTGATTCCTTGCTTGGGGTCTCAGTGGCAGCAGTTTCAGTGCTTGTAGGAGCTTGAGAAGTTTGCTCGCCTATGGCCTGAGAGGTATATTCACCTTGTGTAGCCTTATGATCCTCTTTGCCTTGTTCTGTGTCCTAAGGTATCTTGGTTGTCACTTGTTGAGTTACCGGAGGATAGGACTTAACCTGTTCCAAGACTGATTCACTAGATACCATTTTGGCGTAGGCATTTCCTTCTATCATTTCTTCTTCCTGTGCCTCAATGTCCATGACATCCTCATCTTGTTGAATAGTTGAAGCAGGATCTTGCTTGGTAATGTCAACTATTTCTACTTCACCTTGAGGTTCTTCAGTCTGAATTCTGAAGATTTCTTGCCATTTTTCTTTGGTTTCCTTTTCGACTTCAAGATAAAGTCCATTCATCATTTTCAAGGCTCTATGCTTCACTTGAAAATTTGTCTATTAGTTTTTCAAATGATTTCTAATATCATCTACCGACATGTCTGGAAAGAGATGTACTAAAACTCTTTCTCTTATCTGCTTCTTCGAGTCCATAGCATATTTCCATATGTTGTCAATATGAGAGTATAATGCTTTTGGAAGAAAGTTAGCTACTTCCAATGGAACTACTCAGAATTTGAGAAGTGTACATACTACTGACTCTTCTATTTATCTCTTTTCTTCTTCTGTCCGGGAGTCATATTTAACATACTTGAATGACCCGAATCCTCCATATTGTTTCAATTTGGCACAAAAGTTGTCAACGTTGTGTACATCTTCCTTTGTGCTTTTAACAATCTGAAATTTATTTTTGTCTTCAGATTCTGTGTCACTTGACTCCTTATTCAAAATGAGTCTCTTGGTCGACTTTCTATAAGTCTTTGTAACTTTAGGCAATTCAACATTTTTCTGCCTCTTACCGGGTGACACTGTAGATGATCTAGTGTTAGGTCGTTTTACTGGTGGAGTCGGTGATACCTTAGGTGTATCTTGTTTCTTCCTTTTCAATATTTTTCCCTTTGGCAACTCGGTGCTTAGAGTGATGGCTGCTTCCTGAGCTTCAGATTCTTCCTCAATTGAAAGTTGATCATCTTTCCTACCTGTTGGCTTAGTAGGTGTGGAGGTAGAACCTTCTCCAAATTTCTCAGTTAAGTCTTTTATCGTTTTAGTGGCTTTTCTGGTAGCCTTTGATACAACTATGCTCATTTTTACCTTCTCTTTTACCTCTTCATAGGTACCATATCTGATCTCGGTCGAGTGCCTTGGAAGTGTCAGAAAGGCATCTATCTATTGTTGAGTGATCTCAAAATCAATCTCATAACCCATAGGCGGTAAAGATTGAGTTCTGGGTTCTACTGCATTGACATAACAGTAGTCAGTGTCCACTTCAAAACATATAGTATCCTTATATTTCTCCACTAGTTGAGGTGGGATCCTGTACCTGTTATGCATCTTTTCCTGAAATTTATTGAAGTAGGCATCCATTATCTCATTGAAATTATCACCTAGCTTAGCTGATTGATAAAATCATTTATCTGACGGGTGATCGGTCGGTGTAATTCCCAAACAATGTTATCGACTAAGGGAAAGAACTTCTAAAAATAGAAGAACATGCACACTAAGAGTGACCCAAACTTTAGTGTGTTAGCAGAGTTATTCTTCTTAGGTTTTCTTATTGTGTTGAGATTCTCAAAAAGATTCTTCAACAATACTTCACATAGATCAATTTTCGTACCCTTTTTCACAATTTTATAGGCCAAATCCACAACTACACATGGTACACTGTTCTCTCTCGGCGACTGAAAGAAACAATAACCGATGACTCTAATTGCAAACTTTAGTTCTGCATCTGTTACATTATTCAGCTTAAGACCTCTACAATCAAACTCAACTCTGGTTAAGGTTATCAATTCCTTCTATGAAATCATCTTTTGTGCTCGGGCATGGTCGTATATAGGGTATCCGGTGATTATGTGAATAATCTCCTTGGTGATCTTGAATAGTTGGTCTTCTAACCACATAAAGTCATCATGCACTCTGCTCAAAACAAATTTGACCCATTGGGGTTTGAAAACTCGAGGATAGGTTAGGGCTTCGATCAATCCCTTAGCCTTGATATGTTCATACTTACTATCCAGGATTCCATCGGTGCAAAGTTCATCATACATGTCCTTAATTTCGGTATGACCTAGCTCTTCTACATGATACTTAGTATAAAATCTGACATCTTCAACCAATAGAACCCTATTTGGAATAAGAGAAAATGCAGTTTTCTCATCGGGTTCAGATGCCACTTTGGGAGGTAAGGAATACCTAAGTGAGGGCTTCTCAACAGTCTCAACTACAACTGGTTTCTGCATCTTGGGAGCCATTTCAAACTTTGGATTTCTACTAATAAAATAGCTTAGGGTTTCAACTAACCAGAAAACACTTTTGACTTAGTAAATATAATGCAAATATTCACAACTGATATTGATCGGTTAACTTGCTTGAAAATGCGTTTAAGACTATGTGAAAATACCTTGAATTCGCTTTGAAATGTTTGATCGCCTTTGATTCGCTTAGCTCTGCTCTTTGAAAACTGGTAAGTGTAAAATGACCGCACAAAGAACTTTAAATACACCCTTTACCTTATCGGGCTTCGTGCAGTTAGGTAAGATAAGCATTAAATGCACTTGATTACACTTTACCGACTAACTTCCTTATATGCTTTTACCGACTAGACAGGTTTACTGTATTTACCGACTTCACTGGTAAATTGTAAGACTAGATACAATTTTAGAAATGTTAATACATCTTAGCTATGCAGATTTTGGAGTTATTTCCATGATTAAAATAGGAACTGTTAAGATCTAACCTTGTGAAGACGTGGTCCCTTCATACCTTTATTGATTAATTGGAAGTAGATGCACCTAACTCGGTAGATAAGGTGCTTTCTTCATTATTTGATCCATTTTCCTTCTTTTTCCAAATTTTCCGTAATTTGATTCTTATCTCTTCAGTATCTCTTCTGGGTTGATCTCTGCAATCTTTAGCCAAGTGTCCAACTTTATGACAATGAAAGCATGCCATTCCAGGATTTCTCCATGATCTCCGATTGTTCATTCCAAACCTTATCATACAGTTTGCACTTATATGTCCATACCTTCCACAACATTCACACCATATTCTTGTATTGTAATCCCATGGTACTATAGTATATTGTCGATTGAGATCTGTGTGAGTTTGATAGCTTCTATCATTTGATCGGTATGGAGACCACATGTAGTTTTTCTTCTTAAACCAACACTTCTTGGTATTGTGTCCATATCTATTGCAGTTTTTGCAAAATCCCTTGAATTTTGCCTTCTGATAATTGCTAACAGACTTTGTCCTACATTGTTTAGATGTGTGACCATACTTATTGCAATTGTAACAATAACTATCAGACCTAGTGACATTCGGTAGCTTACCTTTTCTGATTCGGTACATGTTGGCAGTATGTCCTTGTTTTCCACAGTAGTTGAAAATAGGCTTGTTATATTTCAACTTATCTTTGTTTCCAACCTTCTTTGATGATTCTCATTTCTCGGTGGTGTTGATTCCTTTGTCGGTAGAGTTGTTTCTTTTGTAACCGAGTCCGACAGATTTGTTGGGTGATCTTGTGTTTAGTTGCTCATCCAACATTCTCGACGCTTCATAACTTTTCTTCAGTGTTTCTTTTGACTTCTTTTCTGCTTCAAGTTCATTAGTCAATCTTGATAATTAAAGTTTCAATGCTTGGTTCTCATTTTCTTTCAGAGTTGCTTCATGATGTGCATGACCCAATTGATCAGATAGATTATGTTGAATTCCAGTCATCCTTGTGATTTCATCATTCTTTTCAGATACCAATGCTTCCAGCTGTTGTTTTTCTCTTTCTATACCTTTTATGTTATCTTCAGCTGTTCTCAATGCATCAAGATTTTCAGTCATCTGTGTGCTGAAATACTCATGTTCCCTTCTCATTGCTTTAAATTGATCATTCAGTGCTTTGTTCTTTTCTTTCAATTCTATAATCATTTCTTCAGACTCTTCTGATATGTTGTTCTCAGATGATGTCTCAATTTGTTCCACCAACTCTTGTGAGTCCTGTAAATCATCAGACAATCTTCTTCTTACTTTCAGTGATTTTTGCATTTGTCTCTGCATGTCTGCAATCACTTGATTAGCATGATCCAATTCTTCTTGGAGATTCACAATTCTATGTGATTGTTTATAGCCTTCCATTGATGAGATCTTTCTCTTTAGGCTATAAAACCCTTTTCCAAGAGTATAGCTCTGGTACCAATTGTTAGGTCCAACAATGAAAGCTAATGTACTGAGAGGGGAGGGGTGAATCAGTACTTCAAAACTTTTCTTTAAAAACAATCTTACTGATAAACATAAACTATATACAGTTGATCTCATAATATATAAAGCCAAAACACAATCATAGAAATTACATCCATACACATTTCACTCCATAACACAAAGATTTTGGTTATGCAGAAACTCTTGGTTAGAGAGAAAAACTGTGATGGGGATGGCACCCACAGCTTCACTACTGCAATAATAAAGGTTGCTCGATTAGAGCTACATGTTTAGCTATTTCTGATAGCTTACCCTGTTAGGAGTATCAAGATCTTTGGATCTACCTTGCTAAAGGATTTTTAAAAACACTTTTACAAAATGTTGTACTTGGTTAAAGGCTTTACAATTTATAGACCTTGTTAGAGTCTTTTACCCTGTTAAAGGTTTCTAACACAACTCAAAATAATTCAATCAAAATCTTTTACAAAATATCTGCAACTTTACATCTGAAATGTTATAGCAGACTCTATGTGCTCAATATGAAATTACCATGCTCATAGCATACCTCGGTAATTGATAGATCAACTCGGTGACCTCTTCTGTATTCTCTGTCCCTTAAACTGTTTTCTGAAAATCTTCTCGGTGACCTTTGAATACCTCTGTTCAATCATCACATCTTATCTTTTCACAAGATTTTTATCTTCAACTCACCATCTCTTTCTGTCTTCTCTTAGATACTCAAATCACTCTGTATATAGATCTCTAAGGCGGTGATCTTGTTCATACATCGATTATACAAACATGTTTTATCAAATGAATAAACATAGAAATTATTTCATTGGATAAACTTCCTCAAAATCATACAAAATCCATAAGTGCAATTCCCTATGAAATAACAGTTCCCTGTTCTCGAATATTGTAACACGTTTCCACATATGTGTCCAGGTTCATTGAATCTGGTAACACGTTTCCACTCGGTTCAGATTAACTCGGTGTACCTTCTTTGCTACTCGGTGGACATAGGAAATTTACTCGATAGACAACTCGGTATATATCATCTCGGTGACTAGCCTTTCTTCTGTAACCGACACCCTTAGTGCTTACCGACTGAATCTTTTTGTAGTATTAACCGACTAGGGTATATAGGATGAATTTGAACATAAAACTAATGACAACTTAGTAAATAGTAACAGATAGCGTGATTTGCAAAGATTGTCAAATCGATAAGATGACCTCTATTTCTTTCAAGAGCAAGAATTGTATTTTTGAGAGTGTTTTAGATTTGGTACATACTGATCTCTGTAGCCCTATGAGAACAAAGAGTAATTACGGTGATAGGTATTTCATGATTTTCACCGATGACCATTCTAAAAGGATGTGGATGAAATTTTTGAGAGAAAAAATAGAATTAGTAAATTTAAATCATTTAAAGCTCTGGTTGAGAAGGAAACTGGTAAGAACTTGAAGTGTTTAAGGTCAGACTGAGGAGGTGAATTAACATCTGATGAATTTGTTAAGTATTTTGATGAACAGGGTATAAAGAGACAAATGTTTGCTCCAAGGACACTATAACAAAATGGCATAGCAGAAAGGATGAACAAAACAATAGTTGAAGGTGCAAGAACCATGTTATTGCAGGGTAATGTATCCAAAATGTTTTGGAGAGAAGCGGTCAGTAATACTGTATACACTCTAAATCGGGTACTGGTAAAGAGAGGTAACAATAAGATACCACATGAGCTATGGTATGGAAAAACCCATGTTGTAAGTTATTTTAAAAATTTTGGAAGTCAATGTTTTATTAAGAGAGATAACTACACTGAGAAATTTGATGTAAAATTTGATGAAGGAATTTTTATTGGTTACTCTTCTAAGGGTAAGGCATATAAATGTTACAATAAGAGAACTAAGAAAATTGTTGAAAATGATAATGTAAAAGTTGATGGTCTATCTGATAAGTCTGAAGGTACAAGCATATTAGAACCTGAAAAGGATGATAATGAGGAAAATTTTGTGATCATTGAACGAGAGGCAAAGATTAATGAAGAACCGGTAAATGCAAAACTAGATGCTCAATCGATAAGCGATGACAGTGAGGAAGAATATGAAGAACCTGATGTAGAAGATGCAGAACCGACACAGGCATTACCTAGATATGTCATACTGAACCATTCACAAGAGCTGATAATTGGTGATAAGAATGCAGGTGTGCAAACCAGGAGAAAGATCCGAGAGAACTCATGTTTGATATCTACAATTGAACCCAAGACAGTTAAGGAAGCACTAAAGGATGATGATTGGGTAAATGCATTGAATGAAGAATTAGATCAAATTGAGAAGAATCAGACATGGTCACGTGTTCCTAGACCAAAGGATAAGAATGTAATTGGAACAAAATGGGTCTTTAGCAATAAATTGGATGAAGAAGGAAGAATTGCAAGAAACAAGGCAAGGTTAGTCTGCAAAGGGTATGCTCAAGAGGAAGGTGAGGATTATGGTGAAACATTTGCACCTGTTGCTAGATTAGAAGGAGTAAGGATGTTGCTGGCATTTGTTGTATATAAGGGATTCAAATTTTACCAAATGGATGTCAAGTCAACCTATCTAAAAGGGATTCTAGAAGAAGAAGTATACATTGAACAACCGGATGGATTTTCCTTGACCGATGATAAGGACATGGTGTGTAAATTGCACAAAGAACTATATGGTTTGAAGCAGGCACCAAGAGCACGGTATGAGAGATTACATGCACATTTGATCAAAATTCGATTCCAATGTACCAGTAAGGACAACAACATTTATTTGAAGACTGATGGAGACAAGATGCTGATAGCAGAAGTGTTTGTAGATGACATAATTTTTGGTGGAAACAATGATATGTATATTGACTTTGCTGATATAATGAAAAAGGAATTTGAAATTTATTTGATCGGTGAAATAAAGTTCTTTATTGGTTTATAGGTCCAACAACTAGATGGTGGTATCTTTATTTGCCAGACTAAGTGTATCAAAGAGCTTTTGAAGACTTTTGGCATGGAAGACTGCAAACCGGTAGGAACACCGATGGTGATAGGCTGCAAGCTGTCAAAGGAAGATGATTCCCCCGTTGTTAGTGAAAAAGAGTACAAATCTATGATTGGCAAGATACACTACGTTGTTCATAGTAGACCGAACATTGCTCATGTTGTTGGATTAGTGGCTAGATTTCAAAAAGAGCCTAAGGAGAGTCACATGGTGGTTGTGAAGAGAATTTTTTGGTATCTCAAAGGTACAGTACACTATGGTTTATGGTATCCCTATAAAGGAGATTTCACTTTGGATGTCTTTACTAATGTTGCTTGGGTAGGTAACGTGGATGATCGAAAAAGCATAATCGGTGGAGCTTTTCTACTTGGAGGAAGATTAGTGGCATGGACGAGAAAGAAAGAAACTTCTACTTCTCAATCTACAGCTGAAGCAAAGTATGTAGTTGCATCGATGAATTGTACACATGCAATATGGACGAGACATGTGCTAGAAGGATTCAAGATAGATATGTCTGAACTGGTGAATATCTATTGTGATAATACAAGTGCAATAAACATTTCTAAGAATCCTATACTTCATTCCAGAAACAAGCACATTCAATTTAAGTATCACTTAATAAGGGAAAGAGTTAAAGAAAAATAGGTGAAGATGGAATATGTGAAGAGTAAATATCAATTAGTTGATATCTTTAATAAGCCCTTATCGAAGGCTACCTTTGAATTTCTTAGAGGTAAAGTAGGGGTTAGACCCCTACACCAGAAGAACTAGAATGATGGAGATCCATCAATCCTGTGGATTTCATGTTTATCTTTCACCAAGGATTGATGAAGGTGCAGGCTACTCCTTTGGGGGAGCAAGTCTGATGGAAATTTCTGATTTAATGCTTCGATGTAATTTTTTTGAAATGATGGAAGAGGCAGCAACAGAATTGAAGACAAGTGATGCATTTACACCTTTGGCATTTTTGTCAAAGGGGGGGAAGAAAATAAATCATCATATATGGCAGATATGGGAGAAGAAAAGAAAAGAGATCAGATTGAGAGAAGCATTGGTTAAGGGGGAGATGACAAAAGGAGGAGAATCGATAGATGATGTGATATCGGCAAGCAAGTTGCAGATGATGATGTTACTCTGATTGCATATTTGATTGGTGTTTCCATCAATGCCAAAGGGGCAGATTGTTGGCATTTGGCATAACTGATGCAGATGCAAGTGATGCAGTTGAAGTCTGATGACTGCACTGGTAAAGGATAGAAGTCTATTTGTGATTAAGAGATTGAGATTATGTGATTGGATGACATGGTGGTAAAGGATTTCATGTTTATTTGTGATGAAGAGATTGAGATTATACAAATTCATTAATTAATTTATTATGTCACAGATTTGACCTCCATTAAGCACGCATATTCTCTACAACTCACACTTGTTAGTTGAAGAAATGATTTACTATATATAGATTTGTATTTAGGTTTACTTCAAATGTTGGCTTAGATGCATTGAAACCGTCACAACCATTCTCCCATGTCAACTTGTAGAAGTTCACAGAAAACACTTCTCAGTCAACTCTGAAATATTCAATTTGAATTAGGAACTTAGTTGTGGAACAAGTTTAAATGTTGGTTGTAGATCTTATCTCTTCATGAAAAAATAGACACTCACGATGTAATATAACCAACAAACCAAATATACTTCTTGCTTGGGCCCACCAAGAATAAATTGTAGGATCACATAGTTTGATGGCTACAAGACATGGTCCCACCAAACATTCTCCAAACTTTCACTAGCCATAGATTCTCTATCACTAAGTTGAATGCCACCATTCCACATTTCTATATCATAAAGACTAGCAATTGCACCTTGGTGTACAATGGGTACGTCGAAGAGGTATGGAAAGTCAATTAGAAAAAAAAATTGATCTATGTTTTGCATACAATTGTGTAGTACATGAGGTCAATTGCTATGCTATTTAGAAAATGAAGCTTTTGTGCAACAAATGTATCAATGGAGAATTGATAGCTTCAAATCAATTATAAATCCATTTATAGGGATCCAAACATGATTAAAGCAAAATATTTGAATCAATAAGATAATTAGGCTCCATTACCAACATGGTCGTGTTATGTCTTCAATAGGGAGAGAGGGATAGATAAAGATAGGGAGAGGGAGAGATCGAGGGGGCAAGAGTGAAAAAGAGAAGGGTAAGGAGGTAGAGATAAAGAGGAAGATGGAGATGGAGATGGAGATGGAGATGGAGATGGAGATGGAGATGGAGATGGAAGGCATAAAGAGAGAGAAGCGAGAGGGATAGGTAGAGATAGAAGAGACAAATATATAGAGAGGGAGAGAATGATAGAGGGAGAGATATAAAGTGATATATAGAGAGAGGTAGAGAGAGACACGGATATAAGTGTAGAGAGACACAAAGAGATAACAAGATAGAGATAGAGGAAGTGATAGAGGAACAAATACGAAGAGAAAGATAAAGAGGCAAATAGATATAGATATAAAGGTCTAGGAAGTGGGAGAGGGGGAGAGATATATGGGTAGAGAGAGGGATATATGTCAAGTGATACAGAGGGAGAGAGGAAGATAGAGGTAGAGATGGGGGTAGAGCATGTGAGAGGAAGAGGGGGACAAATACATATAGAGATAGAGAGAGGTAGAGGGAGAGATAAAGATAGAGAGAGATGTGGAGGTAAAGGGGGAGATATAGAGACGATGAGATAGAGATATATACAGAGATAGAGTAATGTGTGTGTGTGTGTGTATTTTTATCGGACTACAAGTAACCTTTCAAAAAGTTATGTTTCTACTCAAGGAAATATGTATGGTGAGTATCTTGGGAGCAAAACCTTATATGCTCTTGCATTGAATTTATCACAAATATCCTCAATCAATAGAATGGGTGGGCTACTACTTAAAGGTGTTTAATAATTTTTGATGTTTTTGGACATAAGTTCATTCTGCAATGACTCACTCAAGAGCCTTGTAACTTGTGGTGGGGCCCATTTGTCCTTTCGCCAAGTTACACTGTAGGAACAACTATACCCAAGGTTACAGCTTTTGCTCTCACCTGATTTCTATAGCGGCTCGAAGGATTTACCGCACGAGGTCGTTCCCAAGAGTGATGTGTCTCTTGGTAGACCTCTCTTAAAAAGATAAAATTTTGAGTGTTACTAACACTTTTCTCTTGCACCTAGGACCACGAAAGCCAAGGGAGAGGTTAGTGTGTGTTAGAAGTAGGACCACTCGACAAACTCTTTTGCACAAGTGTGTCAAACACAAAATACACTTGTTCTTTTTAACTTGTCATTGCAATGATGTTCTATCTATTTGGAGATGTTGCTCCAACAACCACGATGTTCTTTTTAATTTCAAAGGCAATATGTTTGAGTAAACTAGGAATTTGAAATTCTGGTCAACTGAAATTGAAACACGTATGCATGAAGTAAATCATTTTGCAAAATGAGACAAGTTGATTGTTCTTTTTTACTTGGACAAAAATTGAAGTGTTGATTGTGAATTTTCTTAAGTTTGATGCAAGAAATGAGATTTGTTTGTCTTCTTTTAAGCACCAAAAAAATAAAGTGTATCCTAACTTGCAATGAAAGCAAATTTGTGGGATTTTGAATTTGTTGTTCTTTTTTAACTTGAACAAATGAAGTTCGTTTTTAAACCCAAGCTGAAAAGTGTGATTTAATTTTAGAACCCAAAATGAAGTGTGAAGTTCAATTTTAAACAAAAAATAAAAAGTGAATTCATTTTAAGACCAACTTTGAAATGAAAGTTAGTAAAACAAATAAATCTACTCTTTAATCTAATTTAAACCTGGACAACAAAAAAAAACAGTTAGTAAAATCCGCCTTATTTGGTGGGCTTCCACAAGCCTAAAAAAATAAATTTATCGGTTACAAGGCCTATTTTACAACGTTCTGTTACAATAGCACTACTCTGTGTGAAAATAGAAGTGCTACTTAACACAAATGCGCTAAAGTAAAAACAAAAGCGCTAAAATAGAATATTTATGCAACAATACAAAAGCGTTAATTTCGAAACAAACACACTAACTAATGAACAATAGCGCTATAATATTAACAAAAGTGCTAATTTTTGGATAGTAGCACTATTGTAAAAACAAAAGCGCTAGAAGACCAAAACCGATAGCGTTAAAGCACGAACAAAAACGCCGAAGCGCGACCTGTGTGTCAAGTAAAACACTCAAAAAGTTAGTTTGTCTAAGAAAAAAGTTGTTGTTGGATTCACGTCGGGTTCACCAAATGATGCTTTGCAAAATGAAGAACGTTGTTAGACTAAAACCTGTGGTCGTACAACACACAAAAACACAAGAAACAAAGACAAATGTTAATGTTAATCAACCAAAAACAAGTCTAAGCAGACATACCAAAATAGACACTAAAAACACGATGAAATATTTAACTATGGAAGCAAATACAAGAAGGCATCTCCAAATGCCTTCTACCATGCTCTTAGCTCCTTCTCCCTTGTTCCTCTCCTCTCCAAGTTCCAAATTAGTGTAGCTCTCAGTAGCTTTTTGCACTATGGATGTCTTATGGAGAGTCAAGATTGAAAAATGCTTTTAAACTTATGTTATGCAAGTGTAAAAATAAGCTAAATATGAGATGCTATGAAATGAACTAAGATTTATTTTAGTCCAAAATGACAATATATTAGGGATTTTATGCTAAAATTTTCTCTAAAATTGACTATAGATTAAATGCATACAAGTTTTCAGGATCTGGATTATGAAGAAATGGGTTCTATTTATAGGAAAAATGGAGCAATGGATGGTTGAGATTGAGTAATCTCAACAAGGGTTAGGATTGAATGATATTCAATCCATGCGAGGGCTTTCAACCCAATCCCAGGATGACAAGTGTCAACGTGAGAGGGGTTGAGAGGAGAGGGATTGAATGCTTGACATGACCTGAGGGTTAACTTGGGAGTTAAGGTTAAGGTTGGGTTGAGTGAATAAATTCATTATTCAAAGAATAATGCTTTTATCCAATAGATAAACTCTTGTGCAAAGGTTAAAGGGATAACCATGGTCAAAGCAATAAATGCTTGAGAAGACACATGGGTCACATGAGGGTTGAGTTAGGGGTTAACCATAACTGGTCATGTAAGAGCCATTAGTGGTTTGAAAGACTTTAGAGGTTAGCTTGTTGAACACATAAAGCATTAAATGTTTTTCAAAGACTTTGGAGTCTTTGAGAAGTGACTTCAAGTTGCTTAGGAATGTGACAATAATTAGGGGATGGATTAGACTAATTAGGAAGGGGTTAGAAGAATCTAGAAGGGGGTTTAGGAGTGCAAGTGGATTTGGTGGGTGAGGGAAAACAAGATTTTTATTAAAATAAAATTCATTTATTTCAACAAATAGGTGCAAGTTGCATTTTTAGGAGAATGCAAGTGGGAGGGGATTTAATGATTTAAATAAATGTTTTATTTAATTTATTTAAAACAAGAAAAGGGTATTAAATTGAGAGAGAGAGAGAGGGGGGGAGTGAGAGAGGGAGAGATATAGAGGGTGATATAAAGAGATACAAGGACATAAAGGTAAGAGAGAGAGAGAGAGAGAGAGAGAGAGAGAGAGAGAGAGAGAGAGAGAGAGAGAGAGAGAGATGTGGCAAAAGTTAGAGAGAGGTGATGAATATAAGTAATAGAGAGAGGCATAGAGAGAGTGGTGAAAGATAGAGAGATAGAGATAGAGATAGAGATGGGGAGGGATATTTATAGGGAGTTTGTGTGTATAGGATTGAGAGAGGGATATCTAGATACAGATAAAGATAGGGAGGGAGAAACAAGGAGTATGTGTGTGCATATGAGTGAGAGAGGATATGAAGAAATTTGGAGAGAAAGAGTGAGGGAGAGAAATAGAGAGAGGAGAGAGGAGAAGTAGGGAGATGTAGGCATAAAAATGAGAGATATAGAGATATATATAACTTGGAAAAGAGAGAGAGAGAGAGAGAGAGAGAGAGAGAGAGAGAGAGAGATTGGAAGAAGAGAGAGCTTTAGGGAGACATAAGGAGGTACATATAGGGAAGAAAGATAGAGAGAGATAAATATATAGAGGGAGAGATGGAAGGAGAGAGGAAGGGAGAGAGAGAAATAGAGATATAAAGAGGGAAAGAGAGGGAGAGATAGAAAGATAGAGATGAGAAGTTATATATCGAGAGAGGTACATTAATAGAGAGCTAGGAAGAGAAAGAGAGAGCTCTTTATGTAGATTTGTCTCCCTCTCTATCTCTATGTTTTAAAATGGGTGCAAATTGGGTTCTAAGTATAGAGTCTCAGAAGAATTTGAATCTCATTTTGACACTACACATTTGTATTCTTTTCTATATCCGTATGGCATTTGAAAAAAAAAACTAATTTTTATTTTTTCAATTTCACTTAATGTTTTAAAATGAAAAAAAGATTTGATTATTTTTTCCTATTATTTTAAATTTGAATTAATTGAAGATTCCATTACCTTCAAACAATAATTCTAAGATTTTGTTTGATGACTAAAAAAATATAATTTAATATTATATTTTTGCTCTCAAAAAGTTTTTAAAGTTTCTTATAACAATTTAAATAATATTATATAATATTTATATCTAATAATTTATAATACATTAGATATATTAAAAATATAGTTATAATATAAATAAAATTATACAATTAATATATTTAAATACACAATTTTTTTATTTTTTTTTGATAAAAGTGGATTTACCACTAAATTATATTAATATTTTAATTTTTTACATGGTGTCTGGTTCAACAAGCACTAGAGGGAAAGAGCTAGTAAGAAAACCCTCCAGTATTGTGTTGGCATTTTGGCATTAAGTTGTCATTCATGTCAACCAGTTTGGCAAGGTCACTGGTAAGAAAGGAAGAGTGATCGACATGATGGCAATGCACATGAATGAAGGCTTACCGGTAAGGCCTAAACCAAGATGAAGGTCGTGTGTGTGCTAAAATGTTGAGCAAAAACTGGTATAGCAATAAATTGGTCTGGAGGTTGGCTGCCTGTTTATAATGAAGAGGCAGAATGTTAAAGTTATCACAAACCACCAGAGGTGAAGATGTGTTACCGGTATAGTGTGCACTACCGGTTAGCAAAAGAAGAAGGTCTCACCGGTAAAGGCATGTACCGGTATGAGTTTGTTGAATGTTCAAGTATGAATTGACTATGTGTCGGTGAGCTGAGTGATTGACCATGGTGATGCCATGTGGAGCCGAGGTGGCAAATATGCAGAGGTCGGTAAAGCCACCATCGACATGGTTGGTGAAACTGCTAGTCAATATAAATGAAACAACCACAAATCATGGGATTGTAACTAACTAATGCGGTTCGAGGAAGAAATAATGACAGGTTTTCACTACTTGGTTTTATTGCACTATTTTTATTTGTTTTTGTTTTGTATTTTTCTGATATTTTTATTTTTATTTTTATTTTTTTCTGATTTTTCCGTGCATTGGACGACTCAAGTGTAGAATTTCTTCAAATGGATATTGTTGGTTGGTTCACCGAGCACGTCCCCTTATGAAGTTGTTAACTGATATGCACCTGATCCATATGCCGATATGATGACAAAAGGACCCAACCAGTTAGGTTCAAACTTCCCCTTCTTTTCTCGGTCTTGTTGATTTCTCGGATTTTCCTTTAGTATGAGATCACCAACTTTGAAAGCCCTAGGGATGACTTTGTGATTATAGCTTCTGCACATTCGTTGTTGGTATGCCTTGAGATGGCCATAGGCATGCTGTCATTTTTCATCAAGAAGCTCTAGTTCATGTAACCTATTTACCGGATATTCCTCATCTGGTATGAGGCCTTTCAAAGATACTCGGAGAGATGGGATTTCTACCTCAAGAGGCAGAATTGCTTATGACCCGTACACTAATGAATATGGCGTAGCCCCTGTAGGTGTCTGAATACTAGTCCTATATGTCCAAATTGTCGGATTGAGTTGTACATACCAATCCTTACCCGCATCATTTACTATTTTCTTGAGGATTTTCAAAATTGTTTTATTTGATGCTTTTTCTTGACCATTTCCCTATGGGTAGTAAGGCATGGAGAAGCAATGTTGGATTTTGAATCGTTCACATAGCTCCCATATGTCTTTATTTTTGAAAGGCCCATTGTCGATGATGATGGAATTGGGAATGCCATATCAACAAATGAGATAATTGAGAATAAATGAGGTGATCTGTTTTCCAGTTACAATGGTTATCGGGACTACTTCTATCTATTTTGTGAAATACTCAGTTGCAGTGATAATGAACTTATGTCCATTTGAAGAATGATGAATTTTCCCTACTAAATCAAGTCCCCATTGACAGAAAGGTCAAGTTGTGGACTCTTTCTCCATTGTCAGCCAGTAATATCCCATTCTCATAAGTTTCTTGGCAAGAGTAGGACCACTTGAATGCATACCATAGATACCCTCGTGAAGCTCGTGTAAGGTAGAGTCAGATTCGTTACGATCAAGGCATCAAAGAAGAGTATCATCTAGACCTCAACATTAAAGTGTGTCAGCAGTTAAGGTATAGCGGGCGACTTGTTTGATGAAGCTACATTTTTGGTTGCGAGACAGGTCAAGTGGAAGAGTTTTGTTCTTAAGGTAATCATAGATTGTCCCATATAGAGGTTAATTTGAACCGGTTAAGGCATAGATGACTTGGGATGCAAAATTGTCATAGGCTGGAGAAAACAATTGCTCTACCAGGAACTCATAACAACTCTGTTTGTCTGGAATTCACAGCAGTGAAGCGATAGTAGCCATTGCATCGACAACTCTGTTGTCCAATCTTGGTATTTTCTCAAAGGTGATATGTGTAAAGTACTATTTGAAATCACCCACCATTCTCTTGCAGGGCATTAACTTATCATCCTTTGTCTGATATTCATCATTGATCTAATTGATAACTAATTGAGAATCCCCATAGACTCTGAATTCCGTGATTCTCCATTCCACAACCATTTTGATTCATGTTACCAGGGCTTCATATTCAACGATGTTGGTGCATGGAAATATCAGTCTGTAAGATCGTGGAATTGTGTGCTTTTCTGGAGTGATGAACAAGATACCAACACCCGATCCATGTTATGTATAGGATCCATCAAAGTACAAGGTCCATTGTTTGGGTGTGACAGTGAGTACATCCATGTTTGGAAATTCCACCTGTAGTGGTTGTTGATCTGGTAGTGGTGCTTCAACTAGTTGATCTGCAATTACCTGTCCTTTGACAGCCTGACGTTCTGTGTACTAGATATCAAACTCACTAAGAATCATAACCCACTTAGCCAATCGTCGTGTAAGAACTGCTTTGCTGAGTAAATACTTGAGAGGATCAATTTTTCTACTAGCTTGATTGTGTGAGCTAGCATGTAGTGGCAGAACTTTTGAGAGGCAAACACCACGGCTAAGCAAGCCTTCTTAATGACTATATAATTTAGCTCATATCCATTCAAAGTTCTACTGATGTAATATATAGCTCGCTCCTTGCCTTTCGAATCCTCTTATACTAGCAATGCCCCCAATGATACTTCGGTTATTGATATGTAGAGAATGAGAGGCTTGCCTGCTACCAGAGGTACTTAAACTGGCGGATTCATCAAATATTGTTTGAGCTGGTGAAATGATTCTGCACACTTGTCTTCCCATCTGAAGGGTATATTCTTATGAAGCAGTTGATTGGATGGTAGACATTTATCTGCTAGTTGAGCTATGAATCCCTTGATAGACTGCAACCGTCCCTGCAAAGATCTGAGTTGGCTAATGTTCCTGGGAGGTGGCATCTCCATGATGGCCTGTACCTTCGCTGGATCTACTTCAATGCCCTTTTTTGACACAATGTAGCCTAATAATTTGCATGATGTGACCCCAAAGACACACTTCTTAAGGTTTAGTTTGACTTGAATTGCTCCAATCTTTTAAAGATTTTTATCTAATATGCCTAGATGTTCTGCTCAGGTGAATGATTTAGCCATTAAATCATCCACATAGTCCTCCATGAAGGTATGCATCATATCGTGGAAGATTATCGTCATGGCTCTTTAATAAGTTGCCCCAGTAATTTTCAAGCAAAAGGTATGACGTTCCAACAATACGTTCCCCATGGATAGGTGAACGCAGTTTTATCTTGATCTTCTGGAGCTATCTTGATTTGATTATAGTCAGAGAAACCGTCCATTAATGATAATATTGTGTGGCCTGTTGTTAGATCCACAATTATGTCGATGCTTGGCAAAGGAAAGTCATCCTTTGGACATGCTTTGTTAACATCTCTAAAATCTGTACATATTTTGATGCTTATGCCAGGTTTTGAAACTGGTACAATGTTTGAAATCCATTCAGCATAGTTTATAGGTCAAATGAATCTGACGTCTAATAACTTTTTTAGTTCAGCTTTGACCAATAATGCCACATGCAGATTCATCTTTCTTAATTTCTATTTGACTGGCTTAGCTCCTAGAGTGATAGATAAATGATGCATGATTAGGTTCGGATCTATTCTAGGCATATCAGCATAAGACCATGCAAAATTGTTTTGTTTTTCCTTGAATAATTTGATAAAATCTGGTTGTTCCTCTTCTGTCAGTGATTCGGCTAGGTGTATGGCTTTGACTGTTGTTTCAGTACTAATGTTTATTGATTGAGTTGGCTCAATCAATATGGGTGACCTCTCTTGATAATGTTCAGGAAGAGTGTCAAGTCTCCCATCTTTAGGTGCCTCGAAAAGGTTTTCACCTGCAGATGTGTCCGTCATTTTTACTTTTTTTGTGCTCTAATGTTGCCATTGACTGGTTTTCAACATTAAATCCTTTATTTCTTTCATTTTTGTGACTGAGAGACTTGGCACTTCCCTAATTGCAGATATCATTATTATGTTCGCTGGTAGAGCACATTTTCGGGTTGACTGAACATAGATACTAGACAATGGATTCATCATCTGGGAAAATTGGTATATCATGGTGTTCAGGTTCTTCCCAGTCTATGAGATCAGGATATACGAGCGATAAGGAGTCATTCGGTGGGTTGAGATCAGCCGCGGTAAGTGTCATGATATAGGCATCGTTATAGTTGTTTGAGATACTGGTTAGGTCTATGATATTGTCAAGATCTTTGATGGTATTATCTTCAATGTAGCCTTGTTTGTATTGTTACTGCTCATTCTCACTAGCCTCGTAGATATGTCATGGTCCAAATTCAAGTGGTCAAGATTATGATCCTTGCCCCTCTTGAGAAAGGGGTGTGTATGAATGGATGGTATCTACCTCAATATCTTCAGTAACATCTGAACATCTACCCCATTCATATTCATTAGAATCAGTTTCAGAATTATTGTCCCAGATTATTTCGTTGCTTCTAATAGGTATGTTGTATGGTGAGAAAAGATCTCTTACAATTGATACCAGTCTTGTAGTTTTCTCTGATTTGGAATCGGAGCTGCTTGTACCCTTTGCATTTGTTCATACATTGTTTCCCTTAGGTGAATAGTAATTTCTTTGGGGCAATGGATCTACCTTGGTTTGATCAAGTTCTTGCACATGATGTACTTTCTTATAAGAGGCTTCTTCCCTTTGAATGGCTAGTTCCTATTGTTGTTTCTCTTTTTCCTGATGTTCTTTCTCTTTCCTTTTTGTTTCTGCTACTTGGTGTAGTGCCTCTTGCCATGATTTTTCATCATATTTCTTCTTTTCTCTCCACTAAGGTTTCTTATATTTATTTTTCTTTTGCCTAGGTGGTACATGTTGTCCATATTACAGTCCTATTTTATCTCTCACAAATTGTGAAGGAAGATGCAGAGTTTCTGTAATGCCTTCTTGACGCTTGTCGATAGGTCCTTTGTCATTGTATCCCATCTATTGCATGATCTAAAACCCTTTTCCATGTTGTTGTGTTGGTATGGACACCTCTATGGTAGCAACTCTGACTTCTTCTTCATCCTTGTATATCCAACTAAGGATGTCTTTCTCTTTTGATTCATTTGCCAGTGTGCCCAATTGGATAAATTTACCATCAAACTTGGTGATGGGTTGTGGTGATGCAGAAGGTTGGCCATAAGATTTTGGCTATGTTGGCAATTTTGATAGACATGAGGGTTCAAAAGAGTACTCCCCCATTCCTTGATCTTTGATTTTCATCTTTTGTTTGAAGTCTAGGGATATAGACTTGAGGTCTTCTTGATGATGATTGGATGCTGAGGAAGCTTGGTCCTCCCTGTTGTGTGGAACCAGACTATCTTGAGCTGCCCCCATAGCATTGCAATGCTGAAAAGGGTTATATCAATAGATATGGAAATTTCTTGTCCATTGTATGGGAACATGATACACTGATGATATGTCGAAGGTATTGCTTGCATTTCATGTATCTGTGGACGACCGAATAGAATATTGTATGACAAGTTTATGTCCAAGACTTGGCACATAGTATCTGTAGACACCTAAAATTGTCATATCTAATTAAATAAATATTATTTATTTAATTATTTTAGCCTAATTCTTCTATTAATTAAATAAATCTTTATTTATTTAATTAATTCATTTATCCTCTTCTAGCCTTATTTCTCATTTAAATAAATACATTTATTTATTTAAATTATCCTTTTCCTAAATTAAATAGATACTTTTATTTATTTAATTGATCCTTATTCTTCTATTAATTAAATGAATCTTTATTTATTTAATTAATTCATTAGCCTTTTCTACCTATGACACGTGTCATTCATCTCTTAATTCATACACTACCTACCCTCTCATTATTTTCTAATTTTCTCTACCTACCCTTTAATCATAGCGGACCATTTATCTTTTACACCTCTCAATCTTATCTCTCCATTTCTTATAGTGTCTTCTATATAAGGAGATGCTTCCTTCATTATCAAACCCCAACTAGCTCAATTGTGCACTCGACTACACTACGCCTTTTGCACTTTCATATGAGATCCTACTTGCAACCACATTTCCGTTCTTTATTGAGCTCTTGTGCACATAAAATCTAAGAGCAAATATATCAAGCAAGATCAATGAAGATAGGAAGAATGGAGATCCAAACCCTAGTGGACATGTGATGGTATAACCTTTGTGATTTAATTTGATTTGCATTGTCTTAAGTAATCTTCATATGTTATGGTAGATCTTTGTTGTTGTTAGGCTAGGGTTTTTGTGGTTGAATCTATTTAGTCTTTCAATATTATTGTTGTTATCCATTTTCACCGTATATATTTTGGCACGCCCTGTGGGACTCTTGTCCTTTTTTGCATTTAACGTCTTTTGTTGCAGATTTTGTCTTTTGAAGTTGCAGATCTGACATTTCCGACAACATTTTGATATTTTCGCGTTTGTGTAATTTTGGATCGGGTCTGCATCCTCGATAGTATTTTATTTTTTTGCAGATTCTGAAAGTCGCGTCTGTGTTCCCTAGGCGCATCTGCATCCATGTGTCGCGTCTGTGTTCTGGAACCGCGTTTGTGTCAGCTTTAGGCGCATCTGCAAAATTTTACAGCGTTTGTGTTTCTGATAACTGCGTTTGTGTGAATTTATTACATTTTGGGTTTTTTTTTTTCTTTGATTCGATTTTTCGTCAATCAGATTTTAGATTTGGTTTATATTGAGCTAACATCTTCAGATCTAGCTAACGAAATTGATGCAGCTTGTCTTGGAAAGCAAAAATCATTTTGTTGAAGACCCCTATTTCACAAAGTCTTTTGGATCTAAAATTTACCTAACTTGTGTGCTTGCAGGAAAGGGTGATTATTTGAAACAATCCAAACTACTAACAGATCTTTGTCGCAGGACCTTGGCAAGGGTTTTTGATCTTTATTGTGTGCCTTGTTTTCATAGATTAGCAAACACTTCAATTGGTGCACTAAAATTGAACCATTGTCTTTTGTCTCTTGAGCAATAGGCTCTTTTTATTTAATCTTTAGAGGGCATGTCTCCCCGTGTGGTCATTAGGACTACTAGTGAGGAGAGAACGACCCAAGTGGTAGCAAAAGAAAAGCCATCTTCTTCCAAACCACTATAAATAACTGTATCCATGGTGAAAACTATGGATAACGTGTGTTGATTAGTTCATACTGACACTATGTCTCCCCATAAACTCGTTTGATCAAATTTATTTGATCATTTGTAGGGCGTAACCCCTATTGGTTGGGAGCCTTCTGTATTTATAGAGCTAAAAGTGCCACATGTATGGCCACACGAGCGGATGCCCTTACTAGCACCTTTTTGTTTTAGAAGCCAAAATCCTTCTAGTTGTTGGGGTAGGAGGTCGGACCTCTAGTAGCGGCCCACACACATACGGTTCTTGGTAGAGATACAAAGTTTGGCACGAGGATTTTTTGTGGGGACTGATGCTTGGCTGCCCCTAGAAGTGAGTGCCGAGGGTGGAGCCAGTGGGGTCAAGCATCTAAGTATCTTCTTTGAATAGCGTAGCCTTGGGGGAAACTCCATGTGGGATCAACAACTATTGTCTTGGCCAGCCATAAGAATTGTGCTTGACTTATTTTGAACAATCAAACATTCAAGACCAAACATCAAAACATTGTGTCTTTTGTGTCTTCAAGTGTATGCAAAACAATTTTACATCAAACAACACACTTTTTTTGGAGTCATCTTGAGTCTAAACACTTGCAAACATTGAGTCCTCATCAACACCGTGTCCTCTTGTCACGAAAAACAGTCAAACATTCAGATTTGGTCACAACAAAACAACTTCATAGATTGGAAAAATTGCACAAAGTTTGCAGAAACGCATCTGTGAAGGGCAGAAACGCGTCTGTATCTTTTGAGCAACATTGTAGCATCTCAAAAATGCATCTGTGTCTGGCAGAACCACGCCTGTGTCATTTAAGCACGTCTGTGTCTGATAGAATAGCATCTATGTCCTTTAAGCGCGTCCATGAAGTATATAGGCACGTCTGTGTTCAGGATTGAAAACTTTCATAATTCAACAAACAAGAACAGTCAATTTTAGACTTATTGAGCTTCCTAGGTTATCTCTCTGGGGTTTTTCATCTAGCATTCAACCTGTCTTTGGGTCTCACAAAGTCCATCATTGCTTCACACCTTACATTACATTCACATTTGTCTAAACTTGAGTCAAAAGGTCACTTGCTTGTCCTCATCTTATTTTGTCAACACAATACATACATACAACATTTTGCTAAGTGGTCCCTCATCAAGGTCTATCACCTTTGGGTCTCATTTGGTCTTACTTAGAGTCAAGGTCAACTTACCTCATCAAGAGAAACTATCCTCTCTTTGGAAGTCACACCTACTCTACTACATACATACTTGGTCTTACACTTTGGACATTGCAAGTACACCTCATATTCATTTACATTTCATCCAACTCTTGGTCTTCCATACTCTTTCCATTTTCATCTAGTCTCAAACATCTTGGTCAAAATCTAGTTCATGGTTGAAACCCGTTCCCAAAAATCTAGGATAGAAGCTAAAGAGGCTCAAGAGTTTGCAAACATGAGTGCCTATGAGTATGATAATGATGTCTTTCAATTCTGATCATACTACATTACCTGACATGGATGCCTATAGAAACATTCCAAATGTTGAGAACATGGACACTACAAACAACAATGATACATACAATGACAATATGGACAACTTTTCAGTACATTCAACACAAGTGGAAGACACCATTATGAATCCCCATTTCAATAGATTGGTTGAGGAAATAATGAAGAGAGATAGACAATATTTCTTACAAGTGATAGCACATAGTGGAGCCAAGATTCCTCGTGATTTTGACATGTCTCAAATAATTGAAAATCGACCTTTGCAACAATCTCACTCCAACATGGATCAAAGGAGGCCTAATAGTGGAGGCAATAAAGGACCACATCTTGTGCTTGAATCACCATCATCTTTGTTTCAAAAACCAAAGGGCCCATACACACATGGTCAAGCATATGATACTCACCTTCGCAGATCATTATGGAAGTCTTATGTAGAAAAATATGCTCAATCACATACCAATGCTAAGGATCAACCACCAAAGCAATTGGATATTCAAAGGCAGGCTCAAAATTTGGACACAAGGAAACCCCGCGTCAAATTTGGGGGCAACACACTAGAACAAACTCATGACATTCCTATAGAGTATGGTATACATGGACAAAGCAGATATTTCATTCCTCAACATGACTCTATACCAAGTGGTCCATATACGCAGCATCATTATAGACCCCCTCCATATGAACATGTGTATGATCAATACCATCCATATATGCAACATGCTCTTCCTCCACCCGGTGGTTCAGGCATGGGGTTTGGTCCAAGAAGTTGGTCTCCACCTAAGAACAATTTGGAACAACAAATCAAGGATTTACAATAGAAAATGGAGGACATAAATACATCGAAGCCAACTTACACAATGAGAGACATATGTCCTTATCCATTCGACAAAAGCATTCCAATGCCTCCATTTCCTGCACACTTTGTGACACCTAAGTTTGATAAGTACAGAGGAAAAGGGGATCCTAAGGCACACATAAGACAATTTTTCATAGTTTGTATTGAAGTAGCAACAGAAGAGACATATTTGATGAGATTATTCCCACAAAGCTTAGGTGATCAAGCTATGGAATGGTTCTCTCAACTCCCACCTAGAATTAAGTCTTGGGCTGACTTAGCAGAGGCATTTATCCAACATTTCTCATACAACATAGAGACATACATATCAGTCACTACTTTGTGCAACACCAAGCAAAGGGATGGAGAGTCTTTTTCATCATTTTTACAAAGATGGAGGAATATAGCCAGTAGATGCTCTTGTGAAATTCCACAAAAACAAATGGTAGAGATGTTCACCCGAAATGTTAACAAAGACATTGGTTATGACCTAAGAAAAGCTTGTTTGTCCACCTTGAAGGACGTCATTGAAAAAGGCTTAGCAATAGAGAAGGTCCTAATTGAACAAGGAGTCATTAAGATATTCAAAGAAAACAAAGAGGACTTTAAAGGAAAAGATAAGCCAAGATTTTGGAATAAAAACAAGAACACAGTCAATGATGGTGTTGTTGATGACAATACAGTGCGACCCAAAATCGTTTTTTCTAGATCAAGCTCTACAAACTATCAAGTGAATACTCAAACAAATTCAAAGTCACGAAGGAAGTACACTCCATTGGGAGAACCACTTGAGTCAGTTTTCAAGAAGCTAGTGGCAAACAAGGTAATCACAGTTCCAAATTTTCCTCCATATGAACCAAAGGTCAAACCAAATTGGTGGAATGATGATGAGTATTGTGAATTTCATAAGAGCAAGGGTCATAAGACAGGAAATTGCCATCGACTGAAGAACATCATACAAGATCTCATTGATAGAGGTGACATTGAGATTGAAGGACACTCATCCAATCAAGAACATGAGATATTTAAGGAACCATTCCCAAAGCATGACAAGGGAAAAGCTAAAGCCACAGATGAACAAACCAACTATACCAGAGCATCCTATAACTATGATTCAACTATCAATCACATTTCGATGGACAATTATGTCTCTACCATTATCATCAAGGACAAAACGCCTGAGAATTCTACCCCAAGACCCAAGATTGTCCTAAAAGGCATTAGATCTTCTTCCGAACCTACCTCTGAATGTAATGTTACAACTCGTTGAGGTAAATTCACTTTGCAAGGTGCTCCAACTAAAAATACCGCTTCCTCATCGACCAAGCCTGAGTATGACCTTGTAGAACAGTTAGGGAAGACACCCGCGCTCATCTCCATCCTTGAGCTCTTACACATATCCCCTGCACATAAAGCCATTCTTGATAAAATCTTGAGAGACACTATTGTTCCTACTGATTTGAATGTGGACTAGTTTCAAGCCATGGTGGGATACCTTTCCATTCCACACTCCCTTACATTCACAGAAGCTGACGATGCCTCTGTAAGTCGGCCACATAACGCACCTTTACACATTGAAGCCTTCATACACAAACATCAAATAAAATGAGTCCTGAAAGATGGAGGAGTAGGTTTGAACATTTGCACATTGAGTACTATTAAACAATTGGGATATTCTGATAAAGCTGTGAATTCTACAAACAAAATTACCATCAAGGCATATGATGATGAAGAACGTTCATCCAAGGGCACAATCACCTTACCTCTCAGAGTTGGGCTAGTTACAAAGGATGTGGTTTGTCAAGTCCTAGACCTAGATCTCACATACAATATATTAATAGGACATCCTTGGATTCATGAAATGAGGGAAGTCCCATCCACATACCACCAATGCATTAAGTTTCCTCACAATGGAGTTGAAATAACAGTTAATGGAGATCCTAATCCATTCATATACTACAATAACTTGAGACCGAAAACTAAGATGATCATTCCTAGTAATCGCGAAGCTGTTCCTTCTTCTGCATACATTGATCCTGAATCATTAAAACCTTCGACCTCAAAACAAGGTGAGCTTAAAGGCAAATTCCAGGACAAGGGCATGGGTGAATACACTTTGAATCAAACCATGTACTTACAACAAGTCATGAGTTCACCAAAAGAATATGGAAGACCACATCCTAATAAGTAGGTATCTATCATTATACTCAAATGGGACCCTACTATCTTTCAAAGATGGGGTGAACTGGAAGAGGAAGACTTATTCAAAATGCTTTACAAAGACCCTGAAAATGATACATAAGATCACATTAGCATACCATGTGAAAAGTATGGCAAAGGGTTCAAGATCCTACAAAAATTTGGGTATGATGGCAAAAGTCCTCTTGGCTTAAGAAAGGAAGGCATCATTGAACCTTTACAACCTGAATTGACATTTGAAAAGGAACGCTTGAAGGGACTTGGTTTGATGACTTCCAAGGTCCACACTCAAAGGATAGAAGAAGCATTACAAATCAAAGCTGCCAAAATTCAACAAGAGAATCGCTATTCCACAGACTCCAATGAATGGGAATGGGGTTCAGACAAATCCACTAGTGATTATGAGCTCACCGAGATATTCAGAGACCCAGGTGAACCCACAGAAGAAGAGGAATTTTATAGAAAATTCAAAGTTGGTCAAGAAACAACCTGGAGGATCCCATACAGTCCTTGCCTCTAGGTCCTAGGTTGAAATCACATAGAATGAGAACACCTGTCCCAGAATGCGCTACTAGTGATGATAATTTGGATTCGTTCACGATCGAGACTGATGAGGAGAATGTCAATGATGACCTTGATAACTACCTTGACATACTTGAATATAACTGCATCTTCACTCTTAGCCCCACTAACTTTGAAGACATCAAAGGCCTTCCCCTTGTTCACCACCAACTTATTGACTGGGACCATGAAGGACCTGCATAGTTTGACACATTCCAAAATGATGAAGCTTTTATTGACTATCTTGGCATACGAGATGATCTTCCCCCTGGGGACCATAAAGCGGGATACACTATAGAACTCAATAGCGTGGCATATTTTGGTGAGGGTGTCGGGCCTTCCAGTTGCAAAAATATAAAAATAAAAACAAACCAAGGGTCATATGGCGAAAACCACATTGTGGCGCTATCTGACCCCAAAAAAGTAAAAAGAAAGGACGTATCTGAGGGCAAAAACCTCTCTGAGGCACCCGAAGATGGAAGGCTCGACATTCTCCCAGCATCATATGAGGAAAAGTCATCCATGTTGGTAGAGGAGACTATCAAAACAAACATTGGCACAGAAGAAGTTCCACACAATATATTCCTGGCTCAATCTTTGACAGAGTCAGAAAGGTCAAAATTCATAAGTTTCTTTATAGAACGACAAATCAACTTTGCATGGTCATACACTGATATGCTTGGATTGGATCCGGATTTGGTAATGCATCATTTGATAGTTAAACCGGGGGCAAAACCAGTGAAATAGAAATTAAGAAAGATGCATCCACAAGTGGCATTATTAGTCAAAGAAAAGCTTGAGAAATTATTGGATGTTGGATTTATACGCCCAATTGATTATCCCGAATGGATCTCCAACTTAGTGCTTGTCAGTAAACCAAATCGTAGTATCAAAATATGTACAGATTTCAGAGACATCAACAAAGCTTGTCCTAAGGACGATTTTCCATTACCAAATATTGACTTGATTGTCGATCGCACAACAGGTCATGCGATGTTATCTTTGATGGATGGATTCTCTGGTTATAATCAAATAAAAATCGCATCTGAGGGTCAGCACAAAATAGCATTCACTTGTCCTTGGGAAACTTTTTGTTGGAATGTCATGCCCTTTGGGTTAAAAAATGCAGGCACTACATATCAAAGAGCCATGACTACTATCTTTCATGATCTCATGCACGTTACTGTGGAAGATTATGTTGATGACCTCTTGGGTAAATCAATAGATAGAGATACACATTTGGACATACTTTCAGTCATCTTTGATCGGTTGGAAAAGTATAAAGTAAGATTAAACCCCAAGAAATGTGTCTTTGGAGTAACCTTCGGGAAGCTCCTGGGATTCATTGTATCAAAAAGAGGAATCGAAGTCGATCCAACAAAAGTCAAGGCCATCCTAGAGATGCAACCACCAAGAAATATCAGTCAACTTCGATCTTTGCAAGGGAGACTCCAGTCCATATGAAGATTCATAGCACAACTTGCAGATAAGTGTAATCCTTTTCAGCACTTGCTACATAAAAACATCAAATTCAAATGGGATGATAATTGTCAACGAGCTTTCCAGACACTCAAAGATTATCTTCTGAATCCACCAGTTTTGATGCCACTAGTTCCAGATCAACCTCTATTACTATACATATCAGCTACTTCAACAACACTGGGGGCACTCTTAGCACAACAAGTTGCTGAGGGCAAAGAAAAGGCAGTATACTATATCAGTCGCACATTGGTGGGATATGAGCTAAACTACACACCAATTGAGCGTGCATGTCTTGCTGTGGTCTTTGCTTCACGAAAATTATGACATTACATGCTAACTCATAAAACTAAGTTGGTTGCAAGGATCGATCCATTGAAATACCTTCTTAATAAAGCAACACTTATTGGGCGACTAGCTAAATGGGTGAGGCTCCTAAGTGAATTTGACATCGAGTATGTGGATAGAAAAGCAATAAAAGGACAAGCTATCGCAATCAGTTAGCAGATACTCCCATGTTAGATGATGTTCATCTAATTTCAGAATTCCAGATGAATCCATTTTAACAGTGTCACATGCAAAGCCTTAGCAACTATACTTTGACGACTCATACACACTGCATGGGGTAGGAGCTAGCATCCTCTTCATAACTCCTCAAGGGGATTCTATACCAAAATCATATCAATTATCATTTCCTTGCACTAATAACATAGCAAAATATGAGGCATTAACAACTAGATTACGGATAGCAGTTCAATGGAAGATCCAGGAACTTCGTGTTTTTGGGGACTCTCAACTTGTAATTCGTCAAGCAACTAATGACTACCAAACAAAGGATGAGAAATTAATGCCCTATAAAAGAATGGTGGATGAATTGAAACAACAATTCACGAAGATAGACTTTGAGCAGATACCAAGAGAGCAGAATAGAGCTGCGGATGCCATGGCTACAATTGCCTCACTATTTGATCTACAACAGGATGAGACCCGCTATGAGTTCTTGGTGGATAACCTTTTGGTTCCCTCATATGAAATCACTCCTACTGAGATGATATGTGTCATCAGTCCTGAGTCCCAGTTATACGGTTCCATTTTCACATACCTTCGTGACAATACCCTTCCTCCTGACCTATCCAATAACCAACGTCAAACTTTCATTCGCCAATCTTCTCGATACGTCATTTTAGCCGATATCCTATACCGTCGAGGTCTAGATGGCACTCTTCTTAGATGTTTAGAAAGTGACGAAGCTCAGCTTGTGTTATGTGAAGTACATGAAGGGATATGTGGTCCACATTCTAGTGGTCCTACCTTAGCCAAGAAACTTATCAGGACTGGATATTACTAGCCCAACATGGAAAAAAACTCATATCAATTTGTCAAGAAATGCAAGCAGTGTCAACTTCATCGAGACCTCATCCATGCGCTAGCGCAAGAACTTCAGCCAATTGCGACTCCTTGGCCCTTTTGTCAGTGGGGACTCGATCTCATAGGCAAGATTCACCCTCCATCTTCCAACGGTCATAAATTCATCATCACTACCACAGAGTATTTCACAAAATGGATCGAAGCGGTGCCTCTTACACAAGTCACTGGAAAACAAATTGCTACATTCATTCTCAACTATATCATTTGTCGATACGGTATTCCTGTTTCCATCATCACCGATAACGGGTGTCCCTTAAAAAATTAGGATGTTTGTGAACTTTGTGACCGCTTCCATATTACTCATCGTTTCTCCACACCATATTACCCCCAAGGTAACAGTCAAGTTGAGGCGTCTAATAAAACAATCCTTAAAATCTTGAAAAAGACAGTCGACGACGTTGGCCATAATTGGCATATCCAACTTAATCCCGCACTTTGGGCTTATCGCACAAGCGTCTGCACACCTACAAGAGCTACACCCTATTCACTTGTCTACGACACTAAAACTATCTTGCCTATTGAGGTTGAGTTACCCTCTTTACGAGTCTCTTTGCAAAACATTATCAGTGATGAAGACTACAGGGTCTCTCGCTTACAAGAACTTGAACTATTGGATGAACGAAGACAAACTGCTTTTAATCATCTGAAGGCTTATAAAAAATGAATGAGTCGTAGCTACAATCATAAAGTGAAGCCTCACACATTTGAGGTAGGTGAGTTGGTTCTCAGAGAAAATCCTAAAAATCAGCAAGACAGAGAGAAGAAGGGCAAGTTTGAACCAAATTGGCTTGGTCCTTACATCATCACAACAACATATGGATCTGGTGCATATCAACTCTCAACTACAGAGGGTGAACCTTTGGAGGATCCTATCAACAACATGCACCTTCACAAGTTTCACACATAGCTCTTCAGAGTATCCTAATTTAAAAATACAAAAAAAATCAAAAAATTCAAAAAGACAAAAAAAAATCAAAATCAAAATAAAAAAAAGTAAAGAAAAACATTTTCGTCCAATGGTGAAAACCACTTTGGTGGTGCCCTGGGCAAGTACCATGGTGAAAATCGGGTCACTGACGCCATGTGTAGAGACATTGCTCCTCCCTCCTTCAGGATTCCAATTCATCCTTTTACTTTGCACACATTCACAACCTATCCATTCATAATAAACTTACCCATTCCCATCATGGCTTGTTATTGATCTACCCAAGATTGGTTAGCCATTCATAATAAACATTCCTTTTCACTCATTTCAATCCATAATAAATCAGCTCCTATCTATGGCTAAGGCAAATCCTACATCTAGTGATGGGTGTGGAACTAAGAGCATCACATGTTTTGAGGAGTAAAGTTTCTTCCACTTTTCTCCAGTCTATCCGCGCACAATCCATAATAAAGCAACATTTGCATCACAATCCACAATAAAGTTTCGTCTTCTCCGCAATAAAGTATCAATTGCATGGATTCAGTCAGTTTCAGATGAGACACAGTAGCAACAATGGGCTTCAACAAATCAAATCTTTCAACAGACTCAGACAACATATGGTTCAGTGCTATCTATCCTTTTTGTGAAAGTAAACATTGTGACCACAATCAAATAAGACTTATACAAGTGACAAGAGACACTAAAATTGAGGACTACAGTGGATGTTGGTGTCGAATCTTGGTTTTCTTTTGATATTTATCTTTTGGTGACATGTCTTTTAGCTTTTCTGGGATGTCTTTGATTAGAGATTCTATCTCCAGGATGTCTTTGACTAGAAAGACGAGGATGGGGTATCGTGACCTATTTGTATTTGCTGTCTATGGATTGTCTCTTAGTAATGCTTTGACTTGTCCAAGGATATGAGGACACTGAGAGTCTAGTATGAACTAGGGCATTCCTTTTTTGCAACTGTCTTATCTCCATGCAAACAGGTACAATGACTTTTTGGGTCAAACATATGCCTAGATTGTCATAGCCTATTTTGCCATAATAAAACTCAATGATGATAACGCACAAGAAGCTCTTTCATTTTCATATCTTCTATCTTCCATCCCCCTTTCTTGATTGACCTCCATCGTCCTTCTTGAGTCCGTGTAGCCCGCTATCACATGATTGAGTATAATGACACGACAAAAACATTTGCATTTCATGTAGTTGCACCTGCATTACCACATGTTAAAAGTTCATACACACATATAGATATCACAGTTGCATCACATCCTGCACACAACACATGTTAGCACATCTTATATTCTCATCATGTAAATAGTCATTTGCATTATCATATTCATCTGCATTTCATACATTCACATTTGCATCATGCATAACATATTAAAAACATAAAAGATCAAAAATATTGCATTTTATCATGTACATATTTGCATCCATATTATAATCATCACATAGAAACATACATCATAAAACATCTCATCACATAGGTACACATGCATATAGCTGCCGCAAAGATGAATCATCTCATACATATATAAAATCATAAGTGTCGTGATACAATGATGTCAAAATCATATGGCTAAAATCACCCAAAGGTGTCTACATCATCATACAAAATGGTACAAAACTGATACATAGGGAGCCCTCTAAGGCTATGATGAACTCCCTCCCTTGGAGCCACCTGGCCTCAATGGATTCTGAGCCCTGGAAGGACCTACCCTAGGATCATCTCTCGTACCCCCTCTATCTGGTGGTGGTGGAGGACCCATAACCCCACCGCTGGACGCCTGTCTCCTCTGACTCCCTCCAGTAGCCGTCGATGTCCGCGATGGTCTGTGGAAGCTCCTCGCTTGCTGCTTTGGTGGCATTTCCCCATAGTATAGGTCTCGCCAATAGCCTATCTCCTCCCTTGCCCGTATAACATAGGCATATCCAGCCCCTGTATCCTCTGCCGCCTGCCTCCCAGCCCTCAGTGCTGTCTCGGCCTCAATGTAACGCTGAATAGCTTGATCTCGCTCCCACTCAATGTCCCTAAGCTGTCTTCAGAGTCGGTCCCTCTCCCTCTCCAACTCCTGGATCTCATCTACCTATCCCTAGCAGATCTCCCTTAGCTCAAATAGCTCATCCTCCTCCTCCTCGGCCCCCCGTGCCTATGGCTCCCCCTATACTAGTGGTTGTGCCTGTGTCTGTGCCTCTGCCTGTACCTGTACCTGCCTCTGTCCCTATCCCTGCACCTGTCTAGGACCCTGTGTTGTTGGCACCTGTAATGGCAATCCACTGTGACCCCTCACCACCCGAGCCTGTCTCTCCTCCCCACCCTCTCTCCGTGGAGCCACTCTCCTCTCTCCAACTGCACCCCGCCTCCTCTGTTGGCCTCTAGCTCCACCATCTCCATCATCATCCTCATCCCCTCCGCCATCTCCATCTATCTGCTCACCTGGGTCTGTCAAGCGTGGAAATGGATGCTCTGCCCAATATGTAGTGTACTCTGCATCCATCCCTGCATCCTCAATCTCAGGCCACATATCCCATGGCATGGGAACCATCTCTACCAGCTGCATCATGACCTGATCATATGATAATAGTGGCCCAAAGTGTGCCTGGTCTCGCACTATCCGCGCATACATACTGGAACCCCGTAGCATCCGCTGGATCTTGCCAAACTGCCTGCATACCTTGTCCACTAACTGCCTCTCCAGTACATAGGGTGTCCACCCAATCAGATATCTGCTCCTGAAGGTATAGGGTAGCTCCACTGCATCATCCTCCCACTGCTCGCACTCGTGGTACGACCTCCATATCACAGTGTCAATCTCATCGATCACTCGACGCCAGTGCTCCAACCTTCCAATCCGTGGCTGTGAGGTAATCATATCATATAAATGAACAAAACTGCGTCCATGACCCCGACCTCTGAAATGTATCGGTCGTGTGACTGGCAGATGCTCATATGCCCAAACCTGCAACAATGTAACTCCGCAACCCAATCCTATGGATCCATGATAGACAAACTGATGAAGCTCATAGTTTAAGTGTGCCAACACGCACGGTCCCCAGGCATATCTGGTATGTTGTGTAACCAGTGTCTCCAAGGTGCTCCCCCAGCCCACAGCCAACCCTCGTGTCGCCCTGTTTGGACACGGGAACCCACTGATCACTCCTCCTAGCACTACTGGTAGTGCCAAACCTATCGCTGTCATCGTGTCCCATGCCACATGTCCAACCCTCATCTCTAGTCCCGGATCCCGGAACACTCGTCTCAATGCCTCCCTGTCTCCATCTCGATCATAGGGTATTAGCTCCCCATCGATTGGTATTCGTAGTATCCTGTACACATCCTTTAAGGTGACTGTCATCTCACCCATAGGCAAATGAAATGTGCATGTCTCAGAATGCCACCTCTCAGCCAGCGCAGTCAGCAAACCCATGTTCGCCCGAAACTCAGGCACATACATAATATATCTCAGACCCATAACCTCAATGGCAGCCCTGTCCTCGAATGTCAACTCTGGTCATAACCTTTGAGTCGATGGGAATCTCTCCCGTGACTCCAACATAGGTAAGTACTCCTGCAGTCAAGCAAATCAATCATGTCAATCAAAGTGACACTCATTGTTCATCACAAAGTGTTGCTATCTATCCTAGTGACACTCATTGTTCATCACAAAGTATTGCTATCTATCCTAGTGACACTCACTGTTCATCACAAAGTGTTACTATTTATCCTAGTGGTACTCATTGTTCATCACAAAGTACTACGTTTTAGCACTCCCTGTTCATCACAAAGTGCTGCTCATATTTGCACTCCCTGTTCATCACAAAGTGCTGCTCTTATTGGTACTCCCTGTTCATCACAAAGTGTTGCTCCTATTGGTACTCCCTGTTCATCACAAAGTACTATGTCTTGGTACTCACTATTCATCACAAAGTGCCTCTATCTATCCTATCCTAGGGCTATACTTGAGTGTATCCTCTTGAGTAGTTTCTTAATTGGCAATGTATGTTCTATCACAAAATTGTCAATCCTAGCCCTATCTGCTATCCTAGTCTTCCCTAGAGGACTTGCTTGAGTGTATCCTCTCAGCAGCTTATCCAATCGACAGCGTATGTTCATCACATAACTGCCGATTTGATCTTGAAGACATAAACACGCCTTCATGACATAAACACGCTTATAGACTGCACAAACGCGTCTGCTCTACACAGATGCGCCTAAAATACACAAACGTGCCTCTGTTCTACACATACGCGCCTGTCCTACACAGATGTGCCCACATTTCACAGACGCGTCTACACAATGCAGACACGCTCGCATCTGGCACATACACTTTTCCCAGCATAGACGCGCCTAACACCTACGCAGATGCGCCTAGCCAACATAGACGTGCCTGGCACCAACGCAGACGCGCCTACACGTTTTTGGCATTTTTTGACATTATCCTAAAGCACATTTATTGCACTACCTAAGAAGCATTAATGACAACATTTCATGTGACAAAGTACAAAGAGGTTTTGTGGTACTCACCGACTCTCCTGCATTGGCTGGCCTCTGAAATCGGCGAACGCGATCGAATCTGTGAACCAATGCCATCGTTGCTGACTGTTGCTGCTCTATTCTCTCTCTGCACTCTGATCTCTTAGATGTGTAGATGACAATGAGGATGTTTTCCCCTCATGGTCTATCTTATAGACTGCCCTAGCCCTCGCCCTTGTTTCTCGAGTTAGTCTTCTTTATCCCGTGGCTCTGTCACTCTATCATATCCGGTCAGTCCATTCTAGCCTTTTTTTCTTATCGAGAGATTATCTGTGATCTTTCCAAACAATTTCATCCAATCTCTCGAGGGGGCATATCATTCCCATCTTGGGGCAACTTTGTATCAGTTTATATTATCTTCTTTGAAACAACGCGACAAGCTACATTGTCTCAAAGAGGGGCAAAATGTAGACATCTAAAATTGTTATGTCTAATTAAATAAATATTTTATTTATTTAATTATTTTAGCCTAAATCTTCTATTAATTAAATAAATCTTTATTTATTTAATTAATTCATTTATCCTCTTCTAGCCTTATTTCTCATTTAAATAAATACATTTATTTATTTAAATTATCCTTTTCCTAAATTAAATAGATACTTTTATTTATTTAATTGATCCTTATTCTTCTATTAATTAAATGAATCTTTATTTATTTAATTAATTCATTAGCCTTTTCTACCTATGACACATGTCATTCATCTCTTAATTCATACACTACCTACCCTCTCATTATTTTCTTATTTTCTCTACCCACCCTTTAATCATAGCCGACCATTTATCTTTTACACCTCTCAATCTTATCTCTCCATTTCTTATAGTGTCTTCTATATAAGGAGATGCTTCCTTCATTATCAAACCCCAACTAACTCAATTGCGCACTCAACTACACTACGCCTTTTGCACTTTCATATGCGATCCTACTTGCAACCACATTTCCGTTCTTTGTTGAGCTCTTGTGCACATAAAATATGAGAGCAAATATATTAAGCAAGATCAATGGAGATAGGAAGGATGGAGATCCAAACCCTAGTGGACATGTGATGGTATAATATTTGTGATTTCATTTGATTTGCATTGTCTTAGGTAATCTTCATATGTTATGGTGGATCTTTGTTGTTGTTAGGCTAGGGTTTTTGTGGTTGAATCTATTTAGTCTTTCAATATTAATTTTGTTATCCATTTTCACCGTATACAATATCTTTTTGTATTGGTCCTACCCGAATAGGTAGTATTACTGTTCCTTTGGATGACCTTTCTTCATCATCATAGGCTTTGATGGTGATCTTTTTGTTCGGGTCAATAAACTGCTCATAGAAGCCCAATGCATGGATAAGCTTCAAAGTACAAAGATTGAAACCAGCTCCTCCATCTATTAACACTCTTTTTACTTGATGTTTATAGACTAAGACTTCGATATGGAGCGGGGTGTTATGCAGATGATTCAAGGAGACATCATCGTGTTCGGAAAAGGTAAGATTATGAGGCCCTGTCATATGAGCCACCATGGCTTGGAATCGATCAATGTCTAGATCTTTAGGAATGTTCATTTCAACAAGTCCTTGCTCTAAGATATATTTGTGTTTTGGCAAGAGTTTGAGCAACTCGAGTATGGATATTTGAGTGGGATTTCTCCTTAGTTGATCAACCAAGTTATATTGAGTCTTGGGGATAGTTGTTGATGTTGATGTGCTCCCTTTCAAGACATATTTTTGCGCTTTGGTTGTCACATTGATTGATGCATGTTCTTGTTTGTCATTGATTTTTATGACATTTACTTGGTTGTCCTCTGTCGATATGTGATTGATGGTGTTATCGTATAGGTAATTTATACAAGCTCCTTTGGTATCGTTTGATGTTGAAGCTCTTCCCTTGTTGTAATTCGGAAGAGGATTTTTAAAGGCATCATGGTCACTATTCATTTTGTGACCATCAATTGTTAAATCGCCTCTATCGATCATGTCTTGAATGATGTTCTTAAACCTCATGCAATCATTTGTGTGATGTCCCTTGTTTCGATGAAAATCACAGAAATGCGAGTCATTCCACCAAGATGGTTTGGCCTAGGGTTCAAAGTTGTTCATGGCTGACAATGTGATAATCTTATTCACCAAGAGTTCTTGAAACACTAATTCTAAGGTTTGTCCTAATGGTGTGTAGATGCATCGGTACGGGAAAGCATTGGTGTTGCCTCTCTAGTTTGTATTATTCCCTCAATTAGTGTTGTTGCCTTGGTTATTGTTGTTGGTGTTTGATGTTGAAGTTCCTTGATTGGTATCTTGTGGATAAGTGTTAGTGCCTTGATTAACACTTTTTTGATTTTTGTTGTGGTGTGTTACCTGATAAAGCCAACACTAGTTGTTTAGACTTCACATTATTAGCATCATCTACCCCATCACTAACAACATTTTTATTCCTTGTCTAAAATATATATTTGTCTAAAGTGTTGTTGTTGTTTTGATTGTTAAACAGGTTAGTGTTTGATGAATTAACACCTTCCTTAAAGAACTTCAATGTTCCTTTCTTGATGCAGGCTTCCTCCACTTGGATTTCGTTTTCTATCAACTTGGAAAAATATGGTTTGCATTAGAGTTTGAGTTGATAATTCATCTCACTATTTAGATTATCGATAAATATTTCCATCTTTTCCTTTTCAGGCACGTCTCGAGGATATCTCGAAACTATGCATCTCCACCGCTGAAGAAACATTATGCATGTTTCATTGCTCTTTATTTTTGTGTTACACACATCCAGCATGGTGATTGCGTGTTGAATATTATAGGAGTATTGTGTTATGAATTTGTTTACCAACTCATCAAATGATCTGATGGGAGGTGTAAGTTTAGACAACCACTCCATGGTTTGCCCTCCCAAACTTCTTGGGAATAGTCTCATTAAGTAAGTGTCATTGTGAGCAAACTCTAGGCTCATGATACAAAATTCCCGAACATGATCATGGGGATCACTTTTACCATCGTACTTGTCATACTTTGGTATATCTGAATTTGGGGGAAAAGGTACCATGTTCAATCTCTTGTCAAAAGGATAAGGATAGATCTCGTCTAAGGAGTATCGCACTGTGGTTCCTTGTTGCATGTCCTGCATTTGCCTTTGCAGTGTTTGGATTTGTTGTGTAAGAGAAACCATGGGCGCATTTGTCCTTCGTAGGATAGTGTCCCCTCTTTCATTAAGATTGTCTTGGTTGTGGGTATGGTCTTGTTCTTGTTTGCGTGTGTTTTCAAGACCATGTGTCTCTTCTTCTCTTTGTTGTTCTTGATAGGCAGAATTTCTAGACCTTGTTCTTGAAATTCTCTCATCTATATTCTTTAAGTTTTTTGTATCGAAATCTTCAGGAATGTTAACTCCTTTTCTAGTTAGCATGAGTAGATATTTTTCCTTGTCTGCCTCGATAAGTCTTTCCATGAGTTTTTGGAATGATGCGTTTTCTTGACATTCTTGGAGAAGTTTCTCAGTAATCTCTGTTTCACCCATATTGACATAATCATCAAAAGGGTTGGATAATCTACGACCCATACTCGATTCTGGTTGTGATTCCTTTTGTTTGTTTCTATGAGATCGAGTGACAATGAGCATTTAATATATTTTTACCGTGATGGATTCTTCTTCTTCTAAGGGAGTTATGGGTGGTGTTGGCGGTTCAGGTCGAACTTCGTTATATATGATATAGATTTGTGGGGACAAAGCGAGGTTAATCCTTCCTCCGCGATTTAGGCATTGGTTGAATGCCACTTTCTGAATGTAATCCCTACTTCTCAAAGGTTTTTTGTCAAACTCATTTGTTTTGCCTTGGATATACAATCGCATGTGACACAAGAATGCGTGATGTGATGCAAAGAGTTGACGATTGATATAGAGAAATATATTCCTTCTTGCAAGTGCCTTAGAACTAGGTTGTCTCTTCTTCAACTTAGTTTTGTGATGATGACTTGTTCTTCTCAAAATATGAGGAGTGGTCATACACGAATGATCAAAGGTTCGACGTTGATGTTGGATTTGGATACTTCGTTTGAATACTCAAGTTTACTTTATCAAGTAGAGGTTTCGACAAAGTCTATCAAATGATATGGATAAAGTCTCTCGATATGGAAACTTGATTTGACAACTTAAGGATTAAACTAAGTATTTATTTTGGTAGAATCCGTTGGATGGTGAAACTTTGATCACTATTTCTGATACTTTCTGATGAAGTCTGATCTCAAGCTAGTCTAATGATTTGAAGACTTGTTCTAAGAGCGTCTTGTTGATTGGAAATTTTCTCACTGATGATCAGATTTGAAGTTTTTGTCGTTGTGTTTGCTAAAGGATCTGAAATTGTCGATGAAATTCTCCCAAAGTGTAGGATTTGCTCTTTGTTTTTTCCAAAAATTGATTATGCGCTAAGACAGAGACTGAATGCACTAAAGAATGTTCAAAATGAGATACATAATGTTCCCTATGCGTTAAGCTGCCTTTACTACGTGCTAGCTTAGATTGTTTAATGATGACTGTTCTGGATAGGTTATGCGCTATTATGTCCTGATTATGCGCTATGTTTTGAGCTGAAAGCGCTATGATTTGCTTATGATGCGCTACATTGATGTTTGAATGCGCTAGACTGATGTTGGAAAGCGCTATTGGGAATTTCACCAGTATGATACTGATTATGCGTTAAGTTGACTAATGAGAGCGCTAAGTTTTGGTTCAAATGCGCTACTGAATGTTTTCTACGCGCTAGGATGTTGCTCTTATGCGCTATTGTCTCAATTTCTTTGTTTCTGCAATTTTGAATTTTAACACTTGTGATTTTGATGGGTGATTTTCTGAAAAAGAACTTGAAAACACAACACATAGAAGAGATAAATTTTTTGCCTATGCTAAACAAGTAGTGTATGCTCTGTGAGGATGTGTTCAAATCCCCGATGTTTTCACTGGTTTGGATAACAAATAAGACAAATCAAGCAGACTCTTTATTTAAGGGTCATCATCAATATCATAGTCCACTAGTCTCGATATTGCATCAGCTCAAATAGCCTTGTCACCCCCTAGGGGGCGCCCGTTTTTTTGTCTTTTGCCAGAAATTAACTCAAAGTGAATTGCTTCACAATTGAGTAGTTATCTTGGGAGATATATGGTGAGTGATCTTAGGGGCGGATTCTTCCCCACCCTTGCACTATGATATTGAAAATGTCTGGTAATTAACTCGACTCAAAGTCTCTAATGCTAACGTTCTTAATCAGGCTTCCTTTCGGTCTTCAGTGATAAACTTCCTCGGGAGGTTTCCCAACCTTTAGAACAAAGGCTTTACGTATCTTAAAGATATTGGGGGAAGGCTAATCACTGAGCAAAACCATTGAAGGGGACTTTCGTTAGCCTCCACATTTGATTGCAGTGGGTTGGAATACTTGGCGATAAAGCTGTTCCCCACTTAGGTCGTTCCCCTCTCACTAGCCATTAATGGCACCCTAAGGGAAACTCAAGAGGGCAGACCTTCTAAAGGAGTTAAATGTTTGAAGTAATGAAAGCATAAGAGTGGTTTGACTTTTTGATCACCCAATTAAGGGGAGATCATATACCTTCCACTTTCGAGATAAAACAAACAATGATTCTTTTTAGCCTTCAAGACAATGATTTTCTAACTTCTATTTGGAGATGTTGCTCCAACAATCATGGTGTTCTTTTTAACTCTTCATAGCAAAAATGTGTATTTCCAAAACCTTTGAAAACAAACCTGGTCAACAAAGTAAATCATGATTTTGGTCAACAAAAGGAAAATCGTGAATTCAATCCTTAATGAACTCTTTTTGCCTTGCACAAAACAATTACAAGTGAGATTCTTTTTATCCTTTGCAAAAATGAAGTGAGGTTTTGTTTTATGCACCAAATGAATAATGGAGTTCTTTTTAACTAGCACCAAAGGAAAAATGGGATTATTTTTAACCTTTGCAAAACTGAAAGTGAGTTTATAGTTATTTTTAACTTTTGCAAAAGGAAGTGAGTTTTGTAGTTCTTTTTAACCAGCAAAAGGAAGTGAGTTTGTAGTTCTTTTTAACCAGTAGGAAGGAAGTGAGTTTGTAGTTCTTTTTAACTACCAGGAAAATGAACTATTTTTAAACTAACTTAAAAAAGTTAGAAACAAAAATAATTAAATGTCTAAATAAACTCCTTCAACCTGCAAACAAAGATTAGTAACCTGCAACAAATAGTTAATGAAAAATTGCAACTCTTAGGTGAGCTTATACAAGCCTAACTTTTTTTTTTGTTACAAATTATATTTTTCCCGTTTCTGACAAGGTCACGCGCCAAGCTTCTACCCAGAAGCGCTACAAAATGTTACAGATGCGTTACAAAATGTTCCCTAAGCGCTACACTGATTACCAAATGGGCTACACTGTTATCCCGACGTGCAGGAAAGAATTTGAAGTATTATGCGCTAACACTAAGTTCAAAAGCACTAAAGAAAGGTTCTAATGTGCTAAACAATGTACCCAACGTGCTACTTTTTGCTTCGGATGAGCTAACAAAAGTTCCCGACACGCCAAAACAATATTCCAACGTGCTTGTAATCTTTGTCTTGCATAAAAAATGATGTGATTTATGGGGATGAGCCCCACGGTGGGTGCCAGAAATGTGTGCGGGAAATGAGGGCGACAAAAACGTAAAAGCCCGATTCAAAAGGCCCACACACCAATGAGACTCTTGGTGCAAGTTATAGGAACTATATCGAAATAGCTTAACTTCAAGGGGCGTCCCATTGTACTCTATCTCACAGGATCCCTAAAGTCAATGTCTTTGCTCTCAGATCACTAAGCAAAGTGACTTAGGAATGACAACTCCAAGAACGAGTGATGTTTGATTATTGTGCATGAATGCATTCCTAGATATGTATGATATTGAAACTATGATGATTAAGCTAGCATAAAGATGACGACAAGATTCACTAATTATCCTAGCAATGCTATACTAGTCTAACATGGATATTCTATGATATTAGAAATGCTTCTAAATGCTTATTAAGATGATTTATCAAAGAGAGGCTAAAATGCATAGTAATTAGACTATAAGTTTGATGCATGAAAGATTATTGATTAACAAAATGACTATAAGTTTGATGCATGAAAACTTCTATATTGAAAATGAGGGATGAGAGCTCTATTTATAGGGAAAATAGGGCAATGGATGGTCAAGATTGAATAATCTTAACAAGGGCTGGGATTGAAAGTTAATCAATCCATGTTCACAATTCTCACCAATGAAATGGTGACAATTGTCAATAAGAGGTTGCTTGAGAGGAGATGAAAGAAGCATTAAATGCTTGAGAAGACATGGAGGTTACCTTAGGAGGTAAAGGTTAAGGCTGGATTAGGGTTATCCAATGGATAAAGATTTTACCCAAGGGGTAAACTCTTGTGCAAGGGTTAAAGGGATAACCAAGGTTAAAGACATGTATGCTCAATGAGACCCTTGGGTTAGATGAGGGTTGAGTTAGAGAGAAAGTCTCTAATCATGCAAGAAGGTTGAGTTAGCCATTAATGATTATGTAAGAGCCTTAAATGGTTTGGAAGACTTTGAGGGTTAACTTGTTGAGGACATAAAGCCTTTAATGGTTATTGAAGACTTTGGAGGCTTTGAGAAGTGACTTCTCTTTGCTTAGGATTGTGACAATAATTAGGAGATGGATTAGGCTAAATTGGAAGTGATTAGAAGAATCTGGAAGGAGGTTTAGAAGGCAAGTGGGAGATGTAGGAAAATGCAAGTGGAGGAAAAGGGATTTTAATTAAAATAAAATTACTTTATTTCAATCAAATAGATGCAACTTGCATAAATACAAGTGGGGGATTTAAATAAAAAAATTAGATTTATTTATTTGCAAAGATCAATTTAATTAAATGTAAATTTAATTAAAAATGGAGAAAGATGAATTAATTAAATAAAGTAATTTATTTAATCAAAGGCTAGAAAAGGTTTAGGTGAACTTAATTAAATAAAATAAGTAATTTATTTAATCAAATAGATGAATGTGAAGAAATTAATTAAATAAAATTTAATTAATAGGAGGAATGAGGTTAAAATGAATATTAAATATTCACTTAGGAAAGTGGTCAGATTTATACATCTACAATTGTAAGTAAATAATTAATACACATTACTGTTACTATCATAATTTTGTTCATCCTCTTAATAGTGTGCAAGTCTGAGAGATTTCTTTACACTCTACATGTTTGCCATAGTTTTTAATTCTATGCGAACTTAAATCTTTCCTTTTAAAAATCGTATTTTTCTTTTACATGCTATGCTACACCAATTGCCATCCTCGCCAAATCAGCTTCTAAACTAGGAAAGTGTACATAAAAATAAATCAACACTTACGATATGATGATGTCCTACTAGTGTATCTCCAAATATTTGCTGCATTATGTAGAGTTTTTGTGATTAAAACCTAGGTAGGTAACCCTTGATTCTCTTCCAAACTTTTGTCAAATCAAATTTTGATCACATGTCAATGAGGTGAATCATATGGAGAGAAAAATATATGTGTATGTCATTCATATATTATGTTATTTTTAATTTATATATAATATAATATTATATTATTATTTATATAAGTTAAATTAAATAAAGTAGTAAATTATGAATTGACTTCTTATCTTTTTAATAGATAACATTTAATTTTTAACATTTTATGTTTGGTTTTACTTGTAGTTTTAATATAAAAGTTAAAATTTTAAATTTAATATTTTTAATATACTTAAAAAAAAAATTATATGTTTTTCAAAAGAATTCATTCACTAAATGACCAAACATAATTTAGATTAGGTTTATATATTTGATCAAAGTACTTCATTTTCCTTTCAACAACAAAGATTGTACAACACGTACTTTACCTTCACTCTACACTACTTTGCATCCAAATTTATGATGTACAATAATGAATATAAATACAAGTATATTTTGCATTTCAATGTAAACCCCACGTAAAGCAAATATTTTCCCTACATTAATTATTTCATTTCTTAAATGACACAACCTTGGCAATGCATACGCTAAGACTCCATAGACTATCATGTAGAGTAATTTGCCCATTCCATAATAAATCTTGGCAATGAATAAACTAAAACTCCATACACCATCATGTAGAGTAATTTTCTCCATCCCCTGCATCATAACATTAACAATTTGAGAATGTTTCATTTCTCACAAATATATGTGTGAAATGGTCAAGGAAAAGTAAAATCTTTATCAGGTATAGGTGATTTTGGTGTCCAAGACTTTATCCTTTGCTTATAATTTTCATATAAGTTTTTATACTTATTCAATATATTATTACGTGCTTTTTAAAGAACAAGCAAAACATATTGAAAAGAACAAATATTATCATATTTTGACTATAAATTCAACATGATAATTTGTAGGAAAGAATGATCAACCATGCAATTAATTTTATTCTTTCATATTATTAGTGATGAATATTTATTATTAAGTAAATATAAATATATATAATTTTTTTTAATTAATTTATTATATCTAAGTTATTCAGGATCTATGTCTTCAAAGTGCATTTAGTTGTCACTCATCAATGTGTCAATGTGGTTGTAATAATCATTCCTACAACCAATAGTTTGATGCAAACTATTGCCACATAGATACATTTCTTCTCCGTCATAACCATGGTAGGAATATAGTTGCTTCTTCTAAGGAGTCATATGATGTGAGAAACATGAGTTGATAAATACACCTGTGTGTGTGTGTGTCTCTCTCTCTCTAACACTCCATCTTTCTATATATCTCTAATTATCATCCATTATCTATTTTTGTCCCCTAGGTCTATCTCCTTGCCCCTTTATCTACCCTCTTCTCTCCCTATTGACCTCATGTATTACACAAATGAATGTAAACTAGCAATTGCACCTTGGTGTGCAATGGGTACACATAAGAGGTGCAACAGGTTAATTAGATAAATTTTTGTTGTATCTTTTGCATATGTTTGTGTAGTACATGAAGTCAATTGTTAGGTCATCAACAAATGATTTTTTTGTACAACAAAGGTCTTAATGTAGAAGTAATAGTTTCAATTTGATTTTGTATCCACTTATGGGTATGCAAAAATTGTTGAAATATAAAGATAAGAAGGTTCTATAACCAATAGGATCAGACTATATTTGCATTTGAGAAAGAGAGAGAAATGGGTATAGAAAGATGGAGGAAAATGAGAGGGGTAAGGAGATAGAGATGGAGATGGAAATGGAGGAGAGGGAGAAATAAAGAGATAGGATCAAGTTCCATTACCAATAGACTCGTGTTATCTTTGCAATAAGGAGACATGGAGAGATAAAAGGGGGAAGAACAAGAAAGAGAGGGGTAAGGAGATAGAGATGTAGAGGTGGAAATGGAGATGGAGGAGGAGATGAATATAGAGAGGAGAGAGATAAATAAAGAGACATAGAGATGGTTCAAGAGATACATGCATAGAGAGAGAAAGAGGGAGAGATCAAAAGATAAAGGTAAAGGTGGGAAGTGATATATATAGAGTCATAAAGAGAGGAAGAGATATGAGGGTAAAGAGCAATAAAAAGATCATGAGATACATATAGAGGGATAGATACAAGAAAAAATATAGAGAGATAGAGAGGTAAAGAGACATGGATAAAGAGGTCAAAGAAGAGGGAGATGAAGATAGAGGGGGAGAGATGGATGGATAGAGAAGGGAGATATGTCTAGAGGTAGAGGGTGAGAGAAGAAGACATAGATATAGATGAAGATAGAAAGAGAAGAATAAGGAGACCAATACATAGAGGGATAAAGATAGGCAGAGGGAGAGATAAAGATAGATTGTGAGATAAAGAGATACATAGGAAGAGGGAGACAGAGATATGGATGGTGCGATAGAGTAATGGAGAGATAGAGATATATGGAGATATAGAGAGGAGGGTGAGAGATAAACAAACAAAGAAGGAGAGAGATAGATAAAAAGTTATGGAGAGAGGGAGAGAGCAATAAGGGGAGATAGAGAGAGAAAGAGGGAGTGATAGAGATATGCAGGAAGAGAAAGAGAGAGATAGAGATGCACGTGAAGAGAGATAGATAGGGGATAAGGAGGAGAGAGAGAGAGAGAGAGAGAGAGAGAGAGAGAGAGAGAGAGAGAGAGAGAGAGAGAGAGAGAGAGAGAGAGAGAGAGAGAGAGAGAGAGAGAGAGAAGTAATATTGTTGTCAAATATATAAGAATAATATTATTTACTTATATATATTATATAAGATATAAATTTATTTTATTTATTTAAATGTTTTAATGTTATTTTAAGTTTATTTTATTTAATTAAAAATTATTTTATTTATACAATAGATATAGAAAAATTAAAATAAAAAAAATTTAATGTTTAATATAAGAAATTTGTAATATAGAATTAACATTATATTACTTTTTCATATATTATTATATTTTATTAATATTTCATAAATAAAATCTCTTACAAACATAAAATTTAAAACAATATAATTTTTTTTAAAGCATTTATACAATAATTTTTTTTTTACAAAGATAGAATATATCTTACTAGTAGAAGTTGAATGTAAGCATATTTATACCTTTATAGAGTGAATTAGGGGAGGAAATTAATATGCAGAATAAAAAGGAGAACCACCAACTACTACCTTAATAATAGAATAATAATAATAAAAATAATAACAAGCCAACATTGACTTTGCAAAACTAAAACTACAAAAAACTAAGAACAATCAAAGTTTAATTATTGAGTGCATATGGAGATCAATTGACAACAAGATATTTAAAATATGATGATGTTTATGCAACAAAGAATTCAAATGAGAATTGATAGTTTCAATTGACAACATGATATTTAAAATATGATGATGTTTATGCAACAAAGAATTCAAATGAGAATTGATAGCTTCAAATAGACTTATATGTTTCCAAACATATTGAAATAAAACCTTTAAGGAAGGAAGATAACCAATGATGCAACATGGAAAGCCATAGAGGGGGAGGGATATGGAAAGGGATATGGAGAGAAGGAGAGGGAGAGGGATACATAGAGATGGATAAATATCACTAGTCAGAGAAATGAACCAACAACAATTTTGCAACTTTAAAGTTTTAAAATTTCTGTTTCTTCTTCAGGTTCTACCACTTTTTCTATATTCTTCTCTTATGTTGTATATATTTTACTAATAATACATCAAATTAAAATTTATAAGAAAGAGAAATCTTCTCTTCTAAAGAACAAATTGAATATGTTTTCATAATCAATATTGAACAAATTACATAACAAAATAAAATATGATCTATACCATTATATTAAAAACATAATTAAAAACCCCTAAACCCTAAACCCTAAACAGCAGAGATTAAACGATGAACCGAAAAGAAAAAAATATGGGCGAGGAAAAATGATGGAAAGCAATCCAATGGCCGTAAACGGTGCAATTGTCTTGCAGGCTATTCCGTGAACCTGATCCGTCGATTTTGAAAATCAGTTAATGCATTTCAAATAAAGAGACGCCTTCGGGATCGAGTTGGGCTTGAACTGATTTGTTTTAGACTAGTAAAAACAACAAACCCCAAAAACATCCATGGCGGAGGAAGGAACTGATAACGCTGTCATTGCTTCTGAAAATTGCGAAGACACTGCAGAGAAGAGCAGTGTCGGGGAGGAGGCAGCTACCCGGGACAGTACGACGGATGTTTCCATGGATTTAGAAACTCCTGAAAATGCAAGCAAGAGACCGAGGGAGGAAGACCCACAAGAAGATAATGATAATGGAGATGGCCCTTCTAAGAAACAGAAGACAGAGGAGCCTGATGGGTCTCAGCAAGATGGTGCAGAGAAGTCTGTGGAGGAGGCCAGGCTCGATGTCACAGATGCCCAAGAAGGAGACGGAGGGAAGGATGGCGAGTCCTGTAAGGCAGAAGGAAAAGAGGAGGAAGTGGAGGGTGATGAACAAATTGAAGGTGACGGTGGCAAGGTTAAGGAGGAGAAAGTGGGTCCTGTGAAACTCGGCCCCAAAGTCTTTGACACCTCCAAGGAGATGTTTGATTATTTCTACAAGTTTCTGCATTATTGGCCACTCAATCTCAATGTCAATAAGGTATGCCTCTTTAACATTTCTGTAGTGGGTATATACGATGTTGTACTTTTCTTGTGGGTTCACGCAGTTAAGTTCATTATTGGCATAAGGTTATTGTTAGCCTCAATCGCTGTTGGATTATTTTATCATTAGATGAGTAGTGGGTGAAAGGGTGTATCTGACATGGTATATAAGAAGATAAGTTTGAGAAGAGAGTGGAGAAAATTATGGAATATCATTCCTATTCAGAGCAGATTGAACAACAGCAGGGATTCTGATTTGCAGTAGGCCCGATCTGTGTAGTAACATAATTTTGTCATTGTTTATGCAGAAAATTTTCTTGTTTATGCTGAAAATGTTATTTAATTTATGTATATGTATCTATAACAGTTGTGTGTAGATGTGAATGTATATATATATCTTTATCAGTTTGATGCAGATTTGAATGTATGGATTTTATGTGCTAATGCAACATATATATCTATGCAATAAATAATACTATGAACAATTATATGATTTCCTACTTGCAATAATCGGTCGTGATAGGGTAAGGAAGGGAATGCAAGGAGGGGGAACGACTATAAATACCTCACCAAGCATGCCATTGCATCTGGATGGCAGAACACATATCCAGAAGTTGATTTCTTGTCATCAACTGAGCCTGCCCAATCTGAATCTGTGAACCCACTGAGTCTAGGATCATCACTCCTAGTGTAAAGAAGTCCATAATCTGAGGTGCCTTTCGCATAGCGCAGTACACGCTTCGCTGCTACCCAATGATCAGAGCCCTGGGGGCCGTCATGAAGCGTGAGATGTAGCTCACTGCAAAACTGAGGTCAGGTCTAGTGGTAGTGAGATAGATGAGACTGCCCACTAGTTGCCTGAATTGTGTTTCATCTACAAGAGGAGAATCAGACTTGGCTGACAATTTTAGACCAGTCTCCATAGGTGTGGAAGCAGGTTTGCAATCCTGCATTCGAAACCTGTCAAGCAAGCTTCTGACATACTTAGACTGAGAAAGGAAGATGTTGCTATCAGTCTGCCAAACCTCAACACCCAAACAATAATGAAGAAGTCCTAAATCTGTCATATCAAAAGTGCTGCACAAATCCTGTTTGATTTCTGAAATCAAATGTGTTGAATTCCCAGTAATGATCAAGTCATCCACATAGACAACAAGAAAGAGAATATCATTACTAGAGTGTTTGATATACAGATTACTGTCTGGAGGACTATGTTGAAAGCCATGAGCAACCAAGTACTGATCAATTTTTATGTACCATGCTCGAGGAGCTTGTTTAAGTCCATAGAGTGCTTTCCGGAGTCTACACACTTGCGGTTCTGAGTCGGCAACCTTGAAACCAGGAGGCTGCGTCATGTAGACTTCTTCCTGCAATTCACCATTGAGGAAGGCACTCTTCACGTCCATCTGATGGACTTTCCAACCATACTGAGTTGCAATGGTGAGAAGAAGACGAATAGTACTCATCTTGGCAGTAGGAGCAAAAGTCGTCTCATAGTTAATGCCTCCTCCTTGTGTGAATCCTCAAGCAACTAATCTGGCCTTATATTTATCTAAGGTACCATCTACATGATACTTGACCTTATATACCCCTTTATAGCTAATGGGTTTCTTCCCTGGAGGAAGATCTGAAAGAACCCAGGTGTGATTCTTCTAAAGACTTTGGAACTCAACATCCATTGCCTGTTCCCACTCTGGAATCCCTTTGGCCTTTGCATATGTTTGAGGCTCATAGATGCTATGGATGTTAGCCACAAGAGCACAATTAACTGTCTTTTGCTGTTTGCCCTTATTTCTGGAAGCTCCACCCTCCATGAGCTCATCAGGACGAAGAGCACTAATGGTCTTAGCCCACCATTTAGGCTGAAGAGTAGATGTGCCAACATCAGAAGCAAGAGGAATAACTGGAAGAGGAAGCGGATCAAGATCAGGAGTAGGAAGAAGATTAGCATCTTCCGGAGGAAACTCAGGTAGTGCATCATCAAATACAAAATTTGCATCATCCCTCCCATTAGGTGAACTGAATGGAAGACAAATACCTAAGTCAGAAGCCTTCAAAGGCTGATCCTTAGAATGTTGGTGAGACGAGGAAAGCTGAAATGGTCCTTGTTCTGCATCAAAGACAACATAACGACTGAAGATAAGACGATCAGAGTCTACATCAATCAGTTGGTAAGCCTTATGGTTGTCACTGAACCCTGTAAACATGAGCTTCTGACTCTTGGAATCCAACTTAGTGCGCTTGGTATTAGGAATCCACACATGAGCTAAAGAGCCAAAAACTTTCAAATGGCTGATCCTAGGTTTGCGACCAGACCATGCTTCCTCAAGAGTCTTATTTTTAACAGCATGGGTGGGTGACCTATTAAGAAGATAGATTGCTGTGAACACTGCTTCTGCCCAATATTTCTTAGGAACGTTTCTATGTTCCATCTTAGACCTAGCCATTTCTGTAATGGTGCGGTTACGATGTTCTACAATGTCGTTTTGCTGAGGGGTGTATGGTGTGGTTAACTGACGTTTTATGCCACGTGTATCACAAAAAGTAGAGAAGGCAGAAGAACAAAACTCTCCCCCATTATCAGACCTAAGAGTAATAGTAGAAGAACTAGACTCTTTTTCTACTAAGGCCTTAAATTTCTGAAATACAGTAAACACATCTGATTTTTGCTTAAGGAAATACACCCACATTTTACGATTGAAATCATCAACAAAAAGCAAGAAATACCTGCACCCAGTAACATAAGTAGTATTCATAGGACCACATACATCAGTGTGGACCAGTTGCAGTACCTTAGAGGCTCGCCATGAGTCATCATCCTTGAACAGTGTCCGGTACTGCTTCCCAGCGTGGCAAACTTCACAAATGCGATGATTCTGAGTCTGAATATCAGGTAGACCATGCACTAAGTCTTCTCGAACAAGTTGGGCAAGATAATGAATGTTTAGGTGACCATATCGTTGATGCCAGAGACTGTTGATAGAGGAAGATTTAGTTGCGAAGGCATGCTCAAGAGAATTGCCTGTATCCACAAGTCTATATAGACCATGATCCTCAATGCCAACAACTACAGTAGTGCTAGAAGCACGATCAACAATCGAGCGCTTATGTGTACTGAAAACGACATCCAACTCAGGAGAATGCCGCATAATCTGACTGACAGAAAGGAGGTTAAGTTCCATACCAGGAACATAGTACATATTGAGGAATATGAAATTCCTCCCTCCAGACTGTATCTAAACGTTGCCCTTGCCGACAACAGTGTACTCTTCACCACCTCCAAAAATAACTGAATCAGTGTAGGGAGAGAACTCAACAAACCAGTCACGCCTGTGAGTGAAATGACGAGAAGCACCAGAATCAATGTACCAAGTAGAAGACTTCACATGATTTGCAGGTCTTTTAGCCATGAAGGCATAAAAGGCAGACTCTTTTTGTTCTGTGTGCTCAACAACATTGGCTTTAGGCTGAGACCCTCCTTGCTTCCGCTGCTCGGAAGCCAATTTGGTACGACAATCTTTGATCATATGACCAAATTTGTGACAGTAATTGCATTGCACCTTCTTTTTCTTGGAACCATCCTGAGATTGAGAAGAGCCCTTCTGCTGGAAGGACTGGGATGACTGGGATTTGCCTTTATCCTTGTGAAAGGATTTGGCAGCAAAGGCATGTTCTGAGGAGGCTAAAGTAGCACCGCTACCAAACTGTTGTTTCCAACGATCCTGCTGCAGAAGTTTGGTGCATAACTCTGGAAATTTCAGATCAACATTAGTAGAAGTAATGTTGAGAGTCTCTATAAAGTGCTCATACGGTTTTGGTAGACTTTTTAGAGTGATGACTACCATATCCTCTTCCTCCATTTTCCGACCAATAGCTTTGAGTTGATCTCGAATGTCCTTAATCTTTGTAAGATGCTCCTGCAAGGACATGCGTTCATCCATCATAATGGAGAACAATTGATTATTTAGAAAAAAGGCTCGACTCTTGTCGGATGTCTCATGCAACTCCTTCAGATGCTTCCAGATTTCTGTAGCTGACTTGCCAGAAGGAATCTGAGGTAGCTGGTCATCTGTAACAGAGAGCTTGAGAAGCATAACAACTTCTTGATTGTGGTCATCAAACTTGTCTTGGTCAGCTCCAGGTGTTTGAGGACAGGACTCCGTGTCCAAAGCAAGATTATCCAGGCGGCGATATTCAAAAATAGTCAGCATGCGTTGCTTCCAGGTGTTATAATTTTTCCCATTAAATTGTTGACTGCCTTCCAACATCAAGTTGGTCAATGACGCCATCTTGCACGTTTCCCAATGCACATAAAACGAAAAAATTGAGAAGAGGCGTTGGCACATAATTCAAAAAATTCGAATCCCAATGCGGAAACAAAGGCAGATGCAGGTACAAACTTCAAAAATGAAGTACGATTGGCATGAATTTCAATTAAAAAAATTATGGTTGACCCAAAAAAATCCGAAGACAACCCAGAAATCCTTGCAAAAAACCCAAAAAGAATCTGTTGTTGGAATCTAGATCCGCTAGCTCGAAAATTGAGGTACTTAAAAAATTTTGATGACGACCTAGTTGAGATCTCGAAAAACTCAGAAGGAATCAATAATGCCCAAAAAATCTTCACGCGAGCTGCAAAACTCTGTTAAAAAAAACCGCGCACGGAAAACCTCATAAAACTGCAAAACGCGAAATAAATCAAGCCCGAAAAGCACAGACCCAGAAAGACGGACGCGAAAAATCGCGTTTTGTGAGTTAACAAACAAACGCGGGTAGAGGAAAAAAATCCTCAGAATTTTTGCAGATGAAAGCCCTTAAGATGAACTAGAATTATTTCGAAAATTTTCAAAAGAAGACAAAATTTTTTGAAAAAATTCACCTCTAGTATACCATATTACGCAAGTAATTGGTAAAAATTTGAATGAATATTAAAAATGAGCAAATGCTCAATAAATAGGATTACAAAGAATTACAAGAGGGCAAGTTTCTAAAAAGAAACTGCCAATAAGATTGAGCAAGATCTTATTAAGATATTTACACTAAGTTTACAATATTGAGCATTAATAATAAAATAATAAAGTATTATTCTAATACTTTTGTTAACAATTCCTTTTGACTGTCTTTTTAAAATGCTTTTATTTGTCTTTAAATCAATCTGATTTTTATATCTAATATATGTATTTTTTGCACTTCTTTTAATCCCTCTATGATTTCACTTGTCAACTCATTTCTTCAAATTTAATCCCTCCTTTGACATCAGTGATCGTACCAATCGTTTTGTACCTTTGACATCAATGACAATGTTTTCGACAATCTCCACTATGTGTCTTTGACATCGATTACAATATTTCCAACAAGAATTGCTCGTTACCCTTCCAATTCAGATCAAGACACCCGATTTTATCTTCCCTATTTTGTACCATATTAAAGTCACCTCCAACTACCCAAGGGATCTTTGGCAAAGATGAGAGTCAATTCCATAGGCAAGCTCTCTCATTATACTCATTAGGGGAATAGACCAAGCGTAAGCCAAATATAAACTGATTCTTTTATAAAACTACTTAAACACTCCTATTGCAGGGTTAGTGGCCCTTAAAGGAAAAGACAATCCTAAGGCTTATAACTATTTAGGAATCTCCTAATAACATGCTTTCTGTTCGGGATTCTAGTGCCCTAATATTCCAATTAATGCTGGTGCAGATACATCATTCTTTACAAAGGAGGTAGGTTCGTTGGACTTTCTACATAATTTGTCAAAACACTTTGGTAACACTTCCAATTCAGATCAAGACCCCCGATTTTATCTTCCCTATTTTGTACCATATTAAAGTCACCTCCAATTACCCAAGGGATCTATGGCAAAGATGAGAATCAATTCCATAGGCAAGCTCTCTCATCATACTCATTAGGGGCATAGACCAAGCATAAGCCAAATATAAACTCATTCTTTTATAAAATTACCTAAACGCTCCTATTGCAGGGAGAGACACCAAAGTCCTTAACATAATTGGCCCTTCTTAAAGGAAAAGACAATCTTAGGGCTTATAACTATTTAGGAATCTCTTAATAACATGCTTTCTATTCAGGATTCTAGTGCCCTAATATTCCAACTAATGCTGTTGCAGATTCATCATTCTTTACAAAGGAGGTAGGTTCGTTGGAGTTTCTACATAATTTGTCAAAACACTTTGGTAGCTTTTCTTCTTTATACCTTTTTTCGTGTTTTTTGAATCATTTTCATTCTCGGTGATTTGCTTTCTCTTTTTCTTTTTCTCGTTCTTTGTCTCCTATTCCAAGAATTCCATTCTTTCATTCTTCATTAGAGGCAATTAGTGGGAGCTAAAGATTGGGTTCACCACCACTATCATCAAAAGAGATTTCTTTTGGTAATTCCTTCTCAACTCCACGTGATTTTAAGGAATTTGAAGAGTTTTCTTTCATAATGATAATATCATTTAGAGTTTCTTTTTTGGCAGAATTAATTCTCTCTTTCAATTGATCAAGGACCAATTCTTGAGCATTTTTCTTCCTTGGAGCTGTTTCCTATAATTAGAAAATCCATTGGATTTCTCATTAGTCTTATTTCCTATGATAGGGATTTCTAAAACATAATCATGCCAAAGGATTTCTTTCAGCACTCGGTCCAGACTGAGCCTCTTTTTCAACGGCTTTAGAAACAGAGGGGTTAAGATTAGGGCTCTGTTTTCTTACCCTAGGACAATCTTTTCTTAGATGACCTTCACATTCATGGAGAAAACAAGCATTAAGCCGCCCAAGACCTCTAATTGATAGAGAATATAATTATTTCCCAAGCAAATTTTAATTTTCTTTGGAATCCAAGAGAGAAAGAAACAAGGACCGTAGCATCAATGTGAGGCAGAGTGGCCCTAGTCTCCTCCACCTAGATGACCTTACCCATAGGTTGCAAAATTTGATTGATAAACGCCCACATTCAAAGGCGGTAAACTTTGAATATTAACTTGTCTGGGTATTGAACAAACTAGAAGTTTTTCTTCCAAGACATTAGGTAACCATACCATGGTCTTAAAAACAACATATTATGATTTTTGAAGAAAAACACAAAAGACCCTTTTGAATCATTCTATAGGACACACATAGTCCTAGTTTCTTACCCCAAATGTTTAGAATCCAATTATCAAAATTTTTTCTTTGAAGGCAAATTTTCCCTATCCATTGCAACAAAGATAATAGCAACACTTTTAAGCCTAGTTTCCTCTCTAGATACTACTTCTATCATATCCTTATGAACCATGACACCCAGAAAGTTGCTGGCGAGAGGATAATAAACCAATTCAAAATAAACTAAAACACCTAACCCTAGACCAAAACCAAAACAATCTACCACCCACAAATGAGAATAATTAGACCAACATTCCAAGATTGGTGAAGAGAACAAAATCAATTTAACTTTAGGAGGGAGAGCAACAACAAGCAACCAAGAGAAAAATATCATCCGTCTTCTCCAAGCACCTCAAAGCTCTCGCTTCTCGGAATCTCTATCCTTCCCTCCAAGAATATTGTCACGATAATCTTGATTTATTAAAAGATCAATATTTAGCTTGAAAAGTTTTTCTCCATAACAGTTGCCCTTGAAGAGGATATTTGCCTCAATGGGATAATGATCAGACATGGTCAAAGGAAGGACTTTCACACAATTACACCTTGCTATGTTGTAAGTGCAAAAGGAATATTTCTGCCTATAAAGTTGTCCAATTTGAAGTAATTTCATCTACCATCTTTTTAACTATTATAGTAGGTGAACCATCCTTTAATTGTTGGATTTATTGCTCCCAAGGGGGTTTAAATAAGTTCGACATTCTTTTAGTTTTTTGATTTGTCCCAAAAGTATTTTTCATTTCATTTCCAATTCAAAGGGACACCACACAACTTGTCCTCTTTTTGCTCAACCTTGTTAAACTCCCCTCCAATAATCCAAGGAACCTTTGGTTGTGAGGAAGCCAATCGATTCCACGACTCAATATCATTAGCAACATAGATTGTTGAAATATCAAGTTATTTATTGTCTTTCTCAATAATAATTCACACCCCTTTATTGCATGTGAAACAACCTTTGTCTTTGGCATAAGCAGACTTTTTTCTGCCAACAAGATTGATCTTACATTTTGCTTCTTTTCACATGATTGGATGTGTAGAACTTCGAGTTCTTCCACACAAATTTCAGCACATTCTCAAGTTGTAACTCCATTGCTAACTCTTGCAATAACAAGGAATCTAAGTTAACAATTTTGTTACGAAAGGATCCTAAAATATATTTTCTATTAGGGGACTCAAGACCCTGATATTCCCAACTCATGCACATGATATTCATTATGGGATAGGGGGAGAGCTACAAGGCCTTTGATTTTTGTGCAATATGTAAAAGCCTTTAGGCATTTTTTCTTCCTTTCCTTTCTTCCTAAATTTTTTATTGAACTCACTGTCATCTATTTTCTTTCTTTTTCTGCTTCTTCTTTACTTTCTTTTCTATTTTCTAAAGTATTGATTTGATCATGGTCCCTGTAACCAAATTAACTTCAGTACCGGATCCAAGCATGAACAACAAAAACATAAGTCAACACCACATTAACAAAGCTCACAACACAAAGATTTTTGACATGGAAAACCCGGTTAAGGGAAAAAGTGGGAAGCCTACCCATAGTTAGATAATACTCTGCAGTAGTATGTGAAAAATATTACAATGGAATGCACATGCATTCAGGCACACTGCGTAGAGCACACTGCTCAAAATAAGAAGGGCTACAACCTTGAGGAAGACTTACTGTCTTACAAGATCGGACTAAATCTGGAAATTACATGAATTGAACAAATAGCATCTCCAAATGCCTGATTACAGTTCCGGTTAAGCACACTATCTGCTTTGCAACACTATTCACACTTCTCCTCTTCACCGAATGATAAAAACCTTGTTCGCACATACAATTACTTGCAGATTCATCCAACAACAGCAGACACATCCAATCATCTAACACCGATGATTATACATGATATATATACAATTCTTCAACCTTAAGATAAGGTTGGCTCAACACATAAGACCACATTACAAGATTAATTCAAATTTCATACGCTACATAAATCATCATGCGGACCAATACAATGTCGACTAAGACATAGCATGGACCTAAATCAAATCCTCGAACACACAACACCATCCAGAAATCCATCTTGATCTTCTGCAACACACTACAACCACCAAATAGTCACCAACACAAAGAATACCACCAGACCAATAAAATGATCAACAACGAGCACAACGATCAATGCGGACCAACAAAACAAATAGGACACAATCGAGAAACCATCACAAGCAACGTGAAATGCACCGTCAATAACTGCACCAACACCACTTATCAAAATCTTCATTATCCATCATATGATACTAAAGAAACTGGCTATCAACTAAAAAGATTAGCTTGCGGGCATCCAAATCACAAACCATCTGAATTGAGGACACACAAGAATGTCCAAAACATTCTCTCAAATCCGCAACCAAAGATCAAACCATTCCGGATCATACTGGAGCAAATACTGCACCTTTGCATTACTGAACCAATAACAAAAGTGTCTGTGACACCGGAGCACGTAGCTCGATCAACTCAACTCACGGAACCATGAAACACACAGGAAACCAACTAGAAATATCAATCTCTAAACCCAATGGACCGCATCACCATATCTGCAATATACTGGCCAATCCAGCTCTGGCAATCTGATTGAAATACAACCACAGAAATGTGTTGACATCAATGACAAAACATCAATGCAACAATTCCAATATCCAACATAGTTAGCTTGTCATAATGCTCATCATTATCTGCCTATTCACTAACTGATGTGATTGTTCAATATCATTCGAATTATTAATGTTTAATTAAGTTCGCTTTAGTATTTTGTTGTTGGAATTGTTATTTTTGTGCACAAACAGGTAAACTCCAGTCTAGGGACATTATAGATGTCACCTTCATCTCCATTGCCCTCTCTAAAGCTAGCTTCAAATTCAGCTAACTCCATAGCATTTTCAAGATCCTTTGCATTCAACACCTCCTTGTATGATTTCTTGTTTTTGGATGAGGCTTTCTTAGTTTCCAATTTGTCATTGCTTCCTTTCTTCAAAACATGTCTATGAAAATTAACCACCACTTACCATAAGGCTATAATTACCCGAAGGGTTTCCCACCATCCCAGACCAAGCAATAAAGTCCCCAATAATTTAGACATCCAAGTAATTGTACCAAAAAGAGGGAAAAATCATCAGTTTAGAAATTTGATTCTGAAATTAGAGCAACTTAAACAATAGTAACAGCATAAAAATCGACACCATTCCACACAATAGGACTAAAACAAACAAGTCAAAAGAATAGATAAACATGACCAAAGGTACCAAGTGTGGCGAACTGCACCAATTAGAGTTAATTTTAGCAAAATGATTTTCTCCAAGGCTAGCAATGGAGTATTCTTGTTCATCTTCCTTGCCAACCTAAAAGCTCCTCCTCCCAATTCTTACACAGATTTTTAAAATTGGGAGGCAGCTTTAAACTTTTTTCAAAATCTTCATTACTACAAAACATGACAAGCTTTAGGTTTAGGTCCATCCTTCCTAGAGTCCTCTACCATGTGTTTGGGTCATTTAACAGAATTTTGTCAGGCCACTTTATCAACTAGGTTAAGAGCATTATGGAAAGAAACTGTGAGTGATGGCAGGGCAAAATCTTCCTTTTAAAGAATCATCTAAAACTATAAAACTAGAATTACGAAAACGATTGTTATCCTGAGGAGTTAGGAATGCTATCAAGAGTCCAGACTATTATTAGGTTCAAATGGAACTGAATCTCCACTACAATCTTGATAATTAACATCCTTTGTTAAATGAATTGAGATAGAATTGTTGTCACCAAGATTGCACCTGAGTGCTCAAGCTAAAAATATCAGCAATCTTGTGAAACATTGGAAGATTTCCAGGCCTGTGGGTTGCCTATGGTGGAAATCGACCTCTAGAGTGAGCTGGTTCTCTTGGTGAAACCTCCTAGAAAACTAAGCTGACTGAGAAAAGAGATAGAGATGCTTGCTGGAAATTAAAAATCTACTGCTAGAAGGAGGTGATGCACCAATGGTTTTGATATTACTTGCTGTTCTAAACTTCTATCAGCTTCTAAAGACTATAAAATTCTGGTTCACAACTTAACTAAGATCATGAAATTTATTAATATTTCATGAGAAGGTTTGTAGTTTTCAATGTTGTTTGAAGGAAAGTCACTTTCACAGCCTACAACTTATTGAAAATCTAATAAACACAGCTCATAACCTGAATTAACTATGAAATTTCCTTGTTTAACAAAGCATCCATGAGACAAAAAATAAAGGATTTTTGCAATAAAATCACAATACTTTCATCAAATCACTTGACAACAATGAACAAAACAAGAATATGCTATGAAGGAATCAATTATCTTTATTGATGCTGATAAAATTTGTTGCTACAATACTTTGAATCTGAAAATACATGTGAGCCACAATCTCTTGCTGTGTATGCAAGGAAGAAAGAACTAACTTAGAAAAGAGAAGAAGAGAAGACTAAATAGAAGTATCTGCATCCCTGATTGAAGAAAAGAACTGAACTTGAACTTGGCTTCAATTGGTCGTCTCCACCTTGATTGCATCTCCAAGTTGTAAGGAATATCTTTGGGGTCGAATTTCATCTTGAAGTATGCAAAAAGACATTTAAAACTGCATGAAATAAGAGCTTAACTGCTGCAAACTTGGTCTTAAGTGATGACTAACCCATGAAGAGGCTTTAACTGATCTTAAACTGCTGCAAACTTGTCCAAAACTCTATTTTCAGGGTTTGAACTGATGCTTGATCTGAAAGCTCCACCTATTGCATGAATTGTGGTTTTGGTTGCTTGATAATGAAATGTTCGATATCTCCAGCCTAAAGGGTCGAATTTGATCCTTATCATACAAGAAAGGGTCTATAATAGTTTGCAACTGATGCTTGAACAAGTTTAAAACTCATTGCTTTTCTCAATATATGTGAGAGGTCTCTAAATAAGTCAAAATTCATCCATTCTCTGCAAATATCCTCAAAACTACTCTTGAACTGATTCATGCCTGATGAATTCATCACTTAAAAGTGTATGGTTGTGTTATGACTGTCAAAATGTCTAAGCAATCTGTCTTTTCTAGGGCTGCAACAGTGATATTGCTTTGAGTTTATGTTCCTTCACTGTGACTTGCCCAACAATATGACTGTTATTAATGTGTTTTGGTGTTCATTTGATGGATACCCTTATTGTGCACCAAAACAAAACTATGTTCATTGCCTTTATTTATCACTGCACTGTCAATGTTGTATCCTTGGCACTCAGTATCTCTGTGTATGAACATCTTCATCATCTCTGTGATATGACTGTTTCATGCATTATGATTTGTCTCAGATTTCTGCTCTTTACTGTTTTGAGTCTTAATGACTAGGTATAAAGACTTTGCATCTTGTCGTATGGCCACTGTCCTAGTACTCTGATTGCTAAGGCCTCTGACTGGGTTCGCTCTCCTTATCTGCTGCTACTTACTGCTCTTCTACATGAAAAAGAGCTGTCAATGAATGCTCTACCATATTGCTTCATACTTGTAAGTTTGTAACCTTGGTCTAGGTTGTTTGAACTGTAAATGATTATTTTATGAACCTTTATCAAGACTGCTCTAACAGTAATTATTTCATAAACATTAAATATTGACATTAGCCATGACTGTATCTTTTGCCACTGTGCTTTTAATGCTATGGAGTGTCTTCAAAGATTGGAGTGTACTGTTCACTAGCAGCTATATTGCTCAGAGGTCTTTGTCTAGCTTATACTCATGACTGTTGTCCCTTTGACCTTGCTTGGTGATATTCCGTGCCACTTGTCTTTGCTGTCTAAAAGACCTTGTGAGTCATACATGATTGTGTGATTGTGCTTACTGTGACTTATTGACTAATCTGCTGGTGATCTCCTTAACTGGTTTCTTTGTGACTGAAAATCTTGCTTTGGAAGGGCTGCTTCGAGATAAACACTAATAGCATCTGCCCTATACAATGTCTTATGTATCCATGAATTTACTTTGAACTTCCCTTTAAGATAGGTATATCACTGTTCTTTAGATCTGTACCTTGCAAATACAGTTAAAGCTTTCAAGACTATATTTTCTAGAACCCACTGTCATGATTTCTTATGTACTGTCCTTTAGCATGTGATGTCACTAATTCATCAGAGACCTCTGATAAAGTCACTGTGGCATAGGAATATGAGGCATATATGCTCTTTCTCCATCATTGAAGTCTCCCTTAGGGCAATGCCAGTGACCTAGGCTCCCAACTGTTATTGCTTTTATACCAAGATAGCCATTGGAGATGTTTCTACTAACTATCTTCTCATCTCTGTATAACCTTTGCTTTGAAACCTCTGTACATGGCATTCAAGACTGTCATCAACACCCTTGAACTGTGTATACCCTGTCTTATTCATTCAGTGCTTTTGACTGTCATGGGGTTTGACTGCTATAAGGTCTGCCCTAATGACTGATCCTTCTGATTTTATTGTTCAGTGTGCTGATCTTTTCTTGAAGAAGCCTGCCCATGACTTGGACTGCATACTTGTCTATGAACCATGTTGAGCTCGTTTTGGCTTGCACTGCCCTTAATGCATCTTTTGTGATATGAAGGTCTCCAACAAAATGCCCCTTAGCTGCAACTTTTATTTGGATTGTAACCATGATTGGGGTGCCTTTAGATGCCTTCTTCATTATATAATGATTCACAAAACTTTGTTACCATTGATTCACTATCCCTTGGTTTTGCATACCCTGCCACTGTATTAATGTGAAGGCTGTTCCTTCATTGATTTGCATCGAATGACTGCTCATTGTCACCCTTGCATGGCTGCATTCACCTTGATGAAGACTTTTAATGAGACTGTCCCCTTATGATTACTGCTTTGTTAAGAAAACCTGTCATACTTTTGATGCATTAGCCTTCATCTTTGTCAACAATGTTAACTGCTCCATGCATTGTTTTGGGATGACTGTCTCTTGGTGTATGATAGGAAATGCAAACTCCATTATCACTTATGATAGTGAACACAAAACTTGATTTGCTCACTGTATGGAGGTCTTGGACTCAGACTTGTGCATATGGACTGCTTCATGGCTGGAATACACTTTGACATATTCTATTGTGTCCATAGTTGAGGTCTTGGTTATTATGCTTGACCCTTTGCATCTTCTAAAACGTTGCTCCTCTCTTTGTTTTCAACATATGCACTATACAATATGAAGCTTGGGAGGTATCCATGTGTCTTCTCATGATGCTTTACCTCTGTTTTTCCTGTTCTCTGTTCACTCCTTTGGATCACTCTATTCGTGCACAACTCAAATTTGACCGTGGCTGTGACCAATGACATTGTTATGACTAGTTTAAAAAACAACTCAGATTTGATTGCTCCTACTCTGGCTTTGACATTGCTGCTACTACATTGAGTATTCGTGGTGAATGCCACTATCCTTGGGAGAATCTTCAATGACTGCTCTGAGCCGACGGATAATACCCAACACTTCCTTTTCTTAATGTCTCTTTTGTTCTTTTGATTGCAAGCTTGATATGTAACAGTCAAATGTTATGAAATCCCTTGATTGCTCACGGTTATTGGGATAGAAACTTTGGCTTTGTTGGTCTTGAATGACCTTGAACCTTTCCATTAGGTTTTGAAATAGTGCTCTATTATAAAAATGGAAGTCTATTCTACTTGCTGTTCCTTGTGCCTTTATAGCTGTAAACACTGTCTTTTGTCTCTTTGGCTTAAGCTGCTATGACTGATTTTCTGCTCGGAAACTGAAACTATAGGCCCACATTCTTGTATTTTGTCAAAACTGTCCCATCTGAGACCGTCATAATTGCACTATCTCTGTTATGAACTTCAAGATGTTTGATCTCAGCTCTTCCTTTGAGATTTTCCTACTATCTTATGGAACTCAGGAGTGAAAAAGATAATACGAAAGTAGAAAACCTGTCTGTCTTTAATATAAGAAACCTCTCTATATAATGAATTGCTTTTGAGATAGTAAAAGAGCTCAAGGCACAACTATTTTGACAGTACCAAAATGGATTAATATTCATTTGGACGATGGATGCATTTCTTATGAAGAGGAGATCAATTCAAAATGGAAACAAAACAATGAATGCATTTAAACATAAGAGTTTGTAAACTCTAACAAAACCCTACCCTCTTTGAAGCTTTACTATGCCGGTTTCTCTGCCATACTGCTACTTTTCCTTGAAAACCGTTTTTTGAATGCCAAAAACTGTGATAATTGGTGGTGAGCTGTCCCTTCTTGACTTAAGATTGCTTTACAACTGCAGTGTATAGCTCCTTTCCCATGCATGGATTTTTATATAGCTTTGATCACTGCCCTTTGATGAATCTCTCTTCACATGGATACCCACAACAAGCCGTTTATCTCCTTGAAGACTTAAAAATGTATTGAATGAGCACTTCCCACTCAGGTGAACTAAAGATGGATGATGAGATCTATTTGATTTGTCAATCAAACAACCTTGGCCGCCATGATAATATCAAACTGTTCATTGTTTGCCAAATAAACTAGGGTTTTTCTTTTATTATTTGACAGTAATTTTCAATGCACTGAACCTTTTCATGCAACGCAGAGATCTCATTTCTTTTTCTTGTTCCATTATTTCCCTCCAAACATCAAAAAGATGATTTTAGGTGTTGACCCCGATTTGACTATCCACCACGTGAATATTTGCTTTCTTTAAAGAAAAACTAAGGCTTTTTGTCAAAAAGTGGGTGAATAATAGCTTTTTTTTTTTTTGAAACTTTATCAAATATTTGGGTATTTGATTTTGGCGTCTTCTTCAAGACATTTAAACCCTTTTTGGAAGACTTTTGTAAGTCCTTGGGCACACTGTAGAACTAATTAGGCTATTTTGGGCCTGGGGTCAAAAAATAGGCAACAAGAATAGCTACCATTTTTATAAACATTCTTTTCTTTATTAACAAGAAAATTGTTTTTTAGAGACTAAGGCACTTTACCCTAACATGGCCATCTTTTGTGCTAAAGAAACAAGAATCCAAACCACCGAAACAACAAATTTTATAACAATATTCAATGCCATGCAACAAAAATATTATATATTGTTTGAGCATTCTTTAGAGACATCTAAGAGACAAGAACCCCTGCATTCATTTGAGGGAGATACTATATATTTTCCTCAATGGTAACCACCAGAACCCTAATGGCTTAAGCAGTTGAGGCAAAAGAAATTAAACACAAGGAGGAATATCACAAACCTCAAGACACTTACGAGATGAGTAGATTGAACAACAGGATCCCATGCAAATAGCCTTACAAATGGACTTGCTAATAGTCCAAAAATTCTTTGCAACTGCCCTTTTTAACATACCATTCCTTTTAAAATAGACAAAATAAATCCACTCTTAATCATTCTACACATATTAACTTATAACCCTAGTTTTTGGCCCTAAATAGTCAGAATCTAATCATCAATTTAGTGATGCCTCTTTACTAACCTCAATTCTTAAAATGCAGTATTTTCCTCTATTCTGCCAAACATTTGTTCTTTCTTTTGGACGACTTGTTGGTTCTTTTCCTTGCCATGAGTGAATGTCTATTTTTTTGCTTATGGTTCTAAAAGGCTGTCTGAATTAGTAGGCATGCAAAGTTACTTGATTAGGCCTTTTTTTTGTTAAATTGCAAAAACTCCCAGAAGTTGACTTCAAATGTAAACTAGTTTGTTTCAATACTGCCATATTAGTGGTATGGTAGCACACCACAAGAGTTAAGTTACAGGTAGTAGATTTGAAAAAAAATGATATTCTTATGACATCTTACTTTTGGCAAGGCCACGTCTAGCATTGGCAGTTTTATTTGTTGATGGTGTTCTTATATTGTGCCTTTTATTTTTGATGTCTTATATTATTTTAAGTGGAAGAGGGTTTCGCTAACTTTTTTCTGGCTTAATGTATTCTAGTTAGATTTGGCTGACATACATATTTATCTTTGTGCTAAAACTGTTTGTGCAGTATGAACATATGGCATTACAGGAGTTGCTTATTCAAGGTCACCACGAATCAGATAAGAAAGTTGGTCCTGGCATTGAAGCATTTCAGATTCGAGTCCATCCAGAGTTTCAGAGTAGATGTTTTGTCTTGATAAGGAAGGATGACACCATAGATGACTTCAGTTATCGCAAATGCGTAGATAGCCTACTCCCACTGCCAGAGAACATGAAAACATCTGGAAAGAATCTTGGGTCATTTGATCAAAAGAACAGTAATAAATCAAAACAAGGCCGAGGTGGCTGGGGTGGTGGAAGAGGTGGAGGCGGTCGAGGTGGCAGGCATGGTGGTAATCATGGCAGGCATGGTGGTCGCGGAAGGGGTCGTGGTAGGAATTGAAATATACAGAAAATATGAAATTTCTTTTGTTTATGTTTAATTTATTTTATTTGTATGGAATGCATGTTCTTCAAATTTTGGAAACAAAATGCTTCTTGTTGAGGCAGTATTGAGTAGATGAAATTTCAAAATTTTGAGGTATTTATTTTATAGAACCACTTACTGGCAGGCAATGTTTTAGTCCAAGGGATGTCTAGAATCTGAGTTATTTTACAAATTTAATTCCATAACCTTTTCCATTTGTTCTGTCAATATTGAATGGAAAATATGTTCAACAAGATCTGGCCAAAATTTGGAATTTCTGAGATTTTTTTCACCTGCAATGTAAGTAGCAAATTTATTTAAGATTGTTGCACAAAGAATTACAATAGGTTGTTCATCTAGTTTTTAAAGAGTTATCAATGGATGTTGTCATCTTTTTCTCTGGAAAATCATGTACATCCAAAATAAATTGACCCATCTCCGTTATGCTATTTACACAGTACATGGAACTGCAGGTACCTGTTAATACGCACAGTACATAGAACTGTAGATCCACATTCATTCTTGGACTGTATCTGCATCATTTTTGCTCAAATAATCTGTTGAGGAGACTGTTTGAAAAGGAATGGCAATTTGTAACCTACTTCTTTGTATGAAGATGGATCTGTATTATTTCTGAGTACTTACTATGCTTAATGCATATGACTATGAGTAAGGTGCATCTATTTAAATGACCAAATGCTTTATGTATATGAGTATGGTGCATATTTTCAAATGATGTTACTTCTTGTAAAGCATCGTGATCTTACTGATGTGTCTAGTGGCTGTTATATATTATCTTTATCGAAGGTCTCTAGACAATGAGATTGAGATGACATGGCTAATGTAATAGGATTTATTGACAATACAAATTCTAATTTAAAACATACATAAAGGGGTTGAAGATGCACTCAACCCGGGGTTTCACTGTGCTTGTTTGAAATATAATATCCAAGACCAGAAGGGAAGTTCTCCCTTTATATTTTGTGGGGATTTTGGAAAATTTATGTTTGGAGATTAAATTTAAATATGTTATGGTTTGAATTTCAGGTCCTCAGTATTCGCTGTCTGTTATTGAAGCTAGATGAAACCATAATAACATTTTGGGGTAGAATTTGTAGAACTCGTCTTCTTATTTAGTATCCTTGCAAAAATTTCAGATCATTTCATTTTGGAGAATTGTGTGACCAGTCTTGTATGTACAATGGAATATACTACAATTCACTTTAGTACAAATTTTGCTCTAGGTCATGCAGTTTGCCATCTTAATGGTTGTGGTGCTGGGTGAGCGGAGAGAGCAAGTGGTAAATTGATTGCTGAGTGAAAAAACTCATAGTAATTAGGGTAGGGGCTCTACAAATTGCAAGATGGAGTAACTTGTGAGGCATGACCAATGACAACATATCTGCTAGACTTTTCCTCCCAGCACTACTTGCCTTTCTACAAAAAATGGTGGTCATGAAGGGCATCAAGTTCTAGTAGGATGTGATGGTAAATTGTTTTGTCAATGGGGAAAATGGATTTACAGTAGCATAAATTAACAAATGCCCTTGATAATTAGGAGAGGTTTTTGCAAATGAAGGAAAGCTTGAGTGAAGAATTTCGAAGGTAAGAAATAAAATAGAAAACCAAACGAGAGTTTAACAGCTTTAGCCCTGTGAAAGGTGCATTGGTGTATGCAAGAGATTCATTTTGCACCAAGACTTGTTTTATTCAGCAAGCCGGTGGCTTATGGTATAGTTTCCAATGGTGCATGTACAGTTAAGCGCAATGCATAATTTGTCATGTACGATTTGTACTTGTATTGCCTGTGTTTGTGTTTTATGATTTTTTTATGCATGCATCTTCACAGCAACTGCTACAAAATGAGCAATCCGTTAAAATTTTAAACAGGTTTTAGAAAATGACATTTTAATACAAGGAATTGTCCAAGATTTTGACACTCTAAAAATTTTGGTTAACAAAATAGAAATTCGAGGATATTTAATATAGTTTGGCATGCCTAAATTTGTGATTTAGTTTATAGTTAACAGTTGCTGGCTTAGACTTGGGTTTCCCCCCCCCTGCACTGGGTTTGGGTTGTTGAAGGTTGGATAGTTGTTTGTTTGGGGCTTGCTCCCATATGCTATTGTGTTGTACTGCCTGTGGGGTTTTTGTTTCTGATAGTCTATGACTATGTTTAAGGGTTTCTGATAGTCTATGACTATATTTAAGGGTTGGCGCCCTAGTTAACGCTGCTTTTTTAATTAAAAAAAAAACAGTTGCTGGCTTAGAAACAGGAGATGCATAACAGAATAGAACCAAAAATGCAATGCCAAATAAAGCTGTTGATAGTCATAATGTGTATGATATGTGTGTGTTAATGCATAATGTAAATGTTAAGATCACAGCAGATTGATAACATTGAAGTCACATACAAACATTGAAATTGCACATTGGAAGAAAATGTTTTCATTAGGGAACTTAATCCAAATTATAATGCTAGTTAACATTGTTCTGTGCTAAAGGTGATTTGTGGTAGAAATATAGATGATATACGAACAATTAATAGTCTGCAGTAGCTGTTGCTGTCAAGGATAAAATATAGCGTAGCCTAATGTCCCAGATATAGGGAGCCGTAAATGAAATTATGTCTGTAAAATTGAGTTGAATTGCTGTAAATCCATTCGCTTCACTTCAACACACTTTTTTATGAAATATTGATTTTAGTAATCATTGGTAATTTGATCTGGGCTGTGCCACCAACATCCGTGTAGATTGGGGATGACCTAAAACTTGAGGCTAGTTTGCTTATTGAGCTTGCTAAGATAATTTGTTTTTGATTATAAAAGCTGCGTTAACCAGGGCGCTGACCCTAAACATAGCCTAAAGGCTATCAGCAGCAAATAAACAGCAAAAAGTTCAAAATTGTAAAAGAGAGTTAAACAGCAGAGTAGTAAATAAAGCAACAGGGGGCTAAGATAATTTGTTAATGCACCAGGAGTCTTCTAAAATGCATTCAAATCTTTTGGTGTCTCCGGATGCTTCTGTTACATGCATCGCTACACTTCTCACTTGACACCCATCTACTAAATGGCTTGCTTCTCCATGACCTCATGGAGAGCACTCATCTTGAGGTGAGCTTCTTACTTATAGGTGTTCAACAGTTATATGCTCTGAATTTGAGTACCCAATGTCTACCGTGGGCATGATAAATGACACACCAGAGGTGTGTCCTTACTGGTCCTCTATTAATCTAATACTGAGAAATAGATCCAATTACCTCACTAAAACATAGATTTGTAATAAGATACCACGAATGTTTTAGCAACATTAATTATGAAGTTTGCGCTTGGTGAAACACAAAGATATAACCAGACAAATTGACCAAAAATATTAGAATGGTGGAGGCCTTTAAAATGCCCTTAAAACTAAGTTATCCATCATATGGTAAGTTTGAAAGAAGAGAACTCTTGATTTGATATTTCCATTGCTCTTCACAATAGCCGAAGGTTGGCCATCTGCATAAATTATTAAAAACTTACATTCCGTGGAAGTTTAAGTTCCATGCCTAGTGAGCATGACACCATAAAATGGTTTCTTAATTAGACGATTTGATAAGCGTTTCATCTGCAATATTCATTTGCAGATATTGCCAATCCTGCTAGTCTACTAGCTCCCTCATGTTATAACTTTATACTCCCTCATGTTATAACTTATGCAATGCTAGTGGATTTAACTTTTTGTGTGATCTATTTAGGAGTCTATATTTGCATTCTCCAGTATAATACGGCTGTATTTTCCTCCAAATTACATTTAAGCGGAACTATGCCAGACTTTTTTGAGATTGGAATACTAGTGTTAACACCTTGTAAATTGCAAGGCTAGCGTAAGTATGAACTTCTCAGTAAGCTACTTGGTACCACCATTTCCTTTTATGTTCTGCAATACTTATGTTCATTTATTGTTTATGGCAATTCCTCAGACCATGAATAGTATGCTTGCATGGCCTCTTTGACTATCGACAGTATTTGCATCTAGTGTAAATGTCTAAATCACCGAACAAATCTTTATAATTGTTGGAAAAAAACAGTGACAGTTTGATGTGATTTGATTTTCATTACATTGCTTCTTCAATGACCAATGCATGCATGGTATTAAGCTTAGTTCTAATATTATTGAGGGTACAAGTTGCCTCTAAATAATTAGTCGAGGTCTCTTTGAGAAATGGTTATCTTCTTTTGATATCAAATTTGCATCAGTAAGTTCTTTCTCCACGACTCAAACAAAGAATTATATTAGGAGCAGACGAAGAATCCATATTCCATATCTTACACAAAATTTATCTCTATGAAATCTTGATATTCCTAGATTAATTGTACTCGAAACCTGAAATACTTAAATTAAATGGACTAATTTCACTTGGCATTCTTGGCCAGTGATCAGTATCTAAATTCAATTGCATTAAAGCTTTAAGAGTTAGATGTCTGAAATTGACTGAATAATCTGATTAATGTAATATCTTAGATGACAGTCCCAGAAGCATGCCATGACAAAATCAACGCCACAACTTGAAATATCCAACTAGACTTCTTTATCATCCTTCACTATGTCTGAGTTTTTAGCTCACTTCAGAATTTCTGCAGAGGTTCGGTGTGATTGTACAAGTAGTTGGAGTTATTTCTATTTAGTAATTCACTTAAGTGATAAAAGTGAAAATCTTTTATTTAATTAATAAGTCAAATAATTTGTGAATAGGTGTTAATGATTTAGTTTTAACAACATCCCCTTGATTAGTATTATTATTATTATTTTTCAATTTACAATAACTTTCAACTTAATCAACTACTGTCATGACAACAAATTAATGTCACCATTCAAATGATTACGCTAGAAAGTGTTAAGCTCCTAATATAAGGGTCATCCTTAGATCTAGATCTAAACTTTGAGGGTTCATTTGTGATGACTTTGTCTACATATTCCTTTTCGAAAACAAAGTCTTCATAGTTTGTACACCAATAATAAAGAGAAATTATTCTCTCCTTTAGTATGAGATTTTAAGATCTTAGCTTAAAATCATGCCCATTTGTTAAATATAAGTTTTCAAAATCAATCCCGGTACAATAGAATGATAATGTCACATTCTAGATTTGTTTGGTTCCATGCTATTCATTAGTATAGGAACATGCTCAAAACCACATACGGTTAATATCATTCCAAGATCTCAAGTTCATACACAATGATTCTCTCGAGCATATGTCACCTATACACAGGGTGACTAACTCATATACTAATCACAAGTAGAACATTGACTAGCTCATACACACATCATAGATACGGGTAGCTCATATGCACAACACAATACAATAGCAACTAGCTCAAGCATAATGATCCACACATACATTAGATGTTGACATAAGGGAAACAAATGCAATCTATTGTGTGCATCACCTCACTATTTGATTCACTAATAGATAAGCCTGTAAATAGACTTCATCTAGAAAAGGAATGTTGATGCATCCCATACTACATTGTGAGTCCCATCCTTTTACCAATCCACCATAGCTTCTTATAAGACTTAATCCTCACTAACAATTCATTAATTAGAAAGAAAACACAATTCTTCAAACACACCAATGCCAAAACTGAACTCCTTAGACAAGTAGTTCTTAGCATCTATTGCCTGCATACTGCTAGTGGGAACCATTCGTGCTTGTAGATTAGCACGAGCATCCATTGGATGTTAGTCCATAGACCTACATGCCACTAGCGAAAACCATCCATGTCTTTAAAGTAGCACGAGTATCCATCACTTGAATGCCATTGGTGAAAGCCTATGTAAACCCTTTAAAATGTATCTTATGACATCTAACACCTACATTGTATTGGTAAAAATTATTTATACCTTTAGAGTAACATAAGCATCCATGCGTACATGCCATTAATTAAAGCCCACTAACCTATGATATGATTGAATACTTTTTTTTGTAGAGCACACTCTTTGACTCCTATCATGTTGGAGCAATAATTAGCTTATCTATAAGTGGGTCATAGGTTTTACAATTTTGGTGATCACCTCATGATGAATGGGACAAGCTATGTTACGAGAATAAATATCTTCTAACTATGCCCTCATAGAGTCCCTCAATCAACCCTAGTTGTGATGTCAAGAAGTTAGTTCTTGTATCAATCTCAATTCAACATTGTGACATTAGAAAGTACCTAGATATAGATCTAACAAATTATTGAAGGGTTTATACCATAGCTAATTAATCTGGCTACATTACCTAAAATGGATTTGATAGACTATTTAGTTATCTTATAGGTCTAGAGTCAATTTACCAACACATAAGTAACACATTGAATCTCTATTAGATGACCTTTATCTAAACACATACATAAACCCATACAAACTTATAAAGAACCAAAATTTATTTTATTTAATTATTTTTGAAAAAATATTATTTAATAAAAATACTATAATATTAAATAAAATACCATATCATATTGGCAATGCTTACCCTCATAGTTGGCAAAGGGCACCCTTAGGAAATCAATCTTGAATTCAAAACAAATTTGAGTGTATATTAAAAGCAAACAAGCCATCTCTAGCAAATAATAATGCCCATTGTTCACCTCATTAGATTTTGTTAGCTTAATTTACTCCATTGATTGATACAATTTATCAAAATTTTATAACTTCTCCATAGCCATCTAATACAAATTCTAGCCCTAGGTTGAAGCATATTGAAGAGGGAAAGTTGGACAAGTTCATAAACAACTCCAATATTTGGAGTTGTCCCCTAAACTATCTCCTACTTGAGGTCACAAGGGGCACCCTTTATCCAAGGATTGCCTATATACTAACTTGACACAGTTTACTTCACAATGCAAGAGGTATGTGATCAAAATTGCATGTAGTTCTCCTCACAAGGTTCTCTCTGAAGGAACATATACTTAAAATTCCTACACAAAAATCCCTTCTTTAGATAATATAAATTGTTTCACTAAGGGGAAATTAATTACCTTGAAAAAATAATCCTCATTATACCTTCCATATGCAATAAGGTTATATACAACTTAAAGTTCTCTTACATGTGAGAATAAGGATTATCTAGGTTTTATTAATAATACTATTATCCAAGGTATATCTCTCTAGAATGGGATATTGATAAAGAGTGTATGTCATTAGTAAAGAGTGTATGTCCCTACCAAGTAGTAGCCAAAATATTGTTAGCCAAAATATTGTTATCATGATTCAATTATGCCAAAAGCCTTGATTGAGGCCCCCCTAGAAGATGGCTATGTAAAATCAATTATCATAAACATTTATGACATCCTCCTAGATGGAGCATAAACTCTAGGAGCACAACCTACATCAACAAGGCCATATACAAACATTATAACTTTTGAACGATGCTTGCTCCCGCTCCTTCGAGCTTGGATTTAAAGACTCCTTCCCTTGCTCATTCGGCCTCTGCGCTTGGGCTTGGGCAACCTCTACCAGGTGGGGCTTTGTTTGGGTCTTCGCTTGCTGTCTTGGGTGTGGACTTGTCGTGCTTTCCAAATCCCCCTGCTCGTGCTAACAAACCTCATGTCGTTGTTCTCCCTCCTTCTGTGCAGCGTTTGGCTGTTGGGGGATGCCCTTCGGACCCCGTGGTTTTGTCTTCACCCACGCCCTTTGCACTAGGTTTTCGTGCTGGGTCCCCCATGACTGGTGTCTCTGATCCAGTTTTGGATTTAGATGCTCTTGCTGGTGGTGGTGGTGGTGATGCTTGGTTTTTTAGGGACTCTCTTAGGATTGGTGCTTTTGACGACCCTCTTGCGGGTGCTAATGCTTTGCCCAGACCTCCCTTTTCTAGGCAGTGTAGTTTTGCTCGTGTGGCTAGGATTGCTGCCCTTCTAAGGGGGTTCATCCTCTTCCTTGTGCCAAGACCTCCCCTGTTGTGGTTTGTGGCCGGGAGGTTGTGGAGAATGTTGATTTCTATCAACGTAGTGCTTTGGTCTGTAGATTTGCTAGGTTTTGGCCTTCTCTTCCGAACCTTCATCATTGGGTGAGTGATTCTTGGAAGCCTCTAGTTTCTCATGGCATTGAGATTTTCCCTTGTGCCAAAGGCTTTTTCGTTGCTTCCTTTACCTCTGCTCATGGTCATGATTTGATTTTGGGAAAGCTGTGGACTAGGGGGGATCACTCTCTCTCTATTACGCCCTGGACTTCTTCCTTCAACCCCCTTACTGTATCTCTCTCTGTTCGTCCGGTTTGGGTCCGCCTCTTGAATCTCCCTCTCCATTTCTGGGAGCCTTCTTGTTTCGAGGCCATCAGTAACTCCATTGGCAGCTTCTTGAAGGTTGATGATGCCATGTTCTCCATGGGTCAATCTACCTTTTCTCACCTATTAATTGATGTCGACATATCTCTGGCCCTCCCTAGGGATGTGGTTCTTATGGTTGGAGATAGGCCATGGATTCAACCCCTGGATTATGAGGGCCTCCCCTTTCGTTGCCGAAGGTGCTTGTCAACGGGTCACTTAGCTTTAGAATATTATCTCTCTCTTCGCAGAGGTGCTGTTACTTAGTGGAAGGATGCTATTGAAGAACATTTGACAATTAATGCTTCAGACTCTGTTTCGGTTGAATCCTCTCGAGATGAGGTGCCTCTTACTGCTGATGAAGCCTTTGTTGATGTTATTGCTGCCGTGGACTCTTCTGCCCCCTTGGTTCCTACATCCATTGCTCCTGCTTTTAGAGCTTTTCTCTTCTCCTGGCGATTCTGCTCTTGTTGCTGTTCTACAACAACAGTCTGTTGTTGATTTGCAACAACAATCTGACAGTGACTTTGCGGGGTCTTCCCCGCCCGATTTTCCTTTGAATGTTCCTATTGCCAGTGTTGCCTAGACGGTTGTTTGTCGCAAGCGGAAGAGAAAATCTACCCCGCTTTCCCAGCCCCCCCTTCATCAAGTTTTGGGTATTTCTCTCCCATCTTGAGTTGGGTTGGGTTGTTGCAGGTTTGACAGGTTTGTTTGGCCTATCCGACTTTGTTTGTTTAGGGTTTGCACCCTTGCTTGGTCTGTTTAAATTTGATAGCCTTTTGGCTATGTAAAGGGTCAGTTCCCTAGTTAACGCTACCTTATTTATAAAAAACAAGGCCATATACATAATCACTTGAACCTCGAAAGACATGCATTCATAACTACAAACTTGCTTCAGGCATGATCAGTGGTAGGATCATACTTAAGACAACTAATAACCCTATAGGTTGTGAATCATCATACGATAATGCCCCCTTAATGATATAATTAGTAGTAACATTCTTAACCTTTTGTTTTGTTTAACTTGACTATAACACTACATATACATCTATCACATGTTTGACAGATCTTGAAGATATCACTTTGTGATTAAGTGTGTGGTATATAGTGTTGATTATAATGACAATGATATCATTGTAGTAAAGGAAATTGAAATCTACTAAAGAAGATGCCAACTTTGAGAGTTAAACTTCTTACTACACTCAAATAAACCAAATATTACTCAACAATCTGATTTATCTAATTATATCTAAAAATATAAAAACACTAATGTTTTCTCAATAGAAATTCCCAACTACCAAGAAATAAATAAGATAATTGTTTTTGTGTATGAAAATACTATAATGCCCCACCATGAAGGCTGGAGGAAATTAGCTAAGAAACATGTAAACGATCTTTTTTCAATATTAATAAGCTAAACATAAACAACTACTAGCAACTCCATGCTCACATTGCAAACTCAAGATGTCCTATTGCAATGTGATGACCACAAGTAGAAGACATTAGTTCCAAAACACTCACCAACCATGGAAGAAGGCTTGAAACACCTTAGACATGGCTAACAAAAGGTTTCGACCCTCACAAGGCTTCACAAGACATGCTAGACCATCTCCTCAACCCTAAGTATGATATTCAACCAACTTTAGGTGAAGGCACACAAACTAATACAATTGACACCATAATCTTTCAATAACCACACCTATGGATGAGATCTAAAATTTAATAGATTCCCCAGGCCATGATGAACAACTTTTGTGTACAAAGTTTCTTCATTGGAGGCTTTAAAATTCTCGTTATCCAACAAATGGGACTACAACACTCCTAGATGACTACAACACCCAACTTGGAGGGACACTAGCTCCTAGGAGGGACACTAGTGCCCAAGTGGGACACTGTCACATAGCATTGGAGTCCCATATTGGTTTCAGTGTCTAGTTTAGGTGTTGGAGTCCTGATTGAGTATAATTGAAAGTCTAGGTGTTGTAGTTCTATTTGAGTGCTAGTGTGTTGGCCAATGGACAATCTAGAAGTAGTGATTGGCCTCAACGACACCACATTAGCATGGACCCACCCATAAGTGTTAAAAAAATCTCTAGCACTAAAAAATGCCAAAACTCGACTTAGGGAAGAATTAGAAAATGACTTCCACAGGCACCAGACATCGGCAACAAGCAAAAGGAGAAGATATGGAGGTGCAAAATGACCTCACCATTTCTCCTAACTCCTTCCTTAAGCTAAAATATGTAAGGATACATAATTATGATACTTTTTTAACTTTTACAATCCTTTATAAGATGCTACAAGGAGCCTCATATGAACCCAAAACCTTCACAAAACCACTCGGTTTGACACTAGGAGACAAGATGACAACATGGTGGGTCTACAACACCACCCAAGATGACTCCAAGACTCAATAAGTTCTTTTTAAATCCAAATAGGGATTCCTACACTGATTTTACCATTTGCAACATTGAAGATTGAAAGGGAAAGTGCAAGATCTTTGTGCATGATCCCAACATCAAGTCACACAACTAATCTAATCCATTATCATTTACAATGATTACAATTCCCTCTTTGAGAGAGATACAAGAAGTAATATCACAATTGCATTTGCATTGGAATAAAATGTCCTTGAACTACATATTTTCTTGAAATAAACAAGCCAAAATACATAAAGTATTGATGAGTAAAGAAGTCCAATGTCGATTGTGATCCATAGCCTCTAGTCCCCAATTGTGGTTACCATGCCACCAAACCATGTGGAACTCATAGGTCGACTCCACCATGCTATGAGATAATCACACAACTTAAGCACACTCACATAAGACACATGGGGAGAAGGAAATAATTCACATCAATCATAAATAATACATGACATCAATAGTAATGAAATCAACATTGGAACATAGAGAATCATAACTAAATTTTTAGGTTCTACTTAAGAGTACACAAGGGTTAATATTAGAGAGCAAGAGAGGGAGTGTCATCTCAATACATGAGATATGGCTCATGTGGAACCAAATGACTCTCTCTAAGAGATGAGGAGAATTAATCATACTAGATCTATGTCCCATACATGACTTGATCTTCCTAAGTCATCCTAAACCTATACAAGAACTCAAGGCATGAGAGGAACATCCTTTTTCTTAGCTAATTCATTCCCCATGTTTTGTTTAGTTTTCACTTTTTATCACAACTCCCCAACAAGTTATCCTGGTGACCTCATTGTTCCTTGTCCTTAATTGAAATCTACTCTCATAACCCTCTCTAATACCTACACCCTAGGCTTATCACATTGTCCGATGAACATGGTACACAACTAACACAAAGCACATTTTTTTAAATTTCTAATTTTCACATCACAAATCCATTTTCTCAATTCTTGTCAACATTTTTACAATAGGATCCAAATGGATCCTTTTTCACATTCTACAAGGTATACCTTCATTCCCACATTACTGTAGTCTCCTAAATTGCGCCTAGTGCATTTATAACACTTATGCATGGCACCCTGTGCATTAATGACAAACTCATGATCAAAATCCCATCATTTTGGCATCATGAACCCCAAAGCCAAAGTGCCTTTGTTTTCCTTGAAACCCTATTTGGGCCTAGCTTTGGTAAGAAGATAGTGTGCCACGCTAATGTCCCAATAAGTCTGCCGAATCTCGCGTCCTGCAGCTAATAAAATGCCTTTCGATGCGTGTCTGTAGACTCTCTTTTTTTTGTAACGACTCTCCTTGTGTCTTTCCAGTTTTAAAAGCTCTTCTTTGCTCATTTGGAAGGGTTCCTTTTGGCTCTTTGGTTCCTCTCTTGACTCTCTTGGTTATTCACTTTGGCTCTTTGATCTCTTGATGCTCTCTTGAATGCTCTAGAAGCACTATCAAGCTATCTCTATCTACATCGCTCTTGCAACTATCTTGCAACAACAAGCACACATCTTGAACTTCATCAGGCTCGTATCTCGAAAAGGGGGGTTTGGCTACATGCCTTGTCTTCCATTAATTATTTAATCTATCTTTTATCATTGCATGCAATTTATCTATCATATCTCTAAATGTATCTATCCTATAGGTGCATTTAGCTTATTAATAGATCATTTTTATCTATTTGCAATAAGGGTTTGCTTCCATTAAGCAGAGTATAGTTTCTATTTGCATTTTTATCTATTACCTTTTATCCAATCTATCTATCTGGCTGTTCGTGGAGGTGGAAACACCAAAACGAGGGTCTAACTTGTTGGCAATTGACACTCATCCAGTATGGGTTAATGGCATTTTGGGTTGTTATTGATGACAACTCATCATCTCAGGGCCATTGGTTTCGTTGTTTGGTTAACTGACATTCATTGCACTTAACCAGTATTGGTATTCACATTGCTTCACACCTGCATTCACTTTATCCCTGTAACTTGTTTTGATCTCAATAATGTGTATATGGAACCTAGTAATGGATAGGACCCAGTTAGGAAATCTTTTGGTTCCGATTATCTCTTTCATGGATTTTGTGGTAACGTGTGATGGCCGACAAGGTCATTGGATTTATGTTTGGATTTCATTATGTTCCAATAGTCGACATGTTTTTATTTCTCATTGAAGCCGACATGGTAAAGTTTGAAGGATATTTAAGAAGATCACTTCAGCAATAGATCGGATGTGTGTGATGGAATGCAAATTTTTGGTTGTGAATATTGGTATGCATTTTTGTCAGCGATTAGAAGTGACCATGTGGAGTTTCACGTGCATAGCATAACCGGTAGCAGAACAGAGAATCAATGAACCGGTATACAGAGAAGGTTATCAGAGGATTCACCAGAACTTATTCAGCATGGTCAAATGCAATTTATAAGTTCATTTTCAGTTGTAAACACTTTGTAATATTCTGTAAGTCAGTGTGACTTCTTATACATCATCCCATTTGGCAACCACACACTCAACTAAAACTTTGCCTACTCAGTAAACAAAACAACTCATCGACCTTATAAACAAATCAATTAGGTCGATAACACAATAAAAACATAATTCTCTCATAGAGACTACAAACAAGTCGGTTCAGGCATGATCGTTGGATTACATAACAATCTCTGCACATCATTCAAGAAAGCATCGACTGCTCCTTGATCACCACTTCATCGAACTTAGTAACTCATCACGCATTTTGCATTACATGCAATATACTTGCTCATTCCCAAGATAAAAAAACCATTAACTCAACGCGCCAAAAAAACTTTGAAACTCTCCTCATACAATATGCATACATGTCATAATCATTACCGCTCATCATCATATCATAAACCAATATAACCAATTCACCAAACTTAATCGGTTAGGGTTTATCAAATCAACAGGCAGGGTTTACCGGTTCAACTCTCCAATACTTAGCAATACCGGTTATAGTTCCCTTCACTAGCTCTTCCTACCGGTTACAAAACAACATTATAACAATATCATTACCGATTAATTAACATCAATGACAACATAACAAATCATTAATGCAATCTTCATACAAATGCCAACAATATCCCCCTTTGGCATTGATGGCAATACAAATATCAATACCATTGATTGCTGTGATTGTGAATAGGAATCCTAGTTTACACTTTACCATGTACTCCCCTTGTCTTCAGCTAGTAGCTAGCAATAGAACAATCATACAATTCTTCACCTCCAAAAATCACAGTTCTTCTCCCCCTTTGACAACAATGCCAAATTGAAAGTAAAACATGCAATGTCAAACTCACTGTTCAACATCAACAACCTGCAACTTGATGCTCCCCCTATGGAAGAATTCCACTTCTACACCAATCCCGCAGTAAAATTCTGCAAGTAGCTCTAGGATTGATGTAATCTACATCATGCTCAATTGACCTCATGAAGGGGTACAACCCCTATTTGACTTCTAATTTACTCAAAAGTAGTCTTAGGGAGAGGTTTAGTAAAGATATCTGCAAGTTTCTCCTTGGTAGAAACATGCTCCAAGATCACATCTTTACTATGCAATTTTTCCCTTAAGAAATGATACTTCAATTCAATATGCTTGGTTTGTGTGTGCAAAATAGGGTTCTTAGAAATATTTATGGCACTGGTATTGTCACATAAGATCTTTACAGGTTCTGTAAACTTCATCTTGAAACCTTCGAAAATGTGCCTCATACAGATAGCCTGGGTACAATTCATATAAGCAACAACATACTCAGCTTCAACAATAGACCGTGATATACAACTCTGCTTCTTGTTACTCCATGAAACAAGTCTTCCTCCCAGAAAGAATGCTCCACCGATTGTGCTTTTCCTATCATCAACATTACTTGCCCAATCTGCATCTGTATACACCTTCAAGTCAAAGTTTCCTTCATATGGATACCATAATCCATAGTCAACAGTGCCTTTCAAATATCTGAATATTCTCTTGGTTGCTATCACATGTGTTTCCTTAGGGTTCTTCTGAAATCTAGCAACTAGATCAACTGCATGAGCTATATCCGGTCTAATGTGAACAACATAGTGCAATTTTCCAATGATTGACCTGTACTCCTTTTCATCAATAGATGTGGCATCATCTTCCTTAGACAACTTACAACCTGTAACCATTGGTGTCCCAACTAGTTTACAATTACTCATTCCAAATGTATTTAATACCTCTTTCACATACTTAGACTGTGTAATAAAAATACCACTCTTCATTTGCTGTATTTGCAAACCTATGAATTTTTTTATCTCTCCCACTAGAGACATTTCAAACTCACTTTTCATTTCATTTGCAAAGTCATTGCTCATGTCATCATTGCCTCCAAATATGATATCATCCACAATCACTTCACTAACCAATATCTTATCTCCTTCAGATTTGAGATATATGTTGCTATCTGCACTGGTTCTCTGAAAACCTATCTTCATTAGGTGTGAATGAATCCTTTCATACCATGCTCTCGGTGCTTGCTTTAATCCATATAATGATTTTTACAACTTACATACCATGTCTTTCTCATCAGTTAAAGCATAACCATCTGGCTGCTCAATGTATACTTCTTCTTCCAATATCCCATTAAAAAATGCAAACTTCACATCCATTTGATATACTTTGAATCCCTTATGAGCTACAAAAGCCAATAAAGTTCTGACACCTTCAAGTCTAGCAACTGGTGCAAAAGTCTCACCATAATCTTCTCCTTCTTCTTGTGCATAACCTTTGCAAACCAATCGAGCTTTGTTTCAGACTACTACACCATCTTCATTCAACTTGTTCCTGAAAACCCACTCAGTACCTATCACATTTTTATTCATCGATCTGGGTACTAGGGTCCATGTATTATTCTTCTTAATTTGATCAAGCAGTGGAGATCATGCATAAATTCTCTATAATTCTTCTTCTGGTTAATACTCCAGCATCCTTATCTCCAATAATCTGGTTAGGATTGTGATTGATTCTCACATACCTTGGAATAACATGATCATTATCTTTAGGTTCATCTTCTTCATTATCATCATCTTCTTTTGAGTCTACCTGTTCCAGTTGAACTGGTACATCAACATTTACTTTACCGGTTTCAGGTTTCATAGGTTCTAGTTCCAAAAATAAAATGCAAGGATCTTCATCCTTTTTCTCCACATTGGTTTCCCCTGTGACTTCAAGATACTCATCCACTCGAACATGAACACTCTCAATGATTCTATGTGTCCGGTTGTTGTAACATTTGTAGGCTTTACTCTTGGTGGAATAACCAAGAAATATACCTTCATCACTTTTAGCCTCAAACTTACTAACATAGTCACCTCTCTTAATAAAACATTTGCTGCCAAATATCTTGAAATAACTAACATTAGGTGATCTACCATACCAGTATTCATAAGGAGTTTTATCCTTACCTCTTTTTACCAAAATATGGTTCATTGTGTAGACAACTGTGCTGAGAACTTCTCTCCAGAAAGTTTTTGGTACACCTCCTTGTATCAACATCGTCCTAGCAACTTCAACAACTAATCGATTGTTCCTCTGCAATACCATTCTACTGTGGTGTCCTCGATGCAGAAAGATGCCGTTTGATACCATTTTCTTCACAATATCTAGTGAATTCCTCAAAAGTAAATTCACCGCCTTGATAAGTCCTCAAACACTTTATCTTCTTACCACTCTCCTTTTTAGCTAAGGCCTTGAATGCCTTGAATTTACTAAATGCTTTTGTTTTATCCTTCAAGAATGTGATCCATATCATCCTTGAGCAATAATCAATGAAGATCATAAAATATCTGTCACATTGAATAATTTTAGTCCTTATTGGCCCACAAAGGTCTGTATGAACCAAATCTAACAGATGTTCCGCTGAAAAACACTTTCTCTTAAAAGTTGAGGATGTCATCTTTCCCAACTAACATTCCTTACATAGAGCATTAACCGGTTTGTCCAACTGAGGCAAACCTCTCACTATCTTGGAGTTACTCACTTTGACAATGTTATCAAAATTTAAATGACAAAATCTCCTATGCCAAAGCCAACAATCATCCACTTTAGCAATTAAAGAATTGATGACTTTAGGATTCAAGTGAAACAAGTTACCTTTAGTCTGCTTGCCAGTTGCAATCAATTCACCTTTGCTCCCATAGATTTTGCACATACCGTTCTTAAACTCCAATGGGTATCCTCTGTCATTGAGTTGAGAAACACTCAAAAGATTGTGCTTTAGACCTTCAACCCAGTAGACATCATCTGCACTACTCTTTCCATTAAGAGAAATAGTTCCCTTATCTTTAACCATGCAGGGTGATTCATTACCAAATCTTACAACTCCGCCATCAAATTCCTTCAAAGAAAGAAATTTGCTCCGGTCATCGATCATGTGTTGTGAACAACCACTATCAATAATCCAATCATCAGAATTATCCATGCAAGAAACTAAAGCTTTCTGATCAGATGTCTCCTCTTTAATGGCTAGAAAGACAATGTCTTCATTAGCATCACCTTCAGATTCCTCATCAGTGATACCACCATCAACTGCAATAAGACAATCTCTTTTTCCTTTTCCCTTGTACTTCTTGAACTTCTCTCGCTTGTGCTCATTATCACCATTAGGACAGTTAGCTGCAATGTGTCCAATCTTGTTGCATGCAAAACATTTCAATGGTAATTTACCTCTGTATTTACCAGTACCTCTGGGAAATTGCTTGGCCAATAATGCTTCAAGCTCAATCAAACTGTCTTCATCGTCAATTTCTCTTTTGGTTCTAGATTCATGACTGTGACTAACATCTTTACTTTTCCTCATAGATGGGTTAGAAACTGAAGCTCTAAATTCTGATTCAAATTTATGAATACTACCATCATAACCATTTAATTGAAAAGAAATAAGCTTACCAATGATGGAGTGAAGGGTTCCTTTGGTTTTGTCAATTGACTTTAGCTCCTAAATGGCTGCAACTTAGATAGCGTAGACCGGTAGCAGGGTTCTCAACACATTACTAACCACTATGGTATCTTCCACTTTACCACCATCACTCTTGATCTCTCCAACTATCTCTTTTATCCTATGACCATATTGTTGGATATTCTCACCTTTAGCCATCCGCATGTCATCAAACTTTCCTCTTAGACTCTCTTCCTTGGCAATCTTCACATGTTCATCACCACTATAAATCTCTTCAAGTTTCTTCCATACCTCATGTGCAATCTCCAAACCATGAACATCAACATATTTTGCATTAGACAAAGAACTAATAATAGCCTCCAGTGCTTGATTGTTTTCTTGTTTCTCTTTGATCTGATCATCAGTCATAATCCCACTAGGTCCAACATATTGAGTATTAACATGTTCCTAGTATTGATTTCCAAGACTCTTGATATAAATTTTCATTCTATCACTCCATATTTTGTAGTTCTCTCTGTTAAATTTCAGACCTTCCTTTTTCATCATGTTCAACAAGATCTTTCCCTCAAGTTGTTAGGTTTAGACCTTAGAGGACCCAAGAAGAGCTCTGATACCAATCGATGGTATGATGAAAGAATAAGGATCCAATCAACTACTGAGAGGGGCGGGGGGGGGGGGGGGGGGGGGGTGAATTAGTAGATAGAAAAAATGATATAAACTTTCACCTAACTCTATAACAACCTCTCACAATAAACTTTAAACTGACAAGTTAAACCACTAAACTATAAATGCAATATCATTGTCAGAATAAACTGTCAAGTTAAACCAGTTGACTGTTACAATAGATAACAGTAAACAACTTGAAACTCACAAACATCCAAATACATTTACTTTACATAAGTAAAACCTCATTTCATATTTCCACCTGTTAACATAACTTATGAAAGTGGATTAAGTAGTTAAGCAATTCAACCATAGAAAATATAACCACAAAAACATTCACTACTTGACACAATATTTTTTACGTGGAAACCCAAATGGGAAAAACCATGGTGAGATGAGACTCACAAGATAACTATCTAAACTCTTCTGAAGGTCGCCCTGTTAGGAACCAAGCTTGTTAAAACTTTTACAAAAAGTCCTGTTAAGAACAAATCCTATTAGGGACCACCCGGTTAAGGGATTGACTATAATGCCTTGTTAGAAGCAATACCCCGTGAGGAGTAACTTCGGTAGAGGATTTGAAATCTAAGCTAATGGACCACTTGGTTAGAGGATTTGAATAACACTAAGCTTGTTTTTGATTAAGGAAAATCAGGTTTTAAGGGACCCAAAACCCGCTTACAATACAAAGGATAGCATGAAAGAAACTAGAGAAGACAAGACTGAAACAAAAAAGCTACAAAAAAACCAACAGAAAAACCAGCAGCTAGGAAAAAAGGACAACACAAAGCCAGCGAGAAAATGGCAACCAAAAACTAGCATTACATATCAAATAAAAACTTTTATGGACTCCTCTGCATTCTTAACCAACAACATCATGGCCTTAGTGGCTTCTCTTAGATCTTTGTTCTCCTGCTTCAGCTGAATGTCTTTCGTCTTTATCTCCAAATCACTGGTCGTCTGCCTGGTCCTTCCACAAGAGATTTGAGGAGTAGATCTGGAGGTCGACATATCATCAATGATTACCATATCCTTATTCTGATGTTTCCTCTCTAAGTAATCCACCAAGGCATTCACATTTTGAGACGAGATCCTCAAGACCTTAAGACCTCAAGATTGTGATTTATAAAATTCTTCAACGTCTTCTCAGTTTTAGCAACCCGATTGATGGTGATTTCATTATCAGCCTCAGTCTTTTCTTTGACAATTCTAATCACATCTTCCAGATGTTTCAAATCACCTCTTATAAGTTCTTTTTTTGACCAATCTTGTATTTCAATTTCATCCTCTGCTTCACTGGTTTCCACCTCTGCACTCTTTTTCCCCGAATTGGTATCCTTGATCAATATGTGAATCTTATACTCCAGGTCTCTTTGTTTGCTCTATATGTTGGTAATATTTTCAATAACCCACTTCTAAAAATTGAAAGACTCCAGCGTGCAATTTCGAGTGGCATTCAAAATGGTGTTCGCCGTATCCCTTCCCTGCTCAGAGCTCACAGATTTAGGGTTAGCTTCGTCCATGGAATTCTGGGCAACATTCCTACTATCCGATACCATTAGGGTTAGAATCAGGGTTAAAAGTATAAGCATCTCTTTTCCCTTCCTCCTCTTCTCCAACATCCTTTTTCTTCTCACTCTCCACTTCAGTATCAGCCTCCTTCCCCTGTTCCTCCTCCATACTATCATCCACATCCGTGTCCACTTTATCAATGTCAGCCCTCCCTTTTTTATGGATAGGAACATTAGACAAATCATCTTCAGACTCAGAGTCATTACGAGACTATGAAATATGAGCATTTGTCACCAGATTATCATCCTTGCTAACCCTAGCTTTTTTCTTCAGGTGTTCATAAATGAGCAGAATAAGCCCTTGATGGGCTATGGGGTATGATTTGGGCTTTTTGGCATGGTCAGCCAAGCTCTCATTCAGGGAGGATGCTAAGTAAAAGGGTAGAGAAATCTTAACCCCATGGCAGAAATGATTAAGGATAGCAAAATGATAATTGTAAACTTTAGTAAATCTACCATCAACAGTTGAGAATTCCATCAAAACCCTTAGCATCTTCTGCCAAAAAGACTTTACCCGATGAGGGAGGTAGTAAGAAACATTGTCTTTCTTGGCAAACCTAGCCTTCTCATCATCAGTTTTCAGGAAATTTTTAATTGCTCCAGTGGCAAACTTTCGGTCTCTGTAGAACTTTGTGCCCTCCTTCTGTAATCCCGTGACCTCCGCAACCAAATCCTCATCAATTTTCCAGGTCTCCCCCCAAAAAGTAACTTTGTTGTTGTTCCAACCCTTAACAAAGCTTTGAGACACCAATTTTTTGCTACCATGCAACTTTTCCATATAGTTTGTGAATCCATGTCTATGGAGCCTCCTCCACACTTTCCGCTCACTTTTCCAATTCTCACAACCAGAGGGCTCATTCCGGTTTAGGTTACCTCCCATGTTGAAAAGCAGGTCGAAGTCTTCAATAATATATCTCACAAATTGCAGACCAAGACTTAAACACAGGCTCTTGAGCAAAATACTGGGTTCACAAAACAGAGTACCTCCCGTGATTTTAGAAAAGTAAATAATAATGGCCGCAAAGATCTAGCACTTATTATTATAAACCCTGTCACACCATTGATCATAAAAATGATGCCTAAAAATAATCATTAACTGACATTTCGCATACCCCCAATCTCTATCTTTGATTTCCGAACCCCAAGACGTAATCATGATTTTAACTCGAACCATTAATACGATGAAATGATAATTGCTCCCAAACATCTCTTTTACATTGGGCTTCACCGATATATTTTGCATCCACCTCTAAATAGACCCCCTCATTAGCTAAAAGGTCCACAACCTTATTGCCTTCCCTTAGAGTATGGGTTATGAGAATACTATGATAGTCATTTAATAACTTTTTAGCAATTTCAATAGTATTAGTTATATTCCAAGAGGAAGAACTAGTACCTTTAAGAGCCCGAATGATATTGAGGGAATCCCCTTCCAACCATACTTTTTTAAATTTGAAACCCTGAGCAAGATGGAGGCATTTCAACATAGCCTGAGCTTCAGCAACATGATTATTTTGAACTCCAAAGGGAGAAGCAATAGCAACAATGTAGACACCTTGAGAATTTGTGATGACTCCTCCCCCTCCAGACTTCCCAGGGTTGCCTTTAGTAGCCCCATCAAAATTCACCTTGTCCCAGTCATAATCGGGAAATATCCAAACAACATTTTCTCTCCTAGTCTTATTGTTAGATTTGCAAACTTTGTGAATCAAATTCGATTCAGTAAGGATGCCTTTCTCAATATCATTCATGTCAGCAAAAAACCATTTCTTGTTGTTTCTGTGAGGAATATTTATGATTTCTTTTATAGCCCTGCAAATTTTTTCAAAGACCACCTGAGATGTGCACTTAGCTTCCCTAAAGATTATGTTATTTCTCTCTTTCTAGATATACTAGCAAGTCATGGGAAGGATCAAGGACCAGAGGTTCTTGATAAGAGGAAATTTGGTGGGAAAGGTCCATTGCCAAATAGTTTCCTTGAGACTGTTGTGCATAACCCAATCAACTTTCTAGTTCACCCAAAACTTACTCCAGATTTCCCAAGTGAAGGATCAATGGATGAACAGATGATCTACTACTCCTTCCTCTTTTTGATATAGCTCACACCTGTTAGGAAACATAAAACCTCTTCGGGCCAAGTTATCAATAGTAAGAATCCTATTATGAATAGCGAGCCAAAAAAACATGTTAACTTTAGGAATAAGAGTTCTATTCCAAACTTTACCCCATATTGGGTTGCTAGTCTGGGTAAATGTGTTTTTATAGGCTGAGGCAATAGTGAAGTTACCCCTAGGATTACTCTTCCAGAGGAACACATCATCAAAATCTTTATTAACAGAAAAGGACAACAGATCCTACTGAAGCAACGAAAACCCAACATAAATAGCATCAAGCCTTACCCATCTATTCTCCTTCCAGTAGTTAAAAACTATAGACCCAAACCTTCTTTTACATTCATCAATGAATTGACTGTAGTCTTGATTAAAGAGAGGTTCATCTTTAATCCAAGGATCCTCCCAGAACCTGATTTTGTCACCTTTGCCAAGGACCCATCCAACTCTAGCTTTGGAAACTTTTATGGATTTGATAATACTATTCCATATGAAAGACCCAACAGGGATGTCTTCAGAGTAGAGGAGAGACTGGAGAGGTTGATCATGAATATATTTATCAAACCAAACCCGGTTCCAATCTTTCTTAATGCCAAAAGCCCTCCATAACTGTTTAGCAAGCAAAGCTTTATTAAAGGTTTTGAGAGCTTTAATACGTAGACCTCCCTTTCTCTTTGGCTTACACACTTTGTCCCAAGCAACCAAGGCAATCCTTTTTTTTCTTCTACCCCTGACCAAAGAAATCTTTTCTGGATCCTCTCTAAAGCTTCAACAAATTTAGCCGGAATACCAAATAGACTAAGAGCATAGACAGGGAGATTCTGAAGAGTATCTTGAAGGAGCTGCAACTTTCCTGCTTGAGATAACATGGATCCTTTCCAACCAGCTGGTTTTTTGTTGAGTTTGTCAATTAACAAATTCCAGAACGAGTTTGGAGGAACTAATCCCAAAGGGAGACCCAAATAAGTGGAGGGGAGAATTTCCACCTTGCACCCAATGATATTAGAAATTCTTTGCTGTCTTATGATAGGAATATTCATGAAATAGATAGTAGACTTGTCCCAATTGACTTGCTGGCCTGTCACCAATGAATATGAGCTAAGAGCACCTTTAAAGGCAGTAGCCTCCCCAACAGAGGAATATCCCATTAAGATTGTATCATCAACAAACTATTGGTGAGTACAAGACACATTAGCAGAAGAAGGTTGAAGACCTTTGATAGTTTTATTCACTTTCATTGTTTAGATCACTCTGCTCATACTCTCTGCCAAGATGGTAAATAGGATAGGAGATATGGGATCTCCTTGTCTGAGCCCTCTAGAAGATTTAAAGAATCTAGATGGAGACCCATTGATGAGAATTGAAAACATTGGGGTGGAGATCAACTCTTTGGTAACTTTGATTATCCTCTCATCAAATCCAAAGGCCTCCATAATTCTGAAAAGAGCTTGCCATTCCACTCTATCATATGCTTTAGCCAGATCCAACTTTATCAGAAATCCTTCTTTATTGGCAGCATTAAGAGAATGAATATTCTCATGCACAAGGATGATAGAATCCAAAATCCACCTACCACGGACAAATCCTTTTTGCTCCTCTGAGATGATAAAAGGGAGGACAGCCAAAAGTCTGGAAGTCATAACTTTAGAAATGATCTTATAAAAGGAATTACATAGACTTATTGGCCTGAATTTTCCCATGGAATCCGTCCCAGCCACCTTAGGAATTAAGGCAATAAAAGTAGAGTTTATTTCCTTAAGGATTCTTCATGATCCAAAAAATTCTTTAACAACATTGACCGTGTCTTTTCCCACAATATGCCAAAATTCCTGAAAAAAGAACATGGGGAAGCCATCAGGTCCCAGAGCCTTATCCCCCTGAAAGGACAAGACCGCTTTTTTAATTTCCTCAGCAAAGGGGATAGTAGAAAGGGCCTTATTCTGGCAAGGTTCAATAATCTTGGGGATGTTGTCAACCAGATCCTGTTGATAGCTCAATGACGAACGAATAGTACCAAACTGGTACTGAGAGGGGGGGGGGTGTGAATCAGTACAAAAAAAATACAAATCTAAACTGGTTTAGCAACAATTACTCTAAGTGACTGGCAAACAGTGACACCGGTTTGAAACAGAGTGCAACCGGTAAAACTCAAAACAACTAAAACAATCATAAACAGGTTACTCACTGAGTTTTCCACTTAACTCAAAAATACACTACCATTTCACCCTTATGTATGAATAGGTAATCTATCATCATATCTTCACAATAGCTAGTTCAACATGTTTTATTGACAGGCATAAAACACAGAACCATCATATGCTTAACATGCAATAACAAAGCATCACAAGATAAAAGCATCACATATGACACACATATTTTTCACGTGGAAACCCAATTGGGAAAAACCACGGTGGGGATGAATACCCACAAGCTTGTTGTTGAACTCTTTGGAAGTCCGCTCTGTTAGAAGCCTTGTCTGGTTAAAGACATTACAAAAGGTTTTGCTAGGAACCGATCCTGTTAGAGATCACCCGGTTAAGGGATGGCTACAATACTCGGTTAAGGGTTAAACCCTGTAAAGGGTACCTTGTTAGAGGATTTCAAGAACTCAATAGCTAAAGGATTTCTAGAGCTCACTAGCTTTCCAGATCTCAATAACTTTGAGTTACCCTGTTAAGGGATTTACAGCAAGCCGGTTAAGGCTACCCTGTTAGGGGATTTTCCAACTGTTGAGGTGGTTAGAGATCAATAGGTATTACAATGATCTGGTAACAACACTCAATGCCAATGCAGATCCGCTTAAGCTCCTCTTCACCTTTTGCACTTACACTCTGCAGGTATCACTTCTCTCCTCTGGTTTGGCAAGGATCTCGTATCCCTTCTCTTGGATACTCACACACAGCTTTTGCCAAAAACCTCTGAAAGAATCACAACATCGACCTTATAGGACAACAGATAGGTCGGTAGCATAAACCATAAACCCTAGACTTGTTAGGTTAAGGAATTCAAACAGTTCAATCATGACCGTTGATCATACTGTATTAAATGCAGTAGATCTTGAATAAATCTCAAAACATTTTCCATTGTTTATTATCCACCGATTTCATGGCAACTGATAATCCATCACGCGTTTTCACCGTTTACAAACTTCGCACATTCCCGAGGTAGATAGGGATAGTCTTCTTCATGCAAGATCCTTCATGCGCATAAGGCTGATGTGGCAACATGATCTGTTCTTTGTTATACTGCTTACTCATTACACAAAGATCATCGGTTGAGCCATACAGGCTTGAAGCACTTCAACCGGAAACCCTGAAGTTGAGACTACCAACCGGTAGTCATACAACACTTCCACGTGCCGGTTCCCATAACCATATGCCGGTTCACCTTGAACAAGCACACCGCTTCACTTTGGCACAAATGCCGGTTCGCAGTGTTATACCGGTTCTCACATATGCCAGTTCATACCTCTTCAACATATTGACATCAATGACAACATACAATGTCATTATGTCCACATACCGGTTCACATAATGCCAACAATCTCCCCCTTGGCATTGATGGCAATATACAAAGATATCTCTCCGCTTTACATCTTCTCCCCCTCTGACAACAATGCCAAAGTGGAGGCACAAGCTTCTCGGTTCCATTATGTTGCTCCCCTTGAGGAGTAGCATCCTTCAACACACCAGTCCTGAAGAAAGATTTGACTATGCAATACATGTCTGATGTGGAGAATATACCTTTAGTTCACCTCTTGAAGGGGCAGTACCCCTAATTCACCTCTTAAGTGTGTAAATGTAGTCTTTGGAAGAGGCTTGGTGAATATGTCTACTAACTGCTCCTTACTGGACACATGCTCTAGTGCAATCTCTTTGTTCCAAACCTTTTCCCTTAAGAAATGATATTTAAGCTCAAAGTGCTTGGTTCTAGAATGTAAAACCAGATTCTTTGAAATATTGATAGCACTTGTGTTATCATAGAATATACTTACCGGTTCAGGTACAAGGATTTTGAAGCCTTTCAGTACATGCTTCATCAAAATTGTCTGAGTGCAGTTCATGAAAGCTGCAACATACTCCGCTTCCATTGTAGACTGAGAGATACAACTCTGCTTTTTACTCATCCAAGAGACCAGTCTACCCCCAAGGAAGAACGCACCATCGGTTGTGCTCTTCCGGTCATCTACATTACCCACCCAATCAGCATCTGTGAACACTTTCAAGTTGAAGTCCTTGCTATATGGATACCACAATCCATAGTCAGCACTCCCCTCCAGATACCTAAGAATCCACTTGACTGCAACCAAGTGGGATTCTCTTGGACTTTTCTGGAGCCTTGCAGTAATGCCAACTGCATGTGCAATATCCGGTTTTCTATGCACTACATAATGCAACTTAGCAATCATTGATCGGTATTCCTTCTCATCAACCAATGTAGAGTCATCCTCTTCGGATAGTTTACAACCGGTCACCATTGGTGTACCAACAGGTTTGCTATCTTCCATGCCAAAGGTCTTCAACACCTCTTTGACATATTGGACTGAGTGATAAAGACTCCATCCTTCATCTGTTGAATCTGTAGTCCAATGAAGAACTTAATCTCCCCTATGAGTGACATCTCAAACTCTTCCTTCATCTCATCAGCAAACTCATGACACATCTTGTCATCACCACCAAAGATAATGTCATCAACAAATACCTCACAGATCAGGATCCGATCTCCTTCAAACTTCAAGTAGATATTGCTATCTTCACTTGTTCTCTCAAATCCAATCTTCACAAGATGGGAATGTAGGCGCTCATACCATGCCCTAGGTGCTTGCTTTAGACCATATAAGGCTTTATGTAGCCTACATACCATGTCACTGTCTTTAGATAGGGCAAACCCATCTGGTTGCTCAATATACACCTCTTCTTCAAGTACACCATTTAGGAATGCGGATTTTACATCCATTTGATATACTTTGAAGCCTTTAAAAGCTGCATATGCAAGAAGCATACTAACTCCTTCCAATTTGGCTACAGGAGCAAATGTTTCTCCATAGTCTTCTCCTTCTTCTTGAGCATATCCTTTGCACACCAATCTGGCTTTGTTCCTAATCACTGTGCCATCCTCATTCAGCTTGTTTCTGAACACCCATTTGGTGCCAATGACATTTTTATGCTCTGGTTTGGGCACCACGGACCATGTACCATTTTTCTCTATCTGGTCAAGTTCCTCTTCCATTGCTTTGATCCAGTCTTCATCTTTATGAGCCTCTTTGAATGATTTAGGCTCAAATTCAGAGATCATACATGAGTTTTTTCCAATCTTTCTTCTTGTAAGGATTACTGCATCCTTATCTCCTATGATCTGCTTAGGATCATGATTCAGCTTGACATACTGAGGAATGGTCTTGACTGGTTCTTCTTGCTTTTCCTCTTCATCCTCATCTTCATCAGTATCAACATTCATTGATTCAGGAACACTGTTACTGGTACTTGGTTGACTGACAATCGGTTCTCAGGATGGTTGCAACCGGTTCATTTATAGCTTGCTCACTACCAGTTTCCTCAGTTTTCTCAGAGGATTCATCAACTCTTACATTGATACTTTCCATAATTCTCTGAGTCCTATTGTTGTAACATTTGAGAGCTTTACTCTTGGTGGAATATCCTAAGAATATTCCCTCATCGTATTTAGCTTCAAATTTGCCCTGATGTTCACTCCTCTTGATGTAACATTTGCTACCAAATACCCTAAAGTAGCTAACCACAGGTGTCTTACCGGTCCAATACTCATAAGGAGTTTTGTCCTTACCTTTCTTGATGAGTACCCGGTTCATTGTGTAGACTGCATTGCTCATCGCTTCTCTCCAAAAGGTGTGTGCTACCTTTCCTTGAATCAACATGGTTCTAGTTGCTTCAACCACAATCTGGTTATTCCTTTCTACTAGGCCATTATGCTATGGAGTCTGGGGGGCAGACAATTGTCTCTTGATGTCAAATTCTTCACAATACTTGTTGAATTCACCGGAAGTGAATTCCCCTCCTTGATCAGTTCTCAGACACTTGATCCTTTTACTGTTTTCCTTCTCCACTAACGCTCTGAAAGCTTTAAACTTTACAAAGGCTTCAGACTTGTCTTTCAAGAATGTGACCCACATCATTCTTGAACAGTCATCAGTGAGAATCATGAAGTACCTATCACCCTGCACACTCCTAGTTTTCATAAGACCACACAAATCAGTATGCACAAGATCAAACAAGTTGTCAGCAGTGAAAGATTTACCTTTAAAGGTTGAGGAAGACATTTTCCCCAATTGACATTCTCTACACAAGGTATTATCCGGTTTGCTTAGCACTGACAATCCTCTAACTGCCTTGATCTTACTGGCCTTTACAATGTTATCAAAGTTCACATGGCAGAGTCTCTTATGCCATATCCAGCTATCATCAAATTTGGCCATAAGACATGTGCTTATATTTGCATTCAGCTGAAATAGATTACCTTTGGTCTGCATGCCGGTGGCCACCAATTCACCATCTTTTCCCTTGATTCTGCAAACTCCATTCTTGAATTCCAAAGTGAGGCTATTATCATTCAGCTGGGCAACACTCAGAAGGTTGTGTCTGAGACCATCAACCCAGTACACAGTGTCAGCACTACTCTTTCCATTCAGAGAGATGGACCCTCTACCTTTGACCATGCATGGTGCATCATTGCCAAAGCGAACCACACCACTATCATACTCCTCCAAGGATAGAAACTTGCTTTGGTCACCAGTCATATGGTGAGAACAACCACTGTCAATGATCCACTCATTGGAATTATCAAACCGAGAGACAAGAGCCTTCTTGTTTGACATATCTTCTTTGATAGAAAAAAACACAATATCTTCATTTTCTTCATCCTCTGATTCTTCATCTGTGACACCTTCATCAACTGCCACAAAACAATTTCTCCGGTTTCCTCCTTTGAATTTCCTGAACCTTTCTTGTTTGTCCTTGATATCGCCATTAGGACAGTTTATAGCAATATGTCCTATCCGATTACAAGAAAAGCATTTCAAAGGTAGCTTACCTTTGTATTTACCAGTTCCTTTAGGATGCTTCCTGGCAAGTAGAGCTTCAAATTCCATCAGAAACTCCTCATCATCCATTACTCTGCTCTGTCTTGGTTCACCACTAGTGCTTGCTTCTTTTCCTTTCCTGGATGGTACATCAGAAGCTCTAAAAGTTGATTCAATCTTTTGAACACTGCCATCAAAACTATTTAGCTCATAGGCTGTCAACTTTGCTATGATGGAGTCCAAGGATACCTTAGTCTTGTCTATTGATCTCAGCTACTGAATAGCAGCAACCCGTATTGCATAGACCGGCAATAGGGATCTCAGAACTTTGCTTACCACAGTGGAGTCTTCTATTTTACCACCTACACTCTTAATTTCTCCAACAACTATTTTGATTCTTATTCCATACTGCTGAATGGTCTCACCTTCAACCATCCGCATATCTTCAAACTTCCCTCTCAGGCTTTCTTCCTTAGCCTGTTTTACATGTTCATCACCACCATAGATATTTTCAAGAGCATCCCATACCTCTTTGGGATTTACCTTGTCCTGAACATCAATAAAGTCAATGTCAGATAGACTACTAATGAGAGCTTCCATGACTTGCCCATTTTCTTGTATCTCTCTCTTTTGGTCATTGGTGAGAGTACTAGTAGGGACAACATAGACGTTCTCAACATAACTCCAGTGTTGAGCACCCATGCTTTTGATGAATATCTTCATCCTATCTTTCGATATACTAAAATTTTCCCTGTTAAACTTTGGACCTTCCCTCTTCATCATTTGACTGGGATCTTTACCTCAAGCGGTTAAGCTTATAATACAAAGGACCTGGAGGATGCTCTGATACCAGTTGATAACTCAATGATGAATGAATAGTACCAAACCGGTACTGAGAGGGGGGGTGAATCAGTACAGACAAAATGCAGACCTAAACCGGTTCAACAGCAATTACTCTAAATGACTAGCAAATAGTGACACCGATTTGAAACAGAGTGCAACCGGTAAAACTCAGAACAACTAAAACAATCATAAACCGGTTACTCACTGAGTTTTCCACTTAACTCAAAACTACACTACCATTTCACCCTTATGTATGAACAAGTAATCTATTATCATATCTTCACAATAGCTAGTTCAACATGTTTTATTGACAGGCATAAAACACAGAACCATCATATGCTTAACAGGCAATAACAAAGCATCACAAGATAAAAGCATCACATATGACACACATATTTTTCATGTTGAAACCCAACTGGGAAAAACCACGGTGGGGATTAATACCCACAAGCTTGTTGTTGAACTCTTTGGAAGTCCACTTTGTTAGAAGCCTTGTCCGGTTAAAGACATTACAAAAGGTTTTGCTAGGAACCGATCCTGTTAGAGATCACCTGGTTAAGGGATGGTTACAATACCTGGTTAAGGGTTAAACCCTATTAAGGGTACCTTGTTAGAGGATTTCAAGAACTCAATAGCTAAAGGATTTCCAGAGCTCACTAGCTTTCCAGATCTCAATAACTTTGAGTTACCCTGTTAAGGGATTTACAACAAGCCGGTTAAGGCTACCCTGTTAGGGGATTTTCCAACTGTTGAGGTGGTTAGAGATCAACAAGTATTACAATGATCTGGTAACAACACTCAATGCCAATGCAGATCCGCTTAAGCTCCTCTTCGCCTTCTGCACTTACACTCTGCAGGTATCACTTCTCTCCTCTGGTCTGGCAAGGATCTCGTATCCCTTCTCATGGATACTCACACACAACTTTTGCCAACAACCTCTGAAAGAATCACAATATCGACCTTATAGGACAACAGACAGGTCGGTAGCATAAACCCTAAACCCTAGACCTGTTAGGTTAAGGAATTCAAACAATTCAATCCTGACCGTTGATCATACTGTATTAAATGCAGCAGATCTTGAATAAATCTCAAAACATTTTCCATCGTTTATTATCCACTGATTTCATGGCGGCTGATAATCCATCACGCGTTTTCACCGTTTACAAACTTCACACATTCTTGAGGTAGATAGGGATAGTCTTCTTCATGCAAGATCCTTCACGTGCACAAGGTTGACGTGGCAACATGACTGTTGTTTGTTATACTGCTTACTCATTACACAAAGATCACCGGTTGAGCCATACAAGCTTGAAGTACTTCAATTGGAAACCTTGAAGTTGAGACTACCAACCGGTAGTCATACAACGCTTCCATGTGCTGGTTCCTATAACCATATGCTGGTTCACCTTGAACAAGCACACCGCTTCACTTTGGCACAAATGCCGGTTCATAGTGTTATACCGGTTCTCACATATGCCAATTCATACCTCTTCAACATATTGACATCAATGACAACATACAATATCATTATGTCCACATACCGGTTCACATAATGCCAACACCTGTTGCTTAGCAAATTCAATCTCCTTACTACTTGTGAAGAGCTGAGAGAAGAAACTAACAACTTCATCCCCGATGCCATCATCCTTAAGAAGAATTTTGTCCTCAACAATTAATTTGGATATTCTATTCGCAGCTTTATGTTTCATAGAAGTAATGTGAATTTTTTTAGTATTTCTATCCCCAGCTTCCAGCCAAATAGCCTTGGATCTCTGTCTCCAATAGATTTCCTCCCTAGACATAATGTTGTGAAGTTTGACTTAAATATCATCTTCCTTAGCCTTGGGATACTTTTTATAGCCATCTTTCTTTATAGAGTTTTGGATCTGTTCTAATTCCTCCTTCAACTTTTTTTTTTGATTCAAAAATATCACCAAAAACCTTCTTATTCCAGATCTTAATGTTATCTTTGATGTTTCTAAGTTTTTTAGCAACTTTGTACATGGCTGTTCCATCCACATCAATATTCCACCAATTGGCAATGAATTTTTTCAAAGAGGGGTGAGAAATCCACATTTTCTCAAACTGGAAAGGGAAACACTGTTTACTCTTAATAGACTCAACAACAAAAGAAATGGGATAATAATCCAAGCCAATTCTATTGGCAACTGACAGGGAACATCTATGAGAAAGGATCCAGTCATAAGTAATAAGGGATATGTCAAGCCTTACCTGAATGAGGTCTTCTCCATCCCTGCGATTGGACCAGGTGTAAGAAGCTCCAGTGATATCAGTATCAATAAGAGCATTGACATTGATGAAGTCCATCAAATCAGTTCTGCTATCCAGTTGCGCTTGAGTTCCTCCAAATTTTTCAGTTCCTTGCAGTGGAGTATTGAAATCTCCCATCAACAGCCAGCTGTCCTGAGAGAAAGAGCTTCTTTTCAACTGGATTTTATCCCAAAATTTACTCCAGGCAGCTTTGGAATTAGGGGCATAGATATTTGTAACCACCCATTCCTTTCCTTCAGTGATGTTTTTAACTTTCATAGATATAATATTACCATCTTCATCAATCATATTTCCTAAAATAGTTTTCTTGTTCCAAAAAATAGCCACCCCACCTGAGGCCCCATTCGAGCTACTACCACAGACTCCTCTATTTTTAAAGAAATTTAAATTCTCAACTTTCTCCTTACTCATTTTGGTTTCTTGCACAAGGATAATATCCGGCTTATGATCTCTAATGAGATTCCGTAATATATCCTGTTTATTGAGACCATTTAGGCCTCAAATGTTCCGGGAAATTACCTTCATTTGGAAACCTGGGAGCAGGATTCCTGTATAGTTCGTTGCCTTCCATCAGCTATGTTTTGCTTACTCTCCTGGTCCCTATGCCATTTCATGGGTTTACGTCGCTGTGGATATTTGGAAAGACCAATATCTACCTTGGATCTGGTCCTAGTTTTCACCCCATTAGGGCATCCTGCCTTCTTATTTTTCTTTTTTCCATTCCTTGTTATTTCTTCCTCATTTTCATCTCTGAGATCAGCTTGCATGTTATTCCACAGTTCTCCTCTTTTCTGGGATGAAGTGGGCGTGTCAACTCCAATATTCTGGAATAAAGAGTTTAGGTTAACCTTAGGCGATCCGAACTTGTTCTTCCTTCCAGAATTAACTTCAGGTCCTTCAAAATCATTTGGGAAATCTTTATCACTTTTCATGACTGAAACTTGAAGGGCCTCATGTTGGGATTCAATTATATCATCAATCTCACCTTCTTCAAGGATCTCTTCAATGATTACATTCTCTTCCTCCCGAGTTTGTAAGACTTCAAAAATATTGACTGTTTTGATCTCAAATCCACTAATTTCATCCTTTTTATCTTCCTTCAAAAGGGAAACCTTAAGAGGGTTAGCTTTTCTATCATCTTCTAATAAGTCTTTTAGGTTAGCAGGAATTCCGCTTCCTCCTTCCACTCTACTATCTTCCTTATATTATTCTTTTCTTTCCATACCTGTTTATGAGGATTATTAACCTTCATAGGTTTTTTGGGGTTTTTAGGGCAAGCCTTAGCCCAGTGTCCAACTTTCTTACAGGAAAAGCACACAAAGGGGAGGGACTCAAACTCTATTGTCTGTTCCCATAACCCAAGTTTTGAATTTATATCAATAGAACTAGGAAGATCCATCTTCTGCGAAATATCGACACAAATTCTCGCATAAACCGGTCTCTTTCGAGCTGCAGCCATTAGATCTATCACAACAAGCTCCCCAAAGGAATTTGCTATACTTGAAAAAAACATCCTCAACCCAGAATTCAAGCGGCAAGCCGGGCAACCTTACCCAGACCAGAGCAGATTCAAAGAAGGAATCATTGAGTTCCATATTTGGAGACCATTTTCTCAGGGATAGGGAAGATTTACAAAACATCCATGGTCCACCGCTTAATGTTGCTTCCAGATCTTCCCCACAAGAAAAGGAAATAACAAAAAAACCCCTTGACAGGGTTGAAACATCAACCTGACCTTTCAGCCTCCATTTTCTCTTAACAAATGATCTAACATCCTCAATATTGGGTCGTGGTCCAACAAACTTTCCCACTAGAGAGAAGGCCATTAAATAAATGCTATGATCAATAACCAAATCTGGAACAACAATAGCTAGTTTACCCATTTTTCTATCAGAGATGTCTTCCACAAAGGGGAAGGATGATTTTCCAGTAGGTTTGTTTGCAAAAAGACTGCTCTAGGGTTTGAGAGCCTTCACCTCTGTAGTCTTTTCTAGGTCATCTTTCACGCCCCGGGGACTCGATTTTAGAGAATTTTTCATCTGTTTACGGTCAGGAGGAGGGTCTTGATGCCGTGGGTCCCCATCCGGTCTCCCATCCTCATCATCCATCGCTTGTCCTTAGCTGCAGAGGCAGCAGAACCAGAGGAACCAACCTTGCTATTCCCTCCATTTCCAGAATTCAAATTTCCCTCTGCTTACACTATTCCCTCCATTTCCACAATAATAACACTAAGTTTGTTAGAGCTTACCCAGTAAGGGGATTTTAATTGCTGTAATTGTTAGAAAACAACAACGGTTTGCTGATCTATTTGAATAGTACTACACTTGCTTGTTCAAATCCTTTTCATGCTCCTATCTGCCTTTACACAAACTGCAGATACATCATCCAGTTTGGAAACCACACACTCAACTGAAACTTTGCCAACTTAGTAAACAAAACAACTCATCGAACTTATAAACAAATCAATTAGGTCGGTGACACAACAAAAACCTAATTCTCTCATAGAGATTACAAACAAGTCGATTCAGGTATGACCGTTGGATTACATAACAATCTCTGCACATCATTCAAGAAAGCCTCGATCGCTCCTTGATCACTGCTTCATCGAACTTAGTAACTCATCACGCGTTTTGCATTACATGCAATATACTTGCTCATTCCCAAGATAAAAAAAACCATTAACTCAACGTGCCAAAAACACTTTGAAACTCTCCTCATACAATATGCATACGCGTCATAATCATTACCGCTCATCATTAGATCATAAACCAATATAACCAATTCACCAAACTTAATCGATTAGGGTTTATCAAATCAACAGGTAGGGTTTACCGGTTCAACTCTCCAATACTTGGCAATACCGGTTACAATTCCCTTCACTAGCTCTTCCTACCGGTTACGAAACAACATTATAAAAATATCATTACCGGTTAATTGACATCAATGACAACATAACAAATCATTAATGCAATCTTCATACAAATGCCAACACAGACCTCTCTAGGGGTCCAAATTAAAACAAGGGGATCATATCCTTCTTATACTAAGTTGGAAATTAATATCATATCCTTCATTATTACTTGTGGGGACTCTAATCATCCTCGTTGTGTTAGAATAATGTATGCTATATTCTCTTTATCAATTCTAGGCCTTCAACAATATATTTATTTCAATGTTTTATTGCCTAGAGCTATTCTAAATAGCCACAAAACATTGAAAGTTCACTTCCTTTCTATTGAATAAGCTTATAAGCTCTCTTTATTGCCCCTCCTTGTTTAAGAAGCACTAAAAGGCATTTTACACCATTGTGAAAACTCTGAAAGTTTATTTTATCATTGTTCCTAATTATAGGTAGCATCATAACATATAGGACTATAACATTGTTCTATACATTTGTGCTTATCAAAAGATGCTTACAATTTCTTAGATCAATTGGAAAATTTATTTTAGCTCATGAAAATTCATGGAAATTAATTAAATCTATATTGAACTTTATATAGTTACTTATGAAAGTGGATAATTTCTAAGTACTACCCTAAATTGGGTTGAAGATAGGCTAAAAAAATAAGAAAACAATTATTAGACTATAAAGGAACATTGTTAAGTGTGGAATACATACACAATCTTGTTAGTTTTGCTACATCCATACATTGGATGCAAAGAATTAGATTGAATTGAGTAGCTGAAGTGATTAAAAAATTGCACCAAGAGAGGATAAAATTCTGAACTAGAATACCGCAGAATGCACAAGAATTAGTGTGACAATTTTATCATTTCTACTAGAAAGGTGTTTGCAATTTCACCACTTTTGCTACGAGACATTTTCACAATCACTCTCCTTGACAAACTAATTGTAATTTATAATGTATTCATCATAATCATTATATTTTGACTATCAATTGCAATTAATGTTTTCGCCAAAATAAACAAAAATACAATTTTTTAAAGATCTTCTAAGACAATGCTCATATAACCCTAAACATTCAAACACTATTATATAAATTGTTCTAATCCTAAAAGGATATACCATAGGGTACAAACACTATATTCTGTTGAATAGCATGATTCCAAGATGCATACTTATAACCACCTTTCATTATATTAACTCAATGAAATGAATTTTTAGATCTTTGGGGTTGAATATTTTTACATATTATCTTCACTGATACGTCAAGACTCTCATACCCATCAAATTTTCTGTTGAACTCTTTAAAATTTATCATTATGAAAAGCTTTTTATCTTGGAATTTATGAGCTCTCATCATTCCAAAAACTGAGAAAACTTGTTATCATTCCGAAAACTAAGAGAAAATCATGTAAAATATGACAGTCAAGAAAAAAGATAAGGATTATGATATGAATACCCAGTTACAGTTAAAACGCACTATGAAAACCCTACGTGCTCGATAATGAGATAATGACAACTATCAAAATATCATTCACTTGATTGTATCTTGTATCAGAGTCAAGCCATCCATTCATTGAATACTGAAAAAGAAGAGAATTCTGGAGAGACTCAGATATACATTAACATATTTCATTAACTTGTTAACATTTGTCATGCGCATATACTTGTGGAAATTTACAGATGTTGAACACTAAAATATCTGTAAATATCTGGAAGAACTTAGTAACACATTACATCAATAAGAGAAAATAATAGGAGAAAGTGTGAAATATTACCCTAGCTCCTATTTTCAAATAAATTGGGTATGTTTTAATAGTCACAATACAGTTTATTCACGCCCATGGGTTAGAGTAGTTGGACCTAAGTCTCGGATTTGTTCTCTTCGATCCGGGTGCTGGACTGGAGCCGTGGGGATACCCTGATGATAACAAAAAAAGAAATACAGTTTACTCACCCTCTTCTAAATCTGTTCTTTTTTGGTTTTTCTTTCTTTATATGCTGAACTTTCCATGCCTACTACATCACCTAGTTACTTTGTCTTTCAGTACTTATCTTAAGTTTGAAATTAAATAATTAATCGTTTGGTTTTTATTTTTAACATCATTGATGTCTGATTAAATGTCTATTGAGAATAGAAAAATAATTACACAAGATAATACTAGATTACTTTTGAAAATCTTCTCAAAATATCATAGCAAGAAAATATGGCACCAATCAGTATATTACCAATTGAACATGGTTGCAAATGTAGTGAACATTTATTAGGTATGTCAAGTCTTCTTTGGGTAGTGAGCAACCCTTAGCAAGAACAACAGTATTGACTATATATGCGCAATATAATGTGAATTATTTTGGTATTTATCTTTTGAGAACAAGTTAAACCAATCTCTCAAACAATTTGGTTTTTCAATTGTACATATTGAAATGGTGGTTACTTATATAGACAAAACTTGAACAAAAGCACCAAGTTTATTACATGAAACCTTGTGTCCACTAAATCCATATGTCCCACTCTTCACCTTGTTATGGCTTAGGAACAACATGTTTCATTTTTTTAACACAGGGTAGGGGGGTCCCTTTCTTTTCTCTTCCCATGTCTCCTTTGTGTCTTTTTCTTCCTTGTTCCTTCCCTTTTTTGATTTTTTGTTTTCCTTTTTTAATTGTTTGTTTCCTTGGTTTGTTGAGTAAGCTGTTTTTGTTAGAATTTTGGACTTGGTCGTTCAAGAATATCTTTTGAGGTATTCCTAAAACCCCAATATGCGTTTGTCTAACTTTCAAAGTTGTTCATTCCAACCTTCTTGCTAAAACATCTCTGAAACTCTAATGTCGGTGATGTGATGTCACACCAACCTACCTCTTTGGATTGACATTAATGGAAACCTGCTCACTTGTGTGGCTTTTCCCTTTTGTTACCATTATATTTTATTTTCTTTTATCTTTAGTATTTTCCACTTTCTCTTATTTTCTAGCGATTTTCAAACCCCTTTTCTATGATTACTTACAATTATACGTTGATAAATCTATTGGTGGTTTAGTTTGTAAGTTGTAGCACGTGTCTATTTGCACACATTCATGGGCGAGAGATTGTGATTCATCGTTTTGAATTCTCACTTCTCATACCATGCCCTATTAGATGCAATGACAGTCCCAAAGACACTAAGAGGGGGGGGGGTGTGAATCAGTGTCTAACCGGTTTATGGAATATTTGAACTTATTTATAACTTTGCAACTTAAATTAATGTATCGGTAAACAAGCAATAGTGCAACAAATAGAAATAACAGAGAACATAAATGCACACCATAACACAAGATATTTTGGGGAGGAAACCCGGTGTGGGAAAAACCTCGGTGGGATTTGTGACCTACAATATTCACTCATTGGCCAATATGAATAAATATTACTTACAATAGGGGCCTGTACATGCAGGAAGGCCAACAACCTAGAGCTCACTACTCAAATAGGAGAGTCTCACTGACTACAAAATGGATAATTAAATCCAATACAATGTACTGCTCAAAATAGCATCTGCAATGCTTGATTCAGTTCCGGTTTAAGTCTTGTCATAAACCTTAACCAAAAGTCTTGCCAGTGAATGATATTCACTTACATAACCTATCTTCCTTATTACAAAATCCTTTCGCTATCTTCTACATAATATGCTTCTATTCCATGCCCTTACATTCTATTCCAAAAATGACTTATTAGATCTCATACATATATGAGTCTTTACAATACATCATGTTGGCTTACAAATAATTAATTATATTTACAATACAATTCACATAAACAAAACTTTGTCTCATGTCGGCTTGAGTGCCGGTATACTTCATTGTCCGTGTAATATGGATGCCGATGAATGTGCCTTTGTTGTGCTTGTCGGTGCCGATATATAGATGATGTCTGTGTAGCTGATGAACCTGTACAACCTATTACCAGTTGGTTTCCATTAATTACAACATCAACCATTCTCATTGAGTGTAGAATGCCAACATGCCCTTTGTTGTCAAAAGTTATGATTTTCTATTTTCTTGGTTTTCCTTAGTTTCATTTTTTAGGTGTTTGTTTGGTTCATAATGTGTTTCTTTTAGTCTATTATGTTTGTTCATTTGTGATATTTTAAAATTTTTTCTTTGATTTGTTTTTGTTAGTTTCAAGCTATTCATCACATGTCCTCTATCTTTTTGGTCATTTCTCTTCAAGAAACCCATTTGTTAGAGTCAAAAACCATTTTACCCTAATGATGTCTTGATGATATCATTAATTTATTGGGATTTTGGGGTTTTCCATCGTAGCATGCTTTCATTTTCATGTTTGAAACCTCGACAATAGTGCTTACAAAGAAGTAATTGGGCTTATTATATTTCTATACTTAGATAAGTTTAGATGTTGTCATAGTTTTAATGATCCTCTATTTAAGGCACTGAGTTGTAGTCCTCCCCACTTCCAATCTTGGGGATCATTTTGTTGGCATTTGATCATTTGATCTAAATCGGTAATTGTTTGTTTGCTTGATGCAACTGGTACATGTTTGATTAGATTTTTCTATGATGTCTATGTTGTATGTTGTCATTGATGGCAACTATTTTTTACAGTCATCTAAATCTTATAAGTCAACCGACAAGGCTTAATCGATAAGCAGAGATAGTTTTATCTGAACCGATATTTAGGACTTTAATCGATAAAAGACAGATAGCATTATATTCCGACAACCGGTATAGGAAATCTATGAAGAATGAGATGAATAGCGGTTTTACAACAGCAATGAAGGCTGGTAGATGAAGTTATGTTCATGATCGCATGTGCAGATTCGATTGGATGAACAAGATTTGATTGACAGAGCAGGTATTCTAACTAAGACTTAACCGGTAGTGATGAAAATCACTTAGATCGGTAAAATGACACATAATTGGATTTGTTATGTTGGTGGCTGACATAACTAAAGCATATAGTGTAATATTGTCTAGATCCATTGACCCTAGGGAATTGTAACAAGGTTCTAGCCGACCTAATGATGATTTTAAATGTGTGATGAGGTATGAAAGGATATATGAGTATGAGCTTGAAAGTGTGAAAGATTATTAGCAAATTTTATATTTCTGATAGTGCGGTGATCAAAGGAGTTGAGAGATGAAGCATATGTGATGTTGTAATGTTCTAAAGTGGATCTTATTAGACACTGAAGGTGTTATACTGAGATCATTTTGTACGTGTTGTCTCCCTAACAGTTGCAACAAGAAAATCCTCTTACAAGGTCACTCCTAACAGGGTGCAGTCAAATCCTAATATGTCTGATCATTAAATCCTCTAACCAGGTGATACATTAACTTGTGTTTTCAAATTCCAGTAACTTGGGTAGCTCCTAACAAGGATGGTCCTCACAGGCCTTTTTGTAAAACTCTTAACTGGGCTTAGACACTTCTAACAGGGTGTGCCCCTAACCGGGTGTTGTAGACCTTAACCGGTTAGATCTCTATACTACAGATAGTGGATGTTTATGGGTACCTACTCCCACTGTGTTTTTTCCCATTTGGGTTTTCCACCTTTAAACTCTTGTGTCATGTGGCTTATGTTTTATATGGTGATTGCATACTTGGTGTTATTTCTTATATGCCTATTAAGTTTTAAGTTGGTGAAATTGATAATCAGATTTGTATTGCTTCTACTTGCACTGATTCACCCCTCCCTCTCAGTGCCTTGTACGTTCATCACATTTAATGTAATATCATTTCATTATTGAAGTTTTGGAGTCCCCTTATTCAAGTACCTAGCTAGCAAATATCCTAAACTCGGTATACTCTAATGCAATATTCTTTTGGAGTTATAATTTCAAAGTTTCCCTATTCTAGTATCTTGTTTGTGGTTGTCTCAAAGTTTGACTTTGATGTTTTCTTAGAAAGCTAATATCTTTTAGGAGCCATACTTTTAGAGTTCCTTTATTTGACTACCCAGTTAGTAAGCATTCCAAAGTTTTCGGACACCAATGTGTTTTAGAGTTACACTGCATATGATATAAGGATGCCAAACTTTCCTACCCCAAAGTACTTGTTGGGAGACATCCCTAATCCATGAACTTTTATACCTCTTGAGATTATTATTCCTTGAAAATTTAGAATGATTATGTTCTAATATTTTTTGTTTTATATTATATTGTTTTGGAAGGAGTGCTTGAATATAATAATGTCTAAATGGACATGGCAAGTTATTGAATTTAATTGAAAGATAAGTTACTTAATTAGAAATAGTAATGGATTTTCAGTGTTATTGGTAGTATTCATGCAAGGAAAATATCAACCTAAGGAGATGAAGTATAAATACAAGGGTTACCTCCCTATATTGAATATGTTCTTCCTATGAATGAACATTAGAGGCACTAACCTTAGGCATTTTAATGTTCAATTATTGCACCTACCATTACGCTACTTAAGGGGTGCATTTTGGATAATGTTCCCAAGACCATACATGAAGATGACAAGTTGTTGGACCCTTATGAGAACTAGAACAAAGCATACAACTAGCACCTTGATAGAGTTTATTGGTTAGTGCTTGAGGATTGACAATAAAACCATGGATGCAATAAAAAAGACCAAGGACTAGATTGAGAACCCTTACTAGATGGGTGATTCTCATCTAGAGAATCCTGTCATTTAAGGCTACTATAGCTAGCGAAATATATGGTGAATCTTCAAAGGCTACAAAATAGGACAAATAGAGAAGAAAAGGAAAAGAGGGGAATAACCTAGCACACATGTAATAGTAAACAATGATTACTAAGTAGAATATGAGGAGAACCTATAGAGAAAGGTTATAATGAGAGTTACTACTATAGCTAAGGGAGAGCTTGGATGCTCTACAATGTTGCACCAACTCATCTAGATCAAAGAAAAATCTCTTCTCCTTCCCTCTTTCTACTATTCCTAGTCCAATTCCTTATATTCCCAATAGATTGACATCTTCTCCTCCAAATTCCACACTTTCAAGAGAACTCAAAGGATTAAGCTACTATGTAATTTACTGATGTCAAATTAGTTTAGGGTAAATTATGTCTTCCTCTAATGGGGAATCACATTTTCTCATAAATATTCTTAAACCTTATTCTCACAATTCTTAGGTGGTAGGGTCATGTAAGTATTATTTATGGTCCTTTTGGCACAAGAAACATGATCCTAGTATTACTAGTAGACTTATCCCAAAAGAGGTAAGGATGAGAAATCCTAACCTCCCAAGATCTCCTAAGTTGGGTCACAATTGTGCAAGGATGACTAAGTGTTGGTGTGAATGACCTTTACAAGGGGCATTCTAGCTAAACATATTTTTCTAAGCAAATCCTAAACTAAACCTTTGAAAATAAAGAGAAAAAGATAGACCAAGAAACAAGAAACATTAATTACCAACAAACAATCTAAGCATACATTATCAAAAAGATTCAAGAGAAATTAAGTTTATCAATTCATTTAACATGCTATATTTATCAGATCAAATATGTAAACAATGCAAGATCTTAAAATATAACTTTCCTTTTCATAGATTTATTTCAACCTCACACACTATTAACATGCGTAGAGTGATTTATGAAACAAATGTGCTTGAATAAACTTTAGATCATTCTTGAATCAAGGAAGATGTAATTGCCAAGAAAGAGATACCAGGTGTGTGATGTGGTAAAATTAGTGTTTCACCAGTTAAGCTAATAAATCCACTAATCTTACCAATGGACCAAAAAAATAAAAAAAGAGGGTAAATTTAATAGATCTAGCCACATTTCAATTAGGAAAAGGGTTGAAACACTAATCAAATTATTCAATTTGTTGTCTCCCTCTTTTGAGTTGAAGTTTTGATGTAAACTGTAAAATTAGTGTAAAACAATGGACAATTGGAGTGAAACGGTAACAACAAACTATCAGACAGAGCTACAAACTAAGATCTAGACAAGAGAAAGGGATTAGAACTTGTTCTTAAAAGTTCGGGTTGAAATGTCAGGATCAGGATGGTGGGTCGCCTTGGTCCTATAACTCTGAGACAAGCAAGTGAGATCTTCTTTTGGATCAGGAAGCCGCATTGGATCCACTGTTAGAAGCTCGAGAAAAAATATTGGGACCGCGATGGTAGGTCACTTCGGTCCTCCAATTTTCACTCTGTCAAAATCTGGACTTGTTCGTTGATGTCAACTGTCGAAATCTTTAGTTGCAAATCCTGAGTCAAATCACTACACACAGAATGAGAAGAAAAGGGGTTGTGGATAGGGGTTTTCTTAAGGTCAAACCTCGATTCAAGAAAAAACCTTGAAATTAAAATTAATAATTGTAATAGAAATTTGAGAAAGACACTTTCCTTTTGAGGGAAAGGCTAGATCTGAAATTGAATGCTTGTAATTGAAAAGTATACCTTGATGAAGCTTTCTTGAATCCTCATGCAAGGGTTTTGGGATGTCTTGTATAATGTCTTCATAGATTTTTGATCATGGATGCCATCATGATTGCTTGAACTTGACTTCATTTATTCTCCAATACTTGATTTCTTTCTCACTTAAATTCAATTTTCTAGAGTTTAATTAGGATCTTGATTGAGGCTCTTATATTTCAAATGAGAGGGGTAGATATCCTTTTATATCTAACTATCCAAAAACTATTTGAATTTTTGGAGTAGGCTGACACAAGATCTAAATTCCCACTCACTTGATGTGATTGTTATAAGGACCAAATTTGGGTCCTAATTGAGAGGACCAGAGCATTGTGGCGCCATGGTCTTGAGCTAGGACTAGGGCGTCCTAGTGCCCTGGTCCTCAGAATCAGGACTTAGCTTTGGTACATAGATAGGAGAGAAGGTGAAAATGCAGATTTGTGAAGGGTGTGAACAAAGTCTAAGAAAGCATCGGGCATCGGAAGATGAAATGACAAGGTGAGGTCTAGGTGAGGATGAAATTGTATGTAGATATAATTTACGATGCTGCACTTGGAATTTAGAAGAAACATTCCATGAGACAATGAATCCACAAAATCTCGTTGTATTAAAAGATGTACTAGCAAATCACCACCATTCATATACATTATCTTCATAGAATATTGCTAAAAATATACTAAGGGCCTCAAATCATCAACATACAGACCTTTATAATGTATTCAAAAAATCAATTTATAGGAGGAGACCTCCTCATATCAAGGAACTAACCTTCCTGAAAATTCCTACTTTCTAGGAAGTCTAACCAACATGCAAGTTGCTGACTTCAAGTCATTCTATGTCTAAAATCCCAAAAATAGAAAGTAGAGGTCACCAACAAGAACAAGGTGAATAGACACTTGTTGGAACTGAAGTTGACAACTCACACTTACCTCCATGCCTTATGTATACTGTAGTTGAATCCCATGCATGTAGATAAGAAGAGACATAATTGTTGGTAAGAAGAAGGAAATTTTCTATTTTGATTGCAGTTCACTAATTGTGCTTGGACACCTTCCCTACAATGAAGATAATATTTCCAAGTCACTACTGAGAGTTAACTAAAACTTGACTTTCCGTCATATGCTTCATCAAAATTTGAATGAACTTTAATAAAAAAATTAAAATTTCATATTTTATGAGGACAAAGTCTTCTTGAGCCTTTCTTTACACTCTTCATAGTTGTCCAAGGATTAGCTTACAAACCTTTCATCGGGACCATCTATCCAATCAATTTAGAATTTTGCAACTCTAGTTGCCTCTTTCAACTTGCCAAGGGTATCCTCTAGGGTTCCTATAACCTTCATAACATGGTCCACAACAATGATCAACTCTATGCACTCATTAAGGACCTATCCATCAAATTTTCTATTTGAGCCAAACTTATTCTCCACCCTCTTGTCCCATTCCAATAGTATGACTTCTATGGAATCCAAATGAGCCCCCATGTTGATTTTTATGTATCCCTCATATGCCTGATGGTCCTTCAACATGGGGTAGTGGCATTTTATCATGTTAGTCTTGTACTTTTCTGTGATCTCTAACTTGAATTCTAATTTGTCTAGGTTTCTCTATATAAAACCATAATCCTCATCACCTAGAATATCAACTTCCTTGATTTCATTTTCACTCATTCCTTTAATCTCATTCATCGAGTCAATTTTCTCTTTGAGCCTTTGAGTATCTTGGTCTGATTGTCTAGCATGGGCTAACATTACCAATTCCAACTCACCGACCTCATCATACACATCATTTAACTCTGTTATAAATGATCTGATGTGCAACTTGGGTATCCATTACTATAGCTTTTTCTTTTATGTCATATAATAATTCTATCTTTGTTTAAGGGATCAAAGGAGGCATCTGTACTCCTATGTCCTGAGAAGATAAGGGAACAATGAGATCCTTCAAGAATTGCTCAAACTGTGACACTCTAGTCTTTAATTCTTGTTTTGACTAATGTTCTTTCTGCATTCTAGATTTAATAGTTTGAAGGATTCATTTCTTGAGCATCTTTATTTGTCATTGGGGTGGCAACATCTACAACTACCTCTCATTGTCCATCTTTCAAGGTAGAGTATAAGGTCCTTGACCTCTTTGGTTTACTTGGGGTCTCAACCTTCATGATCATGTCTTGTAGCCTTATCCTTTTGAGCATTGTTTTCTTCTTCATTTGGAAATTAAATTACAACCACTAAGGAACACTTGGATTATCTTGGTTATGAGTTGAAGATCCTCTTGCAACAAGAGCTTCATATTGTGTAGCTATGGATGATGGTTGCTTTGATACCTCGCATTGTACCTTAGGAGGAGAGTTCCTAAGAGGTGGTCCAAAAAGATCTTCCTCTTCTTCATCTTCTTGCATATTTGTAAATTCTCCTATCTTTGTACTCCCTTGTTCTTTAGTATCTTTGATCAAATCATCTTGAATTTGTTGTTTTAGTACCTGAAGCAGTCACCGGTGAGGAGGGACCTCAAATAGATCAATCTAGACTGTTTAGCAAGAGTAACACAATGAAAACACAAAGATATGATGGAGGCAATGCAGAACAGATTATTTTATTTCATGAGAATTGATTACAACCAACTGGTAACAACGTGGTTATAACATAACCGACTCATTGGCCTGGTAGAACATACAAAATAAGTCACAATCGAGACCTTCAATCTTAAAATCTATCTTCTATGCACAATCTCGCTACCTCATTCTTTGATTAATTACATTCTAATGCACAATTATAATTATATATACAATCTGAAGGATTCAGTCAGCCCAAAAAGGGATCAAAACCCAAAGAACAAGACCTAACGTGTAAAATTAACAAGGTTGGCCTCCGCCAAGAGATTCCTCTGAAAAATCCAAAGAATGAAGTGTAGATCGTAGGAAAAGGTCAACCACATGCTAAGGAACATTGGAATCAATTCCCAAGGCTCTGCAAGCTTCGGAAGGGGTTCCAGTGGATCACCAAAATAGGTCGAGGCAACCAGTAAGAAGAACTGTCAATTGGTAACAAGAAACTGTCAAGGAAACCGATAGCGATATCTTGTTGAAAAATAATCCAAATGCGATGTGGTCTAGAACTAAGAAAGATGATCAAGTATTCAAGTAGAATCCAACTCTTTAGGATCCGGTGAGCCAAAACCGAGATACATAGAAATAAAAACTGAAACTACAAATAGAAAGCAAAGCAGAAAGAAAATGTTTTTGGTTGGTGCAAGATTTCTATGAACTGGGGATGCTCCTACATCAGACATCTAAGGTTATTGAAAAAGTGATCCTCTCACTTTGTTGAGGTCAGAGGAAAACCAAGGTGGTCTACCTCTGCCCGAGAAGTCCAAGATGAATCTTCAGTTGGTCTATCCTTCCACTTCACAAGATACTCCTTATACTTGTTGTTCATGTCTTCCAAATGCTACTTAACCTGAATATGCAAGGCTGCCATGTGATCTACAAAGCCTTCTGCTTCTGAACTTCTCTGGTCTTCACTACTAATATTTCTCAATTCTGATATACCTCTAGTATGCACTCCGGTAACAATCTCAAAAGGTGTTCTTCCGGTACTTCTATTCATTGAATTGTTGTAGGCAAACTCTATTTCCCACTAAACATCTTAACAAGTTTCCCAAGCTTTGGTTAACTACTTATGTCCGTCATTCAGTCTATGGGTGAAAAGTAGAACTGAACTTCAAATCTGTCTTCATCTTCTTCCAAAGTGTTTTGCCAAAATAGCCAACAAACTTAGTGTCTCTGTCTGAAACTATGCTCTTAGGTAGTCCATACAATCTCACTAGTACTTCCTTGAAAAATAGGTCTGCTACATGTAATGCATCTAATTTCTTCTTACAAGGTATGAAATGATCCATCTTTGAGAATCTATCCACTCCCATGAATATAGAATCATTCCCTCTCGGTGTTTTAGGCAATCCCAGTACAAAATTCATGATTATATCCTCCCAAGGTCTTACCGGTAGTGTCAAAGGTTTATACAATCCCACATTCTGACTACTACCCTTTGCACCTTGACAAACTCTACAAATTTGCACATATTTCTTAACATCCTTATGAATCTGGGGCCAAAAGTACTGCTCACTCACCAATGCTATTGTTTTGTCAATACAAAAAATGTCCAGCTAATCCTCCATTGTGTTTCTCCTTTATCAAATTTTCGCTCATAGAACTCTTAGGTATGCACAACTGAACTCATTTAAATAACATCCCATCCTGAATGAAGTAATCCAACCACTTGCTTCTATCTACCATAACTGGTTCTCTACATGCTTTCCAAGGTTCTGCAAAATCCGGGTCATCATCATACAAGGTCTTCAAATCTTCAAATCATAATATTGTCACTCTCATCTCTGTCAGAAAATCCCTTCTCCTACTCAATGCATCAACAACTTTGTTAGATTTCCCACTCCTGTGCTTCAACACAAAGGTGTAGGTCTGCAAGAATTCTACCCATCTCATATGTCTCTGATTCAACTTACTCTGACTATTCAAATACTGCAAACCTTGATGATCTGTATACAACACAAACTCCTTAGGCAACAAGTAATGTCTCCACTTATTCAAGAATTGAACTATGACATAAAACTCCTAATCATACACTGAATATCTCCTCTAGGCATCATTCAATTTCTCATTGAAATAAGCTACTGCACTCCCTTCTTGACTCAAGACTGCTCCTATTGTTGTTCCACTTGCATCACAATTCACTTGAAATACTTTATTGAAATCCAGTAAAGCTAACATGGGCTGCTCAATCACTCTTTGATTCAACAACTCAAAGTTTTTGATTGCTCCAGTGGTCCACTTGAATTCCTTCTGATCTCCTCTCATGGTCTTAGTCATAGGGTTATGAACTGAAGTGAAAATTCTAATAAACTTGCGGTAAAAACTAGCCAATCCATGAAATAATCTTTACCTCTTCAATGCTTTTCGGTGTAAGATACTCAACAATTGCTTTCACTTTCTTAGGGTCCATCTTCAAACCATCCTCAGATATCACAAATCCCAAATAGACTAACTCCTCCTTCATGAAAGTACACTTCTTGACCAAACCTTTCTTTAATAGCTCTTGCACTTGTCTATTCATCTCTTCATTCTCTGTCGGTGTCAACCGGTGTGCAACTTTGATAGGAAAACTAGCTCTGGGAACCAAGTCCATGCAATAACTAATACTTCTCATAGGTGGCAATCCATCAGGTACATTATCTAAAATGATCTCTTCATATTCTATTAGCAAATCTTTTATCTCATCTGGTTGTTCTTCTTTCATTTCCATTTTCTCACTCTTCTTAGGAATTAAGGCAAAACACACATTCTCATGTCTCAATCCATCTAGGAATTTTCTTCCATCTACCAAAAAAATTCTAGCATTCATACTGATGCTCTGCAAAAAGGATTAGAAAATCTGTTTGATGGCAACACACACAAGAGCACAAGAAACAAACGTTAGTGTTAGCAACAAAAGATTATCCTAAACAGGCATATCAAGAGAGATATTAAGCATGAAATAGAAAGCATATAAACATAGAATAAAATAGCTAATCAAGATGCTCATAGTTGCTCCTCCCTTGTTCCTCTCCTCTCCAAGTCCCAAATGAGTGTAGCTCTCAGCTTTTAGCACTAGCCATGGATGCCATATGGAGATTCAAGATAGTTGAATATGATAAGCAAATGCTATGCAAATGTAGATAGTGATGCTATGAGAAAGCTCTATGCTAATGCCAGTATAACAACAATACTCTAATGCTTCCTTTTGCTTGAGGAGAAGGGTTCTATTTATAGAAGAAATGGGGAAATGAAGGGTTAAGATTGAGTAATCTTAACAAGGGTTAGGATTGAAAGATATTCAATCCATGTGAGACTTTCAACCCAATCCCATGTTGACAAGTGTCACCATGAGGAGGCTTGAGAGGAGTGATAAGGAGCATTAAATGCTTGAGGGGACATGATGGTTACCCTAGTCAAATAAATAAATGCTTTGAAGAGACACATGGGTTACATGAGGGTTAAGTTAGGGGTCAAAGTCCTTAACCATGGGTGCAAGTGGAATTAACCATTAATGGTCATGTAAGAGCCATAAGTGGTTTGGAAGACTTTAGAGGTTAATTTGTTGAACACACAAAGCATTAATTGCTTTTCAAAGACTTTGGAGTCTTTGAGAAGTGACTCGAATTTGCTTAGGAATGTGACAATATTTAGGGGATGGATTAGGTTAATTATGAAGGGTTTAGAAGAATCTAGAAGGGGTTTAGGCATGCAAGTGGATTTTGTAGGAAAATGCAAGTGGGAGGAATTTTGATATTTTTAATTAAAATAAAATCATTTATTTCAATTAAATGGTGTAATTTGCATTTGGATAAATATTCAAATAAATATTAATTTATTTAAATGAGAAAAAGGAAGATAAAACATTAAAATGCTTGAAGACTTTTAGGGAAACCATTAAAGGCTTGAAGACTTTAAGGAAAACCATTAAAGTCTTAAGAAGACTTTAAGGGAAGCCATTAAGTTTGAAGACTTTAAAGCCATCAAGTTTGAAGACTTTTAAGGGAAACCATTAAAGGCTTAAGAAGACTATAGAAGGAAGGCCATCAAGTTTGAAGACTTTAAGGGAAACCATTAAAGGTTTCAAGTGGGTGAGGATAAATAAGATTTTAAATAAATAATTTATTTAAAATAGTTGTGCAACTTGCTTTTGTAGGAAAATACAAGTGGGTGGAGGATAAAGGGGATTTAAATAAATTATTTATTTAAAATAATTGTGCAACTTGCATTTGTAGGAAAATACAAGTGGGTGGAGGATAAAGGTGATTTAAATAAATAATTTATTTAAAATAGTTGTGCAACTTGCATTTGTAGGAAAATGCAAGTGGATAGAGGATAAAGGTGATTTAAATAAATGTTAATTTATTTAAATGTGAGAGGTGGGATTTTGGGGGATTTAAATAAATATTAATTTATTTAAATGTGAGAGAATATTTAATTAAATAAATATGATTTATTTATTTAATTAATGGTCTGAATTTGGTTAAGTGAATTAAATCAAATAAATTGAATAATTTATTTAATTAATAGGAGAAGAGGGTTAAGATGAATTAATTAAATATTAATTTAATTAATTATTAATTGATGGTTAAATAATCAAATAAATACTAAATATTCATTTAATTAAGTGGACAGATTTATGTGACTACATTTGCCCCTCTTTGAGACGATGCGGTTTTATCGCATCGTTTCAAAGAAAGAAAAATAGGTGTGAAGAAATATGCCCCATAAATGTAAATTTAATGGGTGGTATGCCCCCCTCGAGAGATGGGCCGATTTTTTTTTGAAAAATCGGGCGATCTCTCGAAAAAGAATGAAAAGTGGAGTTGAGGTAGAATAGAAGAAATTAGAACTAATGATGAAAGAATGGGATAAAATGGAGTGAATATGAAGAAACAACAAGCCAGCGAGTACCCTGAGGTCATGCAAGAGATACATAGTAGATGTAGTGTGGGGTTTGGATTGATGCTATACAATTGATCAAAATTGGTTGGACAATCTGGTGCAATCGATTTAATTGCTCCGGTCAAGTCAAAGCGTGACAGTTGATGTCAGTTGTTTGCTTGGACATGATAAAGTCTGAGTAAGTGAATCAAAGTGACCTGTTGGTGACTTAGACAATTGATGTAATTGCCCGATGAAGTCAAGGTATATGAAGCAAAATACTCGTTGAGACTTAGACAATTGATGTAATTGTCCATTGGATTGTGTTTGATTGGTTGATCAATTGATAGTGTGTGCGTGGGATGGATGATTGTGGTGAATCATAGCAGCCCCGTTGAGACTAGGTCATTGTGATAAATGCCTGATGTGGTCTAGGATTACCATAATCGATTACCTGTTGAGCCCCGAAGATACTTGATCAGAGTATCTGTTGATAGTCTAGGTGTGTGGGAGTTGATGTATCTGTGTAGACAGAGTAATTGGCTTAATTTTGTGGATGAGTGAGGATGGGAAGCGATGAAGGGATTAGGATGATGTTGATGATCAAGATAGGGAGGGTGAGGGGGGATTTGATGTTAGATAGAAGATATGGAGGACTAGGACCGAGTCTTATGGAAGAAGATGAGTAAAATAGAGTATGCATTATTATGACTATGTATGCATGATATGCAGCTATTATGAATGTATGGATGGGTGGAATGCAACGAAATGCAATATATATAGATGAGATGGAATGACGATCCATGGTGCTTTATTTTTCATCATTGAGCTTTAAAATGTTGTAAGAAAATACAAGCAACTTGACATATAGATTCAAGATGACCAGAGTATTTCTTACATTGATTTTATATAGCAAGTTAATACAAGCAACTTGATATAATGGATCAAGTTGACCTGAGTATTGCTTGCGCAACAGACAAGGATTATCTCCTTTCATGCATGACTTGGATCATCCTCCTTGATCTTAGGCTGATCATATCCTGAGACAAGTGCATACCGTAATAAGAGATAAAACCTTTATTCAGTTTGGATGAGGTAGGAGGAACCAAAGAAAGAGAATTGTATCTCCAAACAAATAGTATATACATAAAGAATAAAGAATATGGATCCTTGGTAATGGTTCATGCTCATATGGTCGAGGTATATGCTGTAGTCAGCAAGCCGTAATGATCCATGACTGCATTTGTCATAAGATCACATAGCTTGGTGAACTTCCCACGTAGACACCATTAGTACATGCCCCAGAACTTCATCAAAAATAATGCGCAAATAATACAAAACAATGCTGAAAGATCCCAATACAGATAAACGAATGATTGTACTCACAAACCAACCAAGTATTTGATAGCGTAAACAGAATTTTCTTGTCAAAGAAAATGTCATCTTGTCTTTGTTTTGGTAAGGAAGGATGCATCCTTGTTGAAGACAGTTTTGAGTGTTGATGTTGATTGTGTGGTCGATTGATAAGTGGTCATTTTGTGGAGTATATCACAAAGTTTGTTTGGTATCTGCGCGAATGAGTATGTACAATGTGTTTCCATGTTTTTGTTTTATTTTTGATGTTTTTGGATTTTGTGAGATGTTTTTTGAATATTTTTGGATTTTGTGAGACCTTTTTGAATGTTTTTGTCAATGAATCACCAGTAATGTAGAATCCACTTCCATCATCTAGATTTTTTAAGGGTATTGCCCCCAAGTGTAGACATGACTATGAAAAAGTGGGATGCAAGACGCATGAAGTACTATCTTTGATTACAAATCAAATAACAAGCCATGGTTTGGATGGATGGATGTGTGTATGTATGAATGTGATCGCAACGAGCCTGAAAGATACTGGAGCCATTGTCTTTATGAGTGGCGCCTGTTTGCTAGGTTTTCACCATCGCACTTACCCAAGGTGCCACCAGAGTGGTTGTTCACCGTTTGGATGCACTTTTTTTTTTTTTTTTTGGTATTTCTTCAGGACATTTTTCTGAATGTTTTTGGTATTTTCTGGTATGCAGGGGAGCCTGATGCTCTGTACAGCTTAGGTATAAAACCATTTGAGGTGCATGCTGTTGATTGGATCTGTGAGCGGTTCTCCTTCTGATGTGGCCAACTGATATGCCCTGGACCCGAAGACAGCAGTGACAACATATGGGCCCAGCCAGTTTGATTCAAACTTGCCCTGATGTTCTCTGTTTGGTTGGTTGCGAGGATTCTCTCGTAGAACAAGATCACCTACCTCAAATGTACGAGATCTAACTCGGTGATTGTAGCTTCTACTCATGCGCTGCTGATAGGCTTTGAGGTGATTATATGCAGCTTGTCGCTTCTCATCAAGTAACTCTAAGTCCTGAAGACGGGATACTCTGTAGGCTTCGTCATCGATGAGATTATGCAAGGAAACCCGTAATGATGGTATCTCAACCTCAATAGGCAAGATAGCTTCTACACCATAGACCAACGAATAAGGAGTTGCACCTGTAGGGGTTAGAATGCTAGTTTGATATGTCCATAGTGCTGGATTTAGTTGAACATGCCAATCACGGCTGACATCATTGACTGTCTTCTTGAGGATTCTTAATATGTTTTTATTGGATGCTTCAGCCTGACCATTGGCTTGTGGGTAATAGGGAGTGGAAAAGCGATGTTGGATATGAAATTTCTCACAAAGTTCACGGACATCCTGATTTTTGAAAGGAAGACCGTTATCTGTGATGATGGACATGGGTACACCATACCGGCAGATGATGTAGTTGAGGATGAATGAGGCGATCTGCTTGCCGGTGACTTGGGTAAGTGGAACAGCTTCGATCCACTTTGTGAAATATTCGGTGGCGGTAATAATGAATTTATGGCCATTAGATGAAGATGGATGAATCTTACCCACAAGGTCAAGGCCCCATTGATAAAAAGGCCATGGTGTTGTGATTGGTTGCAATTCCTGTGCTGGTGCATGTATCAGGTCACCATGAACTTGGCATTTCTTGCACTTCCTGACAAAGTAGTAGGAATCTTTTTCCATAGATGGCCAATAGTATCCATTGCGCAGGAGTTTATTGGCTAGTGATGGACCACTTGAGTGAGTCCTGCAAATTCCTTCATGGACTTCTTCCAAAGCCTTTATTATCTCACCTTGTTCCAGACATCGAAGAAGAGTACCATCAAGACCGCGTCGGTATAGGGTTTCAACAATAATGGTATATCGAGCAGTTTGGCGAATGAAGGTTTTACGTTGGTTATTCGATTGGTTGGGAGGAAGGGTGTGATCGCGGAGATAGGTGTAGAATTCACTGTACCATGGGGATTCAGAACTGACAAGGCGACATATCATTTCGGATTCGGGGATATCATAAGCGGGAATCCAAAGCTATTCTACCAAGAACTCATAGCATGTTGAATTCTGTGGAAGATCTAGGAGAGATGCGATGGTAGCCATAGCGTCAGCAACTCGATTCTGATCTCTTGGTATCTGCTCAAAGGAAATTGTAGTAAATGATGACTTTAGATTGTCCACCATTTGCTTATATGGCATGAGTTTATCATCCTTGGTCTGATATTCATCAGTTGCTTGTCGAATGACCAGTTGTGAGTCGCCATATACTTGTAGTTCTTGTAACTTCCATTGTACGGCTAGCCTGAGTCCTGTGATCAAGGCCTCATACTCTGCTATGTTGTTAGTGCATGGAAATGTGAGCCTGTAAGACTTCGGGATGCTATCACCTTGAGGTGTGATAAATAGGATGCCTACCCCCGAGCCATGCCTAGTGTATGAACCATCAAAGTATAATTTCCATGGTTGTGTTGTTGTGATCATGAATATCTCTTCATCTGGAAAATTGGAAATGAGAGGATGATCGCCTACGAGTGGTGCATCGACCAACTGATTTGCAATAACTTGACCTTTGATAGCTTTACTGTCCACATACTCGATGTCAAATTCACTTAGAATCATCACCCATTTGGCCAAGCGGCCTATCAATGCTGCTTTGCTGAGTAAATACTTGAGTGGATCAATCTTTGCGATGAGTTGTACCTTGTGTGTCAACATATAGTGCCACAATTTAGTGGCTGCTAAGATTACTGCTAAGCAAGCTCGCTTAATAGGGGTGTAATTGAGTTCATAGCCAACGAGTGTGCGAGAGATGTAGTAAACAACACACTCTTTTCCTTCTGCATTATGTTGTGCCAGTAGTACACCCAATGCTGTACTGGTTGCTGAGATATAGAGTAACAACGGTCTACTTGGATATGGTGGCATCAGCAATGGTGGATTCATGAGATAGTCTTTAAGCATCTGAAATGCTTGCTGGCATCTGTCATCCCATTGAAAGTGGATGTTCTTGTGTAGCAGGTGTGTAAATGGGTGACACTTATCCGCCAATTGTGCAATGAATCTTCAGATGGATTGAAGCCGTCCTTGTAATGTCCTTAGCTGACTGATATTCTTTGGTGGTGGCATGTCCATGATTGCTTTTACCTTTGCTGGGTCGACCTCAATACCTTTGCTTGAGACAATGTATCCTAGGAGCTTCCCAGAGGTTACTCCAAAGACACATTTCTTTGGGTTGAGTCGAACATGGTATTGTTCCAGTCTATCAAATATTTTATCTAAGATGTGGAGGTGTCCTTCTCTGGTGAGTGATTTTGCTAGTAAGTCATCAACATAATCTTCCATCATAGTATGCATCATGTCATGGAAGATGGTGGTCATTGCCCTTTGATAGGTTGCTCCTGCATTCTTGAGACCGAAAGGCATTACATTCCAGCAATATGTGCCCCATGGACATGTAAAGGCTGTCTTATGTTGATCTTCTGGTGCAATCTTTATCTGATTGTATCCTGAAAAGCCATCCATGAGTGAAAGCATGGCGTGTCCTGCTGGCAGATCTACTATGATTTCGATATTTGGAAGGGGGAAGTCATCTTTAGGACATGCCTTATTCAGATCTCTGAAGTTGGTACAAATGCGGATGCCCCCTTTTGGTTTGCCGACAGGCACAATGTTGGAGATCCATTCTGCATAATCAATTGGTCTAATGAATCCAACATCTAGGAGTTTCTTGAGTTCTGTTTTGACTAGCACTGCAATTTGAGGATGCATCTTACGAAGCTTCTGCTTGATAGGTTTGGCTCCTTTTGGGATGGTGAGGTGATGCATGACTAAATCAGGATCAAGCCCAGGCATGTCTGCATATGACCATGCAAAGTTGATCTGACGCTTCTGGAAAAACTCTATAAACTTAGGCTGTTCCTCTGGAGTGAGAAGAGATGCTAGATGTATGAGATGAGGATTTTCAAGAGTCCCCACATTGTATTCTTTGGTTTCCTTTATGAGAATCGTTGATTGTTCCTGTTGTGTACTATCAGGGAGAATGTCAAACCCTTCATCCTCAGGCGCCTCAGAGAGGTTTTCACCATTGGATATGCTCTTTCTTTTTACTTTAGTTGGATCAAACAGTGCCACAGTGTGGTTTTCACTGGAAGATCCATGTTTTATTGTTATATTTTTGCAGCTGAAAGGTTTGGCATACACCCCGAAGTATGCTGCGCTATTAAGTTCAATGGCGAATCCAGCTTTGTGATCCCCGCTTGGTAGGTTATCCCTTAATTCCAAAAAGTCAATGATGGCCTCATCATTTTGGAAGAAGTCAAGACATGGAGGATTTGGTTGGTTCTGTAGTCACACAAATCTGTCCATTTTAATTAAATGAATATTTTGTATTTATTTGGTTAAAAATCCACTAGCCATCAATTAATTAAATTAATATTTAATTAATTCATCCCCAAACATTCTTCTATTAATTAAATAAATTATTCAATTTATTTTAATTAATTCATTAAATCAAATTTCAATCAATTAAATAAATAAAATCCATTTATTTAATTAAAAATCCCCCTTTTCCTCTTTTAAATAAATAAAACATTTATTTAAATCATTATCCCCACCCCACTTGTATTTTCCTACAAAAGCAACTTGCACACATTTATTGAAATAAATGAATTTTTATTTTAATAAAATCCTATTTTCCCTCACCCACCAAATCCACTTGCAAAATCTAATCCCCTTCTAGATTCTTCTAACCCCTTCCTAATTAGCCTAATCCATCCCCTAATTATTGTCACATTCCTAAGCAAAAGGGAAGTCACTTCTCAAAGCCTAAAAGTCTTTGATAACCATTAAAGGCTTTCAACCTTCAACCACTAAATGTCTCAAAGTCTTGGATAACCTTTGAAAGCTTCCAACCTTCAACCACTTAATCCACAAAGTCTTCAAAAACCATTAATGGTTAACCCAAACCCTCCTACATGGTTAAAACATTTGTTTTGACTCAACCTCTACCCAACCCGAGGGTCTCATCAAGCCTTTAATGCTTTGACCATGATTATCTCTTAATCATTTGCACAAAGGTTTATCCTTGGATTAACTCTTAATCCAGTGGATAATCTTAATTTAGACTTGACCCTTAGCCTTTAGATAACCATGAGGTCTTCTCAGGCCTTTAATGCCTCCAACCTCTTCTTTCAACCCAACCCTATGTTGACACTTGTCACCATTTTATTGGTGCAAATTTTGCACATGGATCCCCAACTTTCAAGCTTGACCCTTGATTAAACCTTTCAATCCTGGCCATCCATTGCTCCATTTTCCCTATAAATAGAGCCCATTCCTTCATAATCCAGATCCTGAAAACTTGTATGCATTTAAACTATAGGCATTTTTAGAGAGCATTTTAGCATAAGCAATCTAACATCTTATCATTTTGGTTAAAATATATCATTTTAGCATCAATAGATTAGTATTAGCTTTTCATTTCACATTTAGAGCTATACTACAATCTCAATCCTCCATAAGCATCCATAGTGCAAAAAGCTGCTGAGAGCTACACTATTTTGGAACTTGGAGAGGAGAGGAACAAGGGAGAAGAAGCTAAAGCCATGCTAAGAGGCAGTTGGAGATGCCTCATAATCTTTGCTTTGTTTATTAGATATATTAGCATGTTTTTAGTGTCTCTTTTGGTATGCCTTTTTAGATTAGTTTTTGATTAACTAACACTAATGGTTTTTGTGTCTTTGGTGTTGTTTATCATTTGCTAATCTTGTGCCATTTAGGAGGGCATCAGGTTCCATTCAATGAGTTCAGGGTGGATAATGGGTATTACTTTATCGATTAGGTTAAGTGTGTTAGATGTACCAGTGAGGGTCAAGACATTATGGTGAAGGTCGTTAATGGTACTCTCCCTGTCAGAATTAGGCATAGGATGAGACATAGGGTTTGTGGAAGATGTTTCCAGTTCAGGAACCCAAGTGGTCTTTATCTGTGCTTCTCCGTAAATAGGGATGTCTTTGTGTGGTGGAGATGGTGATGTGTCTTCCTCATCTAAAGTATCAAGTTGTACTGAATCAAATTCCCATTCATGTGAGTCGGTCTCTGAATCACTTTCTAGCATCCGATTGCTATACCATACTGGGATGTCTTTTGAGTTAAACACTGCAAGTGTGATTGGTTGATGTACCTTTGTAGTGATCGGTGCTACAGGAAGTTTGATGGGGATAAAAGAATCTAGCACAGGAAGTATCGGCAGTGTTGACTCAGTGGCTTCTGTGGGAACTGCTGGTACCATAGATGTTGCTGCGGGTTCTGATACAGTTGTTGTTGCTAATGGTACTATGGATGTAATGACTGCTACGAATGGGATTACTGGTTTGATTGGTGGGATGATTGGTATTGTAGATGGTTGTGAGCCTCAATGGGGCAGTCAGGATGGTGCTTGAGGCTGCTTTAATGATGAAAGGTGTCCTTTTTGCAGTAGGTTGACATAATGGTTTGCTGGGTTTTCCTTTGAATCTAAGTTTAGGAAAGATTTCTTTCTCAAAGCCTAGGCCTGTATTACCTTTGGGCTTCAATTCTGGTAGCAGAGGTTCATGTCATCCTTGTTTGAAATATCCCAAAGCACTCTGACCATCATATCCCATTTGTTGCATAATGAGGAGACCTTTGCCATACTGATCTGTAGGAAGTTTAACTTGTGGTAGATCAGTGGTGATGGGATCTTTATAGATCCATTTTGCTAAGTCCTCATCTTGGGTTTCTTCTTCTTGACTCTTTCCAAGGATGAAAGGCGTCAAAGCACATGCGGGCGTGATTAGTGGTTGCTGGAGTAATTGCTGTGGTTTACCATGTGTTCTAGGAGAAGTGGGCATCTGTCCCACACAAAAGAGTTGACTCAAGTTGTATTCCCCGGGACCTTCCTCTGCTATTTTCATCTTAAGCTTTTCTTGCTTTGGTATAGTGGTGTTCGAATTGGCAAGAGAGGCTAGACTTATATATGATGTGGAGGAAATGTCTTCTCTATTATTAGGAACAGTAATCTCTGGTTGATGGCTGATATTATGGCAAAATGCAAAGGGGTTTGCATCGCCCAGAATTGTGATCTCTACACCGTTATGTGGGAACTTGATACATTGATGGTAGGTAGATGGAACGGCTTGCATGGCATGTATCCAAGGTCTCCCTAATAATAGATTGTATGGTAGAGGAAGGTCCAGAACCTGACAGATGATGTGCTTTACCACAAGGCCCACGCGGATTGGTAGTACCACAACTCCTTTGGATGAATGCTCTGCATCGTCATAGGCTTTGATTGTGATCTTCTTACGAGGATCCACTGATTCTACTACATAGCCCAATGCTGTGACCAACTGTAGTGTACAAATGTTCAGGCCTGCTCCATTATCGATCAAGACTCGCTTGATCCTGTGTTGGTTGATAAAGCCTTCAATGTGTAGCAAAGCGTTATGAGGTTGCTGGAAGGAAGAGTTGTCACTTTCAGAAAAAGTGAGACAAGGTGATGACTTTAGACTTCCAACCATTGCTTGAAATTGGTCTGTATTCAGGTTTGCAGGGACTGACACCTCTTGGAGTGCTTGATCCAAGATAGTTTTATGAGATGGCGATAGGCGCAAAAGCTCTAAAATGGATATAAGCGCAGGGGTTTTGTCTAATTGTTCCACAAGATTGTACTGCATTGGGATGGATGTGGTGCCTTGTGGAGCTGCCTTTATGGTAACTTTGCTGCGACGCGTAACAACATTACAATTTGAGTTGGGATTTTTGAAGGTTATAGTTGCAACTTGTTCATTGGCATCATACAGATGATTTACAGTGTAATTATACGCAGCCTGTGTATAATCAGTGGTATCAGTGCCTTGCCTAGAAGTGGAAGGACCCCTTTGATCTTGTGATGGAAGTGGATTTTTGAACATCAGATGATCATTATTTGTTGTTTTTGGGTCATGTCCTTCAATTTCAATTTCTCCTCGATCAATAAGATCCTGAATGAGATCTTTCAATCGATGACAATTACTTGTCTTGTGCCCTCTTCCTTGATGGAATTCACACTGTTCAGTATCTCTCCACCATGCCGGTTTGACCTGAGGCTCATAGTTTGATAGTTTAGGTAGAGTGACCAAATTTTGAGAAATGAGTTGTCGCAATACTGTTTCAATGGGTTCCCCTAAGGGAGTGTATGTGCGTTTCTGTTTTTGCTGACGAGGTCTAGGTTCATCGTGAGATGTGATGCGACCTTGATTAGAAGGAACATTTGTGTTGTTTTGAGGTGGAGGATTTTGTCCTGCAAACCGAACCACAGGTTGTGCGTTTTGGATAGTCCGGGCATCCACAACCCCATCGTTGATGATATTCTTGTTTTTATTCCAGAAGCTTGGTTTATCACTATTGAAGCGCGGGCGAGGACCATCTTTTGGTTCATTAAAGATTTTGATGAGTCCTTTCTTGATGAGTGCCCGTTCACATTTTAAACCCTTGGTGATCATATCATTAAAAGAGTCTGTGTCTTTGACATCCAGGTGAAATTCCATTTCTTCATTTAAGTTGGAAATGAATATTTCCACTAGTTCTCGTTCAGGTAACTGAAGAGAACGTCTGCTAAACATTTGGTGCCATCGTTGTAGGAATATTGAGAATAGTTCACCTGGTTTTTGTTTGGTGTTGCACAAATCAGCCATGGTGATGTCGCGTTCAATGTTATGAGAGTAATGAGCGAGGAATTTTTGGATAAGTTCCTCAAATGTTCTAATGCCACCTGGTAGTCGGGAAAACCATGATGTGGTTATTCCTCCCAAGCTTTGGGGAAAAAGGCGCATTAGGTAGGTGTCTTCATATGCTACTTCGAGACAAGCGGAATGAAATTCTCGGACATGATCGCGGGGATCCCCCTTTCCTCTATATTTTTCAAATTTGGGTGTTTCGAATCCTCGTGGAAATGGTGGCATGTAAAGATTCCTATCAAAAGGATAGGGACAAATGTCATTGAGTGAGAATTGGTTAGTCTTGACACCACTATGAAGCTGTTGGGTGAGATTCTTGACTTGTTGCCGCAACATCTCCATTTCATTTGGAGGAGGAGGTGGTGGGTTACCTCGAGGAATGTTATATCTGATGGGATCTCTACCTCTTTCCTCTTCATGGCAACTTTGTCTTTCTGATGCTTGTCTTAATTGGACAAGATCAAAGTCAGAGGGGAGTTTTGCTCCTTCTTGAGCGAGTCTTAAGAAGTGAGCATCCGCATTGCTCCTGAGTATTTCGTCAAAAAGTCTATTAAAGAGAGGGTTATGCTGAGCCCTTTCTATTGTTGCAGGAGTGGCAGTACTTGGGTTTTTGTCATTTTCATTTCCTCCAAGTGCTTCTTGAAATTCATTGAGATTTTCCTCTTCTTCTTCTTCTATTTCTATTTCTTGTTGCCTAGACTGTGATCGGGTTTGGGCCATTTTGTTTATAAACTTTTTGTTGAAGTTGTGTGAAAATGATGATGAGTTTTTGTTGAAATGAGAGATTGATGGTTGGTGAATTGTGTTGCACGTGGATCTCTAGCACTTTTAAGGTAGATGTAACCAAAATTTCTTCTTTTAATTGCTTGCTTGTTTGATAAGTTTTGATGTGATAAGGTGTAGAGAAATTTGAGATGTGTTACAGATTGAACTACCTAGTAATGAGAGGATTCACTCATGAACTAGTTTTAACCTGCGTAGATGTGTCTCTTAGGATGAGCTTATCCTAGATGTAGAAACAATCTAAAAAGTGATGTGAGGTGTTTGATTTCAAGCAATATCTAAAAGAGAACTTGGGACAAGAACCTCTTAATGTTTTGAGAGTTGGGACGGATTGATGATGACATGATGATGTATGAGTGAGATGATGGATGAAAATGTTTTCAACTTCAATAAAAACTTTGTGTTACAAATGGGACAAACTCTATCTCTTCCCTTTCAGGTGTTGGTGGTATTTATTGAGCTGTGTTGTATGTGATACAGACGTTTGGGAAAAAGTTGGGATTAATCTTACCTCCTTGGTTTTTGTGGTAACTCAGAGCTCTATATTGCATAAAAGCTCTTCAGTTCAATGATTCTGAATCAAATTCGTTTGTTTTGCCTTGAAGGTAGAGGTGCATGTGACGCAAGAAAACTCTATGGGAGACAAAGATTTGTCTATTGATATAGAAGAATTTCCTTCGTTTGATCAAAGCCTTTGAGCTTAATGGTCTTCTTTTCAAGTTGATATTCTGATGACGCTTCTTCTTTCGCAAGATGTTAAGAATGGTCATAAAGATTCGATACTTTGTTGTTTGCACTTTGTTTTTGATGTTTTTGGTTGTTTTGACAGATGTTGGATGAATACTTTGTTTTTGGGATTGATTTTCTGATTTGATGTTTCTTTGACAAGAAAACAAAGCAAGCACACAAACACAAGAATGTTGCCTAAAAGGCACGAATGAGTATGGGTCTAGATCAACCCAATCCTTGGACTTTAATATGACCCTTCCTTTAGATGTATTTTAAGGTGTATTTCCAAAGCCTGAAGTCAGCTCAATTTGCACTTGGTCTTTAAAATGAACACACTACAAACACTTTTTATCCCTAAGGTCAAATGGCCAGTTGTGATAAATTTAGCCCACATCTTGATATTTCTTCGACTTTGGTACTACATACCTTAGGAATCCCGCCTTGGCATGTAAGGATGTGATATACTAAGTCTTGCATGAGCATAACAAATAGATGATCCCTATGATGGGGGAGTCACCACTTTTATCAAGCCAAAAGTGACTTTTCAAAAAGCTATGTTTCTACTCAAGGAAATATGTATGGTGAGTATCTTGGAAGCAAAACCATCTATGCTCTTGCACTAAATTATATCGCAAATATCCTCAATCAATAGAACGGGTGGGCTACTACTTAAAGGTGTCTAGTCATGTTCGATGTTTTTGGACATAAGTTCATTCTGCAGTGACTCACTTAAGAGCCTTGTAACTGGTGGTGGGGCCCATTTGTCCTTTCGGCCAGTTACATTGTAGGAACAACTATACCCAAGGCTACAACTTTCACTCTCACCTGATTTCTATAGCGACTCGAAGGATTTACCGCGCGAGGTCGTTCCCAAGAGTGATGTGTCTCTTGGCAGGCCTCTCTTAAAAAGATAAAATTTTTGAGTGTTACTAACACTTTTCTCTTGCACCTAGGACCACAAAAGCCAAGGGAGAGGATAGTGTGTGTTAGAGGTAGGACCACTCGACCGACTTTCTGCACAAGTGTGCCAAGTACAAAAGACACTTGTTCTTTTTAATCCACTATTTGCAATGTGATCTAACTATTTGGAGATGTTGCTCCAATAGTCATGGTGTTCTTTTTAACCTTCAAAGGCAATGTGTTTTGTATTCTAGAATTTGAAATCCTGGTCAACATAATGAAAACACGTTTGCTTGAAGTAAAATTTGTTTGCAAAAATAAAAAACAAATGGATTGTGTATTTTATGTGCACCAAAATTGGAAGTGTGGATTGTAAATCTTTTTAGTTTGATGCAAGGAAATCAAATTTGTTTGTTGATTTTAAGCACCAAAAGACGAGTTATCTTGACTAGAAAGCGATGAAATTTTGTTTGTGTTCAAGTTTTAATGCACCAAAAGACAAGTTTGTGATTTTTAATGGTGAGTTTTAACCTGCACAAACAACAATATGTTAGTAAAATCGATGTCCAAGGGGGGCTTCCACAAGCCTAAAATTTTCACTTTTTTGGTTACAAGGCGATTTTTATGACATTCTATTACAATAGCGCTAGTCTGTGTTTGAACAGAAGTGCTATTTAACTCAAAAGCGCTGAAAGAAAGGGAAAGCCAGAGAGGCAAAAGCACTGAAAGATTTCAATAGTGCCAAAATAACGACAAACGTGCCAAAACAAATCCAAAAGCACTGAAATTTGGACAATAGCGCTATTGTAAGAACAATAGCGCTAAAAGAATAAGTGTTGGTAGCGCTAGAACGTCGGGTTCACCAAATGATGCACTGCAAAAAGGATTAGAAAATCTGTTTGATGGAAACACACACAAGAGCACAAGAAACAAATGTTAGTGTTAGCAACAAAAGATTATCCTAAACAGGCATATCAAGAGAGATATTAAGCATGAAATAGAAAGCATATAAACATAGAATAAAATAGCTAATCAAGATGCTCATAGTTGCTCCTCCCTTGTTCCTCTCCTCTCCAAGTCCCAAATGAGTGTAGCTCTCAGCTTTTAGCACTAGCCATGGATGCCATATGGAGATTCAAGATAGTTGAATATGATAAGAAAATGCTATGCAAGTGTAGATAGTGATGCTATGAGAAAGCTCTATGCTAATGCCAGTATAACAACAATACTCTAATGCTTCCTTTTGCTTGAGGAGAAGGGTTCTATTTATAGAAGAAATGGGGAAATGAAGGGTTAAGATTGAGTAATCTTAACAAGGGTTAGGATTGAAAGATATTCAATCCATGTGAGACTTTCAACCCAATCCCATGTTGACAAGTGTCACCATGAGAAGGCTTGAGAGGAGTGATAAGGAGCATTAAATGCTTGAGGGGACATGATGGTTACCCTAGTCAAATAAATAAATGCTTTGAAGAGACACATGGGTTACATGAGGGTTAAGTTAGGGGTCAAAGTCCTTAACCATGGGTGCAAGTGGAATTAACCATTAATGGTCATGTAAGAGCCATAAGTGGTTTGGAAGACTTTAGAGGTTAATTTGTTGAACACACAAAGCATTAATTGCTTTTCAAAGACTTTGGAGTCTTTGAGAAGTGACTCGAATTTGCTTAGGAATGTGACAATATTTAGGGGATGGATTAAGTTAATTAGGAAGGGTTTAGAAGAATCTAGAAGGGGTTTAGGCATGCAAGTGGATTTTGTAGGAAAATGCAAGTGGGAGGAATTTTGGTATTTTCAATTAAAATAAAATCATTTATTTCAATTAAATGGTGTAATTTGCATTTGGATAAATATTCAAATAAATATTAATTTATTTAAATGAGAAAAAGGAAGATAAAGCATTAAAATGCTTGAAGACTTTGAGGGAAACCATTAAAGGCTTGAAGACTTTAAGGAAAACCATTAAAGTCTTAAGAAGACTTTAAGGGAAGCCATTAAGTTTGAAGACTTTAAAGCCATCGAGTTTGAAGACTTTTAAGGGAAACCATTAAAGGCTTAAGAAGACTATAGAAGGAAGGCCATCAAGTTTGAAGACTTTAAGGGAAACCATTAAAGGTTTCAAGTGGGTGAGGATAAATAGGATTTTAAATAAATAATTTATTTAAAATAGTTGTGCAACTTGCTTTTGTAGGAAAATACAAGTGGGTGGAGGATAAAGGTGATTTAAATAAATTATTTATTTAAAATAATTGTGCAACTTGCATTTGTAGGAAAATACAAGTGGGTGGAGGATAAAGGTGATTTAAATAAATAATTTATTTAAAATAGTTGTGCGACTTGCATTTGTAGGAAAATGCAAGTGGGTAGAGGATAAAGGTGATTTAAATAAATGTTAATTTATTTAAATGTGAGAGGTGGGATTTTGGGGGATTTAAATAAATATTAATTTATTTAAATGTGAGAGAATATTTAATTAAATAAATATGATTTATTTATTTAATTAATGGTCTGAATTTGATTAAGTGAATTAAATCAAATAAATCAAATAATTTATTTAATTAATAGGAGAAGAGGGTTAAGATGAATTAATTAAATATTAATTTAATTAATTATTAATTGATGGTTAAATAATCAAATAAATACTAAATAGTCATTTAATTAAGTGGACAGATTTATGTGACTACACATACAAAATTCATTCTTCAAAGGTTCCTCCAAGGGTAACAAGGTTTTCTTCATCCCATTGGCCACAATAGCGTATGTAATCTTTCTCCCATCATGTACTGCTTGTCTATCAAACTGCCAAGATCTACCCAACAAAAGATGACAAATATCCATAGGCATAATATCACACAAGACTTCATTATGATAATTCCCAATTTTCAATTTCATCAAACATTTCTCACTTACTAACAACTTATGTTCATCCCGAATCCATGCTATCTGATAAGGCTTATGGTGTTTCAATCTCTTTAATTTCAACTTATTCACCATCTCTTCTGAAAGAAGATTATCTGAACTACCACTATCATTAAAAACTTTACAACACTTACTAGATACCTTACATCTAGTCTTGAATGAATTCTTCCTCTGCAAAGGCTCTTCATCTCCTCTGGTATGACACAAATCTCTCCTCATCATCAACAGTTCTCCATCTTCCATTTTATTGTCTGATCCAGTGGGGTTTTCTTCCACCGCTGCTTCTCTTTTGGTATTCTTTGTCTTCTTACAATTGAATGCATGATGTCCTCCTCCACACTTGTAACAAGTTCCTTTAAATGTCCTCTTGTCTTGTTTTCCAAAATTCTGATTCCGGTAGCCATCCGGTTCTCTCCTTTGGTAGAAATTTCTATCATCCTTCTGATATGAATTACCTTCTTTGTTCACTTCCTTGTCCTTGTTTTGATCTCTATAGGTTCCTCTACCTTCGGTATATCCTCTTCCTCCTTGAAATCTTCCTTCGATAAACCTTCCACCTCTACCTCTCTGCCTTTGCTCATGTCTTTTATTTTGAACTTCTCTTTTGCCTTTAGGGCATACTGGTAAGCCTCTTCAACACTCTCTAATTTGATCAAACTGAGTTCATCTTGTATAGACATCTGTAGTCCATTCAAATATCTTACAACATGTTCAACTTCATCATCAACATGTCTGGATCTGATATTCAACTCGTAAAATGCTTCGATGTATTCCTTCACACTAGATTCCTTCTGTCTCAAATTCTGCCACTTCTGGAACAAATTCACTTCATAATTAGCTGGCATAAACTTTGATTTCAACTTATCAATCATTCGATTCCATGTCTTAATATTCTCTTTACCTCTTCTTTGTCTATCAACTTGCAAATGCTCCCACCAAAGAGATGCATGACCTTTCAACTGGGTACAAACATATTTCACCTTCCTCTCTTCTGCAGTGTTTTCAAAATTGAAATATTTCTCCATCTCCGAGATCCAATCCATCAATTCATCTGAATCCAACTTCCCATCATATTATGGTGGGGTAAAATGAGGTTTAGTATTCGCCCTAATTAAAACCCTCAAAAACCTTTCCTCATCTGGATTAATCGCCAGTGGGTTTTCTTGTTTTGTCAGGGCTTCTTCTCCTTCATCTTCACTTATATATTTAATATGTCAGCCTCTTCTTTGGGCTGTCTCCATGGCTTCCAATGAGGCTTGTATACCTTGCAACATCTCCATCATAGAAAGGTTTGCATTCCCACATGCTCCACCATTCCTAGCTCCTCTTTGCACCATCGTTCATGCTGGTCCTCTGTAGTTGTAGGTCAGATCCGCAATCCCCAACCCTACAACAATTTTTTTAGGACACGCAACTCTAGAATGAAACTTCGCTTTGATACCACTTGAAGTAGTCACCGATGAGGAGGGACCTCAAAGAGATCAATTCGGACCGATCAGCAAGAGTAACACAACGGAAACACAAAGATATGATGGAGGCAATGCAAAACAAATTGTTTTATTTCATGAGAATTGATTACAACCAACCGAGTTACAACATAACCAACTCACAGGCTTGGTAGAACATACAAAATAGGTCACAACCGGGACCTTGAATCTTAAGATCTATCTTCTATGCACAGTCTCGCTACCTCATTCTTTGATTGATAATATTCTAATGTGCAATTATAATTATATATACAATCCAACAGATCCAGTTGGCCCAAAAAATGGATCAAAACCTCAAGAACAAGACCTAACGTGTAAAGTTAACAAGGTCAACCTCCTCCAAGAGATTCCTCTGGAAAATCCAAATGATGGAGTGTAGATCATGGGAAAAGGTCAGCCACATGGAAAGGAACATTGGAATCAATTCCCAAGGCTTTGCAAGCTTCAGATGGGGTTCTGGTAGATCACCAAAATAGGACCAGGCAACTAGTAACAAGAACTGTCAACCGATAATAGGAAATTGTCAAGGAAACCAATAGCGATATCTTGCCAGAAAATGATCCAAATGTGATGTGGTCTGGAACTAAGAAAGATGATCAATTATTGAAGTAGAATCCAACTCCACAAGATGTGGTGAGCCAAAACTAGGACACATAGAAAGAAAAGTTGAAACTACAAATAGAAAGAAAATGTTTTTGTTTGATGCAAGATTGCTATGAACCGGGGATGATCCCGCATCAGTACCATTCTTGCATCTTCAGTATCCACCTCCATCTCCATTTCCTTTTGTTTGGGTAATCACAAGAGCCTTAGGAATAGTTACCTCTTGAATAACCAAGGTTGATGTGTCCTACTATTGCTGACTTCATTAATTATGATGGTTATTGTGTTACCTACGGAGGAGTCTTTTATTTTCTACGACCAACCATTTGGGCCACCATCCCCTCCTCATCTATTTTCATTTATGTTTCTTCATCATCTATATCATGAATCTTTGGATGTTATACTTGTGAGGGTGGTTGACTTTGTGAAGACATTGCAATTGTATTAGGATCTGTTAGGTTAACCAGTGAACAACTGAGAGGGGGGGGGGTGAATCAGTTGTTAACAGATTATAACTTTTAATCCACAATACAACCTTAAACAAATCAAGTGCCAGTAAAGCACATACAAATGCCGGTATGGAAATATATTGGTAAAAAATACAACTTAACAATTAACCAGATAATCAATGCAAAGCAACCATACCACACAACACCATGATTTATACGTAGAAAACCTAGAAAGGGAAAAACCACGGTGGGAAACCTACCCACAGTCAGATGATACTTTCACAGAAAGTATGTGTTACAAGAGGGGCCCAGGAAGGCACACTTCCTAGAGCATACTACTCTATATAAAAGAGTCTCACTGACTACGGAGAGGCTACAACCTTCTCAAGATAAATGGACAATAATCCAATAGAGTGAACTGCTAGAAATAACATCTACCATGCCTGATTACGGTCTCGGTTAAGCTCAATGTTAGAGGACTAAATCCTCTTCTGAATCCAATTTGATCACCAATGATCAATCAACTCCTCTATCTAAATTATATTACAATATTCTCACATTAGATTCCTTGACCATGACCCTTTCAATAACCATATCATTTACAAAGATTTTTTACCTCTTATTTATACAAACCCTAAGGCCTAAACCAATTAGGTTGGCCACCTAAAGATATTACAATAAGATCATTACATAATTCCTTATTACAATGATATGCCATGTCGGCTTAAGACCAAAACAATAATAAAAAATCCGTAAAACATCTCGAATCATCTTGGTAATGTGTAGAGTACACGCTAGCATGATACCGATCCATAACCTAGATAGGTACCAGACCTACTTTGGGTCCACCATGCCAAAGCAATGTCTTTAAGCAATTGAAGCATGATCAACAAACCTCTTCAACATCTTAAAATCCTCGAAGAAGCTACACCAACACCAATTATGCATCCTATCACAATTCCTCAATGAAAGCTTTGTCGATAAAGCCTTAAACTAGTGACGGTAAGGGTTTACCAGAGTGTATGATAACATCCAATTACCAAGCCAATACCAACTGACCAAAATATTCTCATGGAGCATATAGCACATGAAATCAAATATACTTCACTGATCCAAACATGCCGAAAGTGTCAAAAATAATCTCTTATGTCGGACACACTAGATCTTCTACCGGTAACCTGCTTGTCGGTAACCATCCATAATAACTAGTGTTGACATCAATGACAAAACATCAATGCAACACATAATTAATTCATCCATAATGCCAACAATCTCCCCCTTTGGCATTTATGGCAACACTAGATGTGAAAAACATCTAAGTACCAAGAGATGCCAAACAAGTCTCCCCCTGTGGAAGATAACCAACAATCAATAGCTCTCCCCCTGTGAATGATATAAGGTTTGGAATGTTTTTTCACATTACTATCACTCCCCCTTTGACATCAATGCCAAAAACCTGACAAAAATATCAAAGCAATGATATAAACCTCTGAATCTCAAAGCTGACTACTCCCCCTTAGTAGTAGCACCACCCATCAGTGCCAAAATGAATAATGTCTCTGATAATACATGTCAGACTGATGAGAAACTTCATCAATCAAGTCTCTGCTGGAGGGGTAGAAACCCCTAACCTATCTCTCAAATACTCAAACGATTCCTTAGACATTTGTTTAGTGAATATGTCTGCAATTTGTTCTTTAGTGTTCACATAAACCAATTTGACTTCCTTTGCTTCTACCTTGTCCTTCAGAAAGTTGTACTTTATTGAAATATGTTTAGTCTTAGAGTGAAATACCGGATTCTTAGACATGTCAATAGCTGTAGAGTTATCACAATAGATAACCACCATTTCACTACAATTTACTCTGATATCCTTCAACATTTGCTTCATCCACAAAACCTCAATTCAATTTGTTATTGCTGTAACATACTCAGCTTTTGCAGTAGATAAAGAAATGCATGACTATTTTTTGCTTATCCATGAAACCAGTTTCTTTCCAAGAAAGAAAGCTCCACCAGAAGTGCTCTTCCTATCATCTGTATCACCTACCCAATTTGAGTCAGTATATGCACATAAAGTGAAATCATCATCTTTGGAATACCATAAACCATATTCTATTGTTCCTTGCAAATACCGAAATATTCTCTTTACTGCACATTCATGATTTTATTTAGGATTACTTTGATATCTTGAAACAATACTTACTGCATTCATAATATCAGGTCTAGTCTGAGTTAGATATAACAGACCATCAATCATAGATTTATACCTTGTCGAATTTACTGGTATAGAAGTATCCTTGATAGATAATTTCTCACTTGTAGCCATAGGAGTACTTACCGGTTTGGAATTCTCCATACCAAAATTTTTCAACAATTCCCTCAGATACTTAGTTTAACAGATAAAAATCCCTTTGTCAGTTTGAGTAATCTGTAAACCTAAGATAAATTTCATCTCACCAATCATGGACATTTCAAATTCATTCTTCATGTTGTTAGCAAATTCCATGCACAATTTATCTTCTCCTCCAAAAATAATATCATCAACAAAAACTTCAATAAGCAGAATATCATTATTAGTGATCTTATAGTATATATTACTATCAGCATCACCTTTAGTAAAACCAAGCTTCAAAAGATATTTATCCAACCTTGCATACCAAGCTCTGAGAGCCTGTTTCAAACCATATAAAGCTTTCTTCAATCTGCAAACCATGTATATGTCATTTGTTAGTGAAAATCCATTAGGTTGCTCAATGGAAACTTCTTCCTCAAGCTCACCATTCAAAAATTCACATTTGACATCCATTTGATAAACCTTATAGTTCTTATAAGTTGCATAGGCAAGAAATAGTCTAACAACTTCAATTCTAGCTACAGGTGCAAATGTCTCACCATAATCAATTCCTTCCATTTGAGAATATCCTCTACAAACCAATCTAGCCTTGTTTCTTATAACTTGACCATCCTCATTCAGTTTATTTCTAAAAACCTATTTAGTTCCAATAACATTCTTATTTTTAGGCCAAGAACCTAAATACCAAGTTTCATTCTTCTCTATTTGATCTAATTCATCTTCCATAGCCTTTAACCAATGTTTATCCTTACAAGCTTCAATAACAGTTGCCGGTTCAACTTGAGAAATAAGACATACCTCTTCATTTGCCAGTTTTATTCTTGTCATATCTCTGTTGTTTCTATCCCCAATAATTTGATCTTCAGAATGATTTGATCTTACATACCTTGGTGTCTTTTGAACTTTAGGCTCACCACTTTGATCATTAGTCACAGTTGAATGTTCTAATTGTGATGGTGTAACTGTATTAGCTTCCTGTACTGGTTGAGGCATTGTCGGTTCAGTTATGATCATTTCTACCACCGGTTCCCTATCATATGATATAGAATGATTTTTGTATTGTTCATCTACTTTCACGTTAGCACTCTCAATAATTTTCTGCAATATTTTGTTATAACATCTATATGCTTTGCTCTGAATTGAATAACCAAGAAATATCCCTTCATCACATCTAGGATAAAAATTTCCAATTGAATCATCTCTTTTGATATAGCATTTACTTCCAAAAATTCTGAAAATTTAACAGTAGGTGTATGTCCAAACCATAGTTCATAAGGGGTCTTACCGGTTTCACCTTTGATGTGAACTCTGTTGAATGTGTAGACTGTTGTACCCACTACTTCTCTCCAGTAGATATGAGGCAATTTGGATTCCATCATCATAGATCTAGTTGCATCCAAAATGGTTCCGTTCTTTCTTTCAACTACTCCATTTTGCTAAGGAGTTCTAGGTGCAAATAGATGTCTCCTGATTCCATTTGTCTCACGATAACTGTTAAATTCATGAGAAGTGAATTCACTGCCATGATATGATCTTAGACATTTAATTTTCAATCCAGTTTCTATTTCAACCTTCCCTTTAAAGATCTTGAATTTCTCAAAAGCTTTAGACTTCTCCCTTAGAAAAGTCACCCACATCATTCTAGAATAATCATCAATAATGAGCATGAAGTATCTATCACCTTGAAATCTTCTAGTCCTTGCTGGACCACATAAGTCAGTGTGAATAAAATTAAGTACATCATTAGATTTATCATGTATGCTATTAAAAGAACTTCTGACTTGCTTACCCAATTGACATTCCTTACATACTGGATTATGAGGCTTTGTAATCTTAGGTATATCCCTAACTGCCTTAGTTGAACTGATCTTAACAATGCAATCAAAATTTAATGACGATGAGGAGGAAGGATGATGAGGAAGCAGTGGTATGCCCCCTCGAGAGGACATGCATGTTCGAAGAATATGAGTGTGCTCTCAAAAGGAATTAGAAGAATAAGTGATGAAAGGATGAAGATAATGAAAGAGGGAACTAGGATGGGTTGGAGTGTTGTGAATGAAATGAGACAAAGAAATGATAAATGGATTCGATTTTTTGTTGAGAAAGTATAGAGAGAAAACCTAGATTTGATATTGCCATGGATAGTCTACACCACTGATTATAAGAACCGGGATGATATGAAGATCCAAGGCGTGGACTGACGCTCAGTCAAACATGAATGCCTTGCACACAATCATGCAAATGTTGATAAACACTAATGCAGGGTTGCTGGTTCGTATAAGGAAAACCTTCAAACACACCATGCCATGAAAACTATGCCCCATTATACACCAGCCAAGAGATACCAAGATATAGGATGATCAAGGCAGTCCTCGGACACAAGATGAAAATAAAAGAAAATGATATGCACACGACCAACTGACATCTCTTGCCAAGAGTAGGACATGGATTTGGATAAACTGCTGGACTAGGGAAGGAGACATCCCAATGGGCAGGCGATGGATTTTGATGAACTACCAGATATGGGAAGGATTCATCCCAATGGGCAGAGCGATGGATTGATTGATTGCAAAAGACAAGCTGGATGTGCAAGATCTGTAGATGAGAGGATTGTTGCTTGGATTGTATTAGCAAAGTATGGATTGGGTGCTTGGATTAGGCACAAGTTAGTGCGTGCTCATGTAGATGGGGAAAGCTCAGTTTGATGGATTGGATTGGATTGGAAGAAGGATAAATGATTAGATAGGATGAAAAAAAGGGGATGGATGATTGAGTAGGATTGGATTAGGGATGGGATTAATGATTGAATCGGAAGAGGTGGAGAATATGATTGTATGAGATAGGATTGGATTAGAAATTGGATAGGATGGGGTGGATTGGTGGATATGATTTGATTGACTGGAACCAATGACAAGGGAGAACCAAGGATTGGTAAGAGGATGGATGAATGGAAGGTGGGAGTTATTGTATGGATAGGAGATAGATGGATGATGCAGATGGATATGTATAGGATATGGAGGACTGGAGGGGAGGGTGATAGAGACTTAAGGACTATGTTGCAAAAGAGTGCAATGCCCCACACTAGAGGTAGTGGAATTAAGGATGTAAGGATGGTGAATAAATATGGATGAGATGGAAGGATAATGTGTAATGGATATGGATGGTAGAGGATTAAGGCTTGTGTTTTCCAAAGCATGCATGCATATACATTATTTTGCCTCTTATATGATCAAGATGAAAGATAGGAATGGGGGATTTATTTTGATAAGATTAGGGATATGAGATGGAGGATATGGATATGATAGTCAAGATCAAAGATAAGAAAGGAGAATGGACTTAGGTAAGATGCAAATGGATGGGCCGATTATATGGATGAAGCTTGCCCCCAAGTGTAGAGTGTAAGAGGATGAGGGGATTGCACATGACACTTGTTTTACAAGTTTTCATCATGTTACTTACCCAAGGCACCACAAGAAGTGGTTTTCACCATTGGATGAAATGATTTTTCTTTACTTTTTCTTTTGAATGTTTCTTGATTTTTTTTTTTGATTTTTGATTTTTAGATTCGGGTGGATAAGGATGAGACTAAGTGGATATGGAAGATAGTGGATGCATGAAAGAGGAAGGGAGGACTCAAGCATCTAGTTACATAGATGGTATCCCTTAGTATTTCTTTGAACTGGAGGTATGCTCATAGATGTTGGTAACAATAATTGGGGAGATGAAATGGATAGGGGATGAAAGATAAGGATTTGGAAAGGATTGGAATAACAAAATGGGATTGTGAAAAGTGGATGGTGGATACTGGATGGGGTTTTGAAGAATTTTTGGAAGATCAACATTGTCACACACCTTGAAGGGTGGTGGAGTAGTGGAGGAGAGTGTTTTGAATTAGATGGGGGATATAGTGTGGATTTTGGGAAATGACGATCCAAAATAGAAGAAGAGGATGATGAAGTTGGGATGGTGGATTTTGGGACATAAGGACCCAAAATGGATTTTGAAGATGGAGGAGTGTTAGATGGAGGATTGGAGGACTTATGAATGGATGGAGATTTTGGATTAACAACTTTGGATGTCAATTTTGATTTTGCTTTGGGATGCATTGCTTCTTTGGGAATCCACATAGTTTTTGATTTTTTCTTTTGGGGCCTTTGTGGCCTTTTTTATTTTTCTTTCTTTCAGATCATATTTTTCTTTTGAGCATGTCATTTTGAGAGGACATTTTGATCCTTTGATTTTTGTGGATTTTGAGATTTATATATTGGGCATCCAAATTGATTCCAATAGCAATGGGATGGGTGCGTGAGGATGAATGACTTAAGGATTTTATGGATGGTGGGATGATGGAAGGAGCGTGTTGGGAGGCATTCAATGATGTGTGCCTTTGTTGATCTTGCTTTAAGATTATTTGATGTGATAGGGTGGTGGATGGAGGGATGTAAGGACCCAAAATGGATGGAAGGAATGGATGATTTAGCTTTGGAATATAGGGTCCCAAAATGGATGTGGATGACGGGGGATAATGAGATTTTGATTTCATTGAAGGAAATTTGGATTTAAGAGGGATAGAGTATGTACTAACATCTTGAGCATTAGCTTGAGGACCCTTCTTATTTTGGAAATGAGATGCAAGTCTGTTTTGAGGGGGATGAGATGTGGAAGGAAGATCAAGATCTTTAGATGGAATGGGATCATGACATGGAGATGAAGGGATACTTTGATATTGACTAGGAGGGGTATTATGAGATGGAGTGGGAGGGGTGATTGGATCATGAGATGGAAGAGGATCATGCGATGGAGGGAGAGGGTTGGATAGAGGAATCATATGATCATGAGAGGAAGTGGAGGGAATTCCATCATTAGATGGAGTAGAGGGAGATGCATCATGAGATGGAGAGGATTCTATGCTAGCATGATTTGGAACAATCTTTTGGCATGTTTGGAGTTGTGGGGATTGTGTGATGGAGGAGGGTATGGAAGCTTTGATGTGAGTAGGTGGGGAAATGGGGGTATCATGAAGTGCGGAGGATTGGGATTTGTTTTGAGGTGGAGGTGATTGGGGTGGATGGAGGACTTGAGGAGACTTGGCCACTTTTCTTCGAGGTTAGGATTTTGTCTCCTTTGCTAGCATGTCTTGGATAAGATTATGGATAATGGATTTGGAGGATGTGGACAATATGAATTTTGGAGGATTAGGGTTAGATGGAGAATGGGGATTAGATGGGGGATTGGGATTGGGATTGGATGGAGGATTAGGATAATGGATTTGGAAATTAGGATTAATGCTTGGAGGAATGTGGAGTAAAGGATTTGGATGGGGAGTAGAGGTAATGAATGTGTTGTAGAAGGATGGGGATTGGGATGTCGATGGGGGGGGGAGATGGAGGTATACATATTGGATTAGAGTATATGGATGAGGGATAATATGGAGATATGGATGGGGAATAAGATGGAGATATGGATGGGGAATAAGATGGATTTGCCTTGTCGAAGGTAGAGGAAGGATAAGAGATATGGTATTGATTGGGATTGGGTGTAATATGTTGTGATGGGATGAATGAAGGTATGATAGGCAAGTTGGAGATTATGGGATTGACTTGGTAGGAATATTCGTGAACTTTCATGAGCATATTCTCATACCAAGCTTTCAAATTCTAGGTAGTCATGTTGAGAGTGAAGGATTAGATTGGAATTGGATGAATATGTTTTGGAGGGGAAAGATTATGAAGATGATGTTAAATGAAGATGAGGATTAGGACTTGGCTTGGAATGATGATGGATTATATTTGATTGGATTTTTATTGGATTTGATTTGATTTGATTAGTCCTTCGATTAGGACTTGATTTGATTGGATTGGTCCTTAGATTAGGACTTGATTTGATTGGATTAGTCCTTGGATTAGGACTTGATTTGATTGGATTGGTCCTTAGATTAAGACTTGATTTGATTGGATGATTGATTGATTTGATTTGATTGAATTGGATTAGATTGGATTTGATTTAATTTGATTTGATTTGATTGGATTGGATTGGATTGGATTGAATTGGATTAGATTGTATTTGATTTGATTTGATTGATTGATTGATTGGATTGGATTGAATTGGATTGGATTGGATTAGACTAGATTTGATTTTATTTGATTGGATTGGATTGGATTTATTTGGATTGGATTAGATTTGATTTAATTTGATTGGATTGGATTGGATTGGATTGGATTGGTCCTTGGATTAGGACTTGGTTTGATTGGATTTGGATTGGATTTGATTTGTATTGGTCCTTGGATTAGGAATTGATTGGATTTGGATGATGAATTGGATTCAATTGGATTAAAGGATTGGATGATTGCTTGATGGAGGATTGGATAGCCGGATTAGGAAGATGGATGGATTTGATTGATTGAAATTTTGGAGATTTGATTGGATTAGAGGGAGAATGATTATGGAAGAATGGATAGATAAAAGGAAGAATAAAGGGGGAGGCTACCCAAAGTCAGATGAATGATTTGGACAAAAATATTGGTTGAGGAAGGATGATTGTTTGAATGGATGAAAGTGGATCAGGGATTGGAAAATTTCTAGGATAGGTACAAGTGGATTAAAGATTTGATGATGACAAGATGGAATTTAGAAAAAGGAATGATTGATTGGTTGTGGGGGATGGACTTGGCAAGAGATGTCAAGTAAAGAAAACATAATGGTCAAAACAAGTTAGACTCAAAAGACACTCATGCTCCTTCACAACATATCCTATGGCGATAAAAGACAATAGTCAATGGATCCCAATTGGTTTCCCAGCTACACTTACCCAGAGTGGACACTTAGATGCTTGAACCCACTGGCTCCCTACCACAACTCACTTCTCTAGGGTAGCCAAGCATCAATTCCCATGAAAACTCCTCATGGCAAACTGGTGCAGGAGCACCTAGTTGAGTCAAGCTCTACTTTTTGAGTATTTTATGATTCCATGTTTGTAATGTCTTGTGTCAAGTTTATAATGTTGTTTTAGGTTTTTATGTGACTTTTCTAGTGGTTTTTATCTCATTTTGGAGTCAAGAGGTCAAGGTTTGCCTTTCAGGCTTTGAGTTGACAATTTTTGGCAAAAATGTGCAAAATTGCCTTAGAGGTCTCCAAATGCTTTCCAAAGCATTTAAACATGTTTACTAAGTGGTTTTAAGAATTTATAAGGTCTTTAGATTAATTTATGAGGTTAGGTTGTCAAAAATGTCTTTTGGAGCAAGAAATGTTGTCAATTGGGCTTGTAAAGATTGTAAAAATTGTCATTTTTTGACTTTTCTTGCAAAATGAAGTTGTGGAAGCCTCATGTCCTTACTGGGCTTGATAAATAACTTTATGGAATATAAAAAAGACCTCCTTTTTCCTTGAAGAAGGTTGGTGATTGTATGAGCAAGAGATTCTTAATAAAAATTATGAAATTTTGGCTTTTATGACTGGTTTTTCCTTCCTTGGAGTAACAGTCTGTATTGTAGCTTTCATAGTCCATACTGTATCTTTGGAAAGTGTGCATAATAGTTTTACAATTCTCTCTAAGTGAATTTTGTTCTGGTTTCCTTTAGCAATTTGATTGTACAAAATTATTTTCATTTTGTGTGCTCACTGCCCTGTCAAGGGTTTGGAGTTGGAAAATGGCACAAATTGACTAATCTAGGTCTAGGATCCCACAAAATGGATTTAGTCAAGTTGGTACACATTTATATAGTGTACATATGCTTCATTTTGGGCCAGAGTTCATTTTTGGAAGAAGGATTTGAGTGAGTACTAGGCAAGTATTGATTACTCGGCTAGTAGCATGATCAAAACTCAAAATTTGCACCCAAAAGCAATTTGGAGTGAACAAATGTATGAGGTAGAGGTTTGGACATATGGCCAAGGGTGTTGAGAATCACCTTGGTTTTTTAGAGTAGCTTGTTCCTATTGAATATTCTCAGTTTGTAAGCAAATCAGTGAGTTCACTGCTTTTGTAAATTGTGTTTGTCAAAATGCTCAAGGAATGCTTCAAAGCATAAACCAAGCCTTATAAATATGAAGGCTATGTAATAGGAAAGTTAATTAGTGTTTTGTAGACCTCATTGAGGTATATTTCTAGTTCCATCCCCTTGTTATGCAGGTCCAAAGAGGTGGCAGCAACTGATTAGTAAAAGGACAACATTTTAACAGTGACAATGACATCCCACTTCTTTTCTTAGATGTTTGCCAAGTGTTTGTCATAATGCTTGTATGGAAGAGGTAGGGGACACATTTTGAAGACATGTCAGAGGTATTATGAAGATCTAGGCACTTGTAGTGGTTCCCAAGAATGCAAACCCAGTGGTTACACTTCAAAACCCTCCAAAACCCTACTTTTAAGCCCAAATTTGTGGACAGTCACTAAACAAGGTTGATGGAGCCTAAACCCACAAAAATATATTTGCAATGACCTATTCCACACTATCCAAAACATCTCCCATGGTCAAGAAGCCCATCGTTGGGTAGGGTGAGCAAAATTTGGCCAATTAGGCCTCCACGGGCTAGTAGCCCTTTAGACTGCATAACACACACTTTACAAGAACTCGATTGTAGGGAGGACTTTGGGACTCATGGAACTTTGTAAGATCATACCAAAATAGTGAAATAAGAAACATATAGGCCCTTGGATAGTGGGCAGTCCCTTTTTGAGGCTTTGACCCTTGGTTGATGAGTTGAGTAAGCCAAAGGCTATAGGCCTTAAACTAAGTTTGTGATTGTCATACCTTGAGTAAATATTGTTGCTCTACATGTCCATGTTGGGCTGTCCTAATACACTCTGAAATAGTGAGTTGAATGCCAAAAGAATAGGGATTGAAAAATGTTTAGATGGGTGGAGTGAGCAATTGAAGAAAGTATGAGCAAGGGTGTGAGTTTCCACCAAAAAGGGAGGTTGTTGGTGAAGACTTGTAGAGAGACCTGACTATTGTAACTAAACTGGGTATTTGCAAACATAAGGAGCAAACATAAACACTACTTTTATTTCCTATTGAACTTCTTGACCAAAATTGGCCTTTTGAGAAATTATCTAGCAATCTCCCTATCACGAACTTTGTGTCTCTACTAAGGGTCATAAAACTATGGGCGGCTTCGGAGGTCCGACCTCCTACACCAATGACTAGAAGGATTTTGGCCACTATGCACAAGGTGTTTAGTATGTCTTTCCGTTAGAAGCTACCCTTCCCAGTTGTGCAAGCACAATTGAGGCCTATAGCCCAAAGAAGCACCAAGAACTTAGTAGTCATGCAAGTGTGATTGAGATCTCTAGGATCCTACTAAGCACCCAATGTGAGAGTCAACTCTCATATAGCCCCAACCATTAAGATTTTCATTCTCAATGGCCTATTTATTATAGTGAGTTGGGAATCCCAGGTCCGGGTGTACTCACTTGGGTCATTCCCCTCTCACCAACTCTAAGTGTAGACACTAAGAGAAACTCAGGAGGGCAGGCCCACTAAGGGTAACACAAGAAAATATTCCTAGAAAAGACCAAAGGGGTCTAGATTTCTGATTGCCTAGATAGGCAAGAGCATACTCTCCTACCCTTTGAATCTTCAAGACAAAGAAAACACAAGATTATTTTACCCCCTACCCTAATTAGATCTAGGTGCCTAATAAAAGAAACACAATGTTTGCTTGAAACTCCTAGGCAACCTGCAAAACCGCTTGATTAGTAGTTTGAAAATGAAGTCTTCAACAAGCATCCTGCAAAACACAAAAGAATGACAATTTTTTTTAATATTTTTTTTAATTTTTGGGAATGACTAGAAAAAAAATAAATAAAAACTTTTCTACTAAAGAAAAATGTGGATTTGGGGGAAAACTTGATGGGTAATTGGGGTTTGACTAGGTTTTTGACACTTTCTAAGGGATAATAAAGCATAAAATGGGGATTTTAGAGGGGAGGTGAAGGAATGGAAAAAATTATCCAAGAGGGACAAAGGAGAGAAAATTGGAGATAAACACTATGACAAAATTTGGAGGTGATTGGATAAAAGTGGAAGAAGTTATGGCAAACCCTAAAAATAGAGAAATGTGAGATTTCAAGCTTTAGAAAGTGGAATTTGGGATAAGGTCCCCAAGGAAGGAAATGTACAAAATGAAATTGCGGGGGATCTAGTGAATATTAGACAAACATAATATTAGTATAAAATAGATAGAAGATAACAGAAGCAGAAAAAAAAATATAGTCACGTCGATGTAAGCAGTTGCGCTATTGCGCGGGCACTCAAACCAAAACAACAGGAGTTAGCGCTCAGAAATTCAAATTCAAATTTTTAACAAAATACTCATGCTAATCATAGAGCGGTCGCGCTGAAGCGACAAATGAAAACAAAAAAGCAACTAATCTAGTGTATTTTTTTGATTTTTTTGATTAGATTTTTACAAAATAGAGATAGAAGTGAGAAGAATGGAAAGAATGAAGAAGAGGAGATAGATGAATTTGTGTGGCAATCGTGTTGAAGCCGAGGTGGTCGTGCTAAAGCACAGTGAGGCACCAGAAAAAACTTCAAATTTGATGTGGTTGCGCTGAAGCCGCTACGATCACGCTGATTAGAAGGCGATCATGTTGATCTAGCAAACAGTCATGCCAATGTGCATGCGCTCACGCTAAAGCGTGAACCTACAAGAAACCTTCACAAAAAACTCAATTTTTTTGTTAAATTCGGGACGTGGGTCCTGCCAGGCATGCCAAAATGTCTCACAATAAAATGGTTAGTGCATGATTAATATTCAGTAAAACCAAAAACCATTTAAATGAGATATCAAGAAAGATTAAACAAGAACATCATGAAAATAAGACAACATAAATGGAATATATTCATGAAGCTCCCATTGCAAGTAACTCTTTCTTGTCCTCCTCGCCTCCACGAACTTTGCTAGCTCCAAAGTTTGACTAATGGAGAGTTGGAGAGAGATGGAGTGAATGTGGATTGCTCGTCTTGTGCTCAACAAGATAGGTTGGATCAATATTTGGATTGAATTGTGATAGGTAGATGAGGATCTGGATTAGAAGAGGATGAGAGAAGAAATAGGCAGCATGACAATGCATGAGAAGTGGATGATTTGTGAGGAGAATAGGCTCCAATTTATAGATTGGAGAAGGCAAATGGAGGGACAAGATTGATTTGATCATGAAGGATTGAGATTGATTTGAGATAGAAGGCATGGATCAAGGGTGCCTTGGGAAAATAAATAGGAATATAAAATTCCTTGGAAAAAAGGGGGGAGAAATTTGAATTTCAAACTTGAGGAATTAAAAATTCCAAAATAAGGATGCATTGAGGGATTCAAAGAAATTTGAATTTCTTTGAGAGGCTCAAGGTTGATGTGACATGAGTGGGAATTAAAAATAGGAGAATAATGATAAGCATGATTATGAGAGATTCTAGAAGGGTTAATTAGGCTAATGGGATTAGGAAAAGTGATTTGTAGGAATCACATGAATAGGTTAATTAATTAAAATTAATTAACTGAGTGGGTTGAGAGGAAATAATTATTGGAGGGGACTTTAGAAGAATAGGGGAATAATTAATTTATTTGATAAATTAATTATTGGACAATAGTGATAGAATTAATTAAATTAGATTTAATTGATTATGAGAAGAATAAAGATAACACAATTAAGTCAATTAATTATGTTGATAGGATTAAATTAATTAAATATTAATTTTAGGTGTCTACAGCAGCTTGGTTCCGATCTCGAGGAATTTGCTCAAAAGTGATAGCTGTGAATAATTCTTTGAAGCTATCAACCATTTTCTTGTAAGGCATGAGTTTATCATCCTTAGTTTGGTATTCATCATTGACATGTCGAATTACTAGTTGTGAATCACCATAGACCTATAGCTCCTTTAAGTTCCATTGCACGACCATGCATAGTCCTGTGATCAAGACTTCATATTCTACCATATTGTTCATGTATGGGAATGTGAGCCTATATGATTTTGGAATGCTATCACCTTGAGGTGTGATAAAAATAATGCCAACTCCTAAACCATGTCTTGTATGAGACCAATCAAAATATAACTTCCATTATTGTGTTGGCATGACTGTGAATATTTCCTCATCTAGAAAATTTGAAATGAGAGGATGGCCTCCTATGAGTGGTGCTTCAGCCAACTAATATGCAATAAGTTGGCCTTTGATTGTTTTTTGGTCCACATACTCTATGTCAAACTCATTGAGGAGCATAATCATTTTTGCCAAGTGACCTGTTAGTGATGCTTTACTAATTAAATACTATAGTGGATCTATCTTGACAATGAGTTTTATCTTGTGTGTCAGTATGTAATGCCTCAGTTTAGTGGCTGCTAAAATCACGACAAGACAAGATCCTTCAATAGGGGTATAATTGAGTTCATACCCAACTAGTATCCTAGAAATGTAATATACTGCACATTCTTTGCCTTCTGCATTATGTTGTGTGATTAAGACTTCTAAGGCCGTAGTTGTAGCTGATATGTATAGCAATAATGGCCTATGTAGAGATGGTGGTGTCAACAATGGTGGCATCATTAGGTAATCCTTAAGCTACTAAAATGCTTGTTGGCAATTCTCTTCCCATTTGAAACAAACATTCTTGTGAAGCAGATGTGTGAAGGGGTGATATTTATCAGCCAATTGTGTGATGAAGTGATGGACTGATTGTATCATTCCTTGTAATGTCCTCAATTGACTGATGTTCCTAGGAGGTGGAATTTCTATAATTACTTTGACTTTTGCAGGATCAACCTCAATTCCTTTATTTGAGACAATGTATCCTAGGAGCTTCCCAGAGGTCACTCCAAAGACACACTTCTTTGGATTTAGGCGTACATTATATTTCTCTAGTCTGTTGAAGATTTTTTCTAGCATGGTGAGCTATCCCTCTCTTGTTAATAATTTAGCTAGTAAATCATCCACATAGTCTTCCATTAGTGTATGCATCATGTCGTGGAAGATGGCTATCATTGACCTTTGATATGTGGCTCCTGCATTCTTGAGACTGAATGGCATTACATTCCAATAGTATGTACCCCATGGGCATGTAAAAGTTGTTTTATGTTGATCTTCCAAGGAGATCTTAATCTGGTTGTATCCCGAGAAACCATCCATGAGTGATAGCATTGCATGTCTTGTTGTGAGGTCCACAATCATATCAATGTTTGGAAGAGGGAATTCATCCTTAGGACATACTTTGTTGAGGTCTCTAAAATCTATACAAATATGGATGCCTCCAGTTGGTTTTTACACTGGTACAAGGTTGGAGATCCATTTTGCATAGTCAATGGGTCTTATGAAACCAACATATAATAGCTTTTTGAGTTCTGCTTTTACTAATAGTGCGATCTAAGGATGCATCTATCTGAGCTTTTGTTTTACTAGTTTAGCTCCTTCTGCTACTATCAAGTGATGAATTACTAGTTCTAGATCAACGCCTAACATGTCTGCATAGGACCATGCAAAATTGATTTGTCACTTGCGAAATAACTCTATAAAATCAAGATCTTCTGTTGGAGTCGGTGATTCTGCTAGATGTAGTATGTGTGGATTTTCTAGTGCCCCCAGATTGACCTCCTTTGTTTCTTCAATAAGAATATACGATCTCTCCTGATTAGTGCTGAAGGGGAGAATGTCAAACCTACCATCCTCTAGCTCCTCAAAGAGGTTTTCACTATTGGATACATCCATTGCTTTTACTCTTTTTATTTCCACAAGTGCCACAGTGTGGTTTTCACTTGAGGATCCTATTTTGATTGTAATATTTTTGCAACTGAAAGGGTTGGCATTCACTCCAAAGTAAGTTGTGCTATTAAGTTCAATAGCATACCCATCTTTGTGATCCCCTCTTGGTATGTCAAATATAATTCAAGAAATTCTATGATCGTGCCATTATTATGGAAGGTGTCAAGGTGTGGGGGATCTTGCTGGTCCCAATCAATGAGTTTGGGGTGAATAATTGGCATGGCTTCATCTATCAGGTTAAGTTCATAGGATGTGTCAGTTAGGGTAACTCTGGAGGAATCAAGGTCAACATCATGACTAGCCTCTTTGTAATCAGGCTCAAGAGGTGACCTATCTTCCATTGAAGTATCCTCATCAAATGGATCCCAAAAGGTATTGATCCATGGCTCTCTGTTAGTTCTTTTATCCTCTAAAGAATCCTTATTAGATTCATGTAAAGAATCCCATTCATATTCAAAAGAATCATTTTAAGAATCACTTGGTAGAACTCTGTCACTGTATGTTACAGGGATGTCATCAAGGTTGAAAGGTTCGTGGATAGCCATTATAGGTGTTGTATCTTATGGGGTTGTTGGCATTGCTTGAGTATCTGAAATAGACATAAGTGGCATCTTGGAAGTTATTTAACTTTGTGCAATATCATCTCTTTGTATGTTCGGTGCCTGTGCACATGGTGAGTGAGAGGTGTTGGCATGACTTGGAATTTTAGATCTTGTAGGTTGATCTACAATAGATACATTTTTGTATCTGGAAGGGATGAATTTGGAAGTGTTCTGCTTTTGTTTGCTCGGAATCCTGAACTTCGAAGACCCTCCCGAACCAGGATTGAATCCGAGTCCAATTGTATATCATGGTTGTAACAATGGTTGCAATGGTTCTTGTACACCTTGTTTGTGGGATCCTAATGCACTATGGCCATCATATCCCATCTTTTGCATTAGGGTAAAACCTTTACCATACTTCTCTATAGAGATCTTGATCTATTGTCTTCTTGTATCATAAGGGTCCTTGTAGATCCATCACGCCAAATCTTCATCAATAGTTTCTTGTTCTTATGATCTGACTGGGATGAATCTATCAAGTGTAGTAGTTTAAGGTGCAACAAGTGGCTTGATTAATATTTTTGGTTTTCCATGAGTCCTAGGTGAGAGGGGTAGTTGGCCAACACAAAAAAGATGACTAATATTATTCTGTCCTGGGACTTCATCATTTACTTTCATTTTCAACTTTTCCTATTTACGTGTAAGGATTGGGGGATTGGTGAGATTTGTTGGGTGGATGTAAGATGATGAGGTGGTGGATTCTCTATTGCTAGGGACTATGATATCAAATTGATGCCTTATATTGTTGCAAAAGGATAATGGGTTGTCATCACCAAGGATAGTAATCTCTACTCCGTTATGTGGAAACTTGATGCATTGATGGTAAGTGGATGGTACTTCTTGTATAGCGTGAATCCATGGTCTACCTAATAGGAGATTATATGGAAGAGGGAGTTCTGGACTTGGCAAACCACATTCTTTACCATAGGTCCTACCTAGACAGGTAGAGTAATATACCCTTTAGAGGAGCATTCTGCAACATCATAGGCCTTGACTGTGATCCACTTTCCAGTGATTTTTTTAGTGGCTATTATTTGCCATTTGGCTATTTTTAAAAATTTGGATATCAAAATTTGGCTAATAATTCAAGTTTTAAGGTGACCTCAATTGCCACATTTTTACAAAATTTTATTTAAATTGTCATAGTTGTGGGTATTCCTTGCCCTCCTTCCATCTTAATTTTGTTCTTGCCAATGGCTATGTTGGGCTTGTTCTAGTATATCCCTAAGTTGTGATACGTCAAAGTCTGCAGGGAGTTTGTCTCCTTCTTGAGCAAGTTTTAGAAAATGGGCGTCAACATTTCCCTTGAGAATTTATTCAAAAAGTCTGTTAAATCTGGGGTTGCTAAGTGCGTCTTCTATTTATGCTTGTGTAGGGGTATCTAGGCCTCCTCTTCTTCTTGTTCCCATATTTTTTTTGCCTCTGACTCTGAGACCTAGTTCTTGCCATGTTTGAAGTGCGCATTCGTGAAAGTGAAAAAGTGGGTGTTTGATTCCTTTCTTATGTTTCCAAGAGTGGATGATGAATTTTTTTATGGATGAGTGATCTCGTTTTCAAAAGGGTGGATATCAACAAAATTCTTTTTGAAATTGCATGCTTATTTTCAAATAATTGTGAGATGAGGTGTAACAAGGCTTTAAAAGCATAAGCCACCTAGTTTTGAGAAGATGCACTCAAAAGCTAGTTTTAACCTATATAGATGCTTAGTAATGCCTCTTAGGATGATTGATCCTAGATGTAGAGACACACTAGAGAGTATGTTTGTTGATATGATTTAGCAATATCCCAAAAGAACTAAGGACAAAACCTTTGTGTTTTTGAGAGTTGAATAGAATTTTGATTGTTTTTGGAGTGAGCTTTGAAATGAATGTGGAAATCTTTGGAATTTCTACTAGGTGACTATGAGTTTGATGAATGATTTGGTGGAAAATGCAGAAGATGTGTGAATGAATTATGGAAGATGTAAAACCTTTAGAAAAGGTGATTTGCAAATGGGATAAGTGATTTGGAAATGAAATATGGTTTTGACAAATGGAGTATGTTTTGGAAATGTTTATGAAAATGATGAGTGATTTGGGATGAATTTAATTTGGAGGAATTTGATGAGTGATGTGGAAATGAAATATGTTTTTGAAATGATTTGAATTTGATGAAGGAAAATGAATGATTTATGAAAAGATGAAAGATATGTGAACAAGAAGTATGTTTTTGGAAATGATGTGTGAAAAAGGAAATATGATTTGAAAATGAAAATGTGGAAATAATTTGTGAGAAAATGGAGAAAGATGGGTGAATTTAGAATATGACTTTATGAATTTGATGAAGTATGGAAGATGTGTGAATTTGAAGTGTGATTTAAATGTGTATGAGATATGGAGGATATTTGAAAATGATTTGAGTTTGATGTGAAGATGTTGGATTTTTGAAAATCATTGAAGATGAAATATAGAAGATTTAGAAAATGATTTGAGAATGTGATTTGGAAAATGTTTGATTTTGAAAAATGATGGGAAAATGAATGATTTAAGAAAGATGAAAGATATGTGAAAGAGAAGTATGTTTTTTGGAAATGATGTGTGATTTAAGAATTTCTAATAGGTGATTGTGGGTTGTGGAATGTATCATGGAGGAATGTGTTGATCGTGATTGTGTCTATATGATAAATCTCTTCTTTGAAAGAAAGCTTGTGATGCGAGGGGTTCTAATTCAAAATTGTCGGTGAAACCGTAACTAAAATCGTGATAGTGATGGATGAAGGTACGCTGTTTTAACAATAACTTACGGTTTTTGTACAAGAAACTTCTTTTCTTTTGGATTTTATTTTCATTTTTTTTCTTCTTGGTTTTTCGATAAATTGACTTATTGGTGTATTTGAGAGATTTCCAAACACGAAGCATTGATGTATTTTTCAAGAATTTTATTTTTGGGATGTAAATTGTTTCGAATGGTGGATGATTTCTTTGACAAGAAGACACAAAAAGCACACAAGCACATAAAAACACTTCTTTTCTCTTGATAATTGTTGATGTATGTTTAGGATCTTTTCAAATCTGCTCAAGGATATTTTCAAATCCTCCTTTTTTTTCATGGGTTTTGAATAAATAAAAGACAAATCAGATAGACTCTACTATTGTCGAAAGGTCATTCCTAATATCAATAGCTCACATGTGATACAACCAAAATATCACTTGTGATAGGGTTGTTTGAGTTTGCACCCAAAATAAATGTGAGTTCTTTTTAAATCTCTTTGTAAAAGAAAATTTTGACAAAAGAAATCAAAATTTACTTTAACTCCTTGGAACTTGCAACAAAATGTTAGACTTGCGAAAAACCTTTCAAAAAGTTAGTTCATGTGGTGGGTTGCACAAGCCTAAAATTTCATTTTTGTTACAATATTGAGCTCTCCGTCGGATGCAATAGTGCTAATCTGATAAAAATAGAAGCGCTAATCAAAGAAACAAAGGTGCTATCTTACAACAAAAGAGCAATATTAGGACAAAAGCATTACAACAGACTACAATAGCGTTAATTTACTACAAAAGCGCTATAATGGACAATGAAGGCACCAAAAGTAAGACAAAAGTGCTACTCTGCAGATAAAAACCGGGTGAAAAATCTGGAACTAAGGTGCTATATCGGGCGTCAAAAGTGATAAAGCGCTACCTATGCATGAAAAACCTGCAAGTGTCTAATTTTTTTAAAAAAATCTTAACTTGTTAGAATGAAAATGGGATAAAAGCCCCACGGTGGGCACTGAAATGATGCACCTGAAAGGGGACACAAACCTCAAACAAGATTCAAATGTTAGTGAGTTATTTTCCAACCAAAACTAAAACAAATGAAACAAAATCCTTCACATACATATCAAGAAAGATTATAAAGCATGCAAAGAAAGCAAGATAAAAGAAGAGAAGGAAGAGTAGTCTCCCTAAGATGCTCCAATGATGCCTTTGTTTCTTCTCCCTTGTCTCTCTCCTCCCAAAGATCCAAATGAGTGTATGTAGCTCTCAATTTTAGCACTAAACCATGGATGCTAGTGGAGATTCAAAATGGTTCAATGAACTAAACTTCCTATTTCTATGAAAATGCTATAATAAGATTTCTATGAGAAAAGCTCTATGATAATGTAAGTATAAAAACAATGCTCAAAATGCTTCCTCTTTTGCTTGAGGGTGAGGGCTCCTTTTATAGGAAAAAATGCTAATCAAATGGCCAAGATTGAGTGAGCTTGTGGAAGGATAGGATTCCCTGATTCATGATCCATTTGATGGTTTTAAACCCAATCCCATGATGACAAGTGTCAACATCAGATGGCTTGAGCGGAGAGGTAAAGAACATTTAATGCCTGAGAAGACATGAAGGCAACTTCATGTAGGTTGGGTTATTGGATAAATCTTTCAGCCAAGGTTAAGGTTATTATCCCAATGGGTAAACTCTTGTGCAAAGTTTACCCATGGTTAAGCCTTGACCAAAGGGTCAAGACCCATGAGGGTTGGAGTGTTGGAGAAGGGAAGCATTTATGACTCTGTAAGAGTCTTAAATAAGTGAGATGATGGGTCGAGGGTTAATCTTGGATTAGGATTGTGCAAATGTTTAGAAGAAGGATTAGGATAAATTAGAAGGGGTTAGAAGAGTCTAGAAGGGATTTAGAGAAATCTAGAAGAATCTAGAAAGGGGTGGGTGTGGGTAAATAGGTTTTTTATTAAAATAAAAATCTATTTAAATGTGCAACTTGCATTTGTAGGAGAATGCAAGTGGATGAGTTATTTTTAAATAAATGTTAAATTTATTTAAAGAGGAAGAAGGGGGGTGAATTAAATAAATTAGATTTATTAAATAGCTTGGACTATAGTTAGTAATTAAACAAATTGATTAAATTTATTTAGCCATAATAACATAATAGGCTAAGGTGAATTAATTAAATGTCAATTTAATTAATAGAGGAATATTTAGTCATTAAATAAATATTATAGACAAATTTGTGTGTCTACACTTACCATAAGCTTTGTTATCTCCAAATATCACAATGCCACCATCATATTTATCCATGCTTACAAATTTTCTCTTATCACCTATCATGTGATGAGAGAAACCACTATCTATTACCCATTCATCCTTTTCCTCAATCTTTGTAGCTAGGGATTTCTCTTCAACAATGCAGCTTGTAGGTTCAGTAGTATTTGGATCATCTTCTTTGATAGCAATGAATACCCATTCTTTTTCATCACTGGAGTTCCCTTTCTCTGAGTCATCATTTGTCACTCCTTCATCAACATCATAATAGCATTTTCGGTCCCTGTTAGATTTATACTTAGGCTTGTATTGATACTTAGGGTTAGGCTTGTAATTCTTATTAGTATCATATTTAGACATTCTTTCCAAATACCTAGAAGCAAAATGTCCTATCTTATTACATGAAAAGCATTTAAATTACAAATTTCCTTCATACTTACTGACACCTTTAGGTAATCTTCTAGCAATAAGTGCTTCAAGCTCTTGTAACTCTTTCTCTTCTTCTTCCATCTCTCTCATCTCTTTCTCATATCTAGACATTCTAGATGAAATCTCTCTTGGATCATACTTTTGCTTACCAGATACAACAACTCTGAATGCACTCTCAGTCTTAGCAAGTTGTTCTCCAAATTTGCTTAGCTCAAATGCGACAATATTTCCAACCAATATATATCTTGTCACTTTTTTCGCAATCCAAATCTCTTCAATGGCAGTAGCTTTGGCTTTATAGGCAAGAGGCAGAGATCTCAATACTTTAGCAACTATCTCATCTTCTTCAATCTTTTCATCGGCACATATGAAATTCCCATCACAAGTTCATTCACTCTAGCCATATAGGGTCCAATTATCTCATCATCTTCAATTTTCAATGTCTCATACTTAGCTTTCAAACTCCGCAACTTGGCAATCTTCACTTGATCACCTGCTTCATACAAAGTCTCAAGCTTCTTCCAAATGACATGAGTGGTATTAAGATATATCACATTAGTCATCTCTGCATCTGTCAAGGCACTCAACAGGGCTTCCTTAACTCTAAAATTATGTTCACCTTCTTTGATTCCATCTGCTAAAGTAGGGCCATTCTAAGGAGGCTTGTAGTCTTTCACTATGATCTTCCAATAGTTTTCTCCAATATATATGATATGACACTCCATCTGGTGCTTCCACAAAGTGTAATTTGTTCCTTCAAATCTAGAACTATACTTCTTGAAATCATGTCATTACCATCTCAGATCTCCTCAAGTGGTCAAGCTTCCCTCGGAGGATCTAGCTCTAATACCAATTGTTGGAAACAACAAGAAGGAAAACTGAGAGGGGTGGGAGGTGGATCAGTTTTCACCAAATTTAATTAAAACAACCTCAATATCGGGTCTAAACATGAACAACAAAAACAAAGATCAACACCACAACATCAATACTCATAACACAAATTTTTTTGATGTGGAAAACTTGGTCAAGGGAATAACCACGGTGGGAAGCCTAACCACAGTAAGATGATATCTTGTTAAAGATATATGAAAAGATTATAAAGGAATGCACTTGCATTCAAGCACACTACTCAAATACAACAACAACAACTACAACCATGAGGAAGACTCATTGTCTTACAAGATCAAACAATAATCCAGAATTATATGAACCAAACAAATAACATCTCCAAATGCTTGATTATAGTTCTGATTAAGCACATTGTCTTCTCTACAACACTCTTCACACTTCTCCTCTTCACCAAAATATCAAACCTTGTTCGCACATATAATTATCTCATACACACTCATAGACTCATTCGATATCCTTCTGCAATGATTATATATATAGACACACACACACACACACACACACACACACACACACACACACACACACACACACACACACACATATATACAATTCATCAACCTTAAGATAAGGTCGTCTCAACATATAACACCTCATTACAAATTAATTCATATGCTACATAAATCATCACATAGACCAATACAATATCGGCTAAGACATAGCATGGACCTAAACCAAATCCTCGAACATGCAACACCATCAAGAAATACATCTTGATCATCCGCAACATGCTACAACCACCAAATAGTCAATAACACAAAGAATACCACTAGATCAATAAAATGATCAACAACGAGCATAATGATCAACAAAACTAATAGGACATAATCTAGAAACCATCACAAGCAACGTGAAATGCACCATCAATAACCGCACCAACACCACTTATCAAAATCTTCATCATCTCTCCAACTGAAGCACAAGAACATTAATACAACTGACTATCAACTGAAAGATTAGCTTGTGGGCATCCAAATCATGAACCATCTAAATTAAGGACACACAAGAACATCCAAAACATTCTCCCAAAACTACATCCAAAGATCTAACCATTTCAGATCATACCAAAGCAAATACTGCACCTCTGTATCACTGAACCAACAAGAAAATTGTCTGCCACACCGGAGCACGTAGCTTGATCAACTCAACTCGTGGAACCATGAAACTTATAGGAAACCAGCTAGAGATAGCAATCTCTAAACCCAATGAACCACATCAACACATCTAAAATATATTGACCAATCCAACTTTGACAATCTAATTGAAATACCAACAACAACAACATAGGAAAATGTTGACATCAATGATAAAACATAAATGTAACAACTCCAATATCCAACAATACACCTATCCACAACATCTTAATCTCTCTTTTTATGTTCACAAAATAGGTGGAGTTATACTCGGGAATTCTGCTAGAGTTGACAGTGATGAATAGATTCATCTTTCAACAACAAGAAATTTAGAGGACTAGGGTGGATCTATGTTACCTAGTTCTAAAAAATTAGGCTGAACTTATCAGAACAGGTTTTGAATCTATTCTTTTTCCTAGATCTCAGTCAACACTTGGCTTTGTGGGATATCTTTAGCAACTTATTTTCTTCAATTAGATTTAATTATCTATTATTCAATCCTAATTTCATAATTACAAATCCAATTTTAATTCACAAAGAAGGAGGCAAACAAACCAGTGAATCTAATAAGAATTTCAACCCTTTCCTTATTTGAATTGTAGCTATATCTATTGGATTCACCCTTCTTTTAATGTATGGTTAATTTGGTTAGTTGGTGGTTTTATTATCTTAATTAGTGAAACCCTAATTCCAAATTGCACCATTACAATTGCCTCAATCCTATTGTTTACCAGTTTGCTATAATATCTTTGCATTACTTTATTTCATTCTTTAACTATATTATTACACTCTCTCAAACATTACATATCCACTTTCATAGCAACAGAGGGATAAAAACTGTATAGGTTTCATTTAACTCTCTTTCACAAGAGTTAGTCAAGTATGGTCACTTCTCTTGGTGCTTTCGTATTCCAATGTTAGTGAGAAAGTGGATTTAGGTCCTAATACTACTTAATTCTATTTTAACACAAAATAGGTAGGTCCCAAACACAATTGAACACTCTCCAATGTTAGAACATAGCATTGAGACTTAAGTACAAGCAATAAAATAGACTTTTATTAGCAAAATAACCACAATTTTAGAAACACAACATCAGACACAATGCAACACCAAAATAAATATCCAACATCATGAAGAGAACATAAGGACATTAATAGAACATCCAACAACACTTCCAAACACTTCTTTCTCACTATCACATTGATACATGTAGGTGCAATACAAACATATGCAAAATTATTCATCACTAAACTGCTAGGAAGCACAATCCTAAATAGATTATCAACTCACAGAACCATGAAACTTATAGGAAACCAACTAGAGATAGAAATACCTAAACCCAATGAGCTGCATCAGCACATCTATAATATATTGATCAATCCAACTCTGACAATCTAACTGAAATACCAACAATAGCAACATAGGAAAATGTTGACATCAATGACAAAACATCAATGCAATAACTCCAATAAATCCAATATCTAACAAAACCCCTATCCACAACATCTTAATCTCTCTTTTTGTGTTCATGAAAGAGGTGTAGGAGTTGTACTAAGGAATTTTGCCAGAGTTTACACTTGGCTTTGTGGGATATTTGTAGCAACTTATTTTCTTCAATTATCTTTAATTATCTATTATTATATCCTAATTTCATAATTACAAATCCAATTTTAATTCACAAAGGAGGAAAAAAAACTAGTGAATCTAATAAGAATTTCAGCCCTTTCATTATTTGAATTGTGGCAAGATCTATTGGATTCACCCTTCTTTCAATGTATGGTTAATTTGGTTAGTTAGTGGTTTTATTATCTTAATTAGTGAAACCCTAATTCCAAATTACACCATTACAATTGCTTCAGTCCTATTGTTTACCGATTTGCTATAGTATCTTTGCATTACTTTATTTCATACTTTAACTATATTATTACACTCTCTCAAGCATTACATATCCACTTTCATAGCAAAAAAGGAATCAAAACTCCATAGGTGCCATTTAACTCTCTTTCACAAGAGTTAGTCAAGTATGGTCACTTCTCTTGGTGCTTTCGTATTCCAATGTTAGTGAGAAAGTGGATTTAGGTCCTAATACTACTTAATTCTATTTTAACACAAAATAGGTAGGTCCCAAACACAACTAAGCACAGTCTCCAATGTCAGAACATAGCATTAAGACTTAAGTACAAGCAAGAAAGTAGCATTTTGTTAGCAAAATAACCACAATTATAGAAACACAACATCAGAATGTGACACCAAAATAGATATCCAACACCATGAAGAGAACATAACAAAATTCATAGAGCATCCAACAACACTTCCAAACACTTATTTCTCACTATCACATTGATACATGTAGGTGCAATACAAACAGATACAAATATACTTCATCACTAAACTGCTAGGAAGCACAATCTTGAACAGATTATCAATAAACCTTCTTGTTGAACATTTATCCACTTGAAAATGTAACTGAACCAAAATGTAAACATTAAAAACATGTTCCCTTAGTCAAAGAACTTGAAACATCAATGCGGAAAAATGTTGAACATTTATAGAATTAGTTAAATAACCTTTTATAGACAACCAAACTGTCAACAAACAACCATCACTAATCACTTTAGTTGCAACATTAAGAGCTTAAAAAAAATAGTAGTGCAATGACCATAGAACACAAACATTAATTCAAGATCCACAAGACCAAATTCATAGTTGTAGAGGAATAAATAGCATTCTTCCAGCCAGACATTAAATACTCTTTTCTGCATGTTACATCTCATCATATTGCAATCATTCTGAAAATATTTTTTGCTAAACCAAGATCATAAGAGCCATTAAATACCATCTTTCATGAAGAAATATCATCATCATCAAGTATCATATCATCGAAGAAATCATCATGTCAACATATCACACTAATCATAGTCGACGACACTAGGATGGTGGACATTCACACTATAGAACCAATGCAACCACATTTTGACAAACCTCAACTATTACCAACAATCTCTCCATCATTGCCAACACAATCAATATGACTTCATCATTATTTTGTTGTTCTTTTACATATCATCCTCAACATACATAATTTAGTATAAACATTAGACACCAAGAAGGTTGACATCCACAACACATAGCAACTATAGAACACTAGGTATAGACATCAACACCAAAGAGGGTGGACGACCATAACAAGTAACATATTTGTACTACTACACATAGAATATTTTAATCTCCAACAGTCTTTTGCACATGCATCACTTTGTCAACACTTGAACCTTCAATTTCCAAATATCAGATGGACTTCAATATCATTATCAATACAAGCTAGTAGCATATACTTCCATCAACATATCATTAATGATAAAAATTCAAATACTTATCATCATAGTAGTCTCAACTGTACCTTGCGACATCAATGACAAAATTGCACTAAGGGGTGACACTAATGGACAACACTATAACTATACTTACAATAGTCTCCAATATCTTCCTCAATACATAGTCATTAATCTCTCCATGATTAGACAATCACAACACTGAGCATAACATTAATGACAACATCAATTCATCAATTACCAACAATATCCTTTTGCAACATGCTCCATTATCCATGATATAAAACATGTCATACATAGGGTTGACATCAATGATAACACTTAGTCATCAATGACAACAACTATGAACAGAGAAGCGGTATGAGAAGAACTCTCCTTAAAACAAACAATCCTCTCAATAAAAAACACATGAATTATGGGATGGATAATTCTATACCCTTTAACATCATCTAAATTCCCAACAAATACACAATGCTTTCTTTGTGTATCCATAACCTTACATTTTTTTGCTAGAAGATGGGCCCATGTAAGAGAATTCTCTGAAGTGCTTAATTATGGGTTTTCTATTAGTCCAAACTTGAAAAGGAGTTACACCCTTCACAACTTTGTGAGGAACTAGGTTAGAAATGTAACACACACAATTGATAGCCTCTGCCTAGTACTGAGGTGAAAAAGACTTGGAGTGAATCATACAATTGGCCATCTCTTTTAAGGACACATTATTGTATTCTATGACACCATTGTGTTGAGGACTACATGGAATTGTGTTTTGCATTTTAATACCTTTAAGAGCACAAATTGTTCAAAATTCTTGTTAACATATTCACCCCTAGTATCCATATGTAGAATCTCGATGAACTTCCTAGATTGTTTCTCTTCAAAATATTTGAGATCTAGAAAATTTTCAAATACCTTAATATTTTGTTTGAGAAATTAAACCCATGTATATCTATAAAATTCATCAATAAATGTCAAGACATATCTAGCTTTGTTGAAAGATGGTTTTGGAAATGGTCTTAACAAGTAACTGTGTACCAAATTCAATACTTGTGTAGCTCTCCATTCTTTTCCTTTATCATATTTCTCCTCAAGATGCTTACTAGGAAAGCATCCTTAGAAACTCCATCAAAAAATTGAATAGAAGATAACCTTGAAGCCATGTCCTATTGATTGAGTTGTTGCAAGTAATGGTAGTTCAAGTGGCCAAACCATTGATGCCACAAACAACTAACTTCATTTTCATGAGTGAGTAAGCCTATCAAAGGAGAGTTAGGAAAAAAATGAGAAAAATAATATGATCTATATTGATGATATGTTTTTCCTACAAAAACATTAGACCCATTATGCAAAACATTGATTAACATTGTAGATGTGAACTCAACTTACTTTCCAGAACCAATGTGAGTGATTCAATAAACAAATAGGAGATTAGTTGATAAATATGCAAGAAAGGAAATCTTCTAATGTTTCTTCACCCACATCAATAGATCCTCTCATGTGCACTTCAATAGGACTATCATCACCCATTAGTATGGTAGGCATAGAACACAGATCTAAAGAGGTGAAGTCATCTTTTGAAGAAGCCATGTGGTGTGAAGCACCCAGGTCAATGATCCAATAATTTGGTTGTGAAGCAATATAACCTAGAGTATCACCCTTTCCTTTCCCCTTACTTTTTTCTGCATCCTTAGAAGATCCTTATAATGAACTCTGCTTTACTTAATTAGGCACCTTGGTATTATTCTTTTCTAGAAGATGTGTAAGGTGGTCTATTTGTTTCTTTAAACGCTCATATTCATCATGGACGAGCCTCTTATAGTAAGAATATTTCACCCTCTCCTTCTTAATTTATTCACCTTTTGATGAAGAGGTTTGGTTATCTACTTTTGAAGTAGAAGAAATCCAATCTTTCTTCTTCTCTCTTTGGTTCTTTTGTTTCTTGTATTTCTTACTAGACCCTTTATGTTATTTGTTTCCTTGACTTATAGATAAAGTAGGTGACTTTGAGGGTTCGATTGTACACACTAGTACCAATTTATTTTGCTCCCTACTGAGTTTTGTAGCAAATTTATCTACAAAAGACATATTGAATGTGGAACATAGGGCACATTTTGTAACATAGGATATATAAACAAATTTTGAATAGTTAGGACCAAGCTTAAATACTCAAGATTGGTTGATTATCATCCTTCTTAATTCCACATTGTTCCAATTATAATCTTACAAATTTTAGTTTTGTGAAGAAGTCTTATATAGTGTCAAAATTGGTTGGATTCAACCCTATGAGTTCATTCTCCAACTTATGACATCTTAACTCATCTCAATTACCAAAGAGGCTTTTCAAGGTGGTCCACACTCCATTTGGTGTAGTGGCATATTCAATATGAAAAATAAGGCCAGGGGAGACTGGCATACATAAAGTACCAAAAGTTTTGTCACATTTATAAAACCATTTTATCTTGTATGTATCATCCTTAGGTTCAGTTTCAAGTCCCATTGTAACACAATGATATCCATGTCTTTATAGATATACTATCTTCTTATATTTCCATTCAAAATAGTTATATGGTGTCAAAACAAGAATTGTAGATACATCCATGAGAGAAGAAAAGAATATTGAAAAGAATGAGGAAAAGTGCGAGAAAGAAGACACATGAGACAACCCCCCTTTCCAACAGTCTAAAAAATTTCACCCCTCCCCCAAATATTACAAGGTTGACAATTTATAATTAGTGCATTTACAAGTCCTTTTATAAAATTACAATGATTTCTAGGCTACTAATGACAAAAATTAAAAAATTTGATAGAAATAAAACTGAAACAAAAATTAAAAAAAAAGCCTTATAGTTGTATAATGCTCTTCAAACCTTTCCAATGCTTATTCATTTTTTGAAAAAAATAAATCAGGTGAAAGATATGGCCTATTGAAGAGAAAAAGTGTAGCAGATTCAACTTGAAATATCTTATATAAAATGACAAAATTTTTATAATAAGACCTATGTGGATGGAAAGTGCTGATTTTCAGCTTTTTGTCAAATACTCATTTACAAAAATTTGACACTCAAGGCAAGAGTTATGCATTTTTAAAAAAAAGTTGTTGAATCTATCACTAAAAATGGCTCAATGGCTCATGCTTGATTTTAACTCAATTTTATCAAAAAAAAATTAACAGTACATACAAACAATATTAGATCCCTAGATGGTTTTTTGACCTTGGGAAATGGACCCATAAATCATTTTTCTTAAAAGTAAGTAGATGGAATTCTGAAGAAAAAATAAAAAACAACTCGAGTAAAAACATTTGAAATTTTTTCTCTAATTTATTATTATGTCCTCCAATTTGTAATTTTGATGAAATAAAAGTCACTCTTGACTTTCTTAAGTTTTTAAGACACTTTGGAAGTGCTGAAAATGCCTCTAATATTACCAAAAAGTTTTAATCACCCAAATCTCACAAGAACACTCACACACACACACACACACACACACACACACACACATGCAAACTTGAAGCTTATTTTTCCTTTAAACTATTTTAATTCTTCACGTCATACAAGAACACATGAGAAGAGCATAATTAGTTTTTAAGAGAAAAAATTAGCTATCTAATAGCCTCAAATTTCTCTAAAAAATCATAAAAACAATGAGATACAATAGACAATATGACTATTATACCATGTTAGATTCTATGAGAGGTGAGAAGCAACCTAGGATCTAATGTTGGTCATAGATCACATGCAACTCCAATGCAACATGTGATTAAAGATCAATATGTTGGCCATTTGGTGGAATTAATTATGTGTTGCATTGATGTTTTGTCATTGATGTCAACACTAGTTGTTTGGATGCTTTACCGACACCCTTTTGGTCCCGGTGGGATGAGTGGTTTCTGGTTAACTTGGACCCGACATGATCCAGTAGACTTCGGTATAATCTGGTGATGGAATTGGCTTGTTCATGATACTAAATACTCATATTTGATCAGTTGGTTTTGGTTTGGTGATTGGATGCTATCCTGCTTTCTTAGAAGATTGGTTTCTAGTTCCAGCGAGGGTTTCATCGACAAAGCTTTTGGTGGAGATCTTTGATGGATTGCATAGTTGGTGTTGGTGCAGCTTCTGATGGAGTTTTAGGATGTTGTTGGTGATCATGTTCGAGACTTGGCATTTGGAGATCATTGCTGAAGTGTGTGGACCTATACTTGGTCTTGAATGATCTAGGTTATGGACTAGCATTAATGTAACGTGTGGATATGACCTATTGTTGTATTTTCGGGATGTTTTATGTGTTTGATATTATTTTTTGGTCTAAGGCCAACATGGTTTGTAATTATGTAATCAGTTTATTGTTTGGTGACCGACTTGATTGTTTATGGTCGAGGGTTTGTATAAATAAGATGTAAGATCTCATTGTAGATCATCATGGTTAATGTAAAAGGTCATGGTCAAGGAATGTAATGTGTGAATAATGTAATATCATTCAGGCAGAGGAGTTGGTCGATCATTGGAGATCGAATTGGGTTTGTGTAAGAGTATTTAGTCCTCCGGTATTGAGCTTAACCAAAAATGTACTCAGGCATAGGAGATGCTCTCTTTTGCAGTTTAACACTTCTTCGGATTGTAGTCAGTGAGGCTCCTTTTGTGATGAGAAGTGTGCTCTAGGATATTGGTCTTCCTGCAAGTGCATGCCCCTTTCATTGTAATTCACATACTTACCGCAGAAGTATTAACTGACAGTGGGTAGGCTTCCTACCGTGGTTTTTCCCTTTACCGGTTCTTCCATGTACAAATCTTGGTGTTGTGTGCATGGCTTTTATTATGTGATTATTGTTTATGCTTAATTGGATTAACTACTATTCCAGTATTATTGTTTTGGGTTTCAGTATTAAAGTTTAAATTGCTAATGCTTTCGGTAATTTGTGACAACTAATTCACACCCCCCTTCTTAGTTGTCTTCCGATTATCTGAATTATCTAACAATCGGTATCAAATCTTTGGTCCTCTTTGCAAAAAACTTAACTGCTTGAGGAAGATCCTATGATGACTAACAGTTCAAGTTCATCCAGTTCTTCTGGAGCTATCTTTCAAAGAAATATACCGAGGCTTGAAGGAACAAATTACACAGTATGGAAGATTCAGAAGGAGACTCATCTGAGATGTCTTGGCAAGGAGATTTAGGAGATCACATAGAATGGTGTCACACCCTTTAATATGGGATCTGGTAATCCTCCTCTGACAAACCTGGAAAAGGAGCTTGAGAATGATTGTAGAGCAAGAGAAGCCCTCTTGTGTGCACTTTGTGATAAAAAAATAATGAGATTAATAGACAAATCATCTGGAAAGGCTATATTGGATAAGTTGCAGACTCTTAATGAAGGTGATCCTACAATGAAGATTTCTAAACTTGATGGTTACCGGGTGAGATATGAAAACCTGAAGATGGAAGAAGATGAAAGGATTACTGCATTCATGGAAAGGGTAAATGAGATAGTTATGTGAATTCAATGTTGTGGTGGAACTTTGAGCGAAGATGAAATTGTTTCTAAAGTATTGAGAGCCCTACCACTGGCTTACAAAATTAAGGCTACTGCTATTAATAAGTTAAGAACTATGGCTAATACATTTGTCAATAGAGATACTTTGGTTGGGAAACTATCTGCTTTTGAGCTTTAGGAATTTGGACCTTCTGGAGCTGTAAAGACTCAACCTGTTTTTCATGCATCTACATCTACAATCGGTAAGCAAGATTGGAAAGATTTATATGAAAAAGAATTAGAAGATATGAAGAGAGAAGATGATGAGTTAGAGCAACTTGAATCACTATTTTCTAGAAGAGTACCGAAAGGACCGGTAGGAAGTAAGTATGAAGGCAAAGCACCTTTTAAATGTTTTGCATGTAATAAGATTGGTCATTTTGCATATAGATGTCCTGAAAGGAATTCAAGAATTTAAAGAAAGAGTTAAAAGATCATTTAAACTTAACCATGGATATCAAAACAAGTATAGATTCAAGGAAAAAAGAGATAAATCATGCTACATAGCGAATGAGGAAGGCATTATTGATTCAGATGATGAACCGATAGAAGACTCTGCTAGTGGATCCAACAATGGGAAGGAATGGGTATTCTTGGCTGTCAAGGAAGATGATCCGGCACTGGAAGAGATTGTACCTGAGGAGAAGGCACTTGCTGCTAAAGTTGAGGATAAGGATGAATGGGTAATTGACAATGGTTGTTCACATCATATGACTGGAGATAAAGAGAAGTTTATGTCTTTACAAGAATTTGATGGTGGACTAGTTAGATTTGGAGATGACAAGGAATGCATGATCAAGGGAAAAGGAACTATATCATTAGATGGTAAGAACAATACTGACAATGTTTATTATGTTGAAGGTTTGAAGCATAATCTTTTGAGTGTAGGACAATTGGTAGATAAGGGATTTCAATTACAGTTCAAGGATGGTAAATGCAAAATCATTAATAGATCTGGCTTGGAGATTGCAATCGGTACACAGATAAAAGGTAATATATTTCATTTGAACTCCGGTGAGAAGACATATTTGATTACACGGATTGATGAGAGTTGGCTATGGCATAAAAGGTTGTGTCATGTGAATTTTGATTGCATTGTGAAGATCAGTTCAACTAAGGTTGTTAGAGATATACGTAAAATTATGAAGCCCTATAATCCTATATGTAAAGAATGTCAAATGGGTAAACAAGTCAGAACCTCTTTTAGGAGTATACAAGATAAATCAAATATTATTCTTGATCTTATTCATACTGATTTGTGTGGCCCTGCTAGAGTTAAAATTTTTCATGGTGATAGATATTTCATGTTAATTATTTATGATTATTCTAGAATGATGTGGGTTACTTTTATGAGAGAAAATCTGAAGCATTTGAAAAGTTTAAAATCTTTAAGGCTAAAGTGGAAACCAAGACAGGATTGAAGATTAAATGTTTGAGATTAGATCATGGTGGAGAATTCACATCTAGTGAGTTTAATAAATTTTGTGATAAGCATGGTATAAGAAGACAATTTTTTGCTCCTCGAACACCTTAGCAGAACGGAGTTGTGGAAAGGAAAAAAATAACTATCTTGGATGCTAGTAGAACAATGGAAGAAAATCTACCTCATATCAAATGGAGAGAAGCAGTGAGTGCAACGGTTTATACATTCAACAAAGTACATATCAAAGGAGAAGCTGGTAAGACACCTTATGAATTATGGTTTGACAATACACCTATAGTTAAGTATTTCAAAATTTTTGGTAGTAAATGTTATATCAGGAGAGATGATACTATTGGAAAATTTGATCCTAGAAGTGATGAAGGCATATTTCTTAGTTATTCTAATGAAAACAAAGCATATAGATGTTATAACAAGAGATTGCAGAGAATTGTGGAGAGTGCTAATGTCAAAGTAGATGAGTTGAACAAAAGTCAAATCAAAGTTTATGAAAAGGAACCAACAGTGGAAATGATTATATCTAAATCGGTAGCACCTTTACTGGAACAAAGAGTTGAACCAGTTACTCCGGCAACATCAGATAATTCTACAGTAACTGAAGAATATGGAAGAGGAACAAAGAGTCAGAAGACTCCTAGGTATGTGAGATTGAATCATTCTCAAGATCAAATCATTGGGGATAAGAGAAATGGGGTGACGACAAGAAGAAGATTGGCAACTAATGAGGTATGTTTAATTTCACAAGTTGAATCAGTATCAGTAATTGACACATGTAAAGATAAATTTTGGTTAAAGGTTATGGAAGAAGAATTAGATCAGATTGAGAAAAATAACACATGGACTTTGGTTCCCTGACCTAAAAATAAAAATGTTATTGGAACTAAATGGGTTTTTAGGAATAAAATGAATGAAGATGGTCAAGTTATAAGGAATAAGGCTAGAGTGGTTTGTAAAGGATATTCTCAGAAGGAAGGAATTGACTATGGAGAAAATTTTGCACTGGTAGCTAGGATTGAAGCTGTAAGATTATTTCTTGCCTATGCTGCTTATAAAAACTACAAGGTTTATCAAATGGATGTCAAATGTGCATTTTTGAATGGGGATCTTGATGAGGAAGTTTATATTGAGAAACCTAATGGTTTTTCACTATCAGATGATACAGATATGGTTTGCAGGTTAAGGAAAGATTTATATGGATTGAAACAAGCACCTAGATCTTGGTATGCAAGGTTGGATAAATGTCTTTTGAAGCTTGGTTTTACTAAAGGAAGTGTTGATAATAATTTATATTATAAAATCATTGATGATGATATACTGATTGTTGAATTATTTGTTGATGACATTATTTTTGGAGGTGAAGATAAATTATGCATAGAATTTTCTAAGTACGGAGAAATAATTTGAGATGTCTATGATTTGTGAGATGAATTTTTTCTTAGGTTTGCAGACTACTCAGACCAACAAAGGTATTTTTATCTGTCAAACTAAATATGCTAAGGAATTGTTGAAGAAATTTAGTATGGGAGATTCTAAACCGGTAAGTACACCTATGGTTACAAGTGAGAAATTGACAAGAAAATATGTTTCTACACCGATAAATCCTACAAGATACAAATCTATGATTGGTGGTCTACTTTATTTGACTCAGACTAGGCCTGATATTATGAATGTTGTTTGTATTATTTCAAGATTTCAGAGTGATCCTAGAGAAAATCATGAGATGACGGTAAAAAGGATTTTAGATACTTGCAAGGTTCATCAGAATATGGCTTATGGTACCCTGAGAATGATAACTTTACTTTATGTGCATATACAGATGTTGATTGGGCTGGAGATGTTGATGATCGAAAAAGTACTTACGATGGAGATTTCTTTCTTGGAAAGAAGTTGGTTTCATGTATCAACAAGAAACAATCATGTACTTCTTTATCTACTATTGAAGCTGAGTATGTTGTTCTTGCTACTAATTATACACAAGTTTTATGGATGAAGCAAAATTTGAAGGATATAAAGGTGGATTGTGATGCACTGGTAGTTATTCACTATTATAACTCTGCTGCTATTGATATATCAAAGAATCTGGTATTTCACTCTAAGACAAAACACATATCTATCAAGTATAACTTTTGAAGGAGAAGGTGGAAGAAAATGAAGTTAGACTGGTTTATGTGAACACTAAAGATCAGATTGTAGATATTTTCACTAAACCTTTATCCAAAGAAGCATTTGAGTACCTAAGAGAAAGATTGGGGGTTTCTGCCCCTCTGGCAGAGACTTGATTGATGCACTTTGGCATCAATCCGACATGCATTATCAAAGATACTATTTCATTTTGACACTGATGTGGGATGCTATTTCTCAGGGGGAGTAGTCAGCTTTGAGATTCATAGGCTTATGCTTTTGCTTTGATATTTCTGTTAGATTTCTATCATTGATGTCAAAGGGGGAGATATAGTGAAGTGAAAAAGTAAATATCAAAGGGGGAGAGACATTAATATTCAAAGCTATATGGAGGTGATTGTTGGTTGTCTTCCACAGGGGGAGACTTGTTTGACATTTTTTGGTACTTAGATGTTTTTAACATCTAGTGTTGCCATCAATGCCAAAGGGGAGATTGTTGGCCATTTGGTGGAATTGATTATGTGTTGCATTGATGTCAACACTGGTTGTTTGGATTCTTTACCGACACCCTTCTGGTCTTGGTAGGATGAGTGGTTTCTGGTTAGCTTGGATTTGTCATGATCCGGTAGACTCTAGTATAATTTGGTGATATAATTGGCTTGTTCATGATACTAATACTCATATTTGATCAGTTAGTTTTGGTCTGGTGATCAGATGCTATCCTGTTTGCTTAGAAGATTCGTTTCTGGTTCTGGCGAGGGTTGCCGACAGAGCTTTTGGTGGAGATCTTTGATGGATTGGATAATTAGTGTTGGTGCAGCTTCTGATGGATTTTCAGGATGTTGTTGGTGATCATGTTTGAGACTCGACATTTGGAGATCATTGCTGAAGCGTGTGGACCTATACTTGGTCCCAATTGATCTAGGTTATGGACCGACATTAATGTAATGTGTGGATATGACCTATTGTTATATTTATGGGATTTCTGATGTGTTTGATATTATTTGTTTGTTCTAAGGCCGACATGGTTTGTAATTATGTAATTGGTTTATTGTTTGGTGGCCGACCTGATTGTTTATGGTTGAGGGTTTATATAAATAAGATGTAAGATCTCACTGTAGATCATCATGGTTAATGTAAAAGGTCACGGTCAAGGAATGTCATGTGAGAATAATGTAATATAATTCAGGTAGAGGAGTTGGTCGATTATTGGAGATCGAATTGGGTTTGTGTAAGAGGATTTAGTCCTCCGGTATTGAGCTTAACTAGAACTATACTCAGGCATAGGAGATGTTATCTTTTGCAGTTCAACACTTCTCCAAATTGTAGTATGGATTTCTATGTAGTCAGTGAGGCTCCTTTTGTGATGAGCAGTGTGCTCTAGGCTATTGGCCTTCCTGCAAGTGCATGCCCCTTTCATTATAATTTACATACTTACTGTAAGAAGTATTATCTGACTATGAGTAGGCTTCCCACCGTGGTTTTTCCCTTTACTGGATTTTCCATGTACAAATCTTGGTGTTGTATGGATGGCTTTTATTCTGTGATTATTATTTATGCTTAATTGGATTAACTGCTATTCCAGTATTATTGTTTTGGGTTTCGGTATTAAAGTTTAAATTGCTAATGCTTCCGGTAATCTGTGACAACTGATTAACCCCCCCCCTCTCAGTTGTCTTCCGGTTATCGGAGCTAACTAACACAATATATCTGAATGCAGAGAAATTTAAAATGAGAGAAAAATAGAGACAAAGAAAGATAATTTTGAGAAGATTCTCAATACTCTCATCGATGTATCACTTAACTACTAAAGGTGAGAGGAGAGTGCTAAATATATAGAAAAATAAGTGCATATACATCTAAGAGGTGCATCAACTTATGCTCCCCATAAAAAGTGGGAAGTTTTACCTACTTGGTAAATGCCGAAACATGTGGCATAACCTCCTTACATGAAGACATAAAATGAGTTAAATGAAAGATGACACATAAAAAAACTAAAAGAGGGTGATAAACCGAACTACCCCATAACCCACTTAGGAAATGACAAAATAGTGATTATGAGAGGTAACACAACAAGCTAAAGATGGTGTGTAACTCAACTAACCATGTGCGGCAAAGAGTGACATGTGTAGTTGAAGTACTTTTTCATGTGTCCTCATATTAACAACTCCTAATAACCTAAGAAAGCTTAAATAATATGTGTAGGAAAAATAAATACTCCTTAACATAAGGAAAAAAAACAAAAAACACAAACACACCACAACCCAAGTTCATTTGATTTTAATTTTCACTATCACACCTCATTGTTAAATGTTTTCATTTCTCAAATGGTCTCTCTTTAATTCCGATTCTTCACTTCTTTGTTACTACACTTACCTTTTGTTCCATCATCTATTCTTTCCCTTACCTTTAATTGAATCGGAACCATATATAAACACACACATCCATACCCTTCCTCAACACCCTACATGATCTACATCAGTTGAGTCAAGGTGCCACAAAATTCAAAAACCATAGAAACATATAATTAATAACAAAAAATAACCAACTTTCAAAATTTTAACGGTCACATGGTGGAGAATCTTGGTGTAATATAACATATACCTTTCAAAATAGCATCAAAACCTTCCCAAATATTAATCTTTGTCACAAACCCCAAAATAGATCTTTTATAAAATAGAAACAATGTCTACATCAAACACTACCAACCAAAATTTATTTTATGAACCAAATTATTTACCTCAATTTGTCCAATGGATCTTAACTATTAATTGAAGCTGCTAAAACCATATACAAAACTCTATCACAATCACAAAACTTAATTCCTCAATATGATGAAATGTACTAACTTTGAACATCATAAACTATCAACTACACACAAAAACTATCTAACTAGACCATACATTCTACCACTTTAAACATGACCATATTGATAACTCAATGATGAACCACTAGTACTGAACCGGTACTAAGAGGGGGGGGGGGGTGAATCAGTACAAACACAAATACAGTCCAAAACCGGTTTGACAACAAATATTCCAAATGACTGATAAACAAAGATACCGGTAAAACAGAGTGCAATCGGTAACATCCAGTATAGCTCAATCTATCACGAACTGGTCACTCAATAAGCTTTTCTCTTAGCTCAATACCACATTATCATAATATTCACATGCATGAACTAGTAGAATTAACCATCAAATCTTCACAACAGTGAGTTCAATATGTTTTATAGATAGGCATAAAACATAGAACCTTCATGTGCTTAACAGATAAAACAGAGCATCACAAGACAAGAGAATTACACATGACACACATATTTTTCACGTGGAAACCCAACTGGGAAAAACCACGGTGGGGATGAATACCCAAAAGCTACTTTTTGAACTCTTTAGAAGTCCACTCTGTTAGGAGCCTTGTCCGATTAAGAACATTACAATAGGTTCTGGTAGGAACCGATCCTGTTAAGGATCACCCGGTTAAGGGATACCCAGTTAAGGGTTAAACCCGGTAGGGTCACCTTGTTAGAGGATTTCAAGAACTCAATAGCTAAAAGGATCTCCTAAGCTTCTCTAGCTTCTCAGAACTCATTAGCCTTGAGTTACCCGGTTAAGGGATTTGAAACAAGCTGGTTAAGACCACCTGATTTAAGGGATTTTGAATCAAGCCAGTTAAGGCTACCCTATTAGGGGATTTTACAACTGTTGAAGTGGTTAGAGATCAACAGGAATTACAATGATTTGTTAACAACACTTAATGCTAATGCAGATCCATTTAAGCTTCTCTTTTCCTTCTGCACATTCACTTTGCAGGTATCTCTTCTCTCCTTTGGTCTGGCAAGAATCACGTATCACTTTCCTTGGATACACACTCACAACTTTGCCAACAACCTCAGACAGAAACCCAACATCGACCTTATAGGAATCATATAGGTCAGTAGCAAAAACTCTAAACCCTAAACCTGTTAGGTTGAGCAATTCAAACGGTTTGATCTTGACCATTGAATCATACTGCATTAAATGCACCAGTCTTGAATCGATCTCAAGACATTCTCCATCATCCATTATCCACCGTTTTTATGGCGGCTGATAACCCATCACGTGTTATCACCGTTTGATAGACTTCGCACATTCCCGAGGTAGATAGGAATAGTCATCTTTATGCAAGATCCTTCACGCACACAGAGCTTACGTGGCAACATGATCTATCCTCCATCATACTGTTAGCTTATCACACAAAGTTCACCGATTGAGTCACATAGACTTGAGGTACTCCAACTAGAAACCCCGAAGTGGAAGTTGCCTACCAACCGGTATTCATACAATACTTCGATGTGCTGGTTCCCATAACTACATGCCGGTTCACCTTGAACAAATGTGCCACTTCACTTTGGCATATACCGGTTCACATATATGCCGGTTCCTCTTTCTTCACTTATCACATGTGCCGGTTCACACTATGTCTCATATTGGCATCAATGACAACATACAATATCATTATGTCTTCATGCCGATTCACATAATGCCAACAATCTCCCCCTTTGGCATTGATGGCAATACATAAAAGATATCTTCTTTGCTTCACATCTTCTCCCCCTTTGACAACAATGCCAAAGTGGAGGTACAATCATCACTGTCTCATCATGCTGCTCCCCCTGAGGAGTAGCATCCATAAACACACCAATTAGCCAAACATTTGTCTTTTCAGTACCTGACTGATGTGGAACACTCACTTTTAGCTCACCTCTTGAAGGGGCAAGACCCCTAATTCACCTCTCAAATGCACAAATGTTGTCTTTGGGAGAGGCTTGGTGAATATGTCTGCTAACTACTCCTTACTAGACACATGCTCCAATGCAATCTCTTTATTCTGAACCTTTTCCCTCAAGAAATGATACTTAAGCTCAAAATGCTTGGTTCTAGAATGTAAAACTGGATTCTTTGATATATTGATAGCACTTGTGTTATCACAGAATATACTTACCGGTTCAGATACAGGGATCTTGAAGCCTTCCAGTACATGCTTCATCCAGATTGTCTGAGTGCAGTTCATGAAAGCTGCAAGATACTTCGCTTCTGTTGTAGACTGAGAGATGCAACTCTACTTTTTACTCACCCATGAGACCAATCTACCACCGAGAAAGAATGCACCACCGGTTGTGCTCTTCCGGTCATCCACATTACCAGCCCAATCAGCATCTGTGAATACTTTTAGATTGAAATTATTGCTGTATGGGTACCACAATCCATAGTCAATTGTTCCTCTTAGATACCTAAGAATCCGCTTGACTACACTCAAGTGATATTCTCTTGGACTCTTTTGGAACCTTGCAGTGATGCCAAATGCATGTGCAATATCCGGTCTGCTATGCACTACATAATGCAACTTACTAATCATTGATCGATATTCCTTCTCATCAACCAGTGCAGAATCATCCTCCTTTGTCAATTTGCAATCGGTCACCATCAGTGTACCAACCGGTTTGCTATCTTCCATGCCAAAAGTCTTCAACACCTCTTTGACATATTTGGACTGAGTGATGAAGATTCCATCTTTCATTTGCTGGATTTGCAGTCCAATGAAGAACTTAATCTCCACTATGAGTGACATCTCAAACTCTTTCTTCATCTCATCAGCAAAATCATGACTCATCTTGTCATCTCCTCCAAAGATAATGTCATCAACAAAAACTTCACAGATTAGAATCTGATCTTCTTCAGAACTCAAGTAGATATTGCTATCTTCACTTGTTCTCTCAAATCCAATCTTCACAAGATGGGAGTGTAGGCACTCATACCATGCCCTAGGTGCTTGCTTTAGACCATATAATGCTTTATGTAGCCTACATACCATGTCATTGTCTTTAGATAGGGTAAACCCATCTGGTTGCTCAATATATACCTCCTCTTCAAGTACACCATTTAGGAATGCAGATTTTACATCCATTTGATATACCTTGAATCTCTTAAAAGCTGCATATGCAAGAAGCATACGAACTCCTTCCAATCTAGCTACAGGAGAAAAGGTTTCCCCATAGTCTTCACCTTCTTCTTGAGCATATCCTTTGCATACCAGTCTGACTTTATTCCTAATCACTGTGCCATCCTCATTCAACTTATTTCTGAACACCCATTTGGTGCCAATGACATTTTTATGCTCTGGTCTGGGTACCAAGGACCATGTACCATTTTTCTCTATCTGGTCAAGTTCTTCTTCCATTGCCTTGATCCAGTCTTCATCTTTATGAGCCTCTTTGAATGACTTAGGCTCAAATTCAGAGATCATACATGAGTTTTCTCTGATCTTTCTTCTGATAAGGATTCTTGCATCCTTATCACCTATGATCTGCTTGGGATCATGATTCAACTTGACATACCAAGGAATGGTCTTAACTGGTTCTTCTTTCTTTTCTTCTTCATCCTCATCTTCATTAGTATCAACATTCACTAGTTCAGGAACACTGTTACTGGTACTAGGTTGACTGACAACCGGTTTCCAGAAGGTTGCAACCGGTTCATTTACAACTTGCTCACTGTCGGTTTTCTCAGTCTTCTCAGAGGATTCATCAACTCTTACATTGATGCTTTCCATAATTCTCTGAGTCCTATTGTTGTAGCACTTGAAAGCTTTACTCTTGGTGGAATATCATAGAAATATTCCTTCATCACATTTAGCTTCAAATTTTCCCTGATGTTCACTCCTCTTGATGTAACATTTGCTACCAAATACCTTAAAGTAGTTTACCACAGGTGTCTTACCAGTCCAATACTCATAAGGAGTTTTGTCCTTACCCTTTTTGATTAGTACCCGGTTCATTGTGTAAACTGCAGTGCTCACTGCTTCTCTCCAAAAGGTGTGAGCAACCTTTCCTTGGATCAACATAGTTCTAGCTACTTCAACCATAGTCCGGTTATTCCTCTCTGCTAGGCCATTCTGCTGTGGAGTCCGGGGGGCAGACAACTGTCTCTTGATGCCAAATTCTTCACAATACTTGTTGAATTCACTGGAAGTGAATTCCCCTCCTTGATCAGTTCTGAGACATTTGATCCTTTTACCGCTTTCCTTCTCCACTAATGCTCTGAAAGCTTTGAATTTCCCAAAAGCTTCAGACTTGTCTTTCAAGAATGTGACCCACATCATTCTTGAGTAGTCATCAGTGAGAATCATGAAGTACCTATCACCTTGCACACTTCTAGTTTTCATAGGACCACATAAATCAGTATGCACAAGATCAAGCAAGTTGTCAGCAGTAAAAGATTTACCTTTAAAGGTTGAGGAAGACATTTTCCCCAATTGACATTCTCTACACAAGGTATTATCCGGTTTGCTCAGCACCAACAACCCTCTAACTGCTTTGATCTTACTAGCCTTCACAATGTTATCAAAGTTCACATGGCAGAACCTCCTATGCCATATCCAACTATCATCAAGCTTAGCCATAAGACATGTACTTATATTTACATTCATATGAAATAGGTTACCTTTAGTTTGCATGCCGGTGGCTACCAATTTACCATCTTTACGTTTGATTCTACAAACTCCATTCTTGAATTGCAGAGTGAGACCACTGTCATTTAGCTGGGCAACACTTAGAAGGTTGTGTCTGAGACCATCAACCCAATACACATTGTCAGCACTACTCTTTCCATTCAAGGAGATGGACCCTCTGCCTTTGACCATGCATGGTGCATCATTGCCAAAGCGAACCACACCACCATCATACTCTTCTAAGGATAGAAACTTGCTCCGGTCACCAGTCATATGGTGAGAATAGCCACTGTCAATGATCCATTCATTGGAATCATCAAACCGGGAGACAAGAGCCTTCTTGTCTTCCACATCTTCCTTTATAGCAATGAACACAATGTCTTCATTCTCTTCATCTTCGGATTCCTCATCTGTGACACCTTCATCAACTGCCACAAAACAATTTCTCCTATTTCCTCCTTTGAATTTCTTGAACCTTTTCGGTTTATCCTTGTTGTCACTATTAGGACAATTCATAGCAATATGTCCTATCCGGTTACAGGAGAAACATTTCAAAGGAAGCTTACCTTTGTATTTACTGGTCCCTTTTGGAAATCTCCTGGCAAGAAGAGCTTCAAATTCCATCAGAAACTCTTCATCCTTCATTTCTCTGTTTTGATTAGGTTCCCCACTAGTGCTAGCCTCTTTTCCTTTTTTGGACGGTATAGCAGAAGCTTTAAAGGCTGATTCTGTCTTTTGAACACTACCATAAAAACTATTCAGCTCATAGGCTGTCAACTTGGCTATGATGGAGTCCAAGGACGCCTTAGACTTGTCTATTGATCTCAGCTCCTGAATAGTAGCAACCCTTTTTGCATAGACCGGCAACAGGGATCTCAAGACTTTACTTACCATAGTGGAATCTTCTATTTTGCCACCTGCACTCTTTATTTCTTCAACAACTGTTTTGATTCTTATTCCATACTGCTGAATGGTCTCTCCTTCAACCATCTGCATGTCTTCAAACTTTCCTCTCAAGCTCTCTTCCTTAGCCCGTTTTACATGCTCATCACCACCATAGATATTTTCAAGAGCATCCCATACCTCTTTGGGATTAGCCTTGTCCTGAACATCAATAAATTCAATGTCAGATAGGCTACTGATGAGGGCTTCCATGACTTGCCCATTTTCTTGTATCTCTCTCTTTTAGTCATTGGTGAGAGTACCGGTAGGAACAACATATACATTTTCAACATAACTCCAGTGTTGAAAACCCATGCTTTTGATGAATATCTTCATCCTGTCTTTCCATATACCAAAGTTTTCCCTATTGAACTTTGGACCTTCCCTCTTCATCATTTGGCTAGGATCTTTTCCTCAAGTGGTTAAGCTTACAACACAAAGGACCTGGAGTGCTCTGATACCAATTGATAACTCAATGATGAACCACTAGTACTGAACCGGTACTGAGAGGGGGGGGGGGTGAATCAGTACAAACACAAATACAGTCCAAAACCAGTTTGATAGCAAATACTCCAAATGACTAATAAACAGAGATACCGGTAAAATAGAGTGCAACCGGTAACATCCAGTATAGCTCAATCAGTCATGAATCGGTCACTCATTAAGCTTTTCTCTTAGCTCAATACCACATTATCATAATATTCACATGCATGAACTAGTAGACTTAACCATCAAATCTTCACAACAGTGAGTTCAATATGTTTTATAGACAGGCATAAAACATAGAACCTTCATGTGCTTAACAGATAAAATAGAGCATCACAAGACAAGAGCATTACACATGACACACATATTTTTCACGTGGAAACCCAACTGGGAAAAACCACGGTGGGGATGAATACCCACAAGTTGCTTTTTGAACTCTTTAGAAGTTCGCTCTGTTAGGAGCCTTGTCTGGTTAAGAACATTACCATAGGTTCTGGTAGGAACCAATCCTGTTAAGGATCACCCGGTTAAGGGTTAGACCCAGTAGGGTCACCTTGTTAGAGGATTTTAAGAAATCAGTAGCTGAAAGGATCTCCTAAGCTTCTCTAGCTTCTCAGAACTCATTAGCCTCGAGTTACCCGGTTAAGGGATTTGAAACAAGCCGGTTAAGACCACTCGATTTAAGGGATTTTGAATCAAGTCAGTTAAGGCTACCCTGTTAGGGGATTTTACAACTGTTGAAGTGGTTAGAGATCAACAGGAATTACAATGATCTGTTAACAACACTTAATGCTAATGCAGATCCGTTTAGGCTCCTCTTTTCCTTCTGCACATTCACTTTGCAGGTATCTCTTCTCTCCTTTGGTCTGGCAAGAATCACGTATCACTTTCCTTGGATACACACTCTCAACTTTGCCAACAACCTCAGACATAAACCCAACATCGACCTTATAGGAATCATACAGGTCAGTAGCAAAAACCCTAAACCCTAAACCCTAAACCTGTTAGGTTGAGCAATTCAAATGGTTCGATCCTGACCGTTGAATCATACTGCATTAAATGCACCAGTCTTGAATCGATCTCAAGACATTCTCCATCATCCATTATCCACCATTTTCATGGCGGCTGATAACCCATCACGCGTTATCACCATTTGACAAACTTCACACATTCCCGAGGTAGATAGGAATAGTCATCTTTATGCAAGATCCTTCACGCACATAGAGCTTACGTGGCAACACGATCTGTCCTCCATCATACTACTAGCTTATCACACAAAGTTCACCGATTGAGTCACACAGACTTGAGGTACTCCAACTGAAAACCCCAAAGTGGAAGCTGCCTACCAACTGGTAGTGATATAGTGCTTCCATGTGCCGGTTCCCATAACTACATGCCAGTTCACCTTGAACAAATGTGCTGCTTCACTTTGGCATATACCGGTTCCTCTTTCTTCACTTATCACATGTGCCGGTTCACACTATGTCTCATATTGACATCAATGACAACATACAATATCATTATGTCTTCATGCCGGTTCACATAATGCCAACACATATGTTGTAGGGTACCCCAAGGATGTGCTTGCATTTCTCGAATGGCTCAAAATTTTATGAAAAAATATATAAAGAAAACTATAAGAATTAAAAAAAAAAACCATTAAAAAATAAACAAAATATAAAACAATCAAACAATTATTTAAATTAATGTAAATAAATTTACATAATAATCTTAAAACAACAAATAATATTTAATCTAATGATTCAATAAAATAAAATGCATAATATACAAATTTTGTGCTTAAGAATTTGGAGCCAAATTGATGAAGAACATAAAAGGAAAATATTTGATAAATTCCTCAAAAGATCTTCCCATAGTATTATCTTCCTTTATCTTCCTTTAGTACTCAGTCACTTGTTTCATTTGTGGATATTACTCAAGGAGAGGGGAAATATATGTTGCATAAAATATCTATATGAGAAATAAAATAAAAGGAGCAATCTTGGGAGAATTCTTCATAAATAAAAATATATGTTAAAGAGTGATGCGAGAGCATCCAAGATGAGACTAGAACATGGTAGTTAAGAAATTTTGATCTTTCTCATGTCAGCAAAGGAAATGTAAAAGGTTTGGTTACAGATTGGAGTGGATAAAAAGACAAAGGGGGAGCATGGTAGTTTCAAAATAGGATGAAAATTTTGGTTTTTTTTCCACACATACAAAGGTAGGATCAAGAGTTTGAAAAGGAAAAATTTAAAAAGTGAGAAAAAGGAGAGAACCATATAAGTGTGCAGGCAAGGAAAAAGATAATTGAGAGGAATAGGAATGATACGTGGAAGACAAAAGGAAATGAGGAAGTTAAAATATTGCAATAAAATGAAATGGGAGAGGGGGTAAAAAATAGAAAAGTATGGGTGATTAAAGGAGAAGAACCCAACATAAGGAGAGAGAAAATAAAAAAGGGAGAGTTTGATTGTAGTTTGAAAGGAAGAGAATGGGGTAGCTTATATTTTAGAATTGTAGATTACAAGAGCCCAATAGAGAGGTGATCAAGAGAGAAGAATAGAGAGGTGATCAAGAGAGAAGAATAGAGAGGTGACCAAGAGAGAAGAATGGAGAGGGAGGATTAAAACATGAGTAAGATGTGAACAAGGGAGAGAAAGAATAAGTAGTTGATAAGAGGGTGTTGCATATTTAAATGAAAAGAGAAAAAGGTTCAATTCAATAGAGAGGTGAACTTAGGGAGGCATACAATAGCAAGACGAAAAAGTTAGAATGTTCTAAAATATAAATTTGATGTAGGAGAAAAATGAGATGAGAAGTGTCAGTGAAGGAAAAGAGAAGGATGGCAAGTGTCAAAGACTTAGATGGGTGTGTAGGAGCAAAGAATGCTCTCTTGACACAAAGAGATAGATGGGTGTGTAGGGGTATAGAAAGATCTCTTAACACAAATTTATATGAAGGACAATGGAATAAGTGCATGTAGCAGAGAAGAAGCATGAATAAAGGACCATGAAATAGATCATATAGAAAATGACAATGTAAAAAGATAAAAAAAAAAGGTGTATGTGAAATAATAGAGTGATACGAGTCGCAGAGTAAGAGAAAGCGATTTTCTTATTAGAGAAAGTAATTCATTTTTATTAATATGATGTAGATTTGTTTCATTATAGTTTATCAATAATTAACGAATTCTATGTGGATTGAGTATTCGAGAATTTTGTTGAACCTGTATCTTTGAATATGTGTTTTATTTTTTGCTACAAGATTAGGATTATCCCCAATTTAGTCTACGTCAAATAGTATCAAAGTGAGAAGATCGTTAGCATGGTGAAGAAGTGTATGCTTGAAAGAGTTAATATTATCCTACAATCGAGATCTACAGTTGGGTATAATCTGTACAACTCTTTCCACTAAGAGAGAGTTACATCTTCCAAAATATTTTTTATGTAGAGGGTAGTGTGATTGGATAGTTTTTTTTGTAGGGATGACCTATAACTGCAAAGCGACAAGGAATTCTTAGAAGGAATTGTTGAAGTGGAGAAAAATGCATTTAAAAGGGAGGATGAGATGGGCCATGAGGAGACCTATAAGAATTCCATTTTGGGAACAATATTGGGAAGAAGAAGCAATTAGGAAGCTCCATGAAGAATTGAGAAAAAATGAAGCAATATTAGATGTACTTGAGAAAGGGTTTAAAAGGAAAGTTGCATCTAAAATAGATAATCAAATGGTAAGAAATAAAGCAATGACACAACAATATTTAAACAATAAGAAGAACGATGAAATGAATTTGGAGAGTTTTGAATCTATCTAGAAGATTAGAATGAAGAAAATCATAAAATGGGTGAATATTGTTCTTTTTCTAATAACATGTTTGTAAGTAATTTTTTCACATGCAATAAATGAAGAAGTTCAGAAAATGGACCCAAGTGTAATGTACTAGAAAGGGGGTTGACTAGACTAAACTTGCAAACTGCAAATCAAACCCAATCCCACCAAATATATTGGAGAACAACCAATAGGCCCAACTACAAACCCTTGGGAGAGTTTGGCACAATGGATTGATTGTTTTCTTACTGATTTGATTGATTGGATGAAATGATGCAAAGAACTAGGCTAAATAGTGCAACATTGACAATAAACAACATTAATAGTCAAATGATCTAAAAATGAACTAAGATGTACAAAAATAGAAAGGGGGTGTAGAGAGGAACTTGTGACATAAATTTAGGTTGAAACTAATTGGACAGTTTAGCTAGGCACCCTAGTCGTGACAGTTCTCCAAGTGCATAACAAGAATCCAACTTTGGGAGCTTCCAATCTTTCTTCTAATAAATTTTCAAGTCAAAAAACTTGGACTATGGTACAAGGTTCCCTAGTCCTCTTTTCAATTGAATTTTCTTTGGTTGCCTTTTTCTTTGTGTGCAATATGCTCATGTATCCTCAATCTAAACTTGAAACCTATTTCTAAGCTTGGGTTTGCACAAAAGGATACAAAAATGGTGTTAAGCTATAAAGGGACTTGTCTCAGTCAAACCTCAAGTTGGTCTCAACCCTACAACAGTGCTAATTGGGAAAGAAATATAAATTTGAAGTAAAATGCATGAATGAAAATGCTTGATTGAAATTATTATACCTTCAATTGATGATGCAAGTATCTTACTTGATAAGTCTTACATGTGTTGATGCAATAACATGTTAAATCGTCAGAATCTATCATAGAAACATACTTGAAGATGCCTTGTTGTAGCTTGTTGCTCCTTTAAACTCAAATTTTCTCTTGAACAAAAATAATTGCTCTTCAAATGAAAATTGTAGATGATAATGAGATAAATAAATTAATTAGGGAGTGATGTCTTATATAGAGTTCTCAATATAAATTCCTTTTTGGGCAACTTAAAATAATCATTTTCCAACTTTGAGCATAGATCGGGAAATGACAAGACCAACACATTATCCTCCCAAAATTTTAGCCAAAAAGTGTCGAACATAGTTCAATGATTGTCATGGTCCCAACAAAGTAGGCGAGACATAAGATAATAAGGCCTTGATACGAGATCAATAATTTATATGAAAAATGACAATATTTAAGTGGGAGAAAAGATGCATTGAACTTTAAAATGAGATAGGACCCATATAAGCTTAGAATTATACAAGAGAAAGGGCACACCTAGAATAAGTGCCCAAATAGGAAAGTGTTGAAGGATTAAAGTAAAATAGGACTCATTCTATAATAGAGGATTAATTCAAATTGGACTCATGATTAAAAGAGTACATTTTGCAACATTACATTTAGCCCCCACTTCTGTGGGAGTATGAACTTGCACTCATACTCATGGTAAAGTAGAAATGAATAGAAATAGCATTTGAGGGAAAGATAAGCTAGGGATATGATGACACTAAGTTTGAGGGATGTGCAAGTCCCCAAGCATAAGATCCTATCAATCTATTTGAATAACCTCCAAATATGCACAAAGATAACAATGTTAGTGTTAGAGTAATCTTTTATTAGCTAATAATTATTTATTTAATTATTAGTCTATTATACTCTATGCTTAAGATAAACTTAGGAATCTTATAATTCTTTAGGGTTTTTTCCTTTAGGGTTTCGAGTATCCTTTTATAAGGATTCTCTCTTTGTATTTTTATAACAACTGTAATTATTGAATTGCATTCTTGTTGCACAATCAATGTGACTCCTCTTTTCTGGATCTTTGGATTTTGGCCTCCATAGCTATTTTACTTCTCTCTTTCTGTGATAGGTTTGCATGCAGGTGATCTTTGGGAGTTGTAGAGTTGATTTTTCCTCGACTCCAATATAGTATTAGAGCTCCATATTTGCATGCCCCTATTCTCTTCATGAGATATTTTGGGCCTTGTTCTTCAAATCTGTGTATTTGAGGGTTTGTGCAGTTGTTTTTTTTCCATTTCTAGGGGTAGCTGATTTTTTGGTACATTTTGGTGCCAAAAGGACCTCATAGATGGATTTCGAAGGCTGATTCCATGAATTTTGATATATAATTTGCCTATTTTTGGTGACAGGGGCATCTGGGGCATGATTTTTTATTGGCATTCTTTTTGAGGCATGAAAATCCGTATGGTTGTACCTTCAAATGCGTCAAAAAAATAAATAATTTTTTTTACCCCCTTTATGCCCTACAAGGGGTTTTTTTTCATTTGGCCGTAACTTGGTCATACAGAGGCGCTTTTTCAAAAACCTTATATTGTCGGAAAGCTCTTTCTGAGCTTTATCTAGATCTAGAGATTTGAACTTTTGATTTTGCTTTTTTGATGGCATTTTTTTCTGTCAAAGCCAGAGGCTCCTTTTTACACTCCGGGAGACATCACTTGAGCATCCAAACTCCATTTTTTGAAAACTTTATATTGTTGGAAAACTTGTTTTGTGTACTTTCCACTCATATGAGTGTTCTTTCTAGATTCTGCTTCAGGTATATTTTATTCAACTTTTTGCTTTGTAGCACTCTGGTGAATATCTTGGATGTTTCAGGTCATGGGATCTCTTTCTTTGAGTAGGATGTCTCGTATTTGGCTTTTTGTTTCTAGTCTTCTGTCTCTTCTTATCATTGTAGCATTTTATTTATGCAAACATACTGAGATAAAGTGTCACCATGCATTGTATACTTGAGATCTTGCACATCTTGTGCCTTATTGTACATGCACTACTTATAAAGTGCCATGGGGGGGTTGATGTTTGCCTTTTGTTTGCCACCTACCTTTGTCAAGTGAGTGTTCCTTCCATGACATTAGCCTCATGATGTGTGTCAAGTGAGTTTTTCTTCCACAACACTATGTACTTTCTCTGCAGATTTGATGTTCCTGGTTCTTCGTCATGTAGTTCTTGTTGGCTATTCTTTTCAGTGTACCTGTCCCTCTCCCATTTCAACATTATGGGGAGGTTTTTCCTATTGGTTCTAATGCTTCCTTGGTTCGATTGATTAGCTCTTCAAGCTTTAGTGTTTCATGCCATCTGTATCTTCGAGTTCAGTTGTTTGCCTTTGTTTGCCATCTAATTCGAGTAGTGTCATTTGAGGGTACTCACGCAGATTACAGTCTTCTCTACCTGGTCATGTTCTATTTTAGTGGAGGTTCTTTATATCAGCAGTTACTCTTTGACAGTGTTTGCAACTATTTCATGCTTCAGTGGTGTTCTTCATTCTCTTCTTTTGTTCCTATCTTCTGGAACACTCTTGTTTGGAGGCTTCTTAGTCCTTCACTTGAGATTTCATGTCTTCTTGGAGAGGATTTTTGTTCCCATAGGGTTTTCTCTTTTTTCTCCACTTTATAGAGATTTTATTGTACTTGGGTACCTCATCAGGCCTAGTTGTTGGGACCCATTGTTGCTTTCATGCATTTTTTTACATACCTTTTTAGTCCTTAGTTGTTTTTTAGCTACTCCCTAAGTTCATCTTAAGGGGGGGTGTTAGAGTAATCTTTTATTAGCTAATAATTATTTATTTAATTATTCATCTATTATACTCTATTCTTAAGCTAAACTTAGGAATCTTATAATTCTTTAGGGTTTTCTCCTTTAGGGTTTCAAGTATCCTTTTATAAGGATTCTCTCTTTGTATTTTCATAACAACTGTAATTATTAAATTGCATTCTTGTTGCACAATCAATATGACTCCTCTTTTCTGGATCTCTGAATTCTGGCCTCCATAGCTTTTTTGCTTCTCTCTTTCTGTGACAGGTTTGCATGCAAGTGATCTTTGGGAGTTGTAGAGTTGATTTTTCCTCAACTCCAATAGTTAGTAATAAAACAAAAGGTTCCATGTCAACTAGTTGAAGGTGTTGGAAAACATTTGCCATTATGCCAAAATATCGACCTATTGACACCTAATACAAATGTCAAAGGTAAATGGATCCATAAGAAGTGGTTAGTTTGTGTCCCAAATCCAAAGGAGGATATTGGCGATTAGTCCAACAATCCCTCCCTCAACGTCATCCAAGGGGATTTGAACCTATGAACCAGATCTAATACCATTTATTGGAACATGTTTGTCATTATGCCAAAAGATTGACCCATGGACACTTGATACAAACACCAAACAAAAACAAATCCATGGGAGATGGTTTGTCTATGTCTGAAATCTGAATGTGGACACTAAAAATTAGTCCAACAAAAGAGACATCGATGTCAAAATGTCTCAACCACTAATATCATTCTCAATATGTTATTGCAAGAGCACAAGTGGAATTATAAAAAGAACAAGGACAAACACCAATTGATGAGATAAGAAGATATATGACATCCAGGTCTAGTAAGGAGTTGCTTATTATGAGCCACATGAGATAAGAGAAAGAGAAGAGACATGAATTTCATTTGCCAACAAGATGTGTTATGCCAGGTGATTCGTGATTGCATCATAGATTCCATTTTTTAGTAAGTTGTGTTATGCTAGGTGGTCCATGCTAAGAAAGATTACAAATAAAAACTTCTTGTTAGATAAATAATCTAAAATCTTTACTATGATTTCTGTTGGTTTGACTTGAAACTTATGGAGGTTAGGGATCAATAAACATAGGCTTCCTTTCTTCTCTTGTAGGGGGGGAACAAAATAAACCTCACTAGGTTGAGATATGCAAGTTGATGGGAAATTTCCTTTATAAGATGTAGGAGGTGGGACCAGAACATATATAGGACGAATAGGAGTAGGAAGAAGTCCAGGTCTAGGATGAGGAGGAATAACTATATGTGAAGGATCCTTAGGTTTACTCTCAAGGCTGATATCTTTTCATGCTTAAATTTTTTATAAGAAAAGGAGATCTTCTAGGGGTTACAAGGTTCAAGTTTTTGAGACCAAAAGAAATCTAGTATGAATTTTCTATGTCTTGCTAAGAGCTTATAAATGCTATGTTTGATCATGATAATATTCCCATCATGAGGGAACTTCAAACATTTCTGGATGGTAGAAGGGATAGCTTCCATGGACTGGAGCCAATAATGCCCCAACTCCACATGGAATTGGTTGGAGTTATGGATAATAGCATAGATAACATCTAAACACTTATGCAAACATCAAGAGGAAGAGTGATAAACCTATATGACAAATAAAGCCATCATGCACCTTAATTGTAACATCGGATTTTTCATAAGTATCTTGATAAAATTGAGTATAAAGATATTATTCAGTGATAGCATTCACCATACATACTAGATCAAAGAGCACTCCTCATGAGAGCTTTCCTATAATCTTTATAGTCTCTTAATGTATAATGGTTTATTAGGTGCATCAATAGTCTGTCTCGTGTCAAAGGTAATGTGAGGTTCATGCTTAGGCTTGGATTGCTCAATAAGGTTCACAACATTGGTGGCCTCTACACAAATATCATTAGCAACTATAAATTGGTTGAAGGTTTAGGCTCAATGAGACTGGTAGAATAGGAAGGAAAAGGATTGGTAAATATTTGCAAGTTTTGATTAGGAGGTGCTACAAGTTTATTTCCTTTATCATTCACACCCTCCATAGTTATAGAATTGACTCAATAAGATCTTGAATCATATGATTCAACCTATAAAACTTCTCGATGTCATTGTCAGGTTGACGATGGTATTAGCAAAAGGATTTGGGAACAAAGGTAGTTGGAAAAGGCTTGAAGAACTCTATATGTTTGATAGGAAGAATCTTAATCACATTACCATTAATTAATCTAAGCATGATACTATGCAAATGATTAAAAAAGAGGAGTAAAATGACGATCTGCAAAGATTGATGATAAAGGGACCACAACTAAAGTTGTGGAGCTCCCACTTGTATATCAATTTGATTGGAACATTTTTTGTTGATCTTCATGAAATTTTATTTTATTTTTTTGAAAATTTTGAAATTATTGTTGTTGAGTAACTTCATTCTTATCAATTAGAGTCATTGATGGAGAGGATTCAAATTGATTCACTTAGCTAATAATTATGAAGCACTATGCACAAATGTGTGAAATATAAAATTAGAAAATATAAGCTTATCTCTAATATCCTTTTGCAAATTATTAATTAAAATTCTTTAAACAAAATCATCAGGCACGGGATAAGCAATTTGTGAATGCAAATGTTTGTATCTTACAATGAAATCAATCACTAATTTTCTTTAACTCCTTGCTTACAATGCATCAAATCAGTTTGAAGTAATTTGAGAACCAATATTATTTTTAAAATGTATAAATGTGTTAGACAATTGATGAGAAAAGGAACAATACCATTGTCAAGCCTTATCTCTACTTCTATGGGTGAATAGTTCTTCCATGAGTCTATTGTTATGGGAAAAGTCACTACACAATGTTTGAAATGTTTTCACATGAGTTTGGGGGTCACCTTTTCCATTGTATAACTCCAAATGAGAAACCTCCATGTATTGTGGGGCAAGAGCACAAACAATGTTGTCAACAAGTGGGCTACCCATATCTATTGTAGGGATATTGAATTTGGATTGCATTAAAGAAGCCAATTATTGTTGTAAGGATGAGACACTTTGAGCTAGATTATATATAGTGACTTCGGTGGATGAGTTGGAATTGGACATGTTGGATTGTAATGGAGGTGTAATATTAGAATAAATAGGTGGAGCTTGAGCACATGAAGGTAGAACATTATGGTAGGGGGGTATAGGAGATGGTTGTGACACAAATGGAAGGCTAGTGTAAGGAGGTATGTAGGAGTATTGGTTTACAGAATTGCCCGCATTACTAACATGTGTAGGATTAACATTTTGTGTAGAGGTAGTCATGATGGAAGATGTATGTATAGGCACATTAGGAAAAAATGTAGGCATATGAATGGAATACTCAAGTTGATTTGGAGGATTAAAAATACCAAGAGCTTAAACACTAATTTTCATTTGTATAACATTAGTGTCAACAATATGAACAATGCCATACGACACTTCCACACCATTTTCATCACATTGAAATTCACCTCAATCCTTCAATCAAGGGGATTGCCTCACTATTTGAGTTTTCTTGACCCATCCATTGCTCAAGCCTATCCAACTCATGGCCAAGCTTCCCCAATTGGTCAATAGTTACTTGAGTCATCCTCATTACGAGAAGTGTGAAGGGAATGGTTCTCCATAATGTTAGGTATGTCTTGTGTAGGAAGAGAGGATTCACCCAAGTTCCCATGGAATAAGTTTTTCAACCTAGGCTCACACCCCTTAGTATTCAAACTTTAGGAAGCCATAAGTCTATAACTTCTTCTCATCAAGATATTAGATGTTGATGAAAGGGTAGTGATACTCATACACAAAGAGGACAAAGATAATGAAATAGATTTGTACTCACAATGTCTCTCATGCAAATAGAAGATATAATTAAGCCATGTAATTTCTCAATAAAATGATTGATTAACCAACAAAATGCACTAAGGAGATGATAGATGTGAACAATAAATGATTCTAAATATATAAATAATATGAAATAACAATAAGATTTGAGTGTACAAATTATAAACTATGCAACCCACAAGTTAATTTTATAAAAAAAATTAGGGTTTTTGTGAATTAAGCCTCTAATTTATGTAATTTAAGTACATAAATGATGTATTTCAGAAATGATTGCAAATTTGAATTAATTGAATGCATACAAATGAGATCTAAAAATGGAAATTAGAATTAATGCAAGCATTATGTCAGGTTCATCAAAATGTAATGGTGAAAATGAGTGCTCACAACTTTATGCATGTAAACAAGGAACTAGACCTATTTCTTAAACATTATATTAAAAAAGAGGGATAAATCCACTTGGTCCAATTAAAAATATAAATGAAAAGGATTGAGCACAAGGTGGATTCAATTATCCTTTGCTTGAGTTGAAAATGAGCTATGGAAAGATGGAAATTGAATGCAGAATCTAGGGCTAAAGGTGTAAAGTTGACATAAATTAACATAAACAAGTAGTTTTATATGTGATATGCAAACATAAACACAAATCTGGAATCAAGGAGCAAAGTAGAACCCGTGTTTGGAATCTAAGACTAAAAGTGCAGGACAAGGATGATCTAGGCAACCCTTTCCTTAAAATGTCAAATGAAAATAATAGGTATCTTTCTATGATCAAAATGCAATCCTGAATGTCCTTCTAAAGTTTTATCATAAACTTGTCAGACATAGGTGGGCGACCTTTCACTTTGCTTTTTGCTCCTATAAAAGTTGGATCTGATTGTCTGTATCTACTTTGCCTAATTTTGCAATTACAAGGATGATCCAAGAAACCCTATCCTTAAAATGTCAAATGCAAACAATAGGTGTCTTTCTGGGATCAAAATGCAAGCCTAGATGTCCTAAAGTTTCATTAGAAACTTTTTAGACAATGGGTGTGTGGGGCAACCTTGCACTTTGCTTTTTGCTCCTATAAAGTTGGATTTGATCATCTTTATCTACTTCACCTAATTTTGTAGTTACAACTTTCAAACCTGTGGCTTGCACATAGAAGAAGATACATTGTGTTATTGAAAGGGGTTTGCCTAGGTCAAACCTAAGGTTTGGAATTAACCCTATAATTGAAATTAAAATTGAAATGTGATGGAAGCGTAAAGTGTTCCTTTAGAGGGTAGAGGATAGATCTAAATTGAAATGTTGAAATGGAATGCTATACCTTGATGAAGCTTGTCTTGAAGTCTTAATGATGATGTCATGTAGGACGTCTTCATGATGTCTTGATCATGGATGCCATCTTGAATGCTTGAAATCTAAATACTTCACCTCTCCTTCAATGCTTTAAATATGCTTGGTTGCTTACTCACTTGAGTTGAAATTGGACTTGAATAATGTGGAGAGATGTAAGATGGATGTTCAAATGAGGAAGTAAGGCTTGCTTTTATACCTCTCTTCATCAAATTTGTGTGGATTTTTGAGACCAATTGACACAGGATGGGAATTTTTGCCCAAATATTTTGATTGTTGTTGGATCCAAAATTGGGCCCATTTAAGTGAGACAAAGACGATTAGGACGTCCTTGTCCAGCCTATCAAGGTTGGGTTTAAGATCACTGAGCTAAATGAACATGAAGATTGAGATTTGAAGCCGATGTGAGAAAAATCAAACATGATCAAAAGCACAAAAGGTCCAAACGCTAAAGTGAGGCCTAAGTGAGGATGAAATTGTATACAGATACAATTTACGACAATACACTCTGTAAGTTTCTTCACCCTTCTCATCCAAATTTTTGATGTCCCACAAGTGGGACTCACTATTATGTGTTCACCCCCTAGCTTACATTTACAACTCATTTACTATTTTTCACTATGTTGGTGCCCAAAACCACAGATTGGAAAACCCAAAGACTTGCCAAATCCTCAAGCAGTCCAATCAGTCTTGGCCAACGAATAGGGATAGTCAAAGACTAAATCCCTCTGCACTTTAGGCTCCACTAAACCTAGGCAGGTGTACCTCACACTCTCAAGCACAAAAGAGATTATTTAAAGTGGATTTAAACCTTTTAGCAAACTACAAACTGACAAATTGTTGTCTGCAATTATGCTTTATTATGTGGTTTAACTGAATGCTTTGAAAAGAAATGATTGTGAATGTATATTGAAAATGAGATTTCTTTCACGACCTAAAAGACATATGCATAGATAATTTCATATAGGATTTGGGAAGAATGTTTTTCTGTCAAGGATCTTGAATGCATACAGATCAAAACCTTGAAAAATCAATAACAGAGCAGTGCTTCTATCCAACGATATATATGACACTTTGTGGACAGAATATCTTATCAACTCAAGAGACAATTTATCATCAACTATGAAGGTTCAATATGTGTTACACAAACAATAAGAACTCAATCTTTCACCTAATGCAATAGCATGTGATTCACATCATAGCAAATCTATAAACAGATTTATCAAGAAGACAAAGATAACTCATCAACACAAAAGTGTACACAATATTTGGAAAAAGAGACAGTGAACCTTATATATTAATCTTCAGGAAATAATTGCATACCTAAGGTGCACTTGTAATTACTTCATTACAGATTGCTTGCACAAAATGATACTTCTTCTTCCTATAGACTTCTCTAATACAAAATGATATTCAATCCTTACAACATTATGTTGTTCTTATGACTCTCCCCCTCCATATCTACATTTTTTAACCACTTATATATGTGGTTGAATGGGCACCATACCCCTTTTGGGGTGAAAAGTCATCATTTTACATTAAAATTAACAAAACCCTTTGAAATTAATATGCAAACTAGTTAGTCAATAACCTTGCTTTAAGCTGCCTTAAGCCTCAGATACGAATCTGAATTTTTTGGTGGTGGTAGGAAACATCCACTTCTAAAATGGGTCTTCATCAGATTTGATATTTGCATACATTTTCATTCCAAGTCGACATCTTCTTTCATGCAAGTCGAAATAACAAGCTTTTGAGCCTTCTTACGGTCTTCTGTATGGTCTACAACCAAAAACAGATTGTACAAATCTAATATTTTTATTGGAGCTTGGAAAGTTGATTTTATGAAATGGATATTTCTTATATTTTCATGTTTCATTCATTTTAATTCTCTGTTCATATCATCTTTTCAACAAATCAAAAACACTAGTCTTTCATGGGTTCCATTGGAATTAATTTATTCATATCCTCCTTTACTCTAGTTGTTCAAATCATTAATCATCCATTATGTGTCATTTCCATGAAGTGACCACCATTTTTAATAGTAGGGTGCTTGCAATTATTTGGAAATTTGAAGCCCCAACACACTCTCCTACAATTCCTCACGTATTCTATAGATGCAACCAATTAAAAGGACATATTTCATCAAGTCAATGCGAGATTATCTAATTTTGATTGCAAACTTAACCCCTAAATTTTTAAAATTTTAAATTCTAGTTTTGGCCAACACGCACCCAATTCTTTACTAGCAAAGGCCAACTTAACACACATTTATGCGATTTATTACCATATTCTTGTAATCAAAGTCATTCAATCACATTCATTCCACATCTCAAAACATCTTACCCTCTCTAATCATTATGAGAATGATCATTGACACTTAATGAATGAAACGCTTCACTTTGGTGCTCTAAAACAAATTCAGATCCACACATTCATTCTAGGAACATTTGAACAATTGAAATGTATCTTCTTTGATCTTTTTCCACACAATTCCAAAAGTTAAAAATTGACCTAAACAAGCATGTTCTCTTGCAACTTGACATCAAACTTTGAAAACATTTCCAAACAGTATCACTTTAGAACAATAAAGATCAATCAAACAGATCCTAAAACAAAGATACATATACAAACTATCAAATCATTTCCACTTAACATCAGACCTTCATAAACATTTTCAAACATTCTTTAGAACAATCAAGATCAATCAAACAAATCTTAAAACAAAGATACATACAGAAACCACCAAATCATTTCCACAAAACTATATAAACATTTCCAAAGAATGTCATTTTAGAACAATCAAGATCAATCAAACAAACTCGACAAATACACATACACATACACATACTACCAAATCATTTCCACCATGGTTTGTTTTCCTCCCTAATCATACATAGATCCAGGTATTTCACCAGAGGAAAACCCTAAAAATTCTCAGGACCACATTGGCAATAGGTTGGTCCCTTAGCACGTGGCAATAGGTTGGTCCCTTAGCACGTGGCAAAACATGGAAGTCTCATCATTCAACACAAACCACATTAGACATGGGAAGGCAAAAACAAAAAAAAAAACACTTTTTAGTGCCGACTTAAGCGTCTAACACACACAATGATAGGGAACAGATAATGACGCAGCCTTGTGGTAGGGCCAGAGGACGCATTAAGCTGGTCATATGGGACCCACCACTAAGCGCTTTCCTGGTTGGCTGGCCGGTGGATCCTACCCGCCACCTCGACTAGTCGGTGGAGGGAATCTTTTAAACCGACAGCTGTAAGTTCTTTTTGCCAGGTGTGTGGCTATTATTGCTGATAGAAACTGGCAGCATCGGTCTTGGTCTCTAAAACGTGGATTCTTTAAGGGAACGGACAAACGCATATTTATCCCGTGTTTACTTAAGTAGGAAATTTGAATTTTTTATTGTTTTTTATTATTGTCCAGATATTTATATTATTATTGTTCAGATAGTGAAGGGGCAAAAAATAATATTATTTTATGTTTGTATGAGATCATGTGCTCATAAAATGTGGTGGTGTGAGATCACTAGGGATAGTTTATTTTTTTGTTGAAATATAAATTTTAATTAAAGATGGAGATTGAGATGAAATAACCAAAGATGTTGACATGGATAAGATAATATATATTTAGAAATCCAACATAATTTTGTATAGTTTTAAATATTTCATATGGAGTACTTATATAAGTTTTAAGAGGGTTAATATCAAAATCAATAGTTTAAAAAAATTGGAATAAAAAATTATGAGCACATATTTTATATGTTTAGTAGACTTTGCTCCGATTATGTGCTTCGTTAGGAATTATAATATTAATTGTCATTAATGGTATTCTTTTCTTTATATAGTTAAGGGACAAATATAAATAAATTATTTTGTATGTTGTAGATTTATTTTAATAGCCTTTTAAGACATTATTGCATTTCATTTTGTTTTTTTGTTTTTGAAGATTGATTTGTGTCTTTATATTTGTATTCATTATTTACGTTTAGATTTATATTGATTTCTTACATTTAGATTTGTGGGTTTATATTTGATATGTATATTTACATCAAGTCAAATTTTTGTAGGTGTTATAAATAGACTTTAAACATATTTGTAGTTAAGAGCATTTGTTCATTAAATGAATTCGTTTGAAAGTATAAAAGAAAAATCTGAGAATCATTTAAGTCAATTTATTGCATAGTAATAAGAGTACCAAAATGAGATTAAGATCACATCACTATACATCATTATCGGTCTATTGCATGCTTTCTTGTTGTCATGGATCCTTAAAGGACTTGTTGACAATTGAATAAGGAATCGTTCATTTGCTTCCAAAGATCAATTTGTAGAGTTTAAGACAATCCCTAAAATTCAACATTGTAGTTAAGTGATTGCTACATCATTTGCTCACTTTAAATCTAATTAAATATCACCTTTAAATTTATTTAATTTTGGCATTGAATTTAGCATTTATTATTTCAATTTCAATCCATATATTTAGATTAATTTTAAATTAATAGTTTTAATTAATTAATTAATCTAACTAGTCATAATATTATCTAGGATTGACTACCATATAGTTATTCTTAAAACTTTCATAATAGATCAACCAACTAACAAACAACCATGGGGAAACGAAACAAATTTATATAGGCCCCAACTAAACCTTGACACAATCTTTACACTTTATGCATTTTATCATTTTTTAAGGATGAGGATTCTCCATGATTTATGTTCCTTCTACTCCTCACAACAATAGATGTCCATGGTAGAAGCACCAAGTAGTAGTTCTACTTTCATAGCCTTAGCAATTTCGTATATGTTCTTTATGAATTTATTTTGTTTTACGTTGATATAGTGAAAATGTTTCAAATAATAGTCACATCCTCTATGTCATTGTGAAGGAGATAAGTACTTGCAACTTAAGAGAGCATTGTTGTGTAGTTAATGGATTGGGCTATGACAATTCCATGTTTAAGAGATTGACCAAGAGCAAGAGTAGGTTGTTCGTGGCCTCCTTATCCCTAATGTAGGGAGCTCTATCCATTTTCTTCGCCATTCCTAAATGCAAATTTCCTAGGCTCTAAAGATAGAGTTGACAATCAGGATCCTACTCAATGTGAAGTGAATTTCTCCAACATTTTCTCACCCCCTACTTAAACCTTTTGAGTGCTACCTTGTTACATTTATGTAATAGCTTTACCAAGGCTCTCTTACCCTAACCACATCCAACAAACAATGATGTCATCATGAGACTAAGACTAAATCTAGAACCACACAGAGATAACATAGAAAGAACAAACAACCAAACAACCAAATATTAACCATTAGTTTATGAGAATTCATATCTATCCTATCAAGAAAGACAAAATAGTTATAAATCATATCAAATGGATGAAAAGCTCTATCATTTAGAATCTCAATAAAAAACAAATGTAAAAATGAGTCCTTACAATCAATCTATGTAGCCCCTATGCCTATTCACCCAGTCAACCTTATTACTTGTCCCTTGCTAATTCACAAGTGGATGATGTGCTTTATCATTAGAATCTCAATAAAAAACAAATGTAAAAAATGAGTCCTTACAATCAATCTATATATCCCCTATGTCTATTCACCCAAACAACTTTATTACTTGTCCCTTATCAATGTGTAGTTTGAGTTGGCTCAGTGGTAGAGAACTTGTGTTCTTGAAAGAGAGGTCACAATCAATATTAGTAGATTTCCACAATCCATTAGTATGTCCATATGAGCTTTTGGATTTGATTGTGTGAGCTTCTTTGCATCAAGTTCATATAGACAGATAGGTCACAAGTTCAAATCTCATAGAGGTTAAGGTATGTATGCATTGTAGCATAGTTAGGCGCCTCCTCCAAGAAGGATGGGGTAGTCTTATATCTACAAGAAGTAAGAGGTAGTCTCATATTATTATAATTCATATATTGACACAGTAGTCTACCAATTTTTAGTTGACACTCATGGTCAATTCAAAATTGCAAATCTGATATTTTTACACTTTCTTTAAACCTATGGGATGGGCTTGGAATCCATTAAATATTGCCAGTGACATCACCATTAGATTAGCATTCCCATAAGATAATAACGATCAAAATTCATCCCCATCGCACAACTAGCAGTTAGGTGTGTCTGCAGCTATCCAAGCTGTGATTTTTTTTTCCTCTCACGAAAATTGAAGTTTATTCAAGGGGTAGGTAAACTGTGTTATCTCAATTACTGTTTCCAACGTACCAAAAGATAGATGAGCCGCATGAGAATGGTCGGTTACTGTTTACCGATTTTGTCCTAATCTACTATAGAAAATTGCCTGTTGGTCAGCTCTGAGTGGGTAATGCAATGCAGATTTGACAGAGCCGGTGGTCAGTAGGGCACACAAGGAATGCCCCTTCTTTTGGCATAAATAGCTCACATGCCATACCTTTTTCCTGATCACACAAACCTATTTGCTTCTTCTTACTGAGTTCTCTCTGTTTCTTTGCATAAACAAACCAGGTTGTAAGATAGTTTAGCAGTGTTTTAATAGAGAAAATGGCCAAGGAAGAAGCAGTGGAGCAGGAGGGTTTTGTGGCCAAGGATTACAAAGACCCCCCACCTGCTGCTTTCTTTGATATGAATGAGTTCAAGCTCTGGTCTTTCTACCGTGCACTGATTGCAGAGTTCATTGCAACATTGTTGTTTTTGTACATAACGGTTGCAACTGTAATTGGGCATAAGAGAAACAGTGCTGGCTGTGGTAGTGTTGGGCTCTTGGGAATTGCCTGGTCTTTTGGGGGAATGATATTTGTGCTTGTTTATTGTACTGCAGGAATCTCAGGTGAGAAAAAGTTTCATAGAAGTTATGCCCCTGTTTGTATTCCTAGCTTTAGGGATTCAACAAGTGTAGACATATGGTTTCGACAGTCCATGGTGTTAGTATGTATTGCTTCTAGTTTGGACTGTGTGAGTTGTTTTCAGCAACGTTTTAGACCACACTTTGTTATCCATCAGGAAGACCCCATTATCCATCCTGAAAAGGTAGAAATTCTACTACTATTGCACTCCATGATCCATCGTGAGAAAGTAGAAATTATATTACTGTTGTGAATCTTAATTGAAGATATGCGAGTTGTGTGATTTTTTTCCCTAATATTAAGGATCACACTCCATGGAAAGCTCCATAGAAATCCTGCCCCTGTTTTTGTTTCTATAGAAATCATACCCCTGTTGTTGCTTCTAGCAGTGGGAATTCTATTACTGCAGGCAAATGATTTCAACAGTCCATGATGTCAGTATGCATTGATTCTGATTTTGACTCTGAATTTTTTCCCCTAAGAGATAAAGGATTACAGTCCATTATCCATCATGAAGTAGGAATTCTACTACTACTGTGAGCTGTAATAGAAGATATATGGGTTGTGTGAATTTTTTTTCCTAAGGATCGCACTCCATAGAAAGTTCCATAAAAATTATGTCCCTGTTTTTGTTTCCATAGAAATCATACCCCTGTTTTTGTTTCCATAGAAATCATACCCCTATTTTTGTTTCACAGGAGACATATGATTTTGACAGTCTATGATGTTAGTATGCATTAATTCTGGTTTCAGACTGTATGACTTGTTTTCTCAATGCTTTGAATCACACTCTAATCTATCATTAGGAAGTAAGAATTCTGTCACTTGTTGAGTCATGATTGAAGATATGGGTTTTCTTTGGTGGATCTGTGCAGGTGGGCATATCAATCCAGCAGTGACATTTGGGCTGTTTTTGGCTCGGAAGGTGTCCTTGCCAAGGGCTGTACTTTACATGGTAGCTCAATGCTTGGGAGCCATATGTGGATGTGGACTGGTGAAGGCCTTTCAGAAGTCCTACTATACCCAATATGGAGGTGGAGCCAATTCTGTGGCTAATGGCTACACAAAAGGTGTGGGGTTGGGTGCTGAGATCATTGGTACATTTGTACTAGTTTACACTGTTTTTTCTGCCACAGATCCCAAACGTAGTGCTCGTGACTCCCATGTTCCTGTAAGTTGTCTTCCCAATTTTTTTTTGCATTTTGATTTTTGATATATTCAATATGTTTTCTTCTCACTTAAATTATGTAGAGTTATTGTTGCCAGCATTTAGGATCTATCACCGGGACATATATAACAAGATAAGAGATATATGAGGCAGTGACTTAGAAAAGGGGCTGACGATGGCTTGTTTGAATACAGGTTTTGGCTCCATTACCAATTGGTTTTGCTGTGTTCATGGTGCATTTGGCAACAATTCCAATCACAGGGACAGGCATCAACCCTGCAAGGAGTTTTGGAGCAGCTGTAGTCTATGGCCACCAACAGCCCTGGGATGACCAGGTAAGAATTGAGTGCTACTCTGTACCATGTCTGTCTAATTATGCAATGGGTTGTTGATTTTCTAAGACAAACTGTTAATGTGGCTGTGGATTCATATGAACGCAGTGGATATTCTGGGTTGGCCCATTTGCTGGAGCACTTGCAGCAGCAGCATACCATGAATATATTTTAAGAGCATCACATTTAAAGGCATTGGGTTCCTTCCTCAGTAACACACCAGTCTAATTCTTTTGGAGCTTCCTTTTCTAAGCTAGATTTGTCACCTGAGCCATACAAAAAATGTGAATAAACTGTTTGCTGGCTTGGTTTTCTGTTGTTATAAGCTAGTTTTATTAGTTGAGACAAAATGTCCAGTTCTGCATTTTTTTTGCAGCAACAGGGTTTGTGTAAGATTATTGTTTAGATAACAGTAGTGTTTGCTCCTCGTGATCTTCTGAGCTCTCAAATCAATTATGGGTTACTGAAAGTCTGTAGTTACTTTGTTTTTTTCAATAAAAAAAATGGGTTACTGATGGTATTATATATTATGGTAATTTGCAATGAGCAGAATTTGTGTACGATTATTGAAAATAAAGGCAGTTAGAAAAAGTTGAATCAGATTAAAATGGATTTGTTGGAGTATCATTTAAATATAAAGATTGAAATTCATATGAATTATTATTTATAAAATATAAGTCAATAAGTTTGACTAAAATTTATGTAATTGAATCTTGATAGCAATATCATCATTTATTAAATTAAAAATTAATTTAATAATTTTTATTTATTTATTCTATTATTATTTGATCCAGAGAATTATTCCTTCTAATCCCTCAGCATGTATAATATTTAAACTTTCAAGACAAAATATTCAACTTAGAATAATAGTAGAATAATAGATTTATGAATACTTTTCCCATGACAAATTAAGTTTTTTTTTTAATTAATGACTTTTATCAGCTAAGAACAAATTGAACAAAGTATCAAGCGAAGTATGTAAATTGTTTTTAAGAATTCTGAAATTTAAGAACATTTACAGAGTTTATTTGCCAAAAAAAGAAAAAAAAATAAAAAATTAAATATAAATATTTTTTATAAAATAGATTATTTGTGGGGGGGCTCTTGGTTTAGTTTAAATTTGTATGTTTTTATTCATTTATATCTTTGTCATGTTATATTTTAAAGTAGTGTATTTTATTGTATTTATTTGAAAGTTTTTAAAAGAATCTTTGTTTTGGAGTGATTTTGTATTTTAATAAATGATCATAAATTACACTTGAGATTGTCCATTTTGGACATGTTTCAATACCTTTGGCACCTTTGAAAAGATCTTGAAAGTTCATCTCAAAAGTGGAGTATGAGGTAAATCCTCTACTCATGATGTTATTTTGCAACTTGTTGATTTTGATAATGCTTGAGACTTTCACATTAAATTACACTAGAGATTGTCGATTTTGGACATGTTTCAATACCTTTGGCACCTTTGAAAAGATCTTGAAAGTTCATCTCAAAAGTGGAGTATGAGGTAAATCCTCTACCCATGATTATATTTTGCAACTTGTTGATTTTGATAATGCATACAAGTGGCTTGAGACTTTCACATTAGAAGTATGTTTTGTTGGCAGAATCCCTTTAGAAAGTATCCTCAAAAGCTAGGTTAATTCCACTTGGGTCCCTTCAATGGGTAAGGAGGGAAATTGTTAAAAGCCCCACGAATAAATTTTTTTCTCTTTTCAATGCTTTAGAGGTAAAGTCTACAAAGGCCATATTTTAGCATGGCTTTTCAGATTTTCATAGTTCCTTCTCATGATTTTTCCTTCTTACAATCTTAAGATTTTCTTGTCTCTAAGGATTGTGCCCTCCAAGATTTAGTGTGGGTTGAGTTTCACACACTTTTTTATGCATTTAGCATTTTCCTAACCACATTGCAACAACCTCTTTAAGTCGTGTTGTATATGTTGGTCAAATAAATGTGTTATTCATTCATAAGAAGGGTTTATGTTGAGGTCAATTTGTTTAAGGATTCCACAGACTTTACTAACAATCTAAATGAGCAAAGTCTTACTCAAAGAGTTATGCCTCTCAACTTATAGAACACATGTTACATGTGCCAATTATATGAAGGGGAAAAAAAAACAAAGATTGTCCCCATGTCATTTAATGAGCTAAGCTAACTCGTGAGCCATCTAGGGAAACTCATCAAAATAATGAAAAATAGGCAAGATAACAATTGGTATTAGGAAGAATAATTGCAACAACTGAACAAAGGGTCTAGTATCCAGTGGACCTCAAAATTGAGTTGTCAGTCTACAAGTTTCAAAGCCTATTAGCAAAGAAAAAGATGATGTTTTACAACCATTTTGAGTGAATCCTCCAAAGAGGTGAGTAACATAATAAATTGAGTTGCATGCCAGTGCTCAATCTTCTCAAACTACTAGTTAAGTAGTTTCTCCCCTAGTTTCTTTTCGATCCAAGTCACGAGATGGAGGAACTTGGCAAACTTGTGCTAAACAAATGTTACTCCCAAGACCCAACATTTGAGATGGTAAGCTATAAGTTGTTTGAAATAATTATTGATGAATATTTTTTAAAGAATACTTATGAAGTCCTTCATGGGCTTGAGAAAATGTTTGGCTCCTATCTTCCATGAATTTTCTTTCATGAGACATTTGTGGTCTAATAAACATTAGAATAAAGTATATGATACAAAATGCTCAATAATAAATTGGGTTGCATGCTAGTGCTCAATCTTCTCAAACTACTAGTTAAGTAGTTTCTCCCCTAGTTTCTTTTTGAGCAAATATTAGATGTTCTTTCGATCCAAGTCACAAGATGGAGGAACTTGGCAAATTTGTGCTAGACAAATGTTACTCCCAAGAGCCAACATTTGAGATGGTAAGCTATAAGTTGTTTGAAATAATTATAGATAAATATTTTTTAAAGAATACTTACGAAGTTCTTCATGGGCTTGAGAGCATTGACATGTTGCTTGACTCCTCTCTTCCATGAATTTTCTTTCATGAGATGTTTGTGGTCTAATAAACATTAGAATAAAGTATATAAAAGATCCCAACTTCAATCTTCTTTGTTTTACAAGTATCAAATATTTCAAGCTTTTTATTTTATTTTGGTATATGTTATGTCGTATGTCCTACTAGCTACTATACATAGTGATCATGAACCATGTTTCTATTATCATTTCTTATAACCAATAACATAATTTAGTTAATTATGTCTTTGGTGATTGACGATCGACAATCTGCTCCTATTGCTAGCAGACCCTCTAAGCGGGTTTTCCCTCTTGGTCCCACTTGTAATGATGTTCCAAACAATAGTATTGCTTGGACTATTGTTAGTCGTTGACGGAAAGGTAGTTCTTCCTCCTCCCATATTCTTTCCTAAGTTGTGGGTTCCTGGCTGTACTACTAGTGCCTTGTAAGTGACTATTCTAGCCTTTGTTTTGTTGACATTGGTCAATTCATGATCTGTTGTAATTAGTATGTTTGGTCCGATTTTGTAGAGGGTCAACACCCTTGTTTTGTTGCTTATTTTAATAAAAAAACATAATTTGGTTAATTAAGATTGTGACTACACTTATCATGTTTTATGGTCCATTTTTAAAATTGATAACCATTTTTTTGAGTTATCAATATTTGTGATTTTATTGACACCACTGAAATATCCAATCTTTGGTATTGGATCATAGAATCATTGTGATTTGCTTCTAAGGTTTTGTTTGGCGGTTTTAATATGGTTGAGCTATCATCTAATATTGTGGCAACCACACTATGTGTTGAATAGCTTGTAAATGAGAAGCTTAGTATCACAAACATAATAAATTAGAGTTTATTTATCCTCATTCTAATTCTACTTGATACATGTGAAGAAATATATGCTATAGAATTGTAGAAATATATGATATATAATTGAGAGGTTTCTCAAGTGATTTGATAGGGCATACTTGAATAGGTAAACTTTTATTTTTATTTTTTGCCATTTATCTTCTATTGTCACTCATGTCTATGCTATAAATCATCATTTATAATCATTTTTTGATCAAGTTTCTATTGAATGATAAGTTGTCATGCAACTACGGTGAAAAAACACAAATTTTCATCAATGCCTCATTACTAGGTCATTAGCCAACTCTTGTGTACTACTTTATTACAACTATTAACATGAAAATAGATTTCCATTAAATTTATCCAACATAACATCTTTTCTAACATAACATTGATTATGTTTTTTGTCTACTCCTAGCAGCTATTGGGCGGATAGTTTTAGTTTATGTTTTTATTTGAACCTTTATGTTTATTGCCCTGCGTGGCAGATGTCTAAAACTTTGTCTAATATTTTTTTATATCTGCTGAACTTACGTAGAGTGATCATAGTTTTTGATAGAGGTAAAGGGTTGTAACTCTGTTGTTAATATGCTGACAGTGGTTCTGCCACTATTTTCTTTGTTGTTCCAATGGGTCATCCCCCTTGTTTTTTGGCTACTTTTTATATAAAAGACATAACCTTGATTATACCAATACAAAATTTATTCTTAGAACTCCTATTATTATGCCCATTACATTTTAAGTTACAATTTCTCCCTCTATATGATCAAGTGATATTCCTATTGCAGTGATTTTAATGTGAGAAATGCTTATTGACAAAATGCTACTTTTAAGTTACAATTTCTCCCTCTATATGATCAAGCGATATTCCTTACAATTTCTCCCTCTATAAGCTAGTTTTATTACTTGAGACGAAATGTCCAGTTCTGCATTTTTTTGCAGCAACAGGGTTTGTGTAAGATTATTGTTTTTCTTTAATTGAAAGTTGAAAGATCTTTTAGATAACAACAATGTTTGCTCCTCATGATCTTTTGAGCTATCAAATCAATTATGGGTTACTGAAAATCTGTAGTTACTTTGTTTCTTTTCAATAAAAAAATGGGTTACTAATGATATTATATATTATGGTAATTTGCAATGAGCAGAATTTGTGTACGCAATTAGAAAAAGTTGAATCATATTAAAATGAATTTGTTTGAGTATCATATGTAAAGATTGAAATTCATATGAATTACTATTTATAAAATATAAGTCAATGAGTTTGACTAAATCTATGTAATTGAATCTTGATAGCAATATCATAATTTATTAAATTAAAAATTAATTTAATAATTATTTTTTATTTATTCTATTATTATTTGATGCAAAGAATTATTCCTTCTAATCCTTGAGCATGCATTATATTTAAACTTTCAAGACAAAATGTTCAACTTAGAATAATAAATTTATGAATACTTTTCCCATGAAAAAGAAGTTTTTTTTTTTATTAATGATTTTTATCAACTAAGAACAAATTGAACAAAGTATCAATTGATGCAGAGAATTATTCCTTATAGTCCCTCATCATGCATTATATTTAAACTTTCAAGAAAAAATGTTCAACTTAGAATAATAAATTTATGAATACTTTTTCCATGAAAAATAAGTTTTTTTTAATTAATGACTTTTATCAAGCAAAGTATGTAAATTATTTTTACGAATTCTGAAATTTAAAAACATTTACAAAGTTTATTTGTAAAAAAAAAATAAAATTAAATATAAATATTTTTATAAAATAGATTCTTTGTGGGGGGTTCTTGGTTTGGTTTAAATTTGTATGTTTTTTATTCGTTTATATCTTTGTCATGGTATATTTTAAAGTAGTGTATTTTATTGTATTTATTTGAAATTTTTAAAAACGAATCTTTGTTTTGGAGTGATTTTGTATTTTAATAAATGACCATAAATTACACTTGAGATTGTCGATTTTGGACATGTTTCAATACCTTTGGCACCTTTGAAAAGATCTTGAAATTTCATCTCACAAGTGGAGTATGAGGTAAATCCTCTACCCGTGATTATATTTTGCAACTTGTTGATTTTGATAATGCATACAAGTGGCTTGAGACTTTCACATTAGAAGTATGTTTTGTTGGTAAAATCCTTTTAGAAAGTATCCTCAAAAGATAGGTTAATTCCACTCAAGGGTCCCTTCGATGGGTAAGGAGGGAAATTGTTAAAAGCCCCACCAATAATTTTTTTTCTCTTTTCAATGTTTTAGAGGTAAAATTTACAAAGGCCATATTTTAGCACGGCTTTTCAGATTTTCATAGTTCCTTCTCATGATTTTTCCTTCTTACAATCTTAAGATTTTCTTGTCTCTAAGGATTGTGCCCTCCAAGATTTAGTGTGGGTTGAGTTTCACACACTTTTTTATGCATTTAGCATTTTCCTAACCACATTGCAACAACCTCTTTAAGTCGTGTTGTATATGTTGGTCAAATAAATGTGTTATTCATTCATAAGAAGGGTTTATGTTGAGGTCAATTTGTTTAAGGATTCCACAGACTTTACTAACAATCTAAATGAGCAAAGTCTTACTCAAAGAGTTATGCCTCTCAACTTATAGAACAAATGTTACATGTGCCAATTATATGAAGGGAAAAAAAAAACCAAAGATTGTCCCCATGTCATTTAATGAGCTAATCTAACTCGTGAGCCATCTAGGGAAACTCATCAAAATAATGAAAAATGGGCAAGATAACAGTCAGTATTAGGAAGAATAATTGCAACAACTGAACAAAGTGTCTAGTATTTAGTGGACCTCAAAATTGAGTTGTCAGTCTACAAGTTTCAAAGCCTATTAGCAAAGAAAAAGATGGTGTTTTACAACCATTTTGAGTGAATCCTCCAAAGAGGTGAGTAACATAATAAATTGGGTTGCATGCTAGTGCTCAATCTTCTCAAATTACTAGTTAGGTAGTTTCTCCCCTAGTTTCTTTTCGATCAAATATTAGAAGTTCTTTCGATCCAAGTCATGAGATGGAGGAACTTGGCAAATTTGTGCTAGACAAATGTTACTCCCAAGACCCAACATTTGAGATGGTAAGCTATAGGTTGTTTGAAATAATTATAGATGAATACCTTTTAAAGAATACTTATGAAGTTCTTCATGGGCTTGAGAACATTCTTGGCTCCTATCTTCCATGAATTTTCTTTCATTAGATGTTTGTGGTCTAATAAACATTAGAATAAAGTATATGATACAAAACACTAACTAATAAATTTGGTTGCATGCTAGTGCTCAATCTTCTCAATCTACTAGTTAAGTAGTTTCTCCCCTAGTTTCTTTTTGAGCAAATATTAGATGTTCTTTCGATCCAAGTCACAAGATGGAGGAACTTAGCAAATTTGTGCTAGACAAATGTTATTCCCAAGACCCAACATTTGAGATGGTAAGCTATAAGTTGTTTGAAATAATTATAGATGAATATTTTTTAAAGAATACTTACGAAGTTCTCCATGGGCTTGAGAGCATTGGCATGTTGCTTGACTCCTCTCTTCCATGAATTTTCTTTCATGAGACGTTTTTGGTCTAATAAACATTAGAATAAAGTATATGATACAAAATACTCAATAAAAAATCCCAACTTCAATCTTCTTTGTTTTACAAGTATCAAATATTTCAAGCTTTTTTATTTATTTCTGTCTATGTTGTGTCGTATGTCCTACTAGCTACTATACATAGTGATCACGAACCATGTTTCTATTATCATTTCATATAACCAATAACATAATTTAGTTAATTATGTCTTTGGTGATTGACGATCAACAATTTGCTCTTATTGCGAGAAGACCCTCTAAGGGGGTTTTCTCTCTTGGTCCCACTTGTAATGATGTTCCAAACAATAGTATTGCCTGGACTATTGTTAGTCATTGATGGAAAGGTAGTTCTTCCTCCTCCCATACTCGTTCCTAAGTTGTGGGTTCCTAGCTGTACTACTAGTGTCTTGTAAGTGACTAATCTAGCCTTTGTTTTGTTAACATTGGTCAATTCATGATCTGTTGTAAGTGGTATGTTTGGTCCGAGTTTGTAGAGGGTCAACACCCTTGTTTTGCTGCTTATTTTAATAAAAAAACACAATTTGGTTAATTAAGATTGTGACTGCACTTATCATGTTTTATGGTCCATTTTTAATATTGATAACCATTTTTTTGAGTTATAAATATTTATGATTTTATTGACACCATTGAAATATCCAATCTTTGGTATTGGATCATAGAATCATTGTAATTTGCTTCTAAGGTTTTGTTTGGCGGTTTTAATATGGTTGAGTTGCCACAATATTAGATGACAACTCAACCATATTAGATTTGCTTCTAAGGTTTTGTTTGGCGATTTTAATATGGTTGAGTTGTCATCTAATATTGTGGCAACCACACTATGTGTTGAATAGCTTGTAAATGAGAAGCTTAGTATCACAAACATAATAATTTAGAGTTTTTTGTCCCATTATTGGTCATCATCAATCTAATTCTACTTGATACATGTGAAGAAATATATGCGATAGAATTGTAGAAACATATGCTATATAATTGTAGAAATATATGCTATATAATTGAGAGGTTTCTCAAGTGATTTGATAGGGCATACTTGAATAGGTAAACTTTTTTTTTCATTTATCTTCTATTGTCACACATGTCTATGCTATAAATCATCCTTTCTACTCATTTTTTGATCAAGTTTCTATTGAATGATAAGTTGTCATGCAACTATGGTGAAGAAACACAAATTTTCATCAACACCTCATTACTAGGTCATTAGCCAACTCTTGTGCACATACATAGTATATAAAACCTTGAACCATGTCCTCATTAATTTACTTTCAAATACAAATGATGTTCTTGTTACAAATATATTCATTTATAGAACAAACAATGAGTTTCACCTAACATCACTAATATTCTAATTTATTACAACTATTAACATGAAAATAGATTTCCATTAAATTTATCCAACATAACATCTTTTCTAACATAACCTTGATTATGTTTTTTGTCTACTCCTAGCAGCCTCCAGGCGGATAGCTTTAGTTTATGTTTTTATTTGAACCTTTATGCTTATTGCCCTGCGTGGCGAATGTCTAAAACTTTGTCTAATACTTTTTTATATCTGCTGAACCTACGTAGAATGATCATAGTTTTTGATAAAGGTAAAGGGCTGTAACTCTGCTGTTAATATGCTGACAGTGGTTTTGCCACTGTTTTCTTTGTTGTTCCAATGGATCAACCCCCTTGTTTTTTCACTGCTTTTAATATTAAAAACATAACCTTGATTATACCAATACAAAATATATTCTTAAAACTCCTATTATTATGCCCATTACATTTTAAGTGACAATTTCTCGCTCTATATGATCAAGTGATATTCCTATTGCAGTGATTTTAACGTGAGAAATGCTTATTGACAAAATGCTACTGAATGGATAGTTGAGGATAACCACAGGCTGAGTCACATTTTTACACGTTTTTCATGTTTGTAATTTGAAAATCCTCCAACACTGCAATAAATGTAATTGCCATGTTCCCCTTGGAAAATCAAAGCCCATCTCAAAAAATTGCTTGACAGTCATAATGACCGTCCAAAAGAAACCAGACAATTATTTGGAGTTTTGTTCATTAAGGCTAGTCAGTAGAGAGAAAACAAATAAATACAGTTCAGAGAGTACAAAAGGTCATTAAAAATATATGCATAAACTGATTATCCAATGGTTCTCCTAGGTATTAGTGTTCTTATTTCCACCTTTCATTGACCTCATAGATTTGAGAGCTATTTTTATTAGTATTTTAGTTTGGGCTTGTTTAGGAGACCTTTTATACCAATTTCAGAGAAACTGAAACATACCAGGAGAGGAAATAGAGCTGACATTTATTTGGGCTTCTGTATATAAAGCTACTCAGTACCTAGTCTGCAAACAAAAAGCAAAAAAATGAATCTTGATATACATATAGTACATATGTCATTAAAATCCATGAAAAAGTCTGATAAAATCCAATGAATAATGACAGTTCACAGAGGGGAATTGATTACATACTTCCCAAACATATCTTTTGGTTATGTAAACATGTTTAGTTGATTTCACAAAGAATTTTATCTTTTATTCTTATGATTTTTAACAGAAAATTAAGTTGGAAATCAATATTATTGGAGGTGTATAGTTCTCATAAAATCTTATCGAAATCTTCTCGTCGATGTATTTTGTTATATATATGACTGCTAAGATGCAAAGCTTTTTTTTTCTAATTCTTTGCCTCCTACAGAAGTAATTATAAATGGTCTATTATCTTGCATTGTTTGCAGTAGTCCTCTCTTGTTAAAACTTTGAAAGTGAAAACCAGCATCAATCTAGAGTTCAAGATACAACTTTGTTAAGTTCAGTTCCAGCTGGTAGCTATCGCTAATGACCACTTTGGATATCTACGCACCACTATGTATTGCATTATGGAGGAGCTTGTGCTTTTGATACCATTGGAAAAAAACTGATTTTTTTATTATTGTAAATTGCAAGCTGCCCCTGTAGTATGTCACTGTAAGGTGGTATGCCAATTTGCAGTTCATTGTAATGCCTCGGAGTTGTCTATTCTTTAGTGTTTCTCTTGAAGGGCATATCTTTTGTATATTTTTTATTTTATTAATAAATGTGTTTTTCTAATAAAAAATAATGAAGGTTTTAATGTGATCATGAATACCTTATTGCGTTAAAGATATGGATTTTTTATCGTTTATGATAATATTTTGAAATACTTTTTATTTGATTGTATGAAATTTTTATCATAGTTTTTTATTACATTTCGTAATCTATCACAAGACATATCATATTATGTGTTTCATTTTGATGGGTCATAGAGTGTGATCCGTAATATTGATGAAAAAGATTCAGACGGAATGTAATCCAAAATGTTCTCACATAATCAAATCTAGAAACTGAAAACAATACAAACAAGATTCACACAGTCAAATAAAAAAACATTTCAAGTCAACATATGATGATGATGATGATGGATCACAGAGTGTGATCCTAAACGTTCTCCACACAATCAAATTCAGAAACTAAAAAAATACAAACAAGATTAACATAGTCAAATCAAAAAACATTTCAAGTCATGTGTTTTGTTTTTTGTAATATTATAATTGTTTATTTTGATTGTAATTTTAATTTTTTGTTTGTCTATTTTAAGGTATAAGAATATGTAATTTTGAATAGTTTGTTGTGTATGTCAATCCTTATTAACCTACAAGTATATTATGTATATGAATATTTGTTTTGTTATTAGTTAACACTTCTATTTTTTACAGCTATCACAATTATTTATTTTTTTATTATAATACCAATATTGTTCAATACTAGAAAGATATTCTTGAAAAGGTTACTTACTAACAAAGATATAATCATGATCAATCAACAATCCATCAAAACAATAACATCAATTATATCACCAATATAAATCATAAAGATAAAATGTCACTCAATATACCATCACCACTAACACTTTTGTTTTATGCAAATAGTCAAAATTGAGAAAGTTTTATTTCTAACGTTATGTTGGTTGAAATTATTGTTAGATAATAACTCTTTAGTTATTGTTTATAAAAGAGAAAAATATCGAACACTTGTTGTAAGTACTAATAACCTTTATTATATATATGAATGATATGATAGATTTGGAGCAGTTGTGATCCATGGCATCAATGGAACAACCTTGTAAGTACTAACCACCTTTATTATATATAGGAGTGATATGATTGCATTGTATACAAAGTACAATCAAAAGTTAAACAATGTATCTATGAACAATATCATAGTTAAAATTGTCATCATAAAATATCTTATTGAATATTTTGAAAGCTTCTAGATTGATTACATTTAAGATGTACTCTATGACCCATCATCAAAATAGATGTAAAGATGGCGACAACTTTAGACAAAAACTAAGATCACCCAAAAATCTCATATTTTCAAAAAGATTAGATCTACAATTTTCTTAAAAACTTAATTCTAACTTTCTTGAACTATTTCAAATTGTATTATAAAACTCCCTATTCTTTAATGGGTGCCTTATTTATTTTGTAATTTCGACTTTATTGAATATGAATCATCATCTACATTTAATTGTTTTTAAATATAATACAATAATAACTAATATTGGATAGTGTGATATTTATATAGAGTTGATATATAAGTACATTCATTGGATATTATGGGCTAATCTCCAAATTTGTGCTTATTTAGTTGTGACTCATCAAAAGTGTTGTTGATTAAGTTGTCATAAGGATCACCGACAACCACCCAACTTCAAACCATAACAACTAAATTGAAATAAAAAATTATAATAGTGTGACTATCCAATGCTAGGTACATATTTTATATGTTTAGTAGACTATGTTCTAATTATGTGCCCTAGTTCATTAGGAATAATAAAATTAATTGTTTTTGATAAATAAAGCAACGATAAAACGAGCGCTGACCCTTTACAAAGCTAAACAACTAACTGAAATAAACGGACCAAGCAAGGGTGTAAACACCAAATAAATAAAGTTAGACAGGGCAAACAAACCCACCTGTCAAACCATCAACAAACCAACCCAACTCAAGAGTGGGGAGAGTCCACACCTTGACGAAGGGGGGTTGGGGAAGGGGGGTAGATTTTCCTTTCCACCAGCGACAAACAACCATCCAGGCAACACTATCATTAGGAATATTCAAGAACAAATCAGGCGAGGGAGACCTCGCAGAGACACTGCCAGACTGCTGCAACAATACACCAGCAGACTGATGCTGCAGAAAAACAACAAACTGCTGCTGAAGAAGAACATAATTGCCAGGAGAAGAGCGAAGCTGAGGATCGGGGGCAACAGATGTAGGAGCCAAGGGGACGGAAGAGTCTACATAGTAGTAACCTCAGCAAAGGCATCATCAACAATAAGGGGCACCTCATCTCGAGAGGATTCAACCAAGACAGAATCAGAAGCATTAATTGTCAAGTGATCTTTAGTAGCATCCTTCCACCAAGTAGCAGCGCCTTTGCGGCGGGAGAGAGAGCAGTTTGAAGCTAAGTGCCCCGTCGAGAAGCACCTTCGACAACGAAAGGGGAGGCCCTCATAATCCAGCGGTTGAGCTCATGGCTTATTTTCAACCATAAGCACCACATCCTTGGGGAGGGCTAGAGATATGTCAATAATAATCAATAGGCGAGCAAAGTTAGAGTGACCCATGGAGGTCATGGCATCGTCAACCTTCAGGAAACTACCAATGGAGTTACTGATGGCCTCAAAGCAAGAAGGCTCCCAGAAATGGAGGGGGAGATTGGGGAGGTGAACCCAAACCAGACGAATAGATAGAGATTCAGTAAGGGGGTTGAAGGAAGAAGACCAGGGTTTAATGGAGAGAGAGTGATCCCCCCAAGACCACAACTTTCCCAGAACCAAATCACGGTCAAGAGTAGAGGTAAAAGAAGCAATGAAAAAACCTTTAGCACACGGGAAAAGCTCAATGCCATAAACAACTTCCAAGAATCACTCACCCAATGATGAAGGTTTGGAAGGGAAGGCCAAAACCCAACAAATCTGCAGACCAAAGCACTGTGTTGGTAGAAATCGATATTCTCCACAACCTCCTGGCCACAAACCACAATAGGAGAAGTCTTGGCACAAGGAAGAGGACGAACCCCCTTGGAAGGATGGGCAACATATTTGGCCACACGAGCAAAGCTACGGTTCCCAGTAAAAGAAGGTCTGGGCAGAGCACTAGCAGACGTAGGAGGGTCGTCAATAGCACCACCAGTAAGAGGAGAGTCTCTATTAACCTGAGCATCAACAGCAGCAGCAGCAAGGGCGTCCAAATCCAAAACCGAATCCAGGACACCAACCGCGGGGGAACCAGCACAACCCACCACCAGGGGAGCATCACGCACACAACGTTCAACAGAAAGGAGAGGGGAGGCAACTGTAGAGGGCGCAGAGCAACCCCCACCACTACCCACAGCAACGACAACCCTAGCAAAAGCACCATTTGCGTTGACAGGGGAGCGAGGGTTGTTTGAAAAAGCTTGGGCGGGAATCATGGGAGTCGCAGACACAGGGCTGTTTGAAAAAGCCTGGGCGGGAATCGCGGGAGTCACAGATATCGTCACAATAATAAAATTAATTGTTATTAATGCTATTCTTTTCTATATATAGTTAAGGGAAAAATATAAATAAATAATTTTTCGTATTTTAGATTTATTTTAATAGGGTCTTTTAAGACATTATTGCATTTTGATTTTGTTTTGATTTTTGAAGATTAATTTCAATCAAAAAATAAAATTGTATTTGACATTATTAACACTTAGATTTGTATTGATTTCTTACATTTGATATGTAAATTTATATTTAGTTAACTTTGTGTAGTTGTTATAAATAGACTTAACACACATTTGTATTCAAGAGCATTTATTCATTACATGAATTCATTTGAAAACATAAAAGAAATATCTAAGAATCATTGAAGTCAATTTATTGTATAGTAATGACAGTAGTAATCCGAGATTATCGCATCACTATACATCATTGTAGGTATATTGCATTATTGCTTGTTGTCATCAATCCTTCAAGGACATGTTAAGAATTTAATAAGGAATCATTTGTTCATGCTATTGCTATCAAGAGAAGATTCTAGAGGCTTCTTGTGCACCCACATCTGTGAATGAAATGGGCTTTCTATTTCTTCTTGTGCTATTGACATGACTTCTCTGGTTACAAATGTATGTGTGGCTTTACAGTGTCAATGACATTTTTAGAGAGCTTAAACTGAGAATCCTCTGTTTGTCTTCAATAAGCAATTTTTTCTTAGTATGACACTGCGACTTATTGGTGATATGTTTTATGTTTTATGCACCACGTAGTTGTCTTAGATGGTCATGGTCTGAGGTCTCTTGTTTCAATAAGCTGATATATTCAGTGTTGAAGCTGTGTCCTGCTTGTCCTTCTTAGTTTTTCCCAACTTCTTGACCTCATATCCTCAATAGTATCCTTTCTCAAGCAAATATCAATTTATAGAGTTTAAGACAATCCCTAAAATTCAACATTGTAGTTAAGCGATTGCTACATCATTTTCTCACTTCAAATCTAATTAAATATCAACTTTAAATTAATTTAATTTCAACATTGAATTTAGCATTTATTATTTCAATTTCAATTCATAAATTTTGATTAATTATAAATCAATAATCTTGATTAATTAATCTAACTATTTTATATAGAATATGTATTTTTCTTTAAAAGTGTATCTAATTGGGACAATTAATTAGAATATCAGAATAAAAAATATTATACTTTATATCTTCACAATAAATAAATGAATGTATTATACTAATAAATGTATTTTATTTATTTATATTAACAATTTTGATATTACCAAATTGCTTTGTAAATCTAACTTTTGGATATTGAAAATAAGTTTTTGGCAATACAATTTTTTTTTTGGTCGATAATAAGTCTATGATTATATTGATAAACAAAAAGGATAATACAAAGTTCAAAATATCTGCATCTAACAAACCCAAAAACAACACTACTCCATGTTTACCGAACATCACTACAAAACTTGAGACGCACAAAATAACAGTTCATTGTGCGTCCATTAAATGCATCTAACATAATCAGAATTCTAGCAATGAACTTGTAACCTAACTTCAAAAAAATCAAAACAAAAATGTGCACTGTAATCTATCTCTCATGCGGGTTCTCCTCATTGAACTTGTCAAGAATTCGTCGTGCTCGCTCTGTATGGGCCAGCGGTCGCAACTTTGGTCCCATCTCCACCCTTGCTATCTCGTGTGCTGCTTGTAATGCTTCCTCAACCCACATCAACCCAACAAACATTTTAAAAGCTTCCCATCCATGCCAAGTAGCTTCTTTGCATCTTTCCTTCACTTCATCCTCTAGGCCTCGAACAAAGGGAATGGGGTTTCCCTGCTCCTTGACACCTTCAGAAACATCAATTCCAACCCCCAGGATGACCCATTCAAGAATGGACTCGAGGCCCTCCAAATAATCCTCTGCAATGAGCTCTTTCAGGACTTGTTGGACCGTGTCCACTATGTTTCCAAATTCTAGCCCCCACGCCACAATAAAAGAATAAATATCCATATTGGTTCGATATCTATAGCTGATGTGAACAATGTTCTCACTCAGCATTAGCTTCACCACTTCCAACAGACGATCATCTTTGTAGAGGAAAAGCCCCTATAATCGTCTGTTGGATGTGCTTCCCACAAAAGGCACAAGCTTCTTCTGTGTTTTGAAACTAAAATTCACCTCCATAGTCGCACGCTACATTTCCGCCACCCCAACACCTAAGAATACAGTTCTTCTGCAACTAAAAGCAATAGTGCTACTATAACAAAATGACAACACCCTTGCTTATTCATTAATGCAAAATGATTATCAATCCTTCCTTCCTAAGCAAGCTAACCTTCACCATTGCCGAAGTCCTTTTACATCACTACAAATTGTAAATGTGTTGTCAGATTATACTATATCGGCCTTCCACACAAACCGAGAGTGACTACATTTCATTGTCATATTAATTAGCAAGTCCTACATCTAACACTCCAATTGTCCAAAATTTTCGGGGATGCCACCAACTACCACATCTTCTATGTCATCAATGACAAGGTTTCGAATATCTTCCAACTGGAATTCATGTTCCTCCTTAAATTTGCTAGCCCATTTAGATAGTACGTCCTATCAAGGAGGAGAGAATGATTAAAACTCATATCAAATGGATGACATGTTCTATCATTTAGAGTCTCAATCAGAAGAAAATGTAAATTGAGCCCTTACAATTTGTCTATGTAGCCCTTACAATTATGCAATAGAATCACTAACTAAACTCTCTTACCCTAACCACATCCTTACCAATGCTCAATCTATAACTACAAAGAGATAACATAGAAAGAACAAACAACCAAATTTTAACCATTATTGTATGAGAATTCATATCTATTCTATCAAGGAGAGAATGATTATAAATCATATCAAATAGATGGCATGCTCTATCATTTAGAGTCTCAATCAAAAGCAAATGTAGAAATAAGCCCTTACAATCTATGTATCCCCCTTATCTATTCACCTAGCCAAATTTATTACTAGTTCCTTATCAATTCATAAAATGTGGAAATAACACATTTACGATAAATAATAAAAATTTGAAATACTAATTTTTAGCTATTCATGGTTAGTTTAAAATTGCAAATCGTTTCAGACGAATTTGACCAAATGGATAACCCCTCAATCCTTGGTTCATAGTCCAAGAGGTTCAGTCTAAGACTCGTGCTCTTGTGTCGGATAGCTAAAATGACTTTATGAATAAAAAATCCTCCATCCAAAAAATTTGCAAACCTGATATTAGCAAACTTTATTTAAACTTTATTTAAAGAAATGTGTTGGGCTTGGAATCCATTAAATATTGCCAGTGACATCACCATTAGATTGGCATTCTCATAAGATAATAATTATCAAAATTCCTCCCGACCGCACAGCTAGCAGTTGGGTATGTCTGCAGCTATCCAAGCTGTGAAATTTTTTTCTTTTCCCGGACATTTAGGTTTATTCAATGAGTGGGTAATCTGTGTTATCTCAATTAGTGTTTCCAACGTACCAAAAGATAGATGACCGGCATGAGAATGGTCGGCTACCGGTCCCAATTTTGTCCTAATCTACTATAGAAAATTGCCCGTTGATGAGCGTTGATGAGCTCTGAGTGGGTTATGCAATGCACATTTGACAGAGACGGTGGTCAGTAGGGCACATTAGGAATGCCCTTCCTTGAGCATAAATAGTTCACGTGCCACACCTTTTTCTTGACCACACAAACCAATTTGCTTCTTCTTCCTGAGTTCTCTCTGTTTCTTTGTATAAACAAACCAGGTTGTAAGATAGTTTAGCAGTGTTTTGATAGAGAAAATGGCCAATGAAGAAGTAGTGGAGCAGGAGGGTTTTGTGGCGAAGGATTACAAAGACCCCCCACCTGCTGCTTTCTTTGATATGAATGAGTTCAAGCTCTGGTCATTCTACCGTGCACTGATTGCAGAGTTCATTGCAACATTGTTGTTTTTGTACATAACAGTTGCAACCGTAATTGGGCATAAGAGAAACAGTGCTGGCTGTGGTAGTGTTGGGCTCTTGGGAATTGCCTGGTCTTTTGGGGGAATGATATTTGTGCTTGTTTATTGCACTGCAGGAATCTCAGGTGAGAGAAAGTTCCATATAGAAATTATGCCCCTGTTTTTGTGCCTAGGGATTCTATTGGTGTAGACATATGATTCAGACAGTTCATGATGTTAGTCTGATTTCAATTGTGTGAGTTGCTTTCCTGAATGTTTTGGATTACACTCCATGATAGATCATGGAAAAGTAGAAATTCTACAACTATTGTGAACTATAATTAAAGACCTAACTGTAAGGATCACACTCCATAGAAAGTTCCGTAAAAATTATGCCCCTGTTTTTGTTTCCATACAAATCATACCCCTGTTTTAGTTTCTAGCATTAGGAATTATGTTACTGCAGACATGATTTGTACATTCCATGATGTTAATATGCATTGCTTTTGTTTTTGACTGTATGAATTTTTTCCCTTAAACATTAGGGATCACACTTCATCGCCCATCATAAAGAAATAGCAATTCTACTACTATTGTGAGTTATAATTGAAGATATATGGTTTGTGTGAATTTTTTTTGTAACATTAACAATCACACTCCATACAAAGTTCCATACAAATCATTCCCCCTGTTTTTCTTTCCATAGAAATCATACACCCGTTTTTGTTTCTAGCATTAGGAATTTTATTACCGCAGATATATGATTTCGACAGTAAATGATGTTAGTATGCATTGCTTGTTTGGACTGTGTAAGTTGTTTTTTTCAAAACATTCTAGATCACACTTCATTTATTGGTTCAATCATTATTGAAGGACTGTGTAAGTTGTTTTCTTCAACATTCTAGGTCACACTCCATTCACTGGTTCAATCATTATTGAAGATATGGGGTTTCTTTGATGGGTATTTGCAGGAGGGCATATCAATCCAGCAGTGACATTTGGCCTGTTTTTGGCTAGGAAGGTGTCCTTGCCAAGGGCTGTGCTTTACATGGTAGCTCAATGCTTGGGAGCCATATGTGGGTGTGGACTGGTGAAGGCCTTTCAGAAGTCCTACTATACCCAATATGGAGGAGGAGCCAATTCTGTGGCTAATGGCTACACAAAGGGTGTGGGGTTGGGTGCCGAGATCATTGGTACATTTGTACTAGTTTACACTGTTTTTTCTGCCACAGATCCCAAACGCAGTGCTCGTGACTCCCATGTCCCTGTAAGTTGTGTCTTCCCAAATTTGTTACATTTTGATTGATTTAATATATTCAATATGTTTTCTTCCAGATTAGACCATGTAGAGTTTTTGTTGTCCATGATTCGAATCAAACACTATGATTCATCACTAAGACATATAGCAACAGAAGAGAAATCTTAAAGTGGTGATTTAGGAAGGGGCTGATGATAGCTTGTTTGAATACAGGTTTTGGCTCCATTACCAATTGGTTTTGCTGTGTTCATGGTCCATTTGGCAACAATTCCAATCACAGGGACAGGCATCAACCCTGCTAGGAGTTTTGGAGCAGCTGTCATCTATGGCCACCAGCAGCCCTGGGATGACCAGGTAAGAATTGAGTACTACTCTGTACCATGTCTATCTAATTATGCAATGGGTTTTTGATTTTGTAAGACACAACTTTTAATGTGGGTCTGGATTCATATGAATGCAGTGGATATTCTGGGTGGGCCCATTTGTTGGAGCACTTGCAGCAGCAGCATACCATGAATACATTTTAAGGGCATCACATTTGAAGGCCTTGGGATCCTTCCTCAGTAACACACCAGTCTAATTCTTTTGGAACTACCTTTTCTAAACTGTATTTGTCATCTGAGCCACACAAAAAAATGTGAATGAACTGTTTGCTGGCTTGGTTTTCTGTTGTTAAAAGCTAGTTCTGTATTTTTCTGCAGCAACAGGGTTTGTGTAAGATTATTGCTTTTCTTTAATAGAAAGTTGAAAGATCTTTGAGATAACAGCAGTGTTTGCTCCTTGTGATCTTCTGAGCTATGAAATCAATTATGGGTTACTGAAAATCTGTAGCTATTTGGTTTTTTTCACTTAAAAAAAATGGGTCACTGGTGGTATTGTATTATGGTAATTTGCAATGAGCACAATTTGTGTAAGATAATTGAAAATAAAGGCAGTTGAAAAAGTTGAATCAAGTTGAATCAGATTAAAATGGATTTGTTGAGTATCATTTAAATGTAAAGATTGGAATTCATATGAACTACTATTTATAAAATATGAGTATATGAGTTTGACTAAAAAATTATGTAATTAATCTTGATAGGAATATCATAATTATTAAATAAAAAATCAATTTAATAATTATTTTTATTAAGGGCAGAAAATTATTCCTTCTAATCCTTCAGCATACATTATATTTAACCTTTCAAGACAAAATGTAGTGGTTTAGAATAATAAATTTATGCATACTTTCCCATGAAAAAGAAGTTTTCTTTTTCTTTTTTATTGAAAAAGAAGTTGATTAATGACTTTTATCAGCTAGAGAACAAATTGAACATCAGTATAGCTTGGAAGTCAAACATAACATTTTGAGCAAAGTATGTAAATTGTTTTTAAGAGTTCTGAAATTTAAAAACATTTACACAGTTTATTTGAAAAAATATTTTTTTATAAAAAAATAAATCAAATATAAATAATTTTATAAAATAGATTCTTTGTGGGTTTTTTGGTTTGGTTTAATTTGTATGCTCTTTATTCCGTTATATCTTTGTCATGTTATATTTTCAAGTAGTGTATTTTATTGTATTTATTTGAAAGTTTTTAAAAGAATCTTTGTTTTTGAGTGATTTTGTATTTTAATAAATGATCATAAGTTACAATTGAGATTATCGGTTTTCGACATGTTCCAATACCTTTGGCACCTTTTATCAGATCTTGAAAGTTCATCTCAAAAGTGGAGTATGAGGTAAATCTTCCAATACCTTTGGCACCTTTGAAAAGATCTTGAAAGTTCATCTCAAAACTGGAGTATGAACGTAAATCCTCTACTCATGATGTTATTTGGCAACTTATTCATTTTGATGATGTATACAAGTGGCTTGAGGCTTTCACATTAGAAGTGTGTTTTGTTGGTAGAATCCCTTAAGAAAGTATCCTCAAAAGCTAGGTTAATTCCACTTGGGTCCCTTCAATGGGTAAGGAGGGAAATTGTTAAAAGCCTTACCAATAATGTTTTTCCTCTTTCCAATGTTTTAGAGGTAAAATTTACAAAGGCCACTTTTTAACATGGCTTTTGAGTTTTTCATAGTTCCTTCTCGTGATTTTTCCCTACAGTCTTAAGATTTTATTGTCTCTAAGGATTGTGCCCTCCAAGATTTAGTGTGGGTTGAGTTTCACACACTTTTTTGTGCATTTAGCATTTTCTTAACCACATTGCAACCTCTTTACGTCATGTTGTATATGTTGGTCAAATAACTATTTTATTCATTCCTAAGAATGGTTTATGTTGAGGTTAATTTGTTCAAGGATTCCACAAACTTTACTAACAATCTAAATGAGCAAAGTCTTACTCAAAGAGTTATGTCTCTCAACTTATAGAACATGTGTTACAAGTGCTAATTAGATGAAGGGAAAAAAAAACCAAAGATTGTCCCCATGTCATTTAATGATCTGAGCTAACTCGTGAGCCTTCTAAGGAAACTCGTCAAAATAATGAAAAGGGGGCAAGATAACAGTTAATATCAGGAACAATAATTGCAACAACTAAACAAAAGGTCAAGTATCTAGTGGACCTCAAAACTGAGTTGTTGGTCTACAAGTTTCAAAGCCTATTAGCAAAGAAAAATATGTTGTTTCACAACCATTTTAAGTGAATCGTCGAAAGAGGTGAGTAACAAAATAAATTGGGTTGCATGCTAGTGCTCAATCTTCTCAAACTACTAGTTAAGTAATCTCTCCCCTAGTTTATTTTTGATCAAATATTAAAATTTCTTTCGATCCAAGTCACGAGATGAAGGAACTTGGCAAATTTGTGCTAGACAAATGTGTTAATGCATGATAGCTTCGGTAAGATAAATGATTGAATGAGAGATAAATGAAGTCTCTCATTCAATCATTTATCCTATCGATAAACTATGATGAAAAACTTCAAGCTATTGTTCCTTCATTTGATGATCATTCTTCATTTGTATATGTTCAATCTACTTGTAAAGTTCGATCAATGCTTAACTATCAATAATCATCGATTGCAAATCTCATAGCACAAAATATCGATTGTCGATTTACATTATAACGTATGCACTCCGATTAATATCGGTTACCATATTAACTGTGATCACCGATTATTATCGGGCTAAGCAATGTACTCCGATTAATATCGGTTGATATATTAAACGATGAACATTGATGGTTATCGGGATTAACTAATACATACCGATTAATATCGGTTGTCTTGCATATAATAGACATGTCGATTAAGTATCGGGTGATTAGTTAAGTATACACCAATTGGTATCGGGTGGTTAGTTAAGTATACACCGATTGGTAAATCCTATGATAAGTCAAAGGGTGCGATCAAGTAATGTCTTGATCGATCATGTCTAAAAGACATGTCCGGTCAAGGCATTGCTTGATCCTCCCTGCTAACATATACATATCAATCGACATTTGTGAGAAGGACATCGAAATCAATAAATGCTTCTCTCACCAGCAATATAAAAGAAGATAATCAGATTTATTATATTAAATATATAATACATAGTTAAAAGAAAAGATAACCTTGAATATAACTTGCATCTTGAATTGAGAACTGAATAACATTTACAAAATGTTACTCCCAAGGCCCAACATTTGAGATGGTAAGCTATAAGTTGTTTGAAATAATTATAGATGAATATTTTTTAAAGAATACTTATGAAGTTCTTCATGGGCTTGAGAGCATTGGCATGCCGCTTAACTCTTATCTTCCATGAATTTTCTTTAATGAGATGTTTGCAGTTAAATAAACATTAAAATAAAGTATATGATGCAAAATATTTAATAAAAAATCCCAACCTCAATCTTTGTTGTTTTACAAGTATCAAATATTTTGAGCTTTTTTAATTTATTTTTGGTATATGTTGTCATATGTCCTATTAGCTACTATGCATAGTGATCATGAACCATGTTGCTATTATAATTTCTTATAACCAATAACATATTTTAGTTATGTCTTTGGTGATTAATGGTCAACAATCTGCTCCTAGTGCTAACAGACCCTCTAAGGGGGTTTTCCCTCTTGGTCACACTTGTAATGATGGTCCAAACAATAATATTGCCTAGAGTATTGTTAGTCATAGATGGTAATGTTGTTCTTCCTCCTCCCATACTCTTTCCTAAGTTGTGGCCTTTTTTTCCTACTCTTGTTGTGGGTTCCTAGTTGTACTATTAGTGTGTTGTAAGTGACTGTTCTAGCCTTTGTTTTGCTGACATTGGTTTGTTTATGGGTTGTTGTAAGTGAACTGTTCATTCTGAGTTTGTATATGGTCAACACCCTTGTTTGCTGCTTATTTTAATAAAAAAACATAATTTAGTTAATTAAGATTCGGACCGCACTTATCATGTTTTATGGTCCCTTTTTAATATTAAAATAACCATTTTTTTGAGTTATGAATATTTATGCTTCTATTGACACCATTGAAAGATCTAATATTTTGTATTGAATAATAGAATCATTGCAACTTGATTCTAAGGTTTTGTTTGGTGATTTTAATATGGTTGAGCTATCACCCAATATTGTGGCAACTCACTATGTGTTGAATAGCTTGTAAATGAGAAGCTTGGAATCACAAATATAATAAATTAGAGATTTTTAATCCCAATATTGGTCGTCATCATTCTTACTCTTCTCGATCCATGCAAATAAATATATGCTATGGAATTGAGAGGTTTCTCAAGTGACTTGATAGGGCATACTATTAGGTAAACTTATTTTTCTTTTTCCATTTATCTTCTATTGTGAGTCAAGGCTATGCTACAAATTGTCCTTTATAATCATTTTTTTATCAAGTTTCTATTGAATGATAAGTTGTCATTCAACTAAGGTGAAAAAACAAAAAATTTCATCATCTTATTACTAGGTTATTAGCCAACTCTTGTGCGCTTGCAATGTATATAAAACCTAAAACCAAGTCCTCGCTAATTTGCTTTCAAATACAAATGATATTCATGTTAGAAATATGTTCATTTATAACACAAAATATAAGTTCTATCTATCATCATTGATGTTCTTCTTTATTACAATGTTTAAGTTAGAACTAATAACATGAAAATAGATTTCCATTAAATTTGTCCATAACATCTTTTCTAAAATAACCTTGATTATACCACTATTGTAGTGATTTTAAGGAGAGAAATGCTTATTGACAAAATGCTACTAAATGGACGGTTGAGGATAATCAGGGGTTGACTCACATTTTTAAATGTTTTTCATATTTGTAATTTGAAAATCCTGCAACACTACAACAATTGTAATTGCCATGTCCCCCTTGGAAAATCAAAGCCCATCCCAAAAAATTGCTTGACAGTCATAATGACCATCCAAAACAAACCAGACAATTATTTGGAGTTTTGTTCATTAAGGCTAAGGGAAAGGAGGCAATAGTCACCATAGCTAACTTGACGCATCTTAAGCTCCTAAACGGTTCATCCGATTTTGACTACTTTTTTTGGTTCTCTCTGTATGCGACTTAACTGCTTAACGCTATTGTTTTGGCTTGTGGGTAGTAATGATGCACATTGTGGAATTCGTTATGTGCACAAAGGTAAAAAATTATACATTTCAAAGTGTGGTCTAGTACATGATCGTCTCTGCGCCAATAATAGATAACTCAAAATAGCCGGTAGTAATGGATAAATGCCCCAATAGTGGTACACAAATGTCCTAGTAATGAGCTAATTATGGTAAAAAATGCTAAAAAATGCACCACTATTGGTGCATGTGATATTTATTAATGGACCTTCCATTGCCATTTTTTTTGGCTCCTACTATGTCTACTAATGGGGGGTGAGGTTGACAAAAAGATGATGGTTATTGGTCCTATAACGACTATTGGCTCCTTTCCCCTAGTCAATACACACAATTCAGAGAGTACAAAGGGTCTTTAAAAATATATATGTGCATAAGCTGATTATCCAATGGTACTCCTATTCCATCTTCATCATGCCTAGGTATTAGTGTTCTTAAATTCCACCTTTCATTGAGTTCATATATTTGAGAGCTATTTATTATTATTTTAGTTTTTGTCATGTAAACTATTTACTTTCATTGAATTTGTTTTCTTGTGTAGTTTGTATTATTTTTATAAAAATAAATAGAAAAAAAAATGGAGCAAAGTAGGGTAAAGATTCTTTCATTTTTCTTTGGTAAGTAATTCCATCTTTAATCAAGGAAACAATCAAACAGTTGAAGTGGTTGACACTTTGATTTATATAAATGTTTATATTTTTCCATTGGTTTATATAGATGTTTATATTTTTTCATCCATTCATCATATTCGAAGGATGGATCTTGAAGGAATTTTTATTAATATATTAAACATAGTCTACAAAGGTGTTGCTTTATGCTTCAGTACTTCTCTTTATATATAGATAGTTTGATTCAATCTTTTATTAATTTTGGTATCTAGTCTATTGTAAAGTAATGGGTAGGCATTAAAGGAGGAGGGTGAGAGCTTTATTGAAGAACCTTGATCTTAGAATCATAAGTGCAAAGTGGTGAAATTTATTTTGATACCCATTCTAAACAACATGACAACTATTGTCACCTAAAATATGAACTAATAATCCATGCTCTCAAATATATGGCTAGAAATGTCTTGTGTAACATAACATCAAAATATTTTAACTCAAAATTTAATATTATCAAATAAGATCAAAATGTCTTCACACATATCAAGAAAATTACATAGATTTGGTTAATGACATGGTTACAACTAATCTCTTGGATTAATGGTCAAGGAACTCATCCAATCCACAACAAATCCGTCCACATAAAATACCATCACACACCCACTTTTGGATTCAATATGTAGCTTTTGGGAGATGGAAAGATAAATGAGAAAATGGTCTTTGAGAAATTATTGATCCTAGAAAAATTACCAAACCTTTTGTTTCTCTTAGGCTCATTGTATAAGAACAATCTCTTGAAAAGATTGTAAGGTAAAATAACAAAGAGACAATTAAATAAAACATTATCAAATGTTACATTCTTGCTTTTAAATATCAAACTTATAATAAATTTAAGGGTGTTCCTACCTAATATTACCTTAACCTCTTTTACAACTATGATAATGATGTTAGTTTTGAATAATTATTTAGATAAACTAACAATAAAGATTGTGAGATTGAAAATTTGTTTTTCGATTTATAAATTGAAGAAAATCAACTAAAGAGATTGTGTTTTAGAATAAAGGTCATATGATGTCATATCCAAGCATCTTACCATATCAACACCACTTCTATGTGAATTCAATATATTTATGGGAAACAAAAATAGTAAAATATTTTGAAGTTTCTTCCAACTAGATTAATACATACATGAATAGAAAATATTATGGTTATCATATTGATGATAAAATTGCTGATTCATTAAGGTGAGTACTCAAATTTATATGTTAATGACTTACCAATTTGAATAGTCATCTTTTTGTGGCATGCATATTCATACCTAAAGGAATCCAACTGAAATTTTTGTAGACTTTCATAATTTGGGGGAGCTTTAAATATATTCAAGTTCATATACAAGACTAAAATATTTATACATTTTGGTCCATAAACAATCTAACATTTGTAGCATGCACATTCAAAATCATGTAGAGTGAAAGGCCTAAATGTCCAATATTAGTTAATTAATATGTATTAGGATTCTTAAAGATTTTTTTTTTTCAAGTCAAATAATATAATAATAAAACATTAGAGGGTCCCTTATTCTTACATCAAATAGGTGAAGGGTGAAGAGATCCATGGTTTGAATTGGATAGTGTGCAATTTAGTTGAAAGAGATGGTACCCAATGCACTTTCATCAATATAATGGTTTGAATTGGATAGTGTGCAATTTAGTTGAAAGAGATGGTACCCAATGCACTTTCATCAATATAATGTCTATAGATCTAGGGATTGAACTTTGTGTTATTTAGTAAAACATATTATAGAGAAAATTCTTTATTATTCAAGGATATAATCTAATTTATTAATCTTAATATTTCCTTGAATAATCTAATTTATTAATCTTAATATTTCAAAATTGTTCGCTCTTTCAATCTATATGAGTTTAGCTCAACAAAGCATAATAAACATGAAAGCATGTAACATGTATAACAATGGGAAGTCAAAAAGGATTATAGGAAAAAAAATTGTAAAAAGAAAAAGTCATGAAATTGAGGATATAGATAATAAGACATTTAAGGTGGATTGCAAAAAAAGATGTGACACAAAGGTAAAGGTGGATTGCAAAAAAATATGTGACACAAAGGTAAAGGTAAATATATTAAAAATATATATATGAAAAAGGATGTGAATAAATCTAAGAGAACATATGCAAAGGGAAATAAAAATTCTACCAAGTGATTGAGGAAAATCATGTGAACAAGTATAAAAGGTGAAATCTGTAAGGAAAGAAAAGTGCGGAAAATGACTTCCTAATGTCAATTTCTTAGAGAAGTAAAGCAGATGAGTGTTTCAATTCGAATTATAGCAACTAAGATACACAATACAAGATAAACAAAGCAACATGAAAAACAAAAACACAAAGATGTACATCATATTTCATGTGGGAAAACCCTTAAAGGTGAAAAACCCACACACCAAAGTAATCCCTTGTATTATAGTAAAACAGTTACATACAAGTTTACATATTTTCAAGCTTTGATTTGGTCTCTATTCAGGCAACAGTACAGAATATTGCAATCTTAATCAACTTTTCAATTTAACTTTTTATAAAATTATCAATCGATTGCTACAATCCTCTTTTGCACAATGATAGAAATCATCACCACACGATCCAACCATCTGCAACTATTTCCTACACATTTAAATGTCTCTATTGAAAAGCAGTTCGTTGTAGTTACTACATCTTCTAGCTGTCAAACTTCTCAGATTGTCAATAACATGAATGTTGTCACTATTGCTTCCTCTGAGTCATTCCAGTTTCCACCAATCATCAATAGACAAATCAACAAGTCAAAACAAGTCCATCATGGTCCTCGCCAAGTCTCAAAGGTTATCAGCAGATGTTCCTCACCTCAATAACGCCTTAAAACTTTCTTAGTGAATTCCATAGTCTCACCGAAAACAATAGTGCATCAACAAGACTCCAACATCATCATACCGACATAGCCTTTATACCTCCTTCAAACAATCTTATAGAAACCCCAAGCTACACTGAAATCATTTCCTTTGCTAGGACTTCACCAAAGCTATATCAAACTTAGGCTTGTCGGTGTAGTAACATAACTTCAGTTGACTGTTGTGGGAGACATACCGAAAATACAAGCTATAGTGATATACCACTTCACGTCGGCAAGACACATCAGCTGTCTCCCTAACATCGGTAAGAGGAGTGACTTCTCCGAACTACCTGGTAGAGTCTTACCAAACCCAAATGCTATATCGAAATCACTGCTTCTCCAGGAGAGTACATAACATGAAGGTTATCAACTACTGTATCAATAACATGGAATTTATTCATACTGAATTGCTCATTTCAAAGACCAAGTGTCATCTATTTGAGATTTCAACTAGTAAGTTTGAGACACTGAATCTCAATATTCTCCCACTTGACGAAGAACTTACTGGTATCTCCAAAACACTTATAAATTAATGAGATTCATGGGCTCCAAGGCCCATCAAATTGGCACACCATTTTAACTTTTATGTGTTCACAGGTTTTGTCAATGCATCTGCAACATTCTTCATAGTATCTACCTTTTTCAGATTAACATTTCCATCTTCCACTATGTCATGAACAAAGTGATATTGTACATCAACATGTTTCATCCTGGCATGAAAAGTGGGATTTTTTGCCAAACAAATGGCACTCTAACTGTTGCAATAAATAGAAATCTGTCCCACATTAAACCCAACATTAGAACACAAACACTTAAGATAAACAACCTCTTGACATACACAAGTTGCTTCCATGTACTCTGCCTCTGTTGTGGACAAAGCGACTATAGCTAGTGTTGCTTGCTCATCCAACTGACTGCACCACCATTCAATGTGAATATGTATCCATTGGTGGATCTTCTAATGTCAATGTCCCCTACCCAATTAGAATCCACATATCTCTGAATGCTTACAGTCCTCTGCAATCCAACCAAATTTCCATGGTAACACAAAGCATATTGAGAGGTACCTTTCAGGTATCTAAACACTCTCTTCACAACATCCCAGTGTTGTCTTCCTGGATTTGCCATAAATCGACTTAATACTCCCACTACTTGGGCAATGTATGGCCTTGTATAGACCATTGCATACATTAGGCTTCCAACTGCACTTGCATAAGGCACCTTGGCCATGTCCTCCATCTTAGACATAGATTTTGGACAATCTTCAATAGAGTTTTGCTCCATGTAATACTGGAACTACTAACTGCTTACAGACTGACATGTTAAATCTCTCTAGGATAGTACTAATGTACTTTCTCTAACTAAGCCAAATCTTTCTATTCTTTCTCTCCCTATTGATTTTTTTCCCTAGAATATACCTAGTTGCACCTAAATCTTTCATTTCAAAGCATGTTGATAACTAAGACTTTAAGTCAACAATCATACCCTCATCATTCCCATTAAACAACATATCATCAACATACAGAGCAATGATAAGTAAATAATCATTCTCAGTCTTGTAATACACACAATGATCAGACTTCGATCTTACAAATCCTAGAGACAACACAAAGGTATCAAACTTCTAGTACCACATTCTAGGTGACTCTTTCAAACCATAGAGAGACTTTTTCAACTACAAACCAAAGATTCTTTACCTTTTACCACAAAATGATCAGGTTGGGACATATAAATCTCTTCCTCCAAGTCACCATAAAGGAGCATTGTCTTCACATCCATCTACTCAATCTCAAAGTCAAATGTTGCTGCAAAGTGACAAAAGACATCTGATAGATGTCAACTTTGCTACAAGAGAAAATATTTCTCCATAATCAATTCCATCAACTTGGGAATAGCCCTTCGCAACCAATTCAACTTTATACTTTTCCACACTGCCATTCAGACTAATTTTCTTTTTAAATACCCATTTGCAGCTAACATGTCTTCTACCTTCAGGGAAGGGCACTAGATCTCAGGTTTCATTCTTCTTTAGTGAAGCCATTTCTTCATTCATGGCCTCCAACCAGGAATTTGAATAAGGCATTTGTATTGCCTCTTTCATAGTCCTAGGCTCATCAGTGTTAGTAACCAAAGGATAGGCACAGTTAGTATCCAACAATAAGAAACCATACCTATCAGATTGTCTTCTCTCCTATGTAGACCTCCTCAATGGCTGAGGTGGAGGTTCTTGTTCTTCTTCTTGACCAGAACTATGATAGCTGCTTGAGATCTCCTTACTTTCAAGTACACATGGAGTTCGAAGTTCCTCCTTTTCTAAAGTTAGAGGAATTTCAACTTCTGCTTCCTTTTTCTTTGTCTTTTCAAACTGCATATCAATTGAGGTGGTCTTTAGCTCATAGAAGATAACACTTCTGTTGTACAATACCTTCTCAGTTACCGGATTCCAAAGCTTGTATCCTTTCACTCCCAAACTATAGCTAATAAAGATACACTTAACAACCTTGTTATCCAACTTAGATCTATTTACATCAGGAACATATGCATATGCCTCACAACCAAAGACACAAATATGTCTCAGAGAGGTCTTCTTACCAGACCATGCTTATATGGGCATTTTATCCACCAATGCTGAAGTGGGAGATCTATTTTGTAAATAACATGATGTAGACATAGCCTCAGACCATAACTTCTTCTCTAGACCAACACTACTCAACATGCTTCTCACCTTTTCCATCAATGTTCTATTCAACCTTTCAGCAACTCCATTTTGTTGTGGAGTGTAAGGTGTGGTCTTATGCCTTTTAATTCCATCGTCTTTGCAAAATTGATCAAATTTTGCAGAATAGAACTCACTGCCATTATCAGTCCTTAGGCATTTAATTTTCCTATCAATCTGATTTTCAACCAAGGTTTTAAATTCCTTAAACTGACTAACATTTTTTATTTATTTTTCAAAAAATACACAAATGCCCTTCTCGAATAACCATCTATAAAAGAAACATAATATCTAGAATTCAACAATGAAGGAACATTAACCGGGCCAAATACATCAGAGTGAATATAATCCAGCAAACCAAAAGATTTATGAGGACTGGAATAAAATGAAACACAATGTTGCTTTCTATATATACAATGTTCACAAAATTCAAATTCAAGGTTACAATCATCGAGCCCCTCTACCTGGTTTTTGTTTTCCAGAGATTTTAAGCCCTTCTCTCCTATGTGAACGAGTCTATGATGCCAAAGAATGGTTTTCTTAGCAGGAAGTTTAACCTCCATTGAACTTGCAACGTTCTTCTTCCAGGCAACCTTATCTGACTTTCCAAAGACACTATTACATTCAATAGACTGTGCATCTAGCTTGAACATAGTACCGATCCTTGCACCCTTAGCTAGCACTATAGAGACTCTAGTCATCTTACAACCACCCTCTGAGAATAATACTTTCACACCAACATAATTCATCTTACTAACATAAAACAGACTACAAGCTAGACCTGGTATGTATATTATGCCATCAATACCCTTTGTTCTTCCATCAGGAAACTAAATTCTGACTCTTTCTCGACCAACAATTTTAAGAGATGAATCACTAGCCAGGTAAACCTTTCCACCATCATACTCTTCATACTTGGAAAACCATTCTCTATGAGATGTCATGTTGAAAGATGCACCAGAATCGATCAACCAGACATTGCCAACTATCTATGTTGTCAAGGCAACAATGAAGGCATCTGCATCACTATGAGCAGATTTAGTATCATAAGAGTTCTTCTTATTCTTCTTTTTCTCCTCTTTACAGTCATTTTGGATATGGCTAGTCTTCCCACAATTCCATCATTTCACCTTGGACTTCTTCCCAGGAGACTTTGATCTCTCCTTTGATTTGGATTTAGACTTCTTGTCCTTTTAATTTGTTTTCCTTTCTCTTTTGATCTTCCTCGAACAACAAGGGCCTCATTGGCCATTTCAAAAGACTTTCTTCATGCCTCTTTTGAGAGCAGTGAAGAAACCACATCCTCCATTTTGAAAGTGGTTATTGTACTCCCAATAGCCATCACCAGATGGTCCCATGTGTTTGGCAAAGAACACAATAGAAGCATACACTAGTCCTCATCCTCAATCTTATCTCCCATAGAAGTTAACTGTGCAACGATCATTTTGAAAGCATTTAAATGATCTACCACATAAGTCCTTTCGCTCATCTTCAAGGAGTATAAATTCTTCCTTAGGAACAACTTATTTACCAGAGACTTTCCTTGATAAATATCACCAAGTTTCTTTCACCCAAAAGTTGTTGTCTTCTCCTCATGAACATTCAAGAGAAAAGAATCTGAAAGGCATAATCTAATTAGCCCTTTGGCCTTCCTATCTGCGATATCCCAATCTTCTTGTTTCATGCCTGATGGTTTTGATCTAGACAGTGCAACCCAGAGGTCTCTATTAACCAACATGTCTTCCATCTTGAGTTTCCATAACTCATAGCTGCTGCCATTAAATTTATCAATGTCCACTCTTCCTGATGTGCTTGCCATCTCAGTTTGCAATTTTAAATAAACCTGTACAAAACTCCCACTGCGGAATTAACACAAAAAGCCTGTCCTACCCACAAGGATAACACAACTGGCCAACTCTAATACCACTTGTAAGGAAAACAGAGTGCGGAAAACACCTTCCTAATGTCAAATTCTTAGTGAAGTAAAGCAGGTGAGTGCTTCAATTCAAATTATAACAGTTAAGATACATAATACAAGATAAATAGAGCAACATGAAAAACACAAACACAAAGATGTATGTCGGATTTCATGTGGGAAAACCCTTATGAGTGAAAACCCCACACACCAAAGTAATCCCTTGTATTACAGTAAAACAATTACATACAAGTTTACAGATTTTCAAGCTTTGATTTGGTCTCTATTCAGGTAGCAATACAAAAGATTACAATCTTAATCGGCTTTTCAATTTAGCTTTTTACAGAATTACCAATCGATTGCTACAATCCTCTTTTGCACAATGATAAAAATCATCACCACACGATCCAACCACTTGCAACTATTTTCCAGACATTTAAATGTCTCTGTTGAAAAATATTTTGTTTTAGTTACTACATCTTCCAACTATCGAACTTCTCAGATTGTCAATAACACGCATGTTGTCACCATCACTTCCTTTGAGTCGTTCCAGTTTCCACCAATCGTCAGCAGACAAATCAGCAAGTCAAAACAAGTCCATCGTGGTCCCCACCAAGTCTCAAAGGTTATCGGCAAATGTTCCTCACCTCGACAATGCCTTAAAAATTTCTTAGCGAATTCCATAGTCTCACCGAAAACAATAGTGCATCGACAAGACTCCAACAACATCGTACCGATATAGCCTTTATCACCACAAAGTGAAACTTTCGTTACCTCCTTCAGATAATCTTACAAAAACCCCAAGCTACATCGAAATCTTTGTCTTTGCCATAGCTATATCGAACTTGGGCTTGTCAGTGTAGCAACATAACTTCGGTTGACTGTTGTGGGATACATACCGAAACTACAAGCTATACCGATAGACCACTTCATGTTAGCAAGACACATCAATTGTCTCCCCGACATCAGTAAGAGGAGTGACTTCTCTGAACTGCTTGGTAGAGTCTTACCAAACCTGGATGCTATACCGAAATCATTGTTGCTCCAGGCGAGTACATAACATGAAAGTTATCAACTATTGTATCAATAACACAAAAGTTATTCATAGTAAACTGCTCATTTTAGAGACCAAGTGCCATCTGTTCGAGATTTCGATCAGTAAGTTCGAGATACCCATTCTCAACAAAATCAATATGAAAAATATAATAAATAATGCATAATAAAATTTTAAAGTATAAAGAAAAATAAGAGAAATCAAGAGGTAAAAAGTGAGATATGAGCTATAGGCATATATATAGATATATGTGATAGTGGTTCTTTTTAATCATTAAATAAAATTTGTAGGTGCAACATTGATAAACCATTGAAAGATCTAATTTTAAATTTTTTTAGGTATGAATGTACAAGTAATATAGAAAATCTTATGACTTGCAGAGTCTTGGATCCAAACTCATGTAGTAAGATAACACAAACTAAGGTTTTAATTATCATTATATTTTTCATCTTTAACGATATTCATAAATGAGTATATTATAATTATGTTTTTTTTTATCTATTGATTATGAGATTTAGTGCTTTGATTAACTTTCAATTGCTTTAGGTAAACATTCTAGTCTAATAAACAAGTGCATGGATAGATAATTAAGCAAAAAGAACATTCAATACCATAAAATTTTAATGTGCATGGAAATAATTTACTCTAACAACTTATCATAATATATAAAATGTAGACATGTAGCTACAAAAGATCTCAAATGCATGCTCAAGGGTCACCTTTACTATCAAATATTAAAAATTGAGGTGCCACGAAGTCCATGGGGAAAGAATGCATAACATTTGATAACACAACACAAATGTTTCTCAATTTGACTATGTGAACTTTTTTTTTATCAATGTTATGGACCACACTCCATGATTCGCCATCAAGGTGAAACTCATAAGATGATATATCCTGCTGATCAATTATGAAATGTGAGTAGAAATTTTGATGAGAAAATTTTGCAATCAAATCAAGAAACATTTCAAACCATCATATAGACTATGAAAATTCCATATCTTTAATACAATAAAATGTTCATGATCACACATCTTTATAGTAAAAAAAAATCCTCCAACAAATCTACTTTATACCATATTTTCAACTAGAGAGAACAAGGTTTATAAAACCTACTCTCCAAATTAAACCATTCATGAGACAATAAGTAATCAAGTCACTTTTTGTGAAATGCATTATTCATTACAAACTCAATCTATTCATAGATTTTGATGATGTATGTACCACGCATATAAGTTGAATACTTTAGATATATTTTCTCATTCTCAAAACAAAAACAAACTAATTTGTTTGTATGTCATATTTAAATGTACTCTTGTCGATTTTCTTCACGTCATACTTGCAAAGAGGTACAATATATAAGAGATAAAGATTGGAATAATTACAAGAAGACTTTAATGAAATAAATATCTCTCAATCATAAGTATTATAAAACCTTTTAAATGTACAAAAATTCATCACTATAGAATCCAAATAAAAAACACATATTCTATACTAAAAAACAATCAAAATCAATCAAATAATATAAAAATCATCTACCATAAGTATAATTTCTAAATTTTCTTTTTTATATATATGACATGACTGCAAGGTACTAATAATATTAAATATTGTTTTTTTAATAGTACATGTTCAAATTATTCTAGACAATCTTGAAAACTGAAGCTCACCTCAAAAAAATTGCTTGGCCATCCATTCAAAGAGTGATGAGACACATAACATTTAATTAGCAGTTGTGGGGCCAAGTTTGGGCTTGTTGGGAAATCTTTTATGCAAATTGCATAGAAACTGAAATATACAAAATAAACTTGACATTTATTTGGGATTCTCTATATTAAAGTTGCTGAGTACCTAGTCTACAAACAAAAAGCAAAAATATATGTTAAGCATTCAACTTAATATTTGTTTTGTCATTAGTTAATATTTCTATTTTTAACAACTATCGCAAGTGTTTTTTTTTATTATTATAATATTTATATTCTTTAGTACTAGAAAATGTTTTTAAAAATCTTACTTATTGATAAAGATAAAGTCATGATCAATCGATAATCCATCAAAACAATAGCACCAATATAAATCATAAAGATAAAATGTCACTCAATATTCCATCACCACTAACACACTTGTTTGTTGCCGGTAGTTTTAATTGTGGAAATTTTATTTCTAACATTATATTGCCTTATAATATTATTGTTAGATAATAATTCTTTAGTTATTGTTTATAAGAAAAAGAAAAATATTGAACACTTGTTGTAAGTACTAACAACCTTTATTATATATACAGTGATATAATAGATTTGGATCAATTGTTATCCGTGACATCAATGGAACTATCTTGTAAGTAGTAGCCACCTTTATTATATATAGGTGTGATATGATTTGTATCATATACAAAGTGCAATCAAAAGTTGAAGAATGCATATATGAACAATATTATAGTTAAAATTGTCATCATAAAATATCTTATTGAACTGTTTGAAAGCTTCTAGATTGATTACATAAGATGTACTCTATGACCCATCATCAAAATAGATGTAAAGATGTAAAGATGACAAGAACTTTAGACAAAAACTAAGATCACCCAAAAATCTCATCTTTTCAAAAAGATTAGATCTACAATTTTGTTAGAAATTCAATTCTAAATTTCTTGAACTCTTTAAAATTGTAATATAAAACTCTCTATTCTTTAATGGGTGCCTTATTTATTTTGTTATTTCAACTATTAATCATCATCTACATTTAATTGTTTTTAAATATAATACAATAATAGCTAATATTGGACAATGCGATATTTATGTAGAGTTGATATGTAAGTACATTCATTGGATATCGTGGGTTAATCTCGAAATTTGTGCTTATTTATTTGCGACTCGCCGAAAGTGTTGTTGATTAAGTTGTCATAAGGATCACCCACAACCACCCAGCCTCAAACCATAATAGCTAAATTGAAATTAAAAATTATAATAGTATGACTATCTAATGCTAGACACATATTTTATATGTTTAGTAGATTGTGTTCTAATTATGTGCCCTAATGCTATTCTTTTCTTTATTTAGTTAAGAGACAAATATAAATAAATTACTTTTCATATTCTAGATTTATTTTAATAGGGTCTTTTAAGACATTATTGTAATTTGATTTTGTTTTTACTTTTGAAGATTGATTTCGGTCATAATATTTGTATTCAATATTTACACTTGATTTGTAATGATCTCTTACGCTTAGATTTGTTGGTTTATATTTGATAGGTAAATTTACATTTAGTTAAATTTTTGCAGTTGTTATAGACTTAACACACATTTGTATTTAAGACCATTTATTCACTACATGAATTCATTTGAAAACATAAAACAAAAATTTAAGAATCATTGAAGACAATTTATTGCATACAAATGAGAGTAGAAAAATGAGATTATCACATCACTATACATCATTCTACATCTACTGCATGTTTGCTTGTTGTCATCAATCCTTCAAGGACGTGTTGAGAATTGAATAAGGAATCATTGAACAAGCAAAGATTAATTTGCAGAGTTTAAGACAATCCCTAAAATTCAACATTGTAGTTAAGTGATTGCTACATTATTTGCTCACTTTAAATCTAATTAAATATCACCTTTAGATTTATTTAATTTCAACATTGAATTTAACATTTATTATTTCAAATTGTCCAAACCTCTCCTTGTCAAGGCTTGGGTGTCTCTACCCCTCCTTGAGTTGGGCCTCGTTGGTTTTTTGGTCTGACAAGATTTCCTATTTCCCTGTTTGACCCAGTTGTTGGGGGGCTTGCTCCCTTGGTTAGTTTTAACCTTTTGATAGTCTCTGACTATGTAAAGGGTCGTCACCCTAGTTAACGCTACTTTTTTAATCAAAAACATTTATTATTTCAATTTCAATTCATAAATTTAGATTAATTGTAGATTAATAGTTTTAATTAATTAATCTAACTATTTTATATAAAATATGTATTTAAAAAAAAAAAACTTATATAATTGGGACAATTAATTAGAATAAAAGACAAAAATGTATAATACTTTATTGTATTTCTTCACAATAAATAAATGAATGTATTTTATTTATTTATTTATATTAACAATTTTGATATTACCAAATTGCATTGTAAATCTGACTTTTGGATATTGAGAATAACACTTTTAGTCAATACAATTTTAAATATATTAAAATTTTGACTTTTATTTGTATAATTATAATTTAAAATAATAAGAAATATGAATATTGATGAATAAATTTATATAATTTTTTAGTTGTAAAATTATGTAATGTATTAAGGAGAAAAAAAAAAAAAAGTGTTTCTATTTGGATATTGGTATTAGAGAGCTCACAAAATCCATCTTTTGTAAAGAGGATTAAGCCTCATGAATTAACTCTCTAAGATAATAGGATTGAAAACATGCTCAAAGCTTAGCATTTCATGAGCTTGGAATTGAACAAAGAACTCTAATGCCCTATCAAAATGAGTATATTTTATATTGTTTTTTACTTGATTAAAACTTAAAAACATAAAATGTTACTACCTTAGTATTCTCCATAAATTTGCATATATTATTTCAAGCTAAAAAAAAATCAAAAGGAAGGGAGGGAGGGAAAAATTACCATAGCCCATCCAAAAACCAGTCATAATGTTATTGTTAGTCTTAAATTCTTCATAATAGATCAACCAACTAACAAACGACCATGGGTAATTGAGGCAAACTATACAAGCACCACTAAACCTTGACACAATCTTCACATTTGGTACATTTCATCAAATTGTGAGGATGAGGATTCTCCACAATTCATCTTCCCACTCCTTCCCACAACAATAGATGTCCATGATAGGCACCAAGTAGTAGAACTTCTACTTTCATAACCTTAGCAATTTCATATATACTCTTTATGATTTTTATTTTGTTTTGCATTGATATAGTGAAAATGTTTCAAATGATAGTCACATCCTCCATATCATTGTGAAGGAGGTACGTACTTGCAACTTAAGAGAGCATTGTCGTGTAGGTAAGGGATTAGGCTATGAAAATTCAATGTTTAAGAGTTGACCAAGATCTAAGAGCAAGTTGCTCGTGACCTCCTTAACCCTAAAGTAGGGAGCTCCATCCATTTCCTTTGTCATGCCCTAAATACAAATGACCTAGGCTCTAAATATAGAGTTGCCAATCTGCTATTCAATGTGTGAAGTGGATTTCTCCAAAAATTTCTCACCCCTTAAACTTTTTGAGTGCTACCTTTTAACAATTGTACAATTTAGTATCACCAACTGGCAAACAATGATGGCGTCCTTGCTATCAAGACTCAATCTAGAGCCATAAAAAGATAATAGAGAAAAAACAAACAACCAAATATTAACCATTAGAGTATGAGAATTCATATCTATCCTATCAAGGAGGAGAGAATGATTATAAATCATATCAAATGGATGACATGGATGACATGCCCTATCATTTAAATCTCAAAAGCAAATGTAAAAATGAGCCCTTAAAATCTATGTATCCCCCTTACCTATTCACTTAGGCAAACTTATAACTAGTCACTTATCAATTCATAAAATGTGGAAATATCATATTTATAATAAGTAATAAAAATTCACAACAGTTTATGATTTTTAACTACACATGGTTAGTTTCAAAATTGCAAATTGTTGGATAAATTTGGTCAAATCGATACCCTTAGTCTTTGGTTCATAGCCAAAAAGATTCAGTCTAAGACTCATGCTCCCATATCGGATAGCTAAAACAACTTTGTAAATAAAAAAATCTTCCATCCAAACAAATTTGGAAATATGATATTAGCAAACTTTATTTAAAGAAATGTGATTGGTTTGGAATCCATTAAATATTGACAGTGACATCACCATTAGATTAGCATTCCCATAAGATAATAACTATGAAAATTCTTCCCCACCGGACAGCTAGCAGTTAGGTGTGCCTGCAGCTATCCGAGCTGTGAATTTTTTTTCCTCTCATGGAAATTTAGGTTAATTCAATGGGTGGGTAACTGTGTTATCTCAATTACTGTTTTCAACGTACCAAAAGATAGATGAGCGGCAATGGTCGGCTACTGTTCCCGATTTTGTCCTAATCTACTATAGAAAATTGCCCGTTGGTGAGCTCTGAGTGGGTTATGCAATGCAGATTTGACAGAGACGGTGGTCAGTAGGGCACACTAGGAATGCTCTTCCTTTTGGCATAAATAGCTCACATGCCACACCTTTTTCTTGACCAAACAAACCAAATTGCTTCTTCTTCTTGAGTTCTCTCTGTTTCTTTGTATAGACAAACCAGGTTGTAAGATAGTTTAGCATTGTTTTGATTGAGAAAATGGCCCAGGAAGAAGCAGTGGAGCAGGAGGGTTTTGTGGCCAAGGACTACAAAGACCCCCCACCTGCTGCTTTCTTTGATATGAATGAGTTCAAGCTCTGGTCTTTCTACCGTGCACTGATTGCAGAGTTCATTGCAACATTGCTGTTTTTGTACATAACAGTTGCAACTGTAATTGGGCATAAGAGAAACAGTGCTGGCTGTGGTAGTGTTGGGCTCTTGGGAATTGCCTGGTCTTTTGGGGGAATGATATTTGTGCTTGTTTATTGCACTGCAGGAATCTCAGGTGAGAGAAAGTTCCATGTAGAAATTATGCCCCTGTTTTTGTACCTAGGGATTCTATTGGTGTAGAGATATGATTTAGACAGTCCACGATGTTAGCATATATTGTTTCTGATTTCGATTGTGTTCGATTGTGTGAGTTGCTTTCTTCGATGATTTCCATCGTAAGAAAGTAAAAATTCTACTACTACTGTGATCTATAATTGAAAATATAGGGGTTGTGCTATTTTTTTCCTTAACGATAAGGATCACACCCCATAGAAAGTTCCATAAAAATCATGCCCCTGAAATCATGACCTGTTTTAGTTTCTAGCATTAAGAATTATGTTACTGCAGACATGATTTGAACAGTCCATGATGTTAATATGCATTGCTTTTGTTTTTTACTCTGAATTTTTTCCCTTTAACATTAGGGATCACACTTATTGTCCATCATGAAGAAATAGAAATTCTACTACTATTGTGAGCTATAACTGAAGATGTATGGTTTGTGTTTTTCCTTAACATTACAAATCATGCCCTGTTTTTGTTTCCATAGAAATCATACACCTGTTTTGTTTCTAGCATTAGGAACTTTATTACTACACATATGTGATTTCGACAGTAAATGATGTTATCATGTATTGCTTCTTGTTTCGACTGTGTAAGTTGTTTTCTTCAGAGTTCTAGATCACACTCCATGATCCAAGTAGGAATTCTCTGACTGGTTGAATCATTGTTGAAGATATGGGTTTTCTTTGATGGGTGTTTGCAGGTGGACATATCAATCCAGCAGTGACATTTGGACTGTTTTTGGCTAGGAAGGTGTCCTTGCCAAGGGCTGTGCTTTACATGGTAGCTCAATGCTTGGGAGCCATATGCGGGTGTGGACTGGTGAAGGCCTTTCAGAAGTCCTACTATACCCAATATGGAGGTGGAGCCAATTCTGTGGCTAATGGCTACACAAAGGGTGTGGGGTTGGGTGCTGAGATAATTGGTACATTTGTACTAGTTTACACTGTTTTTTCTGCCACAGATCCCAAACGTAGTGCTCGAGACTCCCATGTCCCTGTAAGTTGTGTCTTCCCAAATTTGTTACATTGTGATTGACTTGGATATATTCAATATGTTTTTTTCTGGACTAGACCATACAATTGTCAACAATTCGTATCAAACACTATGATCCATTACTAGAACATATAACAACAGGAGAGAAATATAAATCTTGAAGTGGTGATTTAGGAAAGGGCTAATGATAGTTTGTTTGAATACAGGTTTTGGCTCCATTACCAATTGGTTTTGCTGTGTTCATGGTGCATTTGGCAACAATTCCAATCACAGGGACAGGTATCAACCCTGCTAGGAGTTTTGGAGCAGCTGTCATCTATGGCCACCAGCAGCCATGGGATGACCAGGTAAGAATTATGGGCTACTCTGTACCATGTCTGTCTAATTATGCAATGGGTTTTTGATTTTGTAAGACATAGCTGTTAATCTGTGTTTGGGTCTGGATTCATATGAATGCAGTGGATATTCTGGGTGGGCCCATTTGTTGGAGCACTTGCAGCAGCAGCATACCATGAATACATTTTAAGGGCATCACATTTGAAGGCCCTGGGATCCTTCCTCAGTAACACAGCAGTCTAATTCTTTTGGAGCTTCCTTTTCTAAACTGTATTTGTCATCTGAGCCAGCCACACAAAAAAAATGTGAATAAACTGTTTTCTGGCTTGGTTTTCTGTTGTTAAAAGCTAGTTTTATTACTTCAGGCAAAATATCCAGTTCTGTATTTTTCTGCAGCCAACAGGGTTTGTGTAAGATTATTGGTTTTTCTTTAATTGAAAGTTGAAAGATCGATAACAGCAGAGTCTGCTCCTCATGATCTTCTGGGCTCTCAATTCAATAATGGGTTACTGCAAATCTGTAATTATTTTGCTTATTTCAATTTAAAAAACATGGCTTATGGATAGAATTGTAATATGGTAATTACAATGGAGAATTTGTGTATTTAGTATTGAAAAAAAGCAGTTGAAAATGTTGAATCAGATTAAAATGGATTTGAGTATCATTTAAATATTATTCCTTCTAATCCCTTGCTATACATTTATATTTAAACTTTCAAGATAAAATGTAGTAACTTCGAATAATAAATATATGAATACTTTTCCCTTATGAAAAAGTTTTTTTTTTTAATTGAAAACAAGTGCTTCATGAAAAATAAGTTGATTAGGGAAAGGAGCTATTAGTGGACATAGCTAACTTTGTGCATCTTAAGCTCCTAAACAGTTCATCCGATTTCAAGGATGTTTTTTTTAGTTCTCTTAGTATCTGACTTAACTGCTTAAAGCTATTTTTTTGGCTTGTGGGTAGTTATGATGCATTTGGCTTGTGGGTAGTAATGATGCACGCTGTGGAATTCGTTATGTGCACAAAGGTCAAAAAATGGTTATTTCAAAGTGTGGTCCAATACATAATCACATTTGTGTCAATAGTGGATAACTCAAAATAGCTACTAGTAGTGGACAAATGCCCTAGTAGTTATGTGGTCCAATACATAATCACATTTGCGTCAATAGTGGATAACTCAAAATAGCTAGTAGTAGTGGACAAATGCCCCATTAGATGCACAAATGACCTAGTAGTGGTGCATAAATGTCCCAGGAATGGGCTAATTATGGTAAAAAAAGCTAAAAATTTATCCACTATTAGTACGTGATATTTATTAATGGACCTTCCCTTCCATTACCATTTTTTTTTTGACTCCTACTATGTCTACTAATGGGGGGTGAGGTTGACAAAAAGATGACGGTTATTGCTCATATGTCCATCACTGGGTCCTTTCCCCTAATGAATTTATCAGCTACAGAACAAATTCAACTTCAGTTGCTCGGAAGTCAAACATAACAATTTCCATAATTTTTAGAGCAATTATACAATTCGTAATACAGTTTCAAGTTAGAGAGTAAAATGATTTTAGCATGTAGTAGTAGTGGATAACTCAAAATAGCCAGTACTAGTGGACAAATGCCCCAGTTGTTATGCACAAATGACCCAGTAGTGGTGCACAAATGTCCCAGTAATAGGCTAATTATGGTTTAAAAAAGCGAAAAATTTATCCACTATTGGTACATGTGATATTTATTAATGGACCTTCCATTACCATTTTTTTTGGCTCCTACTATGTCTACTAACGGGGGGTGAGGTTGACAAAAAGATGACGGTTATTACTCCTATGTCCACTACTCGCTCCTTTCCCCTAATGAATTTATCAGCTACAAAACAAATTCAACTTCAGTAGCTCGGAAGTCAAACATAACAATTTCCATAATTTTTAAAGCAATTATACAATTCGTAGTACAGTTTCAAGTTAGGGAGTAAAATGATTTTAGCATGTAAGATTAATGAGATTGGAAAGCTTTCTGAGCAAAGTACGTACAAAAAAAATTTAGAATTCTGAAATTTAAAACCATTTAGAAAGTTTACTTGAAAATTTATTTTAAAAAAATAAAAAATAAAATATAAATATGTATATAAAAAAGGTTCTTTGTCCTCTATTTTGAAATTAAATGTAGTCTATTCTTCATACAAAACAATATCTGATAAAAAGCATAAAATTTGCAAATGGTTATGGATATTTATGCGATTTCATTTGGCGAGATCCTCTTAATCTGCCTTCTCAAAAACCAAATGTGTTATGCAAATTTATGTTTTTTATCAATTGTTGTTTTGTATGGAGGATAGTCACTGCCTTTTGATTTGGTTTAATTTTGTATTTTTTTATTTGATTTTATCTTTGTCATGTTATATTTTTAAGTAGTGTATTTTATTGTATTTATTTGAAAGCTTTTTAAAAGATTTTTTATTTTTGAGTGATTTTATTTTTTAATAAATGATCAGAAATTGCACTTGAGGTTGTTGGTTTGAACATGTTTGTAACATGTGACACCTTTGAAAAGATCTTGAAAGTTCATCTCAAAAGTGGAATATGAGGTAATCCTCTGCGCATGATGTTATTTTGCAACTTGCTGATTTTGACAATGCATACAAGTGGCTTGAGAGTTTCACATTAGAAGGATGTTTCGTTGGTAGAATCCTTTTTGAAAAGATCTCCAAAAGCTAGGCTAATTCCACTTGGGTTCCTTGAATGGGTCTATAGGGAAATTCTTAAAAACATCACCATTTGTTTTTTCCTTTCAATGTTTTGGAGGTAAAATTTTACGAAGGCCATTTTTTAACATGGTTCTTCAAATTTTCATAGTTCCTTCTTGCGAGTCTCAAGATTTTCTTGTCTCCAAGGATTGTGCCCTCTAAGATTGAGTGCAAGTTGAGTTTCCCACACTCTTTTGCGTATTTAGCCTTTTCTTAACCAAATTGTAACTTCTTCAAGTCATGTTGTTTATGTTAGTCAAATAAATTTTTTTATTTGTCCCTAAGAAGGGTTTATGTTGAGTCTCAAGATTTTCTTGTCTCCAAGGATTGTGCCCTCTAAGATTTAGTGCAAGTTGAGTTTCCCACACTCTTTTGCATATTTAGCCTTTTCTTAACCACATTGTAACTTCTTCAAGTCATGTTGTTTATGTTAGTCAAATAAAATTTTTATTTGTCCCTAAGAAGGATTTATGTTGAGGTCAATTTGTTTAAGGACCACATAGACTCTATTGACATCTATATGAGCAATGTACTCAAAGAGTTATGTCTCTCAACTTAAAGAACACATGTTACAAGTGCCAATTATATGAAGAAAAAAAAACCCAAAGATTGTCCTCATGTCATTTATGATGAATCAATGATGAACAGTTAGTACCAAACCAGTATTGAGAAGGGGGGGCGGGGGGTGAATTAGTACTGACAAAAACACTTTTCCTTGAACCGGTTTGACTGAGAACACTGTACTTGACTGGAAAGCAATATCACCGGTCTAAACCATATTACTACTGGTTAAACACAGTAAGAATGTGACAAACATAAACCGGTAACTCTTAGCTCTCCACACAATCTAACATCTTATTTCCATTTCACCCATATGCATACACTTAGTAATTCATCAACAGAAATGTAAAGACTTACTAGTCAACATGCTTTACCGCTTGACAGAGAATAACAAAGCATCACATGAAAAGCATCATACATAACACACATATTTTTCACGTGGAAACCCAACTGGGAAAAACCACGGTGGGGATGAATACCCACAAGTTGTTCTTTGAACCCTTTTGAAGTCTACTCTGTTAGGAGCCTAGTCCGGTTAAAGAATTTACAATAGGTTCTGTTAGGAACCGATCCTGCCAGGGATCACCCGGTTAAGGGATGGCTAAAATACCCGGTTAAGGGTTAAACCCTGTTAAAGGTTACCTTGTTAGAGGATTTTGAGTCATCCTGTTAAAGGATTTACATCAAGCCGATTAAAGCTACCCTGTTAAGGGATTTTCCAATTGTTGAAGTGGTTAGAGGTCAACAGGTATTATAATGATCTGGTAACATCACTTCAATGCCAATACAAATCCGCTTTAGTTCCTTCCTTCCGCAATCACACTCTACAGGTATCTATTCTCTTATCTGGTCTGGCAAGAATCACGTATCTCTGCACTTAGATACACACACAACATTTGCCAACAACCTCAACATGAAAAACAACATCGACCTTATAGGAAACAAATAGGTCGGTAGCATAAACCCTAAACCCTAAACATTTAGGTTAAGCAATTCAGTTGGTTCAATCCTAACCGTTGAACATATTGCATTGATTACAACAGTCTTGAACAGATCTCAAGACGTTCTCCATCATTCGTTCTTCACCACTTCTTGGAGGCTGATAACCCATCACGCGTTCTCCACCATTTACAGAGACTTCGCATATTCCCGAGGTAGATAGGACCAATCTCCTTCATGCAAGATCCTTCACGTGCACAAGGCTGACGTGGCAACACAATATGTTCTTCATTACAATGCTAACTCATCAGACAATGTCATCGGTTGAATCACACAGGCATAGAATACTTCAACCAGAAACCCTGAAGCTAAGACTACCAACCGGTAGTCATACCATATGAAACCTTGATACAAAACATTCCATATACCGGTTCACATTCCAACATACCGGTTCACTTGGACAAACATACTGCTTCACTTTTTCACATATACCGATTCACATTCCAACATACCGGTTCACTTGGACAAACATACCGCTTCACTTTTTCACATATATCGGTTCACAACATCATACCAGTTCTCTTGCAAGTTGCTTACTTCAATATACTGGTTCACTCTTCAGCATATTGACATCAATGACAACATACAATATCATCATTTCATCATACTCTGCACATATGTCAACAATTTAATGAGCTAAGCTAACTCGTGAGCCTTCTAGGGAAACTCCCCAAAAGAATAAAAAAGGGACTAGATCATAGTTAGCATTAGGAAGGATAATTGCAACAGTTGAACGAAGGGTCTAGTATCTAGTGGACCTCAAAACCGAGTTGTTGGTCTACAAGTTTCAAAGCCAATTAGCAAAGAAAAAGATGTTAAATCACAACAGTTTTCAGTGAATCCTCTAAAGAGGTGAGTAGCATAATAAATCAGGTTGCATTCTAGTTCTATATCTTCTCAAACTACTAGTTAAGTAGTTTCTCCCCTAGTTTCTCTTTGATCAAATATTAGAAGTTTTTTCGATCCAAGTCACAAGATGGAGGAATTTGGCAAATTTGTGCTAGACAATTGTCAATCCCAAGGCCCAACATTTGAGATGGGAGGCTATAATTTGTTTGAAATAATTATAGATGAATATTTTTTAAAGAATGCCTATGAAGTTCTTCATGGGCTTGAGAGCATTGACATGTCTCTTGACTCCTATCTTCCATGAATTTTCTTTCATGAGATGTTTGTGGTCTAACAAACATTAGAATGAAGTATGATACAAAAAAAACAATAAAAAATCTCAACCTCAAGCTTCTTTGTTTTACAAGTATCAAATATTTCAAGCCTTTTAATTTTTGGTATATGATGTGTTGTATGTCCTACTAGCTACTTTTCATAGTAATCATGAACCATGCTACTATTATCATTTCTTATAACCAATAACACAATTTAGTTGATTATGTCTTTGGTGATTGGTGGTCAATAATTTGCTCCTAGTGTTGGCAGACCCTCTAAGGAGGTTTCCCCTCTTGATCCCACTTGCAATGATGGTCCAAGCAATAGTATTGCTTGGACTATTGTTAGTCGTAGCCAATAAGGTAGTTCTTCCTCCTCCCATAGTCTTTCTTGAGTTGTGGGCATTATTTTCCCACTCTTGTTGTAGGTTCCTAGTTGTACTGCTAGTGTGTTGTAAGTGGTCTATTTTGGCCTTTGTTTTGTTGACATTGGTCTATTTGTGATCTATTCTGAGTGACATGTTTGGTCTGAGTTTGTATAGGGTCAAAACCCTTTGTTTTGCTGCTTATTTTAATAAATAAGCATAATTTAGTTAATTAAGATTATGACCGCACTTTTTATGTTTTATGGGCCCTTTTTAATATTGATAACTATTATTTTGAGTTTGTAATAACCCACTATTACTTAATCCAAAAATCTCAACTGAATTTATTTATTTATTAATTTTACTTAATAAATATTGATTAATTGTTCTTACTTATTTGATTCAATCACATACTAAGGTGCATCTACCCAAACGAGATAGGCATCCATCTAACTGGGATGGACATCTAACCATATAGGTTAGGCATCTATCCATACGGGACTATGCATCTAACCATATGGGTTAGGCATCTAACTATATGGGTTAGGCATCTGTCCATACGGGACAAGACGTTTCAGCTATCCAATCTGGGATAGGCATCTACCCAAACAGGGTAGGCATATATTCATAAGAATAGGATATGCTCTGGCCAGAGACTTTAGACTCATCGGGACCATCCGAGCCCTGAGCCACTCTGTAAAGGCTACACTCCCTTACTAGGAATGCACTGAGGTTGCCATCTCTAGGAGTATATAAAAGTAGTTATATAACAAACTTGAGTTTCGCCTCAAAATTCGGCCTAAATCCTCGGGAAGTCAAGCGAATCCATACGAGAAGTCAAGCAAATCCATTAGTCACTTTGAAATATAAGTTGTTGTCAGCATTACCTTTAGTGTAACCAAGCTTCATAAGATATTTGTCCAATCTAGCATACCAAGCTCAATCCATATAAAGGTTTCCTTAATCTGCAAACCATATCTTTATCATTTGTCAATGAGAATCCATCAGGTTGTTCAATGTAAACTTCCTCTTCAAGATCACCATTCAGAAATGCACATTTAACATCCATTTGATATACTTTATAGTTCTTGTGTGTTGCAAATGCAAGAAATAGTCTGACTTCCTCAATTCTAGCTACCGGTGCAAAGGTTTCATTGTAATCAATTCTCTCTTTCTGTGAATATCCTTTACACACTAATCTTGCTTTGTTTCTGAATACCTTACCATCTTCATTAAGTTTATTTCTGAATACCCATTTAGTTCCAATTACATTTTTATGTTTAGGTCGGGGAACCAATGTCCATGTATTGTTCTTTTCAATTTGTTCCAATTCATCTTCCATAGCTTTAATCCAATGTTTATCCTCACATGCCTCAATGACAGATGCTGGTTCAATTTGAGAAATTAAACATACCTCTTCATTTTCCAGTCTTCCTCTAGTCATAACTCCTTGATATTTATTCCCAATTATCTGGCTTTCAGAGTGATTCAATCTTACATACCTGGGTGTGTTCACTTGCTGCTGTTCTTTAGTCACTGTGGAATTCTCTGATGATTCCGATGTGACTGGATCAACATTTTGTATCGGTGCACTCTGTATAGGTTCATTTGTGATTATCTCAACTACTGGTTTAGAATCCATAGACCTTGAATTTCTACTAAACTGTTCATCTATCTTCACATTTGCACTCTCAATGATTTTCTGCAATCTTTTATTAAAACATCTATATGCTTTTCTCTTAGATGAATAACCAAGAAATATTCCTTCATCACTTCTAGGATCAAATTCACCAATATACTCATCTCTCCTAATGTAACATTTGCTCCCAAATATTCTGAAGTACTTAAGAGTAGGAATATTACCAAACCACAATTCATAGGGTGTCTTATCGGTTTCACCTTTGATGTGAACTCTGTTGAAAGTGTAAACCGCTGTTTTCACTATTTCTCTCCAATATACATGAGGTAGATTTGTTTCTGATATCATGCTTCTAGCTGCATCTAGAATAGTTTTGTTCTTCCTTTCCACAACTCCATTTTGCTGAGGTGTCCGGGGTGCTGATACTTGTCTTTTAATTCCATTTACTTCACAAAATGTATTGAACTCCTTAGATGTAAGTTCACCTCCTTGATCTGATCTTAAACATTCAATTTTCTTACCGGTTTCATTCTCTACAAGTGCCTTGAATAATTTGAATATCCCAAAAGCTTTTGATTTCTCCCCGAGAAAAGTAACCCAACACATTATAGAATAATCATCAATGATTAACATAAAGTATCTATCTCCCTGTAGACTTCTAGTTCTTGCCAGACTACATAAGTCAATATGAATTAAATCAAGAACATCATTGGTTTTCTTAGAAATACTCTCGAAAGTTGTTCTAACTTGCTTTCCCATTTGACATTCCTTACATACCGAATTATGAGGTTTTACAATCTTAGGTAAATCCCTTACTGCCTTAGATGAACTAATCTTTACAATGCAATCAAAATGTACATGATAGACTCTTTTATGCCATAACTAACTTTCATCAATATGTTCAATCAAGCATGTCTTTTCATTGTTATTCAAATGAAAGATATTACCTCTAGTCTGATTACCGGTTGCAATTTCTAAACCAGTTTTATTCATGATTTTGCATTTACCATTCTTGAATTGTAACTGAAATCCTTTTTCAACTAATTGACCAACACTCAAAAGATTATGCTTCAAACCTTCAACATAATAAACATTGCTAATATTGTGCTTACCATCAAAAGATATAGTGCCTTTTCCTCTTATCAAACAAGCTTTGTCATCTCCAAATCTCACTAGACCTCCATTGTATTCCTGAAAGGATAAGAATTTACTTTTATCACCAGTCATATCATGTGAACATCCAGAATCTATAATCCATTCATCATTTTCTTCAATTTTAGCTACCAGGGCCAGCTCTACCGGTGGAACAGTAGGTGTTAGTTGATCTTCTGTTATTGCAACAAAAGCCCATCCATTGTCTCATGGTTCTTCATTAGAATCATTAGTAACTCCTTTATCAACATAGTAACATGATTTGTCTCTATTTTTCTTAAATCTGTATCTCTGATATTCAGGGTTAGGCTTATATCTCTTAATCTTGCATGTCTATCCGGACATCTAGATTCCATATGACCAATTTTATTGAAGTTAAAACATTTAAAAGGTGCTTTACCTTCATACTTACTTCCAATAGGACCTTTAGGCATTTTCCTCGCAAATAGTGCTTCAAGTTCTTCTAGTTCTTCATTTTCCTTCATGATGTCTTCAATTTCTCTTGCATTAAGTGCTTTCCAATCAGATTTATCAGTCGATGATGAAGATGTTGTAGATGATGATGCTTTGAAAGCTAAATCCAACTTAATTGTAGCAATAGGACCAAATTCCTCAAGCTCAAATGCTGAAAGTTTTCCAACCAAGGTATCTCTAGATACTGATGTACATTAGGCATAGTTCTTAGCTCATTAATAGCAATTACTTTCATTTTGTATGCCGGTGATAATGCTCTTAACACTTTAGAAACAATTTCATCTTCACTTAAGGAACCTCCACAACATTGTATTCCCAAAAAAATTTCATTAACCCTTTCCATAAAAGCAAAAAATCTTTCATCTTCTTCCATTTTGAAATTTTCATACCTGACCCAGAAGCATTCTAGTTTTGCAATTTTGATAGTGGAATCACCTTCATTCAATGTCTCCAATTTATCCCAAATAGTTTTAGCAGTAGATCGGTTTGATAATCCGATGATTCGCTGATCTGACAAGGCGCTCAAAAGTGCTTCTCTTGCTTTGCAATCATTCTCTTGATCCATAGCCAATGTAGGTGGATTAGGTTGACCTGGTGTAGGACCAACATAACCATTCTGTGTAACATCCCATATGTCTTTTCCAATACAATTCAGATGTGTCTCCATTTTGATCTTCCATATACCATAGTTAGTTCTATCAAGTTTCAGACTGTCCTTCCTAAAATAGTTAGTTGTCATAGAATCTCCTCAAGTTGTTAAACTTCTGCAAAAAGAGGACTTGGCTCTAATACCAATTGTTAGGACCTAGGGGCAACTGAGAGGGGAGGGGGGGGGGGGTGTGAATCAGTTGTCTATTAATTTCAACCCAAACATAACTTAATCAAATTTGATACTTAATACCGGTAAACCAAACTTAATGTCAGTAAATAGATTAACAGTTAATATCAATACCGGTGAAACTTAATGCATGAAATAGAAAGAGACACAACATCCACAACACATAACACAGAGATTTGTACATGGAAACCCTGTAAGGGGAAAACCCATGGTGGGAAAACTTACCCACAATCAGATGATACTACTGTAGATAGTATGTGTATACAAATGGGTCTGCACATGCAAAAAGGCTAGCTGCCTAGAGCTCATTGCTCAATCACAAAAATGGGAGTCTCATTGACAACAATTGGATGATTAAATCCAATGATAACGTACTGCTCAAAGTAGCATCTCCAATGTTGGATTCAATATCGGTTAAGTTGTGATTGTCTCCTTCAAACCTTCCTTGAATCTTTAAATTATGTCTGCGTGAGTAGCTCTGCTTATATTCGCATATACCGAATATCACAACCTTACCATAACATATTACATTCCATTACATAATCTCACAAATGAGATCTTACATATATACCAAAACCTAAGACCAAATGTGTAGGTCGGCTCACTAAGAATATTACAATAAAATCAATTACAACAAGTCAAGATGCGATGCATCATGTCAGCTCAACGATAATGTCAATTGATTAAATCATCTCCATAACGTGTCATACTGTTTTGGAATAGATAGCGCATGTTGATCCATAACCTAGACCAATTTGCCGGTAACAACAAATATGTCAACCCGGTTAGAACAATAACCAAATCATCAAAACCAAGTGTCCAAATCATGTCTTAGACATAACCAAGTGATTTCTAGATGAGAACAAGTCATCCTCAGTGTCGGTGAACAATATAACCTGTCGGTGAACCAAGTGTCGGTGACTGTGCATAAGTCATTGAACTTGCTGGTGAACATAACCAAAGATCTCCAATAGGATAAGTGTTGATAAGTGTTGACATCAATGACAAAACCAATGCAATATATCCATAATACCAACAACTGTGAATATTGCAAAACTTGAAGGTTTTCGGGTAAGATATGAAACTTTAAAGATGGAAGAAGATGAGAAGATAAGTTCTTTCATGGATAGAGTCAATGAGATTGTCATGGGTATCAAATGTTGTGACAGATCTATCAATGAAGATGAGATAGTGTCAAAACTTCTAAGAGTTCTACCTTCGGCTTCCAAAATGAAGGTTACTGTTATAAATGAACTCCAGACAATGTCAAATACCCCTGTGACTAGAGATACATTACTTGGGAAATTGATTGCTTTTGAACTTGAAGAACTTGGAGATTAGAGTGCTGCTAAAAATGAGACTACATTTAAAGAATTAGCCTTCAGTAAGCAACAAATAGATTGGAAAGAGATGTATGCTAAGGATATGGAGGAAATTGAGAACGAAGAAAGAGAACTTGAAGAGCTGGAAGCCCCGATTGCTAGAAGAATTCCTAAATGATCAACTGGAAGTAAGTATGAAGGGAAAGTCCCTTCTAAATGTTTTTCATTTAATAAGATTGGTCATTTTATATCTAGATGTCCTAAAAGAGCTACTAGGAATCATGAAAGATTTGTGAGGAATTATAAGCCTAATCCTGAATATCAGAGCAGACCTAGATTCAGAAGGAATAATGATAAATCATATTATTATGCTGGTGATGATGATTTTGGTATTTTTGATGACGATGATGAACCTTTGGGTGGATCCGGTAATGATGCCTCATCCGAAAAAGATTGGGTCTTTATTGCTATCAAGGACGATTCTTTAGAATCTGTCATTGAAGCAACACATATCGAGGAAAAGGCCTTGGCTGCTAAAATTGAAGAAAAGGATGAATGGGTTATAGACAGTGGTTGCTCCCATCGCATGACTGGTGACAGAATAAAGTTCTTATCATTGCAAGAATTTGATGGTGGATTGGTCAGATTTGGAGACAACAAGGCATGTAGGATCAAAGGCAAAGGAACAATATCATTGGATGGTAAGACTAATACTGATAATTTTTATTATGTTGAAGGCTTAAAGCATAATCTTTTAAGTGTAGGTCAGATGGTGGATAGAGGATTGTATTTGCAATTCAAGGATGGAAAATATAAGATCATCAATAAATATAGATTGGAGATTGCGTTTGGAACTCAGACTAATGGTAATATCTTTCATTTGAACTCTGGTGAGAAGGCTTGCTTGATTGCTCAGATTGATGAAAGTTGGTTATGGCATAAAAGGATGTGTCATTTTAATTTTGATTCCATAGTAAAGATTATTTCAATACCGGCTGTCCGAGAATTGCCCAATATTGTCAATATGTAGAGAATGTCAAATGGGTAAGCAAGTTAGAACTTCTTTTAGAAGTGTACATGATAAATCTAATGAAATTCTTGATCTTATTCATACTGATTTGTGTGGACCGGCAAGGACTAAAAGTTTTCAAGGTGAAAGATATTTTATGTTACTTATTGATGTCTATTCTAGAATGATGTGGGTGACATTTTTGAAAGAGAAATCTGAAGCTTTTGAGAAATTCAAAATCTTTAAGGCTATGGTTGAGACTGAGACAGGATTGAAGATAAAGTGCTTAAGATCAGATCATGGTGGTGAGTTTACATCCAGTGAGTTCAACAACTTTTGTGAAAGGAATGGTATTAGGAGGCAACTTTCTGCACCTAGGACTCCACAAAAAAATGGATTAGTGGAAAGAAATAATAGAACAATTTTGGATGCAACAAGGACTATGATGATAGAAGATAAATTACTCGATATCTATTAGAGAGAAGTTGTCAATACCGTTGTATACACTTTCAACATAGTACACATAAAAGGTGATACCGGTAAGACTCCTTATGAACTATGGTTTGGTCATACTCCTACTATTATATATTTTGGAATTTTTGGAAGTAAATGTTACATTAAAAGAGATGATGCATTAGGAAAGTTTGATCCTAGAAGTGATGAAGGAATATTTTTGGGTTATTCTACTAAGAGAAAAGCATATAGATGTTATAACACAAGATTGAATAGGATAATGGAAAGCATAAATGTCAAGGTGAATGAGCATGTCAGTAATTAGATCAGAGCATATGATTATGGATCGAAAGATGAATTTATCAGACCTGAACTAGTAATGTAACAATCAATTCAGGATAGTGAACCAGTGACACCGATAGCATAAAAAAATTCAACAATGACAGATGAAAAACAGAACGAGTCAGCAAATCGGGAAAATTCAAAGACTCCAAGGCATGTAAAACTAAATCATTCTGAAGATCAGATCTTTGGGGATTATTGCAAGGTGTGTGCCCTTGGTTTCCTCGTGTTGTGCAGAGTAGTACTTGGGTTTATGACATGGTATGCATTATTTCTTAGGAAGAAGTTGGTTTCATGGCTTAGTTAGAAACAATCATGCACTTCATTTTCTACTGTTGAAGCAATATATGTTGCAGCTGCTACCAACTATGCTCAGATTTTATGGATGAAACATATGTTGAAGGACATAAGGGTAAGTTATGATGAGCCTATTGTTATTCACTATGATAATACTGCTGCTATTGATATGTCAAAGAATCCGGTATCTCATTCCAAATCAAAACACATTTCTATAATGTATAATTTCTTGAAGGAAAAGGTTGAAGAAAAAGAAGTCAGATTGGTTTATGTGCCTACTAAGGAATAGATTGCAGATATTCTAATGAAACCATTGCCTAAAGACACTTTTGAATATCTCATAGATCAATTGGGGGTTACCAACCCTCCGGAAGAGAGTTAGAGATGCAGAGATGCATCAATCTGGTGAGCTTATCAGACATACTTTTTTGATCTAGGTTGATGAAGATGGTACTACTACTCACGGGGAGTAGTCAGTTGTTTGGTTCAGTACTCTTGTTTTAGTATATGTCCTTTGCCATTGATGTTAAAGGGGGAGAAGTTATTCATGTGAAAACTACTAGATCTTTTGATGGTGTTTTGGAGATTGTTGGTATTCCTTGGCACTTGGAGGTTTTTCACATTCAGTGTTGCGATCAATGCCAAAGGGGGAGATTGTTGGCAATATGATGGATTTGGTTAAGTGTTGTCATTTATGTCAACACTGTATCTTGGTTGGAGACTATCCCGGTTGGATCTATCTCGGTTAGTCTTGGTGATCATCTTGGTTTTGGTTGTGATTCTGATCCGGTATGATCAAATCTCTGGAATCAATTTTGGATGCTTATTCTGATGGTTATATGCTTTCTATATTTTATTAGTTTCATGATTTGGTTATCTCTTTTTGTATTTGCCTTTATCGACTTGTTCTTGGTTTTTTCGGCTAGCTTTTGGCTTTATCGGCTTCTAGCGTTCTTGGTTAGCTTTACCGATATGCTGTTTTAGTGACTTCATCAGTGAATTTTGGGTCTGACTTATGGAATCAGTTTTTATCATGTTGTTGGTGCTTCTTGATCATATCCTGAGTGCTTGATGACATTGCATTGGATTGTGTGCTATTATGGTGGTCCTATTTAGATCCGGTTAAACTTTCACTAAGGGTTTCTACCGACAAGTGAAGCGTGTTGGATTTTGGTCTTAGCGGAATCCCTGATGGATATAATTGTTTGGTTATTTCATTTAGGTCCATGATATGTAATGTAAATCATAATATTGGTCCAGTAGTATCGTGTGATGTAATTATTGTAATTATGGGTTTATGGGTTTAGGGTTTAGCCAACCTTGTCAATAAGTTTGATGATCTGTATTTATAAGAGACTTGTTCATGTAATTTAGATATCAATGATTATGGTTGGTTAAGTATGCATTATCAGAGAAAGGATTATGTGTGAATAGAGTCATATCATTTGAGTGAATGTTGTAAAGGTTTTGTATTGCAGAGAAAACATCAATGCTTAACCGAAACTGTATCAAACATTTGTAGATGCTACTTTCACAATTCATTTCTTTCCGAATTGTAGTCTGATGTTTATGTAAGTCAGTGAGACTTCTGTTTGTGATGAGTAGTGTGCTCTAGGCTGTTGGCATTTTTGCATGTGTAGACCCCATTGTAATTATTCATAATACTACTGCAAAGTATTCATTTGATTATGGGTAGGGTTTCCCACCATGGTTTTTCCCTTTCTGGTTTTTTCACATCAAATATTGGTGTTATGTGTGTTGTGCTTTCATGATATATCTTTCATTATGTTATGCTCTGGTATAAGGTTTTTAATTGAATTGATTGTTGTTATTGTTAGTAAACTAATTCACCCCCCCCCCGCCCTCAGTTTATTGCTGGTATCAGTACATTCCAACATTTGTTTTGTAGGTATTCAGCTTGGGGGCATGCTTCCTTGGCTCGAAGATTTATTTTCTTCCTCTACAATATCCTTTTGGCATCATGATGTTACTTTATGCTCAATAGATTTCCTTTAGCATGCATATTCATGTTGATTCATATGCCCGCTAAAGTGGGGGTAAAATGTAGGGTAAAAAAGTTACATACCCCTTTGTAATTCCACCTATAATTTTCCAACCACTTTAGTATCCAATCCCCTTGCATTTGGGTAGGCTAATTTCAACCCTTACATCAGCATTTTTCCTCTCAGGATACTCAACACACCTTTCAACAACTAGCCTTAAGCTTCTATTTCATGTTAGTCATGTGTTTCTCTTGCCACTTGTCATTTTTTAGTGTGATTTGTCTAGACACTAGTGCGTCGTGCGGATGTCCGCCCGTCATGTATTTTTCCCATGACATCTCAATGTTCAAATGTCGGTTTTGCGTGTTTCAACACTTGTCACCTATCTTGGTCGGTGGAAACAGCTCAGAATATTCTAAACGACTCGCCGACCTCTTCTTTCCCTCCTATTCTCTCATTTTAAATCCATCTTTTCGCTTCTTTCAAGCTCTCTAGTTCCTCCATACAATACCTCTGGCTCTCTTGGCTCTCATATCTTCCTCTTTCTCTCTCTTGCTTGCTACATCAATCTCTAGTTTGCTACAACACTCTTAAGCTCTCACAATAACCTTTTGTAACTCTCTTGGTTTTCTCAAGCCTCTTTGGTAATATATTTCTTTCATTCTATCGATCTTATATTTAAGCATCTTGGGATTTAAATCATGCATCCCCTATCTATTTGATCATTTGATCATTCTATCTATTTATGTTTTGATCTATGTATCTATCTGGGTTGTCCGTGGAGGTGGAAACACCAAAACGGGGGCTTGATTGAGGTAGGCCTCTAAACACAACCCCCAACATTTTTCCTCTTCTTCATGTGTGCAGGTTTATTAGACACATTCAAATGCACGAGAGTTTGCTTTTTCTTTATTTATTTCATTCACATTCATTTCTATTTATGTTTATTATCTGAACTATTTGTTATCACATTTCTAACTTCTAGGTTTTGTAGTCTATCTAAAGAACACAAAGTTGAGTTTTTGTGTTTCCGAGTCATTTATGTTCGTTGTTCATACGAGACTACAATGTGTCACATAGATGTCTGTGCGTCGTGCTGGCATCCTTGACCAAGACACTCAAACTTAGACCGAATACTCTCTATGTTTGCTCTTTTGGTTTCTCTAACTAGATATCTTCACCAATTTCACTAGTTGGAGATATCTGAATGTATGTTGTGAAATTGGCTCTCAAGGGAACATAGTTCTTCCCTTTGCAGGATCACATTTGAAACATTACAAATTGTAATTGCTTTCTCCCCCTTATCTTGCAGTGGTGGTGAAAATCAATAACCAGGAGAGGAAACAAATCATACAATTATTTAGAGTTTTGTTCATTAAGGCTAGTCAATAGAGAGAAAATAAATAATCATATTTGAGAGAGTACAAAAGGTCATTAAAATATATGCATAAGCTGATTATCCATTCCATCCTCATCATGCCTAGGTATAAGTGTTCTTATTTCCACCTTTCATTGAATTCATAGATATATGAGAGCTATTTTTATTATTATTTTAGTTTTTATCATGTAAAAATGTTTATTTTCAATGAATTTTTTTTTCTTGTGAAGTTTGTATTATTTTTACACAATGAATAGAAGAAAAAAATTAGAGGAAAGTAAGGTAAAGACATTTTTAGAGAAGGGATTCTTTCAATTTTTCTTAGGAAAGTAATTCCATCTTTAACCAAGTTAAGTCTAGTGCCATGAAACAATCAAATGGTTCACAATTTGTTTTAAATAAATGTTTTTTTTTCCCAATCATATCATCTCTGAAGGAAGGATCTTAAAGCATTTTAAAAAATATATTAAATATAATATATATATATAGTCTACAAAGGTGTTGGTTTATGCTTCAACACTAGCTTATAGATGAATTATAATTTTTTTAATCTTTGTTGAATTTAAATATAGAACTTTCGCTTCAAGTTTCCTTTTCCCATTTGATATTAAGTCTATCGTAAAGTAATGGGTAGGTATCAAAGGAGGGTGAGCATTTTATTAAAGAACCTTGATCCTATAATCATAAGTGTGAAGTGGTGGAATCTATTTGGATACCCGTTGTTATTTGACCTTAACAACATGTCACATATTGCCCACCTAGAATATGAACTAATAATCTATGTTCTCAAATAGATGGCTAGAGATATCTTATGTAAAATATCTCAAATTAGTATTATCAAATAAGATCAAATTGTATTCATGGATATCAAGAAAATGATATATATTTGGTTAATGACATGGTTACAACTAATCTCTTGGATTGATAGTTAACACAATCTTCTTTTATAAGCATTTTGTGCTTTCCTAGAACCATATCAATGAGAAATGCATGCTCATTAAGAAAACTAGAGCTAGCAATGGTCAAGGAATTCGTCCAATCCACAACAAACAAGCAATAAATCTTGCCACATAAAATACCATCACACACCCACTTTTGGATTCAATATGTAGCTTTTGTGAGATGGAAAGATAAATGAGAAAATGGTCTTTGCCAAATGATGCATTCTAGAAAAATATCAAACCTCTTGATTCTCTTGGGCTAATTGTATAAGAACAACCTCTTAAAAACATTGTAAAGTAACACAACAAAGAGACAAAATTAAATAAGCATTATCAAATGTCCCATTCTTGCCTCTAAATATCAAACTTATAATATAATTAAGGTTGTTCCTACCTAATACTAGCTTAACCTCTTTTACAACTATAACAATGATGCTAGATTTGAATAATTGTTTAGATAAACTAACAATAAAGGTTTTGAGATTGGAAATTTGATTTTCAACTTATAAATTGAAGAAGAACCAACTAACGAGATTGTGTTTAAGAATAAAGGTCTCATGATGTCATATCCAAACATCTTACCATATCAACACCACTTCTATGTGAATTCAATATATTTATGGGAAGTAAAAATAGTAAAATATTTTCAAGTTCCTCCAAACTAGAATAATACATACATGAATAGAAAATAGTAGGGCTATCATATGGATGATAAAATCTATGATTCATTAAGGTGAGTAGTCAAATTTTTATATTAATGACTCACCAATTTGAATAGTCACCTTTTTGTTGCATGCATATTCATGCCTAAATGAATCCAACCAGATTTTTTGTAAAGTTTTAGATTTCGGTAGGAGCTTTAAATCAATTCAAGTTCATACACAAGAATACAATCTTTATAAATTCTAGTTCATAAACAATCTAACATTTGTAGCATGCACTTTCGAAATCATGTAGAATGAAAGACCTACATGCCTAATATTAGTTAATTAATATGTATTATGAATTCTTAAAGATTTCATTTTTTTCAAGTGAAATAATATAACCTAAAAAATTAGAGGATCCCTTATTATTACATCAAATAGGTGAAGGGTGAAGAGACCCATGGTTTGAATTATAAAATGTGTGATGTAGTTGAAAGAAATGGTACACCCAATGCACTTTCATCAGTATAATTTCTATAGATATAGGGATTGGATGAGAAAGCCCTCTCTTATTCAAGGATATGATCTAATTTATCAATCTTAATATTTCAAAATTGTTCAATCTTTCGATCTATGTAAGTTTAGCTCAACAAAGCATAATAAACATGAAAACATGTAACATGTATAAAAATGGAAGCCATAAGAGATTATAAAAAAAGAAAAAAGTCATGAAATTGAGGATATAGATAATAAGCCATATAAGGCGGATTGGAAAAAAAGATGTGACACAAAGGTAAATGTAAATATATAAAAAATAAAATATATAAAAAAGGATGTGAATAATCATAAGAGAACATATGCGTAAAGTAAGAAAAAGGAAATCAAAATTCTACCCAAGTGATTGAGGAAAATCTTGTAAACAAGTATAGAAGGTGAAATCAATATGATAAACATAGCGAACACTGCATGAAAAAAAGGTTGAAGTATAAATAAAAACAAGGGAAAACAAGAAGCAAAAAGCGAGATATGAGCTATAGGCATATGCAAATATATGCAATAGTGGTTCTTGTAAATCATTGAATAACATTTATAGGTGCAACATTGATGTACCATTGGAAAAAACAAATTTAAATGTTCTAGGTATCAATGTACAAGTAATATAAAAAATAGTAAGACTTGTAAATATATGAAGTATACAAATGTAGCTACACAAGATCTCAAAACCTTGTTTGGGTCACCTTTACAATGAAACATTAAAAATTAAGGTACCACAAAGCCCATGGGGAAATAATGAATAACATTTGATAACGCAATACAAATATTGCTTGATTGACTTTGTGAACTTTTTTTCATCAATATTATGGAGCACACTCTATGATCCATCATCAAAATGGAACCATAATCATAGACTGTGAAAATTTTGTATTTTTAATATAATAAATTGTTGACGATCACACATCCTTAAAGTGAGAAAAGTCCTCAAACAAATCTACTTTATACCATATTTTCATCCGGAGGGAAGAAGGTTTATAAAATCTACTCTCCAAATTAAAGCCTTCATGAGGGAGTAAGTAATCAAGTCCCTTTTGTGAAATGTCATTATTCATTGGATAATCAACTTTTTCATAAATTTTGACGATGTACGTACTAGGCATATAAGTTGAATATTTAAGATATATGTTTTCATTCCCAAAACAAAAACAAATTGATTATTTTGTGTACACACTTACATGTAGTACTTACATGTTTTCTTGCTGATTTTTTCGATGTCATACTTACAAAGAAGTACAATCTATAAGAGATAAGATTAGAATCATACCGACTTTAGTTGAATAGGTACCTCTCAATCATTGATTCTCAACCAAAATGATCAATGTATCTCATACTTGTATATCGAATAACAAAAAAATCTTGTGAATGATATAAAACCCTCTAACTTACAAAAGTTCATCGCTTCAAAATCCAAATTAAAAAAAACACAAATTCTAAATTAGAAATTAATTCAAAATCATTAAAATAATATAAAAAATCTTGTACCATAAATATAATTTCTAAATTTTGCATAATATATAAATGTTGTACCATAAGTGCAATTTCTAAATTTTGCTTAATATATACAATATGACATGACTGCAAGGTACTAATAATGTTAAATATAAAAAGAAATATTAAATATTGTTACATTAATAGTCCATTCAAATTATTCTAGACAATTTCTAAATTTTTTAAGAAGTCCATCTGAAAAAATTGCTTGGCCATCCATTCAAAGACTGATGAGACACGTTACATTTAATTAGCAGTTGTGGGGCCAAGTTTGGGCTTGTTTGGGAGATCTTTTATGCAAATTACAGAGAAAATGCAATATACCTGACATTTATTTGGGCTTTTGTATATTAAAGCTACTCAGTACCTAGTCTGCAAAAAAAGCAAAAAAATATGTTAAGCATTCAACTTAATATACCTATAGTACATATGTCATTAAAATCCATGAACAAGTCTGATAATCCAATGAACTTGGGGAGTTTTTGATTTTATATAAAGATAAGTGATCATAATACTTTATTGTGTTAAAGATGTGAATTTTTTGTCGTTTATGATAATAGTTTGAAATGTTTTTTATTTGATTTTATAAATTTTTTATCATCGTTTTTAATCACATTTCATAATCTTATCATAAGGCGGGCCATGTTATGTGTTTCATTTTGATAAATCATGGAGTGTGATCCTTAATATTGATGAAACATATTCACACAGTCAAATCGAAAAACATTTCAAGATATGTGTTTTGTTTTATGTAATATTATAGTTGTTGATTTTGATTGTAATTTTAATGTTTTGTTTGTCTTTTTCGATATGTAAGAATATGTAATTTCCAATAGTTTGTCGTGTATGTCAATCTTTATCAACCTACAAGTATATTATATATATTAATATTTGTTTTGTCATTAGTTAATACTTCTATTTTTGACAGCTATCACAATTATTTTATTTTTATTATAATTTCGATATTGCGCAATACTAGAAAGATATTCTTAAAAAGGTTACTTAATATAAAGATTGACTCGTGATCAAAGGACTATCCATCAAAACAATAACATCAATTGTATCGCCAATATAAATCATAAAGATAAGATGTCACTCAATATTCCATCACCACTAACAATTTTGATTGCTGCCAATAGTTTTAATTGATTAAGTTTAATTTCTAATGTTATGTTTGGTTAATATTATTATTAAATAATAACTCTTTAGTTTTTGTTTATAAGAGAAAGACAAATATTGAACACTTGTTGTAAGTATTTACAACCTTTATTTTATACGAGTGATATGATAGATTTGGAGCGATGGTGATCCATGACATCAATACAACTAACTTGTAAGTACTAACCACCTTTATTATATATAAGAATGACATGATTTATATCATATACAAAGTACAATCAAAAGTTAAATAGTGTATATATGAACAATACCATAGTTAAAAATATCATATCACAAAATATCTTTCCCATTTGGATTGATTACATAAAACGTACTCTATGATCTATCATCAAAATAGTTATAAAGATAATTATATGATGAAAATGAAAGTAACCCACAAATCTCATCTTTCAAAAAAACTAGAGCTACAATTTTCTTTAAAAACTTAATTTAGAAACTTCTCAAACTATTTAAATTTGTAACATAAAACTCCCTAGTTGTTTAATGGATACCTTCTTTCTTTGTTATTTCAACTTTGTTGAATATTAATCATCCTCTACATTTGATAGTTTTTTAAATATAATATTATTTAAATTAATAGAGTGAATCACTTATTTCACACATTTGATTTATAGTCAAAAATAAGATCACTAGAATTTATAGAATGTTGAAGATGAATATAGTTCAAGTATTTTTAGTCACACCAATATATGAAACCTCTCTCTATAGAGGTACTAAGCTATGAATCCAGCAATTTTAGAAGTGGATCTAACCAAGAATACCCCTTTAAATGTTGTAAATATATTTCTATCAACCACCCTCACTCTTAAATTTGGAAGTCTCTCAAAAAATATAATTTCTCAATCAATTAGTCATATTGCAAAAGCATCTAAAGTCTACTTACTTCTGTAGCATCATAAATTGTTACTGCTCACAATGTCATGTTAGGTTTAGCACTCATTTTAGCGTAAGTGCCTAATTATGATTGAATGTGCCTGTTTTGGGTCCTTTTCAACGAACTTGGTTAAATTCCATATTGTTGGGTCCTTGAAACATAGATTGTCCTAAAACACTACCAACCAATGATAGTGTCCCTAATAAAAGGCACCAAGTTTTAAGAATTAGATGTTGACTTTATGGTATGGTCGTGCATGGCGTTGTTGTCAGGCTAAGCCTAAAATGTTAATTTGAAAAGGCATTAGTTGCATATAAATGTAACTCACTTCTCCCTTAGAATGGAAACTCTAAGCACACAATTACAACATGAAGAGAAATTCTCAAGCATATTGTGATATGCAATCTCATTATAGTAAAGATATTGTTTCTTATTTTTTATTATTATCTTGTTATGCACTAACACTTGTAGGACGTCAAGATAACATACATCAACACCTTGTGTGGGATCTAAGCAAGGGTTTCATATCTAAGGTGATCTCTATCATTCATGTTAATTTTTTACCTCTACTCCTTTGAGACTACAAACTCTTTATCATCATTATCATCATTGTTATGGAGGTGGGAACACCAACATGGGGTTTGGCCAAGCAAATCTGCTATATGACACAACCTTTCCCTCTCTTTCATGCATTTAAGTATACATCTAAGAGATTTCAACTGCAATAAAGGTATAGATGGATATAGTGTATTGTGATAGAGATTGTTAGACATGGAATCACAAAAACCCTAAAGATGCTAGTGCCCGACAGTTTTGTCCTTTTAGTTATGCTCCATAATTTAGTGGCAGATGTCCAAACCTCTCATGACTCCATGCCCAATCACAATTCATGACTACACAACACTAGGACACACACTAGGACACTATTGCCTAATGCTAGAGTCCTACCTAACGTGTTCCAAATTATGGCTCTAGGTTCCTCTTTGTATCTCTTTTTTAGATCAACTCCCTAGTGTTGTTTTTTTGCATCATTTGCATTTTGTTAAACTTGTTCAATTTTATCTATCATTAACATAGTTCCCCAAAGAGTCTATAGGTTCATTCATTGAATTAGTTCAAAAAAATTCAAGCACTTATCCTAAAAAATTATGCATGAACTAACCATGATAGACCACTAAAATAGAAAATAAGGTAATGGGAAAGCTTTAAATGATCCTTATTGTGATGACAGAGAAGGCTAAAAAATATATTTTGATAAAAGTTCCTAAAAATCAACTAGTAAAAAATCAAGAAATAGAATTCTACCAAATTTGCAAGGATTACAATTCATATTTTAACTTTAAAAGATGGTCTCATATTATTATATTATAACTCTAAAACATGACGATTCACCTACCATCAATTTTTTAAAAGCTCATAACCATACATTTTCATACCTTTTTACTATTAAATTTACTAAAAAAAATAAATATTATACTAAAAAATAAATTTTAAAATAGAAAGAAACAAACTACCTTTAATCCAAACACTCATTCCAAAAAATGTACAAGGTGGATTCACGAGATACCAAAAGCACAATTCTTAAAAGTTAGATTTGGTGGATATCACAAAACAGTAGAAAATGGGTTAAAATATATAAATCATTCAGCAGTACATTGTTGACAAATGAAGAAAACAACAAAAAGACTCAGTACTCTGCACGCTTTAATCTCTTTAGGGGCTCAATACATCCAACATAAAAGATAAAAACAAAAGATGACAGCAAAAAGAGCAATTTCCAGAGAGAAAAGATTATTTATGGAATTATTTTGGGAATCTGTTTGGCAGATTTATTTGCAGGTTTAACTTTATTATGATATAAAAATTGTCCTACTGATATCACAGTCAATCCATAAAATCATTAAACATCTTTAAATTAATATCGAGAGGTATTCTACGATGACAGTAAAGAGTGGAGTGGAGTGTAATGGTGTGAGTGTGTCAATGTTAACAAAAACTCTTGTCTTTAGCTTAAATTTGACGACTACCATTTCATAATTACAATATATAGCAAATATTTTCTGTAAGGTAAATGAAATAGTTTCAATTGATATCTCTCGACATTTCTTTAGATAGATATATTTAAGATATCTGTACTAGTTATTATACAGTCCATGTTGCTAATAGACATGAGATAGGAGAAGACAATCAGATGGTAGTTTTAATTGATATCTCTTGACATTTCTTTAGATAAATGTATTTAAGATATCTGTACATATTATGATACGATCCATGCCGCTAACATGAAATAAAAGAAGACAATCAAATGATTCAGGTGCAGAGAATAATAGTGGTTGCATCACATGCTATCAATTGATATCTCTCGACATTTCTTTAGATAAATGTATTTAAAATATCTGTACTAATTATGATACAATCCATGTCGCTAACATGAGATAAATGAAGACAATCAAATGATTCAGGTGCAGAAAATAATAGTGGTTGCATCACATGCTATCAATTGATATCTCTCGACATTTCTTTAGATAAATGTATTTAAGATATCTGTACTAATTATGATACAATCCATGTCGCTAACATGAGATAAATGAAGACAATCAAATGATTCAGGTGCAGAGAATAATAGTGGCTGCATCACATGCTATCAATTGATATCTCCTGACATTTCTTTAGATAAATGTATTTAAGATATCTGTACTAATTATGATACAATCCATGCCGCTAACATGAAATAAAAGAAGACAGTCAAATGATTTCACAAAATTCAATTACAGAGAATAATAATAATTGCATCACATGCTATCATATCAAATGATCACATCATATATCTTTTCCTTGTGATTGTAATGCATGCACCCATACACTGTGAGTCACTGTTTTGTTTTATGTATATGTTGTATTTGCCGACTTACTACAGACGTGCGTCTAGTGGATTCTTAGCCATTTAGCTATGTACTATATTTTATTCCAGGGCTTATCTTACAGCACACATTTCATACCTGGTTTTAGGGGTGTCTCTGGAATACCTACTTGACAAACATTATATTATGCCCAAAATGCAATCAATTGTGATTGACAAGAGATAGGTCCATGGATATTAATTGGCTTTCAGAGTATGCATTATTAAAATCATCTTGGTTTTGTATTTGATACTTGTGGTGAGTATTGTAAAACTGAATTTGGTTTTGACATTTGAGGTGATATTGCTACATTGGAGCTTTTGGATGGTGGGAATTGAAACTTTCATGAGGGTTGCAATTGAATTTGGAGACTGGAAAAGAATAAGAGGGTGTTTTCTGGTATGTTTTTTTTATTTTGTTGTTTTTTTATATTAATAGTAGTAAAATTAAGGTGCGGATTCTATTATAAAATAGTTCAAGGTAACGAAGTTAAATTAGGAAACCATTAACAAGACATTAATAGCGCATTGAAAGTCTTAGTAACATCTTAATATCAAGAACAATTTTGAAAATAAAGATCCAACGACATATCATAGAGCATATCTTACCTTGTTGTTATTTGTAATTTTATATTGTTTAAATTAACAATAAAAGAGGGGTGAAAATTTATTCAAAGCAGAAGAAATGCAAAGCAAGGGCATCAAACTGCCCTGTCAAGATCCACTAAGTGATCTAACTGAAGAGACAAATCTAGGGGTAACTGACCCTTATCCACAACATTCCAGTTACGCATGTAATCAGAAGCTCATTTGGCCAGATAGTCCGCAACACTATTCCATTCCCTAGGAATATGTGAAAAAGTAACATAATCCAAAGAAGCACTCAAATGAAGAATCTGGTTAACAACCAAAACTAGCTGCCAACTAACATCCTTAGAACGCGGCCAAGTCAACAAATTCACCACCGCCTATGAATTAGATTCGATGTTTAATGTGGATGTAAAAATGTAGAAAAGTAAATGGAAGAGATGATGAGAGAAGAAATATAAAGTGATAGTTTTTTTTTGTATTCAACTTAATTATGTCCATTCTAATTGTATTTGTGTTATCTATAAGCTTTGTGCTAAGATAGTGAATGTGTATATGTGGTTTTGGCTTAAGATGCCATGGTGTTTGTGTTGAGAAACATGTGTCTCAACCTTACAGTCTTTTTATGGAAAATTCCAAAATTTGTTTGAGGTAGTTTTCCACATGTTTATGCATTGGAAAATGGTTAGTGAGTTGTTAAAAATGAGTCTTGTCCATAGTAGAATATAGGTGGGCCATTTTTAGAGCCTTAATGACTCATTTTGTGACTTTTAAGAAGGTCTAAGCTAGGGGACAAAATTATGGACGGGATTACTATTTTAACCTGGTTGTTTTTCCATTTTGGAAATGTAAATGTCAAAAATGGGCACCATGTGGCATGGTGGTTAAGCCCATGGTTTTGTAAAACCACAAGTGGTTTCCAGGTTGTAAAATCACTATAAAAGGAGGGCTTGGGGAGGAGTTTGATGATTGAGTTTTTTGCAAGACTGGATGCTAGAAGGAGTCTCTCTGAGTTCGAGTTGTGGTGATGTGCTCCTGTAAGAACTTGCATTGCAAGTGTATTGTAATCAGCTTGATTTGATAATACATTGTGCGAGTTTTGGAGGGTGGGGTTTTTCTCCCAGAAGGGTTTTCCCATAGTAATCACTGTGTTATGTGTTCATTGCTATTTTGTTTATGCTTTATTATGCATTTCTTGATATCTTAGTAATATTTAAGTTGAAAGTTGCATAACCGTCCTCTCAAGATTAGCGTAGGAAGCATTTCCGCACACCTTTGCTTCCTTACAAGTGGTATCAGAGCCTGGCCAGTTTTGGTTCTAATTGTTGGGTACAGGGTTTTTTGAGCTAATCAAGGTTTGAGTGGAAGCTTGTGCAGAGTTTTTCATTTTTGTGTTGCAGGATTGAAAAGATGGCAAGCATTTCAGGGAGGATTGATGTAGAGAAGTTTTCTGGCACAAACTTTGAGATGTGGAAGCTGAAGATGGAAGATCTGTTGATTGATCGAGATCTATGGGATGCGATTGATGAGAATAAGCATAGGCCCGCAGATCCGACTTTAGCCGCACAATATGATGTGACTGATAGAAAAGCTAAAGGTCTCATAAGATTGTGCCTTGCAGATTTAATTCTGATTAATGTCCATGAAGAATCTACTGCGAAGAAGCTTTGGAAGAAGCTAAGTGAGATCTACCAAGCGAAATCACTTGTGAACAAGATCTTCTTAAGGAAGAAATTGTATTCTTTGAGAATGGAAGAAGGTGGACGAATTTCTGAGCATCTGGAAAGCTTTAATATGTTGGTAATCAGTTGACCTCTGTTGGGGTGCCAATGGATGAAGAAGAAAGGTGCCAAATCCTGCTATGTTCGTTGCCAGTCTCATGGGACAGCCTTGTGATGGCCATAGGGAGAACTGCAGTCATCTTGAAGATGGAGGATGTTGTTGGTTCTCTACTTTCTAAGGAGATGAGAAGGAAGGTCTCTCTGAATGCCAAAGAGGCTTTGAGTGTTCTAGGAAGACCAAAAGAAAGAGGCAAGAACGAAAAGCAGCATGGCCATTCTAAGTCCAAGAATAAGGGGAGACCAAAATCTCCTGCGAAGTCCAAGGCAATCTACTAGAACTGTGGCAAACCCAGACACTTCCGAAAGGACTGCAAAGAGGAGAAGAAAAAGAAGAAGAAGAAGCAAGATTCTAATTCTGAGTCCGAGAAGGAAGATGGAGATGCTTTCATCGCGGCCTTGGCCACTTGTGCAGGTGACAATGCATGGTTAATAGACTCAGGTGCATCTTTCCACATGACTCCTAATAGAAACTGGTTTAGTAAGTATGAAAATTTTGATGGTGGTAAGGTGTATTTGGGTGATAACTCAGTACTTGATATTGTTGGTCGTGGAAGTATTCGTGTGAAATTTTTTGATGGTAGAATTAGAAGATTTGATGGTGTCTTGCATATCCCAGGACTAGCAAGGAATTTGTTATCTGTTAGCAAGCTAATAGATGCGGGTGTGCATGTACAGTTTTCTGAAGCAGGTGTGAAAATGGTAAGAGGTGCTATGGTGATAGCAAGAGGAAGCAGATTGGATACACTGTACCAGCTTGATGCATGCATAGTTGAGTGCAATAGCACTTCTGATAAGACTATGATAAAGACTATGTTGGAAAAGGAGAGGGTGTCTCTTTCAACAGATGGTCATGGTTTTTGGGTACCCAAGGGTGCTCTGTCTACCGAATCAAAGTTGCATGCAGAGAAGACAATGTTGTGGCACCTGAGACTCGGCCACATAGGTGAGAAGGGTCTATGAACTATGAAAAATAAGAACCTTGTTGATGGGTTGAATGATTACAATCTTGAATTTGATTTTTGTGAGCATTGTATCTATGGTAAACAAAACCGCATTCAGTTTTACTCGAGTTCTCATAAGTCTTCATGTATTTTGGATTTAATCCATTCGGATGTATTTGGTCCAGTTGATGTTCCTTCTATTGGTAGATCAATTTATTATGTTTCTTTCATTGATGATTTCAGTAGAAGAACATGGGTTTATTTTCTTAGGAGTAAAACTGAAGTTTTCAGTCGTTTCAAAGAATTTAAAGCAATGGTTGAGTTGCAGACTAGAAAGAAAATAAAATGTTTGAGAACTGATAATGGTGGTGAATTTTGCTCCAATGATTTTGACACATTTTGTAAAGATTGTGGTATTAAAAGAGAGAAGACAACTCTGTATTCTCCACAACAGAATGGAGTTGCAGAAAGAATGAACAGGACCTTGATGGAGAAGGTTAGGAGTATGCTGAGTGGAGCTAGACTAGAACAAAAGTTCTGGGCTGAAGCTGTAGCCACTGCCTGCTACCTGATAAACAGGTCTCCTACATCAGCTCTTGTTGATAAGACGCCAATGGAAGCGTGGTCGGGCCACAAGCCTTCACTTAGACATCTGAGAGTGTTCGATTGCGAAGCATATGCTCATGTGCCAAAGGAGAAGCGGACAAAATTGGACAACAAAGCTGTTAAATGTATTTTCATCGGATACAGTTATGGTGTAAAAGGATACAAGCTTTGGAATCCTGTTGAACAAAAGGTATTTTATTCAAGAAGTGTTATTTTTAGAGAAACTAAGCCTTCTTCTGTTACAGTGCAGCCAGAACAAACAGAACAAAAGAAAGATGTGATTCAACTACCTGCTACACTGGAGAAAGTTGAATCGAGGCCCTTAGAAAGACAAGAAGTCGAGGAGAGCTCTATGAGTTCTGAATCATCAAAGGAAGAAGAGGTACCTAAAGCTAAACCTGAAGCTGAACCTGAACCAGATCTTGCTCGAAGGTCTACTAGACAACGGAAACCACCTGAAAGGTATGGGTATTCTCCTGATGATTGGAGATGCATATTTGCATTGAATGCTAACATTGATGAACCGAGATCTGTAGAAGAGGCTCTTGGTATGAATGATTCAGAGTCCTGGAAAATAGCCATGGATGAAGAAATGGCAGCTCTTAAGAGGAATGAAACATGGGACCTTGTACCATTGCCTGAAAGACGAAAGCTTGTTGGTTGTAAATGGGTGTTCAAGAAGAAGATGGGTTTAGATGGAAGCATTGAGAAGTATAAAGCACGTTTGGTTGCAAAAGGTTACTCTCAGGTTGAGGGAGTAGATTATGGTGAGATTTTTTCTCCAGTAGCCAAAATGACATCCATTAGATTTTTGCTTTATATTGCAGCAACCTATGATCTAGAGATCAAGCAAATGGATGTGAAAACAACTTTCCTTCATGGAGATTTGGAGGAAGAAATTTACATGACACAGCCAAAGCACTATGTGATGAAAGGTAAAAGTCATTTGGTCTGTAAGTTGAAGAAATCCTTGTATGGTTTAAAACAGAGTCCTAGGATGTGGTACCAGAAGTTTGATACATATGTGTTGAGTTTGGGATTTGTGGGATCTAAATCTGATCACTGTATATATTTTAAATCTGATGGTGATCGTTTCTTGGTCATTGCCCTGTATGTCGATGACATGTTTATTGGCAAAGGAAAAGTTTTGATTGCAGAGTTAAAATCTCGGCTCTCGATAAAGTTTGAAATGAAAGATCTTGGTGCAGCTAGGCACATTCTAGGAATGGAGATTGTAAGAGATAGACAAAATAGAAAGCTTTGGCTAGGCCAGAGCAAGTATGTTGGTACTATTTTGAAAAGATTCAATATGCAGGATTCAAGACCATTGAGTGTTCCTATTACAATGGGAACAAAGCTTTCTAGTTCACAGTGTCCTACATCCCCATTGGAGATGGAAGAGATGAATCGAGTACCATATCAGAGTGTTGTTGGAAGTTTGATGTATGCTATGGTCTGTACAAGACCAGACATTGCCCAAGCAGTGGGAGTTCTTTCTCATTATATGTCTAATCCAGGAAGAGCACATTGGGATGCAGTAAAAAGAGGTTTCAGATACTTGAGGGGTACTTTAGAATACTCGATATGTTTTCATGGAACAGGAAATGAGCATTCCTTAGATATTCGAGGCTATGTGGATTCAGACTGGGCCGGTGATGTTGATAGAAGAAGATCCACCAGTGCATATGTGTTTACATTATTCGGTTGTGCAATCAGTTGGATGAGCAAGCGACGGGTTGTGGTTGCTTTGTCCACTACTGAGGCAGAATATATGGCAGCTACTCATGCCTGTAAGGAAGCCATCTGGCTAAAGAGATTGTGTTCAGATATAGAGTTCAAACAGGGTGCAGTGACAATTTATAGTGACAGTCAGAGTGCAATCTGCCTAGCGAAGAACCCTACTTTTCATGCCAGGACCAAGCACATTGATGTACAATATCATTTTGTGAGAGATATGATTGAGGATGGCAAGGTGAAGCTGGAAAAGGTAGAAACTTTGGTGAATGTTGCTGATGCATTAACTAAGCCCATGAGCACAGAGAAATTCATATGGTGTTCAGAGTCTATGGGCCTCTCGGCCCCTAGCAATTAAGTCCATGATATTTTGGATCCCCTGACTCTTGCAAGGTGTTCGACAAGTGGGAGAATGCTGAGAAACATGTGTCTCAACCTTGCAGTCTTTTTCTGGAAAATTCCAGAATTTGTTTGAGGTAGTTTTCCACATGTTTATGCATTGGAAAATGGTTAGTGAGTTGTTAAAAATGAGTCTTGTCCATAGTAGAATATAGGTGGGCCATTTTTAGAGCCTTAATGACTCATTTTGTGACTTTTAAGAGAGTCTAAGCTAGGGGACAAAATTATGGACGGGATTACTATTTTAACCTGGTTGTTTTTCCATTTTGGAAATGTAAATGTCAAAAATGGGCACCATGTGGCATGGTGGTTAAGCCCATGGTTTTGTAAAACCACAAGCGGTTTCCAGGTTGTAAAATCACTATAAAAGGAGGGCTTGGGGAGGAGTTTGATAATTGAGTTTTTTGCAAGACTGGATACTAGAAGGAGTCTCTCTAAGTTCGAGTTGTGGTGATGCGCTCCTGTAAGAACTTGTATTGCAAGTGTATTGTAATCAGCTTGATTTGATAATACATTGTGCGAGTTTTGGAGGGTGGGGTTTTTCTCCGAGAAGGGTTTCCCCACGGTAATCACTGTGTTATGTGTTCATTGCTATTTTGTTTATGCTTTATTGCGCATTTCTTGATATCTTAGTAATATTTAAGTTGAAAGTTGCATAACCGTCCTCTCAAGATTAGCGTAGGAAGCATTTCCGCACACCTTTGCTTCCTTACAGTTTGTGTGACTATGTTCTCATCCCTTGCTAATCTTGCATCTTGTATGATTGTGATAGTGAGAAAGGTGGTGTTGTAAGCACTTTTAAGGGTTTGTCCGAAGGAGGATGAACAACACGACTCTTTTGATGATGATTGTACCCCACAAAGATTTGAGAAAGATTAGGGATTAGATACTTAAGGAAAATTGTAGAGAATGAATACTGGGTAAAAATATTGTGTAGCTAAGAAAATTATAGCAATGGAATTTTTTTAACTAATATTGATTCCTACTATACAATGCATGTGTTTCGCTAGGTGCTACTATGTGTTGTTGCATTTCTATCATTATTTTAGCAATGTCTTCTCTTAATAATAATCAAATGGTTATTTTGATTATTTAGACACAATAATAGATGTACATTTACAAAGTCAAAATTGGAAAAAATAACTTTAGCTCATCGTGGATGCTACTATGTACAATATTGTACGTGTGGTGGCATTTAATGCAATCAAACATCTTGGATTGAGATGGAAGATGTTGTTTCTAGGTTTCACTATGCTAAAAGTTGAAAAGTGGAATCAAGGATTGTTTGTATGTGAAATTGTTCAAATTGATTATTGTACTATTTATTAATTTTAAGGCACTAAAAATGGATGCAATACAAAAGGGAAAAGTGTCATCCAAATACTTTTCATCTCTACATTTTGTTCCCACTTTAGCATACATATGAGCCAAGAAAATCATGTATGCTAAATAAAATATATATTTCATAACCATTATATACTTACCCAAAAAGATATAGAAAGATTATTGCTTTGTGTTTCTTATCCTTTTCTTTGCTCTTGACCATTGTTTGTGTGTTCTAGAATTAACTCAAACTAGATTGTTCATTGTTGATTGGATGACTAAGTGACTTATTGCTACTCATGAGGAAAAAGATGGTCTAAAGGCAATCATCAAGGCAGAATAGATTCTTGACATGGAATGGGTATATGGATTTTTTAATATGTTCTTACCTTAAGAAATGTCTTGCCTCTTATTTGGATTTCAAAGGCATTTATATGTGTGATTGTATGATCTAAAGCCTCAACCATATTTTCTATGTGGATTAAATTTTCAAACGAACATTTTATAACCATATTTTCTATGTGGATTAAATTTTCAAACGAACATTTTATGACTATATTTATTTCAATATAACTACTTGTTCTTAATGATGGTTATATTTTTTTCAATATAACTACTTTTTCTTAATGCTGACTATATTTCGTTCAATATAACTACTTATTCTTAATGGTGACAATTACTAGACTAGGAAATGTTTCCCTCAACTCTTGTGGGACTATTTCTTCTTTTATATCTAGCATCAACATAGGACACATAAGAATGAAATTCTTGATGTGGCTTATGAAGTAGATATGGAGATTTTGAAGTCCACATGATAAGTTTGATTGAAATGAAATAAACTATTCTTGATTTTTTTTGTTGATGCATTCAATCTTCCTATGTTTAAGTGCTTGAAAGTTGGAGTATTTTGCCAAGTTTAAATTTTTTCTTTCTTGAGTTAATTGCAATATGCCTATCTACAAAATATTTTATTCTTTTCTATATTTTTAATTATTATTTTTTAGATATTTTGGAATGTGTTGAATGAAATTAAATTAAATGACACTTTTAAGATTTTTCTAATTAAATAAACTAAATGTGACTAGCCAATCGATATGACAATAGTGAAAAAAATCAAAACCCCTTTCTTTTTATTTTTCCTTTTCTCTTAAACTACAAATTCTAATGCTTTTATAAAAGAAATCTGCAATAGTATATAAAATTAAAAAATTCTAACTAGTTGAAATGATTAAATAATCATTGTATACAATGGTAAACTTTATTTCCTTTTTCACAAACCAACAAGATAACTAATGAATTAACTTCCTTAAATCACAAACAAGCAAGCATTATAAGACGTTTTCTTCTGATGATAGTAGTTTTCAACAAACATGAGAGCAAAGAAATAAAAAATCAATTTGAATCATTCGACAAATGTGAATGAATCATTTATTAAATCTCCAATCTAAAAATGAAATAAAATTACTTTTGTTTGATGAAGAATGAAGCTTTAAAACTAGGTTTTTACTTTATTGGGAGTTTTTTCCCTCATATAATAGTTTCTGATATTTTCCTATAGTCTTTGAAGTGGATGAGGAAAGAATTTTTTCAATTATAATATTTACCTTTCCTTAAAATGACCATTTAACTCACCTTGAATCCTACTCAACACTAAAATTTTTTAACCCTCAAACATTTTTTTCAAACAAAAATAACTAACAATATTATAATGTGATTTTCATGGAAATGGAGGGCCAAAATAGGTTCAAAACTGACCACTTTTCTCCTAAAATTAATAAAAAAACTAATCTTTGATGAGTGATACATATCTTCAAAATTTTAGTATGTGATCAAAACAAGAGTTGATGTAATTTGAATTTAGTTATTGAAATATTATTTTAAAAATATGGTAGAGATTAAGAGTGTTAAGTAGGAGTAGCACATAAAGGTCTTATTTTTGTTAGAAAAATATAACAAAGAGTTAGGTGTACTCCACATAAAATATTGACCTTTTAAAAGTATCTTGTAAAAAAATTAAGTGTAAAAATAGCTAAGATTGTGTGCTTATGCTAAATTACTTTGCTATTTTAAACAAATATAATATTTTTTACTAAGTTTCAAAGTGTGCTTCCCTTTAATTTTGAGGAAACTAATCTTTCTCTTTTTTCTTTATATAATGAATAGAGTGTAGAATACAAAGATATTAATTGTTGTAAATTTGGACGAGAGGATAAAAAATAATACGAAGAAAGTAATACATGTGTTTTTAGCAAAAAATGAAGGCATTAACAAAATTAATTAGAAAATAAAAACCTTAATATTTTTTAATTGTAGAAAAAATTACAAGGTTCGAGAGCTTGACATTATTGCTACATTTTTTTAAATAATATATTAAAAATTATAAACTTGATGGAGAGCATGTTTAGCATTTTTCTTTTTTTTTTGGTCGGTAATATAGATTTTTCTTTATTAATATATGAAAGTATTCGATTACAATTCAAAATGGGCCTATCATATGCCCAAAGTATAACATGTAAACTATAAATTGATCTACCTATCCCTATACATTACAACAATACTGCAAACAGGGCTGAAATTTAAACCCCTATGAGGGCTTGGGTCATACAAAAAAACCATGGGTCCCCATCCAAAGCTACAAAAACCGGCAAAAAATGGTTCACTTCATCGAAAGCTGGAAACTGCAAAAACCGGTTCACTTCATAGAGAGTTCAAACTGACAAAAACCGGTTCACTTCATCGAAAACTGGAAACTTGAAAAACCGGTTCACTTTGTAGACACAAAAACTTGCAGGTGGGTTAAAACCGGTTCACTTCATAGACACAAAAAACTTGTAGGTGGGATCTCTCCTATGCAAGTCGTAGTAGAAAAAAAACCTTCCCCGCTCAACATTGAAAATTAAATTGTTAATAATTATAATTGGATGATTAAATTGTGTTTTGTGAAAAAAATTATGATTAACAAACTCTAATCAATGATTGATTGAAATGGTATTTGTCTTGATTCTAATAGATGCCTATGGAGTTGATCTCCATGCTTGTAGACATGAACCTTGTGCACAAAAATGAACTACTCAATCGCCTAAAAAATACTTAACTCAATGATTGCAACTTGTATCTAAAAAATAGGTGGCAATGGCAAACTTTGGAAGTTTTCTAGATAAATATTTTCTCCTTTGGTTAGGCCCTTGGATTCTAATTTAATAGTTTTGGAACAAGAATAAAAAATAATAGAAAAATATGCAAGATTCCCAATTTATCACTAGGTGCAAATGATGATGAAAGTTAGTGGTGCAATGAATGCTCTTTTTTTTCCCTATGTGATAATGCAGGTCAAATAAGAGCTCTTGAATTATTCAAAGTGTTGGAGTTAATTCCGAGCATGCAAATTTAACCTAATTGGATGCATAAAATAAGGATCAAGACTAGACCCTTGAGGTATGTGCAAATAGAGTTAGGTTCAATATTTAATTTTACCAACTTTTATGTAGAAACACATATACACTAGGAATTATGTTAGGGGCAACCTAGTCAAAGTGGGTCCAAAAAAAGGAGACAATGCAAGATATGTGATTTTCACCTTTGCATTTTTCCCTCACTTTAAATTGCATGTGAAAAAATATGAATATGTGTGTCAAGGTAAAAAATGAACCAAGATGAAAGTAAATATTTAGACACTCATAAGAATATACAAATTAAAATGATGGTTGAGCACATTCTCCTCACAATGAGCAACCCATATATAAAATTTCAAACACAAAAGGTTCTCATAAGTAGCCTTTGACAAGAATTTTAAATAGGCACTGATATAATTGCTTAATAATGTTAATGATCAATAGGTAACAATAAAAAGTAAGGAAACAACATTATGCATGGTGAGATTCATAAAGAGCATGAAGCTATAATGTGGCATGAAGTCATGGGGTTGTCATGGAAGCCTAGAGTCTATAAATACATCAAGCTTATGATGACATGAAGCTTATGAAAGAGAATGAAGTTACATAACTACCATAATAAATATCAAGGAACTTTAGTGATAATATATGCCTCTACAATTGGTTGCATACAAAGGGTGTGAGGAATCGAAGGAGACGACAAATATATATGATCATGTAAAACTAAAAATAAGAATACATAACAAGTAACTTTGATAAATTGTGTGAAAAGCATGTAACATGATAATAAATAATGAACTTGAAATAAGAAAGATGGCCCCAATGAAGGCTATAAGAAAGTACATTAAGAGTCATAAGTTCTAGCTAAGAGACATGCAAGTGTAGATACATAAAAGTTTCATCATGATGATCATGGGTGAAGTATAATCATAATAGGAGGATAAGATGATAAGTATATGCATATGTAACCATGGTATTATAAGATGTAAGCGTGCTAAACATTAGTGAACATGTATATTCACGATAAGATACGAACATTTGAGAGTATAAATATCTAACCATGCATTAAAGTTTGATAATAATAAGATAGGCATGTAAACTTGTAACATAAACAAAGTATAATAAGACAAGTGGCATAAAGGAAATTCCTACAAAGTGGAGAAACATAGCACAATGTATCAAATACATGTTCAAAATAAAATATATGACATAATATAGAAGGTGAAACAAGAACAAAATAATAGTGAGAATTACACAAAATAAATCTTAAATAAATATGCAAAAGTTAAAAAATACATAAGAAAAGAAAAAGAATTAATAAAAGAGGAGCACAATAAGCATGGCTCGATCAAAATACCAAAGTTTCACAAATAAAAAGAAGCTATTATTTTGGTCAACATGATGAGAGTGGTTTCTAGTCACTCTATACTTTGTATCATCTCATATCCGTAGAGAAAACACAATAAAAGATAAAATTCACAACACCAAATAAATGTCAGAAAGAACCACACAACACATTTTCTTAGTAAATTGTACCAACATACACCACTAAAGGTATATTAGTATCATCGATAGTTGTATTGAGAACAATGAAGGTACACAACCTGAAAGTAAAAGATACAAATATATTGATAAATCCTAAACACTCACTAAGAAGAATCTTCATCCAATAAATCATCTTCCTCACAACCATGATATAGAATATCCTTTATTTCTATCATGTCATTCTCATGGTGTTTTTCATCACTATACAATTTAGTTCTCTCGAGAAATATGATTGAAATGAGGCAAGTTTCATATTATCTTTCTTAATATATCACTCATGCTTTATTGAAGGTTGTCCCATGTGTGGATTTTGAAATTCGTCAACACGAAATTCTTTCTTTGGTACCCAAGCAACTAAAGAATCTTTTGAAGATGAAGAGGTGTGTGTGTGTGTGTGTGTGTGTGTGTGTGTGTGTGTGTGTTTCTTTTTTCCTCTTGAGGGTTTTAATAGGTTATATCTTGTGTCATATTTGATAGTATATTGTCTGTTATTTTGCATAAGGATTATGAATACTAGTTTTCATAGATTTCTCTTTTAGGTTATGTGAAAATTGTTATTATATGACTACAAGTTTTCTTTCATAATATTAGGATTTAGGTGTTGTACACCATACATAATTTTTATAATTTCTTAATTTATTATTATGTGTGTTGCACCTAGGGGACCTAGAGGTGAATGCATCACTAGAAGTTAACATTCTTAGGACCACTTTATGTGTAAATATGTAACATTGGAAAATGTATTTAATGTGGGGTCTCATGTGAGAAATGTATTTAATTTAATATTTGGGGAAAGTTATTTAATAAAGTACACCCAATATTAAATGAGAGGTTAAAGGTTTTGAATCTCATGGGTTTAGTCACATGGTTTTATAGAATACCACTTCGTGGTTTTGTGTGAGCTTGTTTCTATAAAAGAAAACACGAGGGTAGTTGTCTAAGGTTGGCTAGTTGGAGTATTGAGTCTTCTTCTAAAGAGTGTATATATGATGCATGTCATGGGATGTGTGGATTCATGCTTGGACACATGGATGATGCATTGGAGAGGCTTGATGTTTCAAAGGTTTTCATGGAGGCTTTGTATATGTATTGTAATGTTTACATTGTTGAATAATACATTAAGCATATATTCTTTTGTAGGCTGGGTTTTTCCTTAATGAGAGTTTTCCCTAGGTATTTCTTGTGTCATCTTTGATGGTATATTGTCTATTCTTTTGCATATGGATTCTAAATACTTGTTTGCATAGATTTCTCTTTTGAGATATGTGGAGATTATCATTATATGGCTGCAAGTTTTATTCAATTTGGTATTAGAGCCATGGTTGTGGTTGTATAACCTTTGGTCAATTAAATCTATTGTTAAGTTGAAGCTAGGGCTTGCATGAAAAAAACAAAAACATTACAAGATACAAGAGTTTTGTCTAGGTTATTCTTTGTAGATTTAGGGTTGTGTATTTGTGATCATTTTTTGTAGATTTGGGTTTATGAACCTTTGTTGAAAAATGGGTTTCTTTTTTATGTTCACCATGAGGGTTTTGGTGAGGAGATTTACAAATGACCCCTTGAACCAAAACAAACCTCATCATTGGATCCAAGAGGCCCAAGAGAGGCATATTAACATGAAATTTATCCCATTTGGATAAAGTTAAAAAAAAAAGACAAAATAATTTAGTTTGTACAACTTGCTATTTTTGTTGAGAAAAGGACAAAAACATTTAAAAATATGCATTACCCTATGCATGAATTTTTTCTATTGTGGCTTTAAAAAAAGATTTTTAAAAAATAATTAATGGAGGTTTTGCAAAACCCCTGCATCCACTATGCCTACATATAGTAGTACTGACAGTCCTACGATGGCAAGGTTGTCAGCCTTGACAGTCCTACCACCACGGGGTTGATGTTCCTAACAATCCTGCCACCTTAGGGTTGTAAACCCCACTTTCCAGTGGCGGACCCTCCATGTGTGGGGTAACCTCGACTGACAGACATTAATATTAATATTTAAGTTGTTTAATATATAACCAAAATAAAATAAAAATTCAAAATTCTACTATTTTTCAATAAACCAGATTTTTTAACTTTGTTAGGTTTGTTCAAGGAGTGTGCAACCCTTATGTTTCATTGGTATGCCACTTGAGGTGACACTACCATTTGCAAGCCACCTAGGCCCACTAATGGGTTGCCACCAATATGATCTATATAGCCAAATTGGTTGATTTTTTTTCAAATGGATGCAATTTCACCTAGGGTGTCCATTTTTTGACTTCTTATCTAGGCATCAAAAAAATATCTTTAAGAACTACACAATAGTATATATTTGCTTCCTTGATTTTACTATTTTTATTAGTTTTGGGAGCACAGAAGCTAGATGTTCTTGGTTACATAGTCTTGGACATAAATTTTGCATATGAAATTGGTTTTCCGATTTCAAATAGGTGTTGGGGAGAATGAGTGCCGTAATTCATAGTGTTGTTTTTGGATTCTTATTTTGATGAGGAGAGAGAGTTGGGTGCTTGTTTGATCACTTATAAGTTCCTGAGATTCGAGATGTGATCACCCAGATGAGTCAAGAGGTGAAAACTTAAGGGAGTACATGTTTTTATGTGATATTCATGATTGTACAACTAATATTCAGATTTAGTACTTCTTGGTATAGGTGTACATGTGTTTTTTAGAGTTAGACTTTGATGGTGATAGGTATTGAGTTTTTATTCTAGATTGAGGACATTATTTGAGACTTGGAGTCTTGCATGGGTGATAGTTGAGTGTAAGTACAACATTTCTATTGATTATGGTGTAATGATTATGCAAGTACACTTTTACATTGATACAACATAATCAAGTTTGTGGTGGTTTGGTGGTGATTTGGTTGTTAGGAGGGTGTTCATATCTCCTAAATTCTTTTTTGGTTCCTTTACTATGGTTACTTGTTTGTGGACATATTTGCAAAATCATATCTAAGATTTATTTTTTGTTTGAGTCATGTGATCTATAGGATTATTCTCTTTGATATCACAATTTTCTAATGTGATGATGATTTTTCATGTTTCATTGTTTGCATCTATAAGTTATGTAGTTTTATGAGTACGTCACCCATTTGGTTGCAGTGAGATGACTCAAATATCTATCTATATCCACCAAGTTGATTTCGTGTTAATGTAGACTTTTTTTGTTGGCCTTATCTATGGTCATTTGTGCATCGATGTGTTTGCTTTGAGATCAAAGGATGGATGATTAGAACACCTAGATAGTCCATTGTTAGGACTTGTAGGGTAAAAGTACAAACCTATGTCACACTTTTATAAAGGAAATGACCAACACAACAAAAATTGTTCAAATTTGACTGCATAAAAGTGTCATTTATGTTTTTAATATCAAAATGATATAAACTAATGAAATGTAGAATTAATCATGAAGTTTATGCTCATCATTTAAAAAAAAAAAAATCTTTTTAATTTTTTTTTAATATATTTAAGGTAGATTTGTTATTGCTAAAAAATAGATCTGATAAACTGCAGCAGTAACAAAGATAAGCAAGTAGATACCACAACACACAATACCAATATTTTGATGTGGAAAACCCGGTTAAGGGAAAAACCACAGTGGGACCCTACCCACAATAAGATGATACTCTACAGTAGTATGTGATAATATTACAATAGGGAATGCACATGCATGCAAGCACACTGCCTAGAGCTTACAGCTTAAGAAATAATAACCCAGAAGGCTACAACCCTCAGGGAAGGCTCACTACCTTACAAGGAATTCTCACTGAAATAAAAAATGATCAGACTACAATCCAGAAGGAATGAACTGAAAGAATAGCATCTCCAAATGCCTGATGACAGATCCAATTAAGCACAATGTCTGCTCTACAACACCAATCTCTGCTCAATCATAATGTTGAAGGATGAATCACTTATTCTCACATACACCACTCTCTGATAATGCAGACACAACCATGATACCTAAATTGCATGACAATGTCATTTATTTATACAAATCATCAACCTTGACAACAAGGTTGGCTAAACCCTCAACTCACATTTACAAAATCACATCACACAATACAAAGATCGACCACCAGATGAATATAATGATATACATGACATAACATGGTCCCAAACCAAATTCCCAAATGCACATCACCATGGGTAATCACGCCAAGATCAACCACAACACGCTACACCACCAGGAAAACCGCATAACACGAAGAACATCACTGATTCAACAAAATCACCAAGAACTCGCACAACGATCAATACGGATCATCAAAAAAATAAGAAATACTCAGGAAACACCAATAAGCACGTTAGAATCATCAGTAACAGCTCCACCAACACCACTTATCAAATCTTCATCGATCAACATCTGAACCTCAAGATTACACAAACAACATCAACTGTCATGAAGAAAAGATAACTTGCGGAGCACAAAATCATGAACCATCTGAAATGAGGATACACAAGACCATCCCAAACAATCTCCCAAAATATCAACTCAAGATCTAATCACACTGGAATATACCAGAGGAAATACTGAACTCTACAAAGCACTGATCAGATGGACAAACTGCAAAACCAGATCATCTGATATGATCAATTAAGCTTTCTGGATCACCAAATCCAATACAAAAGAATATAATAATATTAGAAATACTCCATACACCAAACCAAAATCCCAATAAACCAATCTACAATCACCGGAGCAGGAATATATTGACATCAATGACAACAACATATCCTAGCACCAACAATATCCAACAATCTCCCCCTTTGGCATTGATGGCAACATATGAATGTGAAAAACAATCAATGTAAATAAAGAAAACATCTCCAACAAAATCCCTCTAAGATCAAGCAGATAAAACATATTTTTACATGCTTCTCCTCCCCCTTTGACAACAATGCCAAAGAACATAAAACCAAACTTACTCTCCCCCTATGAAATACATTACCAGACTACTCCACTAGAGGAGCAACACCAACTCATCAATTTAGATAAAGAGATAAGAATATGAAGTCCACCGGATTGATGCATCTCAATGCATCTAGTTCTCATCAGGAGGGGTGGATATCCCTAACGTGTCTCTCAAATAGACAAATGTATCTGCAAGAAAAGGCTTAGTGAAAATATAAGCAATATGTTCCTTTGTAGATAAATACTCCAACTTAACTTCCTCTTCACTGACTTGTTCTCTCAAGTAATGATATTTGATTGACACATGTTTAGTTTTTGAATTTTTCAGTGGATTCTTTGACATGTTAATAGCACTAGAGTTATTACAATATATGATAGTAGGCTCATCATAGATAACTCTGATATCCTTCAACAATTGCTTCATCCAAACTACCTGAGTGCAGCTACCAACAACAACAATGTACTCAGCTTCAGGAGTAGATAAGGACACTGAATTGTGTTTCTTATTAGCCCAAGAAACTGATTTCTTACCCAAAAAGAATGCACCACTGAAGGTACTCTTCTGATCATCAACATCACTAGCCCAATCAGCATCAGTGTAAGCACATAACATGAAATCATCATTCTTCGGATACCACAAACCATAATCCACAGTCCCCTTCAAATATCTAAATATTCTTTTAAGAATAGTGACATGACTCTCTTTCGGATCAGCTTGATATCTAGTAGCCATGCACACATCATGCATAATGTCTAGCCTAGTCTAAGTAAGGTATAGCAGTCCACTAACCATAGATCTATACAAGCTCTGATTAGCTTTCGAGGATTCATCATTTTTAGACAATTTCCAACCAGTCACCATAGGAGTTCCAACCAGTTTTGAGTCATCCAACCCAAACTTCTTCAATAATTCCTTCACATATTCAATTTGAGATATTTAAATACCTTTTCCAATTTGTGAAATCTGCAGTCCTAAGAAAAAATTTCATTTCACCTATCATGGACATCTCAAATTCTTTTTGCATATCATCGACAAACTTCATGCTCAAGTCATCATCTCCTCCAAAGATAATATCATCAACAAAGACTTCAACAATCAAGATGTTATCATTCTCAATCTTAAAATACAGATTACTATCAACAATAATTTTATTAAATCCCAATTTCAAGAAGTACTTATCCAATCTAGCATACCAGACTCTAGGGGCTTGTTTCAATCCATAAAGAGCTTTCTTCAATTTGCATACCATGTCTCCACCATCTGATAAAGAAAATCGATCAGGTTGCTCAATGTAGACTTCTTCCTCAAGATCACCATTCAGATTTAACAACCATATGATATACCTTGAAGTCTTTATAAGCGGCATATGCAAGCAACAATCTAATAGCTTCAAGTCTGGCTACCAGAGCAAAAGTCTCCTCACAATCAATTCCTTCTTTCTGTGAGTATCCTTTGCATACCAGTCTTGATTTATTTCTGACTACTTCATCGGCTTCATTCAATTTATTCTTGAATACCCATTTAGTACCAATAACATTCTTATTTTTAGGTCTAGGCACAAGCTCCCATGTATTATTCTTTTCAATCTGATCTAGTTCTTCTTCCAGAGCTCTCATCCAATTTTCATCTTTGTAAGCCTCAACAACATCTTTAGGTTCAATTTTAGAGATCAAACATACCTCTTCAACAGCTAGCCTTCTTCTAGTCATCACACTGTTATTCTTATCTCCAATAATCTGATTTTTTGAATGATTCAATCTTACATACTTGAGAGTCTTTTGATTGTTTTGATTTTCAGGTTCCTATACCTCTCCGCCACCACCACCAGCATCCAGATTAACTGTCTCTACCAGATCATTTTGCTTCAATTCTTCAGTCTGAATAGGCGTTATAACATGTTGATCATCATCATCATATCCAAATGATCTTCATCATATCCAAATGATCTGATCTCTTTTCCAAGGTTCTCATCGACCTTCACATTTTCACTCTCTACTATCTTTCTCAGTCTCTTATTGTAGCATCGATAGGCTTTGATAATTGTTGAATATCCCAATAAAATTCATTCATCACTCCTTGCATCAAACTTTCCTATGTCCTCATCTCTCTTGATATAACACTTGCTACCAAAAATTCTGAAATATCTCATTGTAGGAACATGACCAAACCATAGCTCATAAGGAGTCTTACCGGTATCACCTTTAATATGAACTCGGTTGAATGTGTAAACAACAATGCTAATAGCTTCTCTCCAATAGATCTTCGAAACATTCTTTTCAATCAGCATCATCCTTGCAGCATCCAAGACAATTTTGTTCTTCCTTTCAACAACTTCATTCTATTGTGGGGTTCTAGGAGCAGATAATTGTCTTCTAATCTCATCCTTCTCATAGAATGATTCAAACTCACCATAACATAATTCTCCTCCTCTATCAGATCTCAAACATTTCACCTTCAATCTTGTCTTAGTCTCAACCTTTGGTTTGAATATCTTGAACTTGTATAATGCTTCAGATTTCTCCTTCAAAAAGACAACCCACATCATCCTAGAATAATCATCAATTAGCAACATAAAATATCTGTCACCTTGCACACTTCTAACATTTGTAGGTCCACATAGGTCAGTATGTACAAGATCTCGCAATCCATCAGATGTATACTGCTTGTTCTTGAAAGAAATCCTTGTTTGCTTACCCAATTGACATTCTTTACATACTGGATTAGCAGGCTTAACAATCTTAGCCAAATCTCTAACAGCTTGAGTATAACTAATCTTAATCATTGAATCAAAATTAACATGGCACATTCTCCTATGCCATAACCAACTTTCATCAATATGAGCAATCAAGAGAAATTTCTCACCAACATTCAAATGAAAGATATTACCTTTAGTCTTAGTTCCAGATGCAATCTCTTTACCAGAGGTATTTAGGATTTTGCATTTACCATTCTTGAATTGCAAATCATAACCTTTTTCAACCATCTATCCAACACTCAAAAGATTATGCTTCAAACCTTCAACATACAAGACATCATCAATATTATTCTTACCATCAAAGGAAATAGAACCTCTAACACAGATCACAAAGGATTTGTCATCTCCAAATCTCACTATTCCACTGGCATACCTTTCCATACTCACAAATTTACTTTTATCACCGGTCATATGATGTGAACAACCGTTGTCAATCACCCATTCATCTTTTTCTTCAACTTTAGCAGCTAAAACTTTCTCCTCAATAGTGTATCTTGTGGAATCAATAGGCATCAGTCCATCTTCTTTGATAGCAATAAACACAACTTCATCTCCTTCTGATTCTTCATCTGTAACACCTTCATCAGCAACATAGTAGCAATTCTTCCGATGCTTATACTTCCAGTTAGACTTGTAAGGTTTATCATGCTTCTCATATCTATCATTCCTATCATGCTTATCAAATTTATCATGCCTATCATACTTAGTCATTCTCTTTGGGCATCTAGAAGCAAAATTTCCTACCTTATTGCAAGAGAAATATTTCGAAGTCAATTTTCCATCATACTTACTGGCTCCCTTAGGCAGTCTCCAGGAAATCAATGCTTCAAGCTCATCCAATTCTCTTTCTTGCTCTTCCATTTCTCTTCTCTCTCTTTCATATATGGATATTCTGCATTCATCAAGATCATATTTATGTTTTGTGGATATAGATGCTCTAAACGTTATCTCAGACTTTCCATGTGATTCACTAAATTTGCTCAGCTCAAATGCAACAATATTTCCAACTAGCATATATCTTGCTATAGTAGTTACACTTCGGATTTCATCAATAGAAGCTACCTTATGTTTGTAAGCAGGAAGCAAAGATCTCAGCACTTTAGCAACAATTTCATCTTCTTCAAGGGTTCCACCGGCACATCTGATACCTAGGACAAGTTCATTCACCTTAGCCATGAAGGTGTTTATGTTCTCATCTTCTCCCATCCTCAACATCTCATATTTTCCTTTCAATCTTTTCAACTTAGCAACTTTCACTTGTTTATCTCCTTGATATAGGGTCTCAAGCTTCTCCCAGATCTCATGTGCAGTTTGAAGTCCCATTATATTTGTCATCTCTGAATTAGTCAGGGCGCTCAACAATGCTTCCTTTGCTTTAATGTTATTTTTAGCTTCCTTGATCTCATCAGCAGTAACCAGTCCATTCTGAGGAACAATGTAGACATTCCTTGTAATTTTCCAATAATCTTCGCCAAGGCATCTCAAGTGCACCTCCATTCGGTTCTTCCATATAGAATAGTTATTGCCATCAAATCTTAGACTCTCCTTCTTAAAGATAACACTTCCACTTCCAGTTGCCATCCCGGATCTCCTCAAGTGGTTAAGCTTCTTCTATAGGATCTAGCTCTAACACCAATTGTTTGTTGGCAATAACAATGAGGGAAAATTGAGGAGGGGGTGAATCAGTTTTCACCAGATCTACAAACTTAACCACAAAAATAGATCTGATAAACTGCAATAGTAACAACGATAAGCAAGTAGATACCACAACACACAACACCAAGATTTTGATGTGGAAAACCCAGTTAAGGGAAAAACCATGGTCGGAACCTACCCACAATAAGAGGATACTCTGTAGTAGTATGTGAAAATATTACAATGGGGAATGCACATGCATTCAGACACACTTCCTAGAGCTTACAACTCAAGAAACAATAACCCGAAAGGATACAACCCTCAAGGAAGGTTCACTACCTTACAAGGAAGTCTCATTGACTTACAAAATGATCAGACTACAATCCAGAAGGAATGAACTGAAATAATAGCATATCCAAATGCTTGATGACAGTTCCGGTTAAGCACAATGTCTTCTCTACAATACCAATCTCTTCTCAATCATAATGTCAAAGGATGGATCACTTTTTCGCACATACACCACTCTCTGATAACGCAGACACAACCATGATACCTAAATTGCATGACAATATCACCTATTTATTCAAATCATCAACTTTGACAACAAGGTCAGCTAAACCCTCAACTCACAATTACAAAATTACATCACATGATACAAAGATCGACCACCGGACCAATATAATGATATACATGACATAACATGGTCCCAAACCAAATTCCCAAATGCACATCACCACGGGAAATCATGCCAAGATCAACCGCAACACGCTACACCACCAGGAAAATCGCATAACACGAAGAACATCACCGGTTCAAAAAAATCACCAAGAACTCACACAATGATCAATACGGATCATCAAAACAAATAGGACATACTTAGGAAACACCAACAAGAACATTAGAATCATCATTAACAACTACACCAACACCACTTATCAAATCTTCATTGATCAACATCTGAACCTCAAGATTACACAAACAACAACAATTGTCACAAAGAAAAGATAACTTGTGGAGCACCAAATCACAAACCATCTGAAATGAAGATACACAAGACCATCCTAAAAAATCTCCCAAAATATGAACTCAAGATCTGATCACACCGGAATATACCGGAGGAAATACTAAACTCTGCAAAGCACTGATCAGATAGACAAACTACAAAACTGGATCATCTGATATGATCAATTAAGATTTCCGGATCACCAAAGCCAATACAGAAGAATATAATGATACTATAAATCCCCCATACACCAGACCAAAATCCCAATAAACCAATTTGCAATCACCGGAGCAGGAATATGTTGACATCAATGACAACAACATATCCTAACAACAACAATGTCCAACAAATTATACCCTTTTGGAGGAGATTCTCTCCTCTGATGCACCTTATATTTACAAAATATTTTAATATAGTTTAATATTTATGTTTTAGTTTCTAATCAGATTCATTTTAGGTTTAGCAACCTAGTTACAATATTTTTGAAAAAAAATTGTAATGAAAATATTCAAACAAGTATATGTTTGAATTCTTGACTCCAAACTATACAAAAGAGTTTTTATTTTTTTTATGACTGAAGAAAAATGTAGTGTAGTGGAAAGTTTTTTGTTTTTTTTTAAATGGATGAGGTGGCTACCAACAAGGATACCACATAGATATGTTCATTCAGAAAGGTTTGGTCAAAATGATTTTGATCAAAACTGGCATGGTTGGCCAAATTTTTTTTGACTTATTATTATTGGAGTTGAGGAAAAATGAACTCTACAACTCCCAAAGATCACCTGCATGCAAACCTGTCATAGAAAGAAAGAAGCAAAAAAACTATGGAGGCCAGAATTCAGAGATCCAGAAAAGAGGAGTCATATTGATTGTGCAACAAGAATGCAATTCAATAATTACAGTTGTTATGAAAATACAAAGAGAGAATCCTTATAAGAGGATACTTGAAACCCTAAAGGAGAAAAACCTAAAGAATTATAACATAATTAAGTTTAGCTTAAGCATGGAGTATAGTAGACTAATAATTAAATAAATAATTATTAGCTAATAAAATATTACTCTAACAATTATGTGCTTGAACTAAAAAAAATTTGATCGAAAATGCATATAAAGGCTTAATGTTTTTTCATTTCAAGCATCTCAATGAATCACACACAAACAATTTTTTTGGCGAGAAAGACTTCAAATTTTTAGGTAAGAGAATTTTCAACTCATCATTGATTAATTTTGAAGATTTTTGAGATTGTGAGATTGTATGTTATGATTATAGGATTGTAGATACAACTTAGTGCCTATATGTCTCCTTAATAGATCACTAGATTAATCATAAGATAGGTTACATGTACAATTTATAATATAATCAACCATGTGATATTGGGATATAAATTTACAAACATAATTTAGAAGTTTTACACAAATACCACATGACTTGAAATAATGTCAAAGGATCTATATTCAATAAATGTATTGAAAAAGTTTACATATATATTTCATACTATGTGATCTTCTAGATTATATATGATATGTGAAGTTATTTCATGTTATATATAGATTCTTTTCACCTATATTGTGCAAAAATGAGTACACATGTGTAACAAATGAATTATTTGACAGGATTATAAGATTTGACCATTTGAATAACTTAGTAACAAAATCTGGGTTCACAACTTGATATATGTGTGTGTGTGTGTGTGTGTGATGATGAATACTAAGAGGGGGGGTAAATTAGTATACCAAAAATTACTGAACTCAAACACTTTATCAACCTAGCGGTAAACCGGTATAACAGTTTAACTAACAAACCGGTTAACACAAATGCAAACCAAACAACAAGTAAGGCATTCACCCACATAAGCACAATCACCATAACACAAGAGATTTTGACATGGAAACCCAAATGGGAAAAACCACGGTGAGATGAAACTCACAAGTAACTATCTACAAAATAGTAACCAGACCGGTTAAGGTCATACAATGTTCTTTAACAAAATAGATCCCGTTAGGAATCTCAATCTCTATTAGGAATCTCAATCTCTGTTAGGAGATAAGTCTGATTAAAGACAACCTTGTGAGAGGATTTTAGATCCACAGATGTGAATCACCTTGTTAGAGGATTTACAAAGGCTTTTCTGGGCCTACCTAGTTAAGGGTTTCTAACTTGTCAAAGATGTGAGTAATCAACAAGTGAATGATCTAGCAAATAGCACAGTCTGCTTGGTTAGATCCATGATAGCTTATTGCTAATGTATTTCAGCATTACTTCAATCTTCAGTAAATCCACACTTTGTTAGAGCACACAGACTTGATCTTTTCTGTTAAGTTCACACATACAAGAACTCATCAACCACTACAAACCCTAACAACTACTTCCGTTAAAACCCTAGACATGATGTCCTTAAAAGGAATCTGATTTCATGTCGGTCCAATAGGATTACATTACAAGTTCATAGGTTCATTGTATCTAGACACATTTGGTAACATGACACAAAATCACCATCAAAGTGTCGGTGGATGGTAACTCATCACAAAGATATACCTGTTGGTAACTCATCACAAAGTATTCCCGATTTATACAACTTTACCGATTACCAGTTGGTAACTCAGAGTAATACCGGTTTGACTATTAAATAGATTACCAGTTGATAGAAATGAAGACTAGGAAAATGATAACTGCCACTTCTAATTCCTTTGCTTCGTTCCACTTGAGATCCTCGAATTGCTTGAGGTCCTCATGCCGCTTGAGATCAGTAAACACTTTCTGCAAGACACCGATAGTCTAAAGACTATAACATAATACCGGTTTGAAACAAATACTGGTTGAGCATAGCTCATACATACAAAAAGTGATCTCATAGCAAGTGTGTGTCCATCAATGACAATCACAACATAATCATCAAAAATGCCAACAATCTCCCCCTTTGGCATTGATGGCAACACTTAGGAAAATTTTTGACGTCTAAGTGTTTTTACAAAAGAAATATGCCATAATAAAAAATACTCCCCCTAAGCATATACACTATCCCTTTGTAGAAAAGAAAATGTATACTACTTCCTTACAGAGATAAACATGAGTATATATAGCATGCATCAAAATTTTAAATACCAGAATACTTCTCTCCCTTTGCCAACAATGACAAAATACAGCTGAATAACCCCTGTTTCTATTAGCTGAATAAATGTTTATGACAATAAAGAGTGAAACTTGTCAAAAACTGATTTAAAGTCCTGCATAAATTGCTTCATGGATAAGGACCATGACTCAAGTAATGAGGTAGCAACCTCACTCTCTGTTTGCATTTGGGATACCTGTTCCTCCATGGCATCCAAAGTACTCATCTCTTGAGTAACCATCAAGGCATCCAGGTTGAGATAGAACTTCTGAAGTATTTGCAGTTTTGGTAATAGAACCAGTTGTAGTTCTTGCAAATCCTTGGTCCGGTTGCTGATCTCCAAATCAATTATTGCAGCTTGAGGTTGAAACCGATGAATAGTTTGCCCATACGCGGTAAAGGAATCATATGGGGTCTTGAAGGTGCTTATGAATGTTTGCAAATCAATTTGCAGTTTGTCTTTTTGGGCAAGCACATCATCACATAATAGATGGGGTAGACATATCTTACTGAGCAGCAATTTCCCCTCATCCATTGCATCTCTGATGTCCTTCTATGCCTTCTGCAGATCGGACCGACGCTCATGTAACTTTTTCACCAAGGCAGTGTTCAAAGCCTTTTGATGCTCCTTCTTGTCATGCACTTCAACAACCTCTTCCAGGCTTTGTACCCAGTCCTCCACAACTGTGCATAAGATTTTCAGTTGGGCCAGAGAGGAATCGGTACTGGGGAGGTTGGTACCGAGTATCAAACTAGTAAGAGTGCCCACTGCAGCTTGGATCACATCTTGCTCCTTCTTCCTCCTTATCACCTCTAGGCATTCTTGAGCAAGCTTAATGCTTTGTAGCAGCTCTGATTCGTTAGTAGATTGGAGGTCAATGGGACTGGTAATGTCAGCCGATTTGGCTTGACTACCGGTTTCCTTTGGGGTCTCCACCTATGTGCTCTGTGTCGCTTCCTCCTTCTCTTTGGCTCTTAACTTATCTTCTTCTGCCTTCTTTTGCTCCTCTGCTTCTTTCTTTCTTTTCCCTTCTTCCTTCTTCTTCTCTTCTTCTTTTCGCTCCTTTTCTTCTTCATCCTTCTTCTTCTTCTCCTCTTCCTACTTCTTTTTCTCCTCTTCCTTCTTCTTCTTCTCCTCTTCCTTCTTCTTTTTCTCTTTTGCCTTTCTCTTCTCCTCTTCCTGCCATTTTGTTTCTTCTTTCTTTTCTTCATCTTTCTTCTTCTTCTCTTCCTCTTCCTTCTTCTTCTCTTCCTCTGGTTTCTTCTTCTCCTCTTCTTTTGTTTTCTTTTCCTCTTCTCATTTCCTCTTCTCCTCCTCTTTTTTATTTTCTTCCTCTTTTCTCTTTTTCTCTTCTTCTGCCTGTTTATTCTTTTCTTCTTCCTATTGCTTCTTCTCTTTCTCCGCTTGCTCCTTGGCAACCTTTTCTTTGACCTGTTTTTCTTCTCCTGTTGCTTCTGATGGTGTACCCGGAGTGACATTTTCACCATTCAAGGCATCAACATCAATAGGGTCCATTTGATCAGTGACCTGTTCTCCTTCACTGTCATATACCTCATCCGGTTTATTGGTTGTTGGTTCTTGCTCAGCTTTCCTGTTGGCTTCAGCCACTTGATGCAATCTTAAAGCGATTTGGGCATGAGAGTGGGTATCTTTTACCACTTTAGGAACTTTTCCTTCTAGCAACAAGAGTCTCCTTCTTCTCATGAATAAGAGGCCCTTATATCTTTCCACTACTTCATAAAGTTCAGTTTTAGGCACATTAGGAAAGTATTATGCAAATACTTCCTCTCTTATTTCCTGTTCCTTCTCTATGGCAATGCGCCACTTGTTAGCTAAAGAATTATACAAAGAATCAGGTGTCTCAGATTTAATTTCTGATGGTCACTGGTCATTAATACATAAATAATTGATGACTTCCTATTCAACTTCCTTCTTTTCATCATCATTAAAATCATCAAAGCACTCTTTCAAATCACCAAGTACTTTTCTTCTAGTATTCTTAATAGTTCTTTGACAATGTGTCAAAGGTTTGTAGGACGAAATATCAATATTTACCGGTGCAGATGTTGTCGGTTCATTCTTTGTCTTTTTCCTCGTTTGCCTAGACTTCTTAAGCTATTCTTTAAACACAATGTCCTCTGAGTCTGGTGTGGTGTCTTTTGTCTTCCGCTTTCTCTCAAAGACTTTGGCAGGTGCAGCTTCCGGTTTCTTCTTTGCTGGTGACCGCTTGGTCACTTTGGGACTTGCTGTGGTAACTGGTGCCGATACTGAAGGCACTGCCTTTCCCTTCTTTACTAACAATTCTTCAACCGGTGTAACCCTTTCTAAATAGGTGTCAGTTCTCTTTGCCTTTGGATCAAGGGGCGAGGCAAGTAGGGTAGAGGCATGCCCATCTAGCATGTCATACATTACCTCATATCCCATCGGTTCCACTTCTTCCTGTCTAGGCTCAACTGCCTCCATTATGCACTCATCAACTCCAATGGTGAAGCAGATGTCATCTTCATATTTCTTGACAATATCACCTGATATTCTCACTCTTTGGCTCATTTTGCGTCTGAACTCATCAAAGTATTTGTTCAGAACTTCTGGATAACTGGTTCCAACCGCTTGAAGGCTTTCCTTGATTTGCTTTGTAACCGGTTGGTCGGTAGACCACTGAATATCTCCGACTCCTGGGAAGTAACCTTGGAAGTAGAAGAACAACCCAACCAATAGTTGTCCAAACTTAAATCTCAAGGCATTGTCTTGTTTAATCGACTTTAGGTTCACCAGAAGTTGCCTTTGCATACAAGTGCATAAGTCAAATGATGCATCTTCCATGATCATCGGGTAGGCAGCATTTACCGCTGCAGCAGAGACAGAGTTGATCCTGCTAGCATAAAAAAGTCCGATAACCTATTACCATGCAGGCATATTTGACCAGATCGTCCTTGATGGGATTGATGGTCATTCCCCGTTGGTCGCTCACAGAACCGGTGAGCTTGGTCATTTCCGTCTTCCTGATCTTCCTTAGGGCTGGCACTTCACCGACATTACAGAAACCGGTGACGGCATGAATCGCTTCCGGTGTGATGTCATGCGTCTGCTCTAAGTATATTTTATCACCATGCACTCTACTCAGAATGATGCGAATGTGATCATCTGAAAACTCTTGAAGGAAATAGACTGCATTGTGAAGCTTCTTCTTTTCCAGGATGCTAAATTCTGGTTTAACCTTCTTTTCCTTCCCGTAGAACAAACTCAACTGGGAATGGATTACAAGAGATCATAAGTCTTCAATTTTACAGTCAATGTAATCGGAAATGCCTTCCTCCACTATAACGCCAACGGGTATTTGAGATAGGGCATTGTATTTTGCCTTCCGTTGAATGAAGCCTACTAGATCAACGACTGCACTAGGGAAAGAGTGTGATGCGGAAGCCATGATAAACAGAGAAATTTGAGAAATACCTTCATAATTCAAAATTTAGGGCTTGAAATTTACACTTTGTCACACACTCCTTTGGTTGTTGAAATACCGCTTTGTGCTCTACACTTGACCGATTGATATTCACTTCTGATTCTTCTTCAAGATTTTGAGAATTCTTCGAATCGCAATCCAAATCGCTTTTCGTCGCTCAGTGCTTAAAAAAATTCTTCGCTCGAGAACTGATAAGTGAAAAATGACTTGAAAAATCCTTTTAAACAAGTTCTCCATCTACCATAATAAATGCTCCACTATTAGGGCGTAAACCCTAATTTGCCTTTTACCATTTCTGGTCTTCTGTCAATTGACAGGTATCACTTACCGGTTAAGATCTTTTATCGGTTTAAACCAGGGGTTCGAGATATTTCACCGTTTGCTCCCCCTAAGCTTTTCTGATGCTTAGTTTGTTGGTTCAGTGACTTCCACACTAGGTGCAGAAATCAGTTCTTCTTGAATCACTTCTTCTAGCTTCTTCTTCTAGGTTTTCTTCATATCCGCTTGAACGGTTTCAACATCTATCTTTCCTTCTAGACTTATCGGTATATCATCTGATATATTCTTTCTCGTTCTGCAAAATCTTGCTGTATGACCCGGTTTGTTGTAATGATAGCAAATCATCCCAGGTGCTCTCCTAGGTCCATTGTTCATGTTTCCATTCTTCCTTCTGCATGTTGTAGCAGTGTAACCATTACCACGACAAATCAAACAGGTTGCTCTCCATCCAATTGCCGCTTGATAGCCACTGCTTCCTGACTGATAATTATAGGTATTAAACCAGTTTGGGTTCCGGTTCCCAGATGGTTAAGAAAAATCTCCTTTACTCCTTTGAGGATACCTTCCGGTGTTGTGCATGACAGACTTGCATTCAAATGCTCTATGCCCAAACTTGTTGCATGCATAACAATTACCATTGAATCTATTGGGTCTAGGCTTATCGTTTAGAAAATAAGGAAAGTTATTGTAAGCCTTACTTCTACATACATTAGCAGTGTGTCCTTCCTTGTGACAATTAAAGCAAATAGGTTTGAACTTTTGCTTACCTTTATCTTTTGGTGCCGGTTGTTTCTTTGATGCTCCATCTTTTGTTCCAGAGGTCTCACCTTCCTCATATTCAGAGAAACCAAGTCCATTGGTATTCTTTACCGGTTTAGCTGATTCAAGCTTCTACTCTAGCTTGACAATACTCTTATTGAATTTGGCAAGTATTTCCTTTGACTCAGTAAGTTCTTGGTAATAGCAGCATTGGATTCCTTCAAGGTTGCATTCTCAAAAACAGCCATGTGTAGTTCACCTTGCATTTCTTCCTTTTCCATTTTATTTTCATGAAGATGAGTGGTAAGTGCATTGATCTCTTGCTTCAGCTTGGAGATCTCATGATCTTTGTCTTTTACCAGATCTTTAGCTTTCCTCCGGTTCTCAAGTTCTTGACACATTCTGATAGTTAGTCCTTCAAGTTCCCTTCTTAGTTTGGCATTGGACTCATTCAATTTTTCAACTTCTTGAACTAGGGCTTCCATGTCCACTTCATCAGAAAAATTGTTTTTAGTTAGCTCCATCAGTTTTTCAGCATGCTCTCTTCTTTTTGCCTGAGAGGCCTTATATTTGACTTTAAGTTCATCATAAGCTTGCTCAGTCTAAGTGAGCTAATGAGTAAGTTCCCTCACAATGTATTCCTCCATATCTCTTTCCAAGTGGTTAGACTTATAGAAAGGTTGGCTCTGATACCAGTTGATGAATACTAAGAGGGGGGTGAATTAGTATACCAAAAATTACTGAACTCAAACACTTTATCAGTCTAGCGGTAAACCAGTATAACAGTTTAACTAACAAACCGGTTAACACAAATGAAAACCAAACAACAAGTAAGACATTCACCCATAGAAGCACAATCACCATAACACAAGATATTTTGACGTGGAAACCCAAATAGGAAAAACCACGGTGAGATGAAACTCACAAGTAACTATTTGCAGAATAGTAACCAGACCGGTTAAGGCCAAACAATGTTCTTTACCAGAACAGATCATGTTAGGAATCTCAATCTCTGTTCAGAGATAAGTCTGATTAAAGACTACCATGTGAGAGGATTTTAGATCCACAGATGTGAATCACCTTGTTAGAGGATTTACAAAGGCTTTTCTGGGCCTACCCGGTTAAGGGTTTCTAACTTGTCAAAGATGTGAGTAATCAACAAGTGAATGATCTAGCAAATAGCACAGTCTGCTTGGTTAGATCCATGATAGCTTATTGCTAATGTATTTCAGCATTACTTCAATCTTCAGTAAATCCACACTTTGTTAGAGCACACAGACTTGATCTTTTCTGTTTTGATCACACATACAAGAACTCATCAACCACTACAAACCCTAACAACTACTTTCATTAAAACCCTAGACATGATGTCCTTAAAAGAAATCTGATTTCATGTTGGTCCAATAGGATTACATTGCAAGTTCCTAGGTTCATTGTATCTAGACACATTTGGTAACACGACACAAAATCATCGTCAAAGTGTCGGTGGATGGTAACTCATCACAAAGATATACCGGTTGGTAACTCATCACAGAGTATTACCAATTTATACAACTTTACCCATTATCAGTTGGTAACTCAGAGTAATATCGGTTTGACTATTAAACAAATTACCGGTTGACAAAAATGAAGACTGGGAAAATGATAATTGCCGCTTCTAATTCCTTTGCTCCGTTCCACTTGAGATCCTCGAACTGCTTGAGGTCCTCATGCTGCTTGAGATCGGTAAACACTTTCTGCAAGACACCGATAGTCTAAAGACTATAACATAATACCGGTTTGAAACAAATACTGGTTGAGCGCAGCTCATACAGACAAAAAGTGATCTCATAGCAAGTGTGTGTCCATCAATGACAATCACAACACAATCATAAAAAATGCCAACATATGAGTAGTGTATTTACATGTATTGAAAAAGTATATTTTATTATGCTACATTGATTTACACATCTCAAATTATCTATTATGGTTCTTGAATATATATTCTTGTTAATTAATCTGCTTTTAAATTTAGTTAGTTGAGTCCATCGTCCTTCAAAATCCAAGTTTAATCCAAGTAGATTTCACTAATTTCCTTAGTTAAATCCCTAATCCATCTAGAATTTATGAGCCATTTTATCCTTAGATTTCCTAAACCATCATAGTACTATTGGCAACAAGGCGGAAAACTAAGAGGGGGGAGGGGGTGAATCAGTTTTCCCAAAATATTTTCTAAACTCAAACACAATTTCAGATCTGATAATAAATAATGAAAGCATAAATCAACACCACATCAATAACACACATAACACCAAGATTTTTGATGTGGAAAACTCGGTCAAGGGAAAAACCACGGTGGGAACCTACCCACAATCATCATGTCAGCCAAGAACATAAAGAACACCACTAGATCAAGGAAAATCATCAATAACACACACAACGATCAATGTAGACCACCAACATAAATAGGGCGCGATCTAGAAACATCCACAAGCATCATGAATTACCATAGAAACAACCACACCAACACAACTTAATAGAATCTTCATCATCATTATACCGAACTTCAAGAACACTAACTGCAATGACTATCAAATTGAAAGATTCACTTGGAGACCTCCAAATCACAAACCATCTGAATTGAGGACACACCAAAATTTCCTAAACACTCTGCCAAATCTGTAAATTAAGATATTGCAATGCGGAGAAAAATCCATAACATTGATCAACACCGAACAACTAAAAAACCAAGTGCAATACTGGATCTCATAAATCAATCAAATCTCCATGTGAACCACTAAAACTATAGTTGAATTAACTAGAGATACTTACCTCAAAGCCCTTTAATCTACAAAAACTCATTTGTAACACACTGGCCAAACCAACTCACTTAATTTGACTACAACACTAGAACACACAAAGGAATGTGTTGACATCAATGACAACACATCATTCAGTCAATTCCAAACACATATTTGCACATTATCCCAACAATATCCCCCTTTGGCATTTATGGAAACATATGATATGAAAAACAATCAATGACAAAGAAAGAACAACTCTCAACAATCTCTCCTTGAGATCTAGCATATGATATGACAATTTTTCACATGATTCTATCCCCCTTTTATATCAATGCAAAAGGCACATATTTGTACCACAAAATCTCTTAAATTTGAACATCTCTCCCCCGAATCTGAACAACTAAACCACGACACTGACTACTCCTTCTGAGTAGCAGCCACCGCTCATCAATTCAGATCACAAGATATGACTGTGAAATCCACTGGACTGATGAAAATCCATGCATCTTAGTTATTATCAGGAGGGACAATCACCCCTAGTTTCTCTCTAAGATACTCAAAAGTATCCGTAGGCAAAGGCTTCATGAAGATGTTTGCAATTTGTTCCTTTGTAGATACATACTCCAATCTGACTTCCTTCTCATTCACCTTTTCTCTCAAGAAATGAAACTTGATTGATATATTCTTAGTCTATGAATGCAACACCGGATTCTTAGAAATGTTTATAGCACTTGAATTATCACAATATATACAAGTAGGCTTATCATAAACAACTCTGATATCCTTTAACATCTGCTTCATCCATACCACCTAAGTACAATTGCTAGTAGCATCAATATACTTAGCCTCTGCACTAGATAAAGAAATATCATTCTGCTTCTTACTCATCCACGAAACCAATCTCTTTCCCAAAATAATGCACCATCACTAGTACTTTTTATGTCATCCACATCTCTAGCCCAATCAACATCAGTAAAAGCACTCAAAGTAAAATCATCATCTTTAGGATACTACAAACATAAATCAATTGTCCCTTTCAGATATCTAAATATTCTTTTAACAACAACAACATGAGATTCCTTAGGATCAACTTGAAATATAGCAACAAGACATACAACATTCATATTATTTGGTCTAGTCTAAGTTAAATATAGCAATCCACCAATCATAGATTTGTATTTGGTTTGATTTTCTTTAGGGGATTCATCATCCTTTATCAAATTACATTTGGTCACCATAGGGACACCAATTGGCTTTGAATCATCTAAACCAAACTTTTTCAACAATTCCTTCACATACTTAGACTGAGATATAAAAATGGCTTTATCCAACTGAGTAATTTGCAATCCCTAAAAGAATTCCATCTCACCAATAATAGACATCTCAAACTCATTTTGCATCTCATCAGCAAACTTCTTGCACAAACTATCATTCCCTCCAAAAAAAATATCATCAACAAAAACTTCAACAATCAAAATGTTATCATGATCAATCTTGAAATACAGATTACAATTAGTAGTACCTCTATTGAATCCAAGATTCAACAAATACATAGATCCAATTTGGCATACCATGCTCTTGGGGCTTGTTTTAGTCTATACAGTGCTTTCTTCAATTTGCAAACCATATCTCTCTGATCTGTTAACTAAAATCCATCTGGTTGCTTAATCTAAACTTCCTCTTCCAACTCACCATTAAGAAAAGATGACTTAACATACATTTGATAAACTTTGAAATCTTTGTAAGCAACATAAGCAAGAAATGATCTAACAGCTTCAATTCTTACCACAGGAGCAAAAGTTTCCTCAAAGTCAATTCCTTCCATTTGAGAATATCCCTTCCACACAAGTCTTTCTTTGTTCCTAACAACTTCACCTTGCTCATCCAATTTGTTTTGAAAGACCTATTTAGTTCCAATTACATTTTTATCCTTAGGCTTGGAACAAGAATACATGTATTATTCTTTTCATTTTGGTTCAATTCTTCTTCCATTGCTTTAACCCAATTTTCATCTTTGCATGCTTCATTAACATCTTTAGGTTCAATCTTAAAAATCAAGCAATATTCTTCAACAATTCTTCTTCTAGTCACACACCTTTATTCTTATCTCCTATGATCTAATTTTCTGAAGGATTCAACCTCATACCTGGGAGTCTTAGGATTTTCTTGATTTTTCAGATTCTTGAGTCCTTTCTTTTGCACTAGCACTAGTCTATCCTTGACTTCCTGTCTTTTTCAGAACAACCTAAGTTAGATTTTGGGTCTAAGTTAGATTTTGGGTCTACACTTGCTTTCCTTTATTAGAGCTATCAATCTAATCACCTGAATCATATCTGAAGCATCTGGGTTGATACTCATTACCTTCATCAACTTTCACATTATCACTTTCAACTATCTTTCTCAATCTCTTATTATAACACCGATAGGCCTTGCTCTTAGTAGAATAACCAAAAAATATTCCTTCATCACATTTAGCATCAAACTTCCCTAGATCTTCATCTTTTTGATATGGCATTTACTTCCAAATTTTTTTAAATATATAACTGTAGGAATATGACCAAACCATAACTCATAAGTTGTCTTATTGGTATCACCTTTGATATGCACCCGATTAAGAGTGTATACAATAGTACTCACAAATTCTCTCCAATAGATATGCGGAACATTTCCTTCCAACATCATGGTTCTAGCAGCTTCCTGAATTGTTTTATTCTTCCTCTCTACAACACCATTCTATTGAGGAGTTCTAGGTGCGGATAACTATCTCTTCACTCCATGCTCTTCACAAAATGCATTGAACTCACCGGAAGTGAATTCACCACCTCTATTAGATCTCAGGCACTTTAGCTTCAATCATCTCTCGATCTCAGCCATGGCTTTGAAAATCTTGAACTTCTCCAAGGCTTCAAACTTCTCCCTTAAGAGAGTAACCCACATGAAATACCTATCTCCATGCAAGCTTCTCACTCTAGAAGGACCACACAGATCAGTATGCACATGATCCAATAATATGTTAGAACAATATTGTTTTCTTTTAAAAGTAACTCTTGTCTGCTTCCCTAGCTGACATTCCTTGCATACCAGATTAGTAGGCTTTACCAACTTAGGAAGATCTCTCACCGCTTGAGTATAACTTATCTTAACCATGCAATCAAAATTCACATGACACATCCTCCTATGCCATAACCAACTTTCATCAATTTGAGCAATCAAACAACTTTTACGACTAACATTCAAGTGAAAGATATTACCTTTAGTTTTTATCCTTGGTGCAATCTCAATTCTGAAACCACTTAAGATTCTACACTTTCCATTCTTGAATTGTAAATCATATTCCTTGTCAACCATCTATCCAGCACTCAAAAGATTATGCTTTAGACCTTCAACATACAAGACATCATCAGTATTGTACTTACCATCAAGAGAAATAGAACCTCTACCACAAATTATACCAGTTTTGTCATCACCAAATCTTAGTACACCACCATCATACTTTTTCATACAAACTTACTCTTATCACCTGTCATATGATGAGAGCAGTCGTTGTTAATAACCCATTCATATTTATCTTCAACTTTAGTAGCCAAAGCTTTATCCTCATTAATGTAGCTAGCAAAATCAGTAGGCACTGGATCATCTTCCTTGATAGCAATAAATACCCATTCATCATCACCTAAATTTTCTTTCTCAAATTCATCATTTGTCACACCTTCATCAACAATATAATAACATTTCTTCTGAAATTTAGGCTTGTATTGCTTCCTAGGAACTCTTTCCGGACACCTTGAAGAAAAATGTCCTATTTTATTATATGAAAAACATTTAAGAGGCATATTTCCCTCATACTTACTCGCTCCTTTAGGCAATCTCTTGGAAATAAGGGCTTCAAGATCCTCAAGTTCTTTTTCTTATTCTTCCATCTTCTTCATCTCTTTCTCATATCTCGATACCCTTCTTGAAGAATTTTCTCCCAGATCATATCTCTACTTTCCGGAAATAGTAGCTTTGAATGTAGATTTTGTCTTAGGAAGAGAGTCACCAAGCTCACTTAATTCAAAGGCAACAAGCTTTCCAATCAGCATGTCTCTAGTGACATTAGTCATGGTCTGAATCTCCTCAATAGCAGCAACTTTGTGCTTGTAAGTAGGAGGTAAGGACCTCAACACTTTAGCAATAATCTTTGATTCTTCCAATACTCCACTGGCACATATGGTATTGCACACAAGCTCATTCACTTTCTACATAAAAGAAGTAATGTTTTCATCTTCTCCCATCTTCAACAACTCATACTTTCCCTTCAAGCTTTGCAACTTGGAAATCTTCACATGATTGTCACCTTCATACAAAGTTTCCAACTTCTTCCAGATCTCATGAGCAGTCTGCAAATCTATCACTTTTGTCATTTCAGAATCAGTCAAGGCACTCAATAATGCTTCCTTAGATCTAATATTGTATTCAACTTCCTTTATCTCATCCGGAGTTGTAGGACCATTCTGAGGAATTTTATACACATTTTTTAGTAATTTTCCAGTAATCTTCACCAATGCATCTCAAGTGACACTCCATCCAGATTTTCCAAAGAGTAGTTTAATCCATCAAATCTAGAACTATCCTTCTTATAATTTGTCATCTTGGATCATCTAAAGCAATCAAGCTTCTTTGGAGGAACTAGCTCTAATACCAATTGTTGGCAACAAGGCATAAAACTGAGAGGGGGAGGGGTGAATCAGTTTTCTCAAAATCTTTTCTTAATTCAAACACATTTTTAGATCTGATAATTAACAATGAAAGCATAAATCAACACCACATCAATAACACACATAATACCATGATTTTTGACGTGGAAAACTTGGTCAAGGGAAAAACCATGATGGGAACCTACCCACAATATGACGATACCCTGTTAGAGGTATATGAAATATTACAATGGGGAATGCACATGCATTCATGCACACTGCCTAGAGCTCACTACTCAAAGACAACAAACAACAAGGGCTACAACCCTGGGAAGACTTGTTGTCTTCCAAATACATCCAGAAGATCATGAATTGATAGAATAGCATCTCCTCATGCTTGGTTATAGTTTTGGTTAAGCACATAACACATATTATGCTCTCTCACACTTCTTCACACTTCTTTACTGCTTCCGAAAGATCAAAGCATTATTCAAACATACAAATACCTCTCTCACATGAGCATTACATTTATTTATACATATCATCAACCTATCTTTCAAGGTCGGCTCAACACACATCACAAATTACAAAGATATAACCATACACGCTAAATATTGCATGCAGACCAAAACAATGTCGACTAAGACATAGTATGGACCTAAATAAACACCTTGAACATGAAACACCTCCAAAAATTATGCCTCTAACATCCACAACACGCCACAATCATCATGTCGGCCAAGAACATGAAGAACACTACTAGATCAAGGAAAATCATCAATAACGAGCACAACGATCAATGCAGACCACCAACACAAATAGGACATGATCTAGAAACATCCACAAGCATCATGAATTACCACATAAACAACCACACCAACACAACAATAGAATCTTGATCATCATTATATCGAACTTCAAGAACACTAACTGCAATGGTTGTCAAACTGAAAGATTCACTTGCAGACCTCCAAATCACGAACCATTTGAATTTAGGACACACTAGAATATCCCAAACACTTTGCCAAATCCACAAACCAAGATATTGCAACGCGGAGCAAAATCCATAACACTGATCAACACCGAACAACTAAATAACCAACCACAATACCAGATCTCATAACTTTATCAAATCTCCATGCGAACCACTGAAACTATAGATGAATAAACTAGAGATACTTATGTCAAAACCCTTTAATCTACAACACACTAGCCAAACCAAGTCACTTAATTTGACTGCAACACTGGAACATAGAGGAATATGTTGACATCAATGACAACACATCACTTAGTCAATTCCAAACACATATTTGCACATTATCCCAACAAGTCCACCCTAAACCATCCCTAGTCATCCATAATCTACACGAAACCATCCTTAGCCATTCTTAATCCATTATAGATTTCAATTTAATTTCCTTCCATAGTTTTAAAACCCTAATCCTTTAGGAGATAATTTGACCCTTTAAATCTATCCTAGAATCAAGCTCCTAAACCATCCAAATCCATCCTATACCATCCTTAAACATAGTAAACCATCCCTAGTCATCCCTAATCTACACCAAACCATCCTTAACCATTCTTAATCTATTCTAGATTTCACTAAGTTCCTTCCTTTTTTATATCTCTAATCCACTACTTGAGATAATCCATCCCTTTAAATTTATCCTAGAAGCAAGTTCCTAAACTATCCTAATCCACCCTAAACCATCTTAAACTATCCCTAGTCATCCCTAATCTACACCAAACCATCTTTAACCATTCCCAATCCATTCTATATTTCACTAATTTTCTTACTTTTTATCCCTAATCCACTAGGAGATAATCCATCCCTTTAAATTTATCTAGAGGCAAGTTATTAAACCATCCCAATCCACCCTAAACCATCTTAAACCATACCTATTCATCCCTAATCTACTACTTGAGATAATCTATCCCTTTAAATTTATCCTACAAGAAAATCCGTAAAACTATCCTTATCCACCCTAAACAAATTAAACCATACCTATTAATCCCTAATCTACACCAAATAATCCTTAACCATTCGTAACCTACTCTAGATTTCACTAATTTTATTAGTTTTAAATCCCCGATCCACCAAGAGATAATCCATCCCTTTAAATTTATTCTAGAAGCAAGTTCCTAAACCATCCTAGTCCACCCTAAACCATTTTAAACCATCCCTATTCATCCTTAATCTAGACCAAACCATCCTTAACCATTCCTAATACATTCTAGATTTCAGTAATTTCCTTAGTTTTAAATCCTCAATCCACTAGGAGATTTAATACATCCCTTTAAATTTATCCTAGAAGCAAGTTCCTAAACCATCCCTAGTCATACCTAATATACACTAAACCATCCTTAATCGTTCCTAATCCATTGTAGATTTCACTAATTTCCTTCCTTAGTTTTAAATCCCTAATCCACTAGTAGATAATCCAACCCTTTAAATTTATCCTAAAAGCAAGTTTATAAACCATCTTAATCCACCCTAAACATCCCTGAACAATTTTAAACCATCCCTAGCCATCCATAATCTAAACCAAACCATTCTTAGTCAATTCTAGGTTTCACTAATTTTCTTCCTTAGTTATATTCCTAATACACGAGTCTTTAATCCATCCCTAATTTATCTTAAGCTTTCCTAAAACATACTAGTCCACCCTAAACCATCTCTAAACCATATTAAACCATGCATAGTCATCCCTAATCTAGACACAAACCCATCCTTAACCATTCCTAGTCCATTCTATATTTCACTAATTTCCTTCCTTAGTTAAATCCCTAATCTGCTAGAGATGATCCATCCCTTTAATTTATCATATATACTACTCTATCCACTACCAATAAAAAATATGGTAATACCTTAAACATGATCGAGATCCTAGTCTTTTGTGCACAATCAATTCTATATTTGAGTATAATTATTTATATTTACTTTAATGTTTGAAATTTATATTCCTAGTCTTTTTCCTAATCTTAGAGTACTTTCCATTAGGGAAAAAATGTTAAAAGGACATAATGTAAAGTGAATCTATGTTATTACTATCTCTTTCATATTTATAATTGTACTCGTGGGAATGATTAAAATGGTTACCCTTTTCCTCCTTAATGAATTTAAGTGGCCTAATCTTACTAGTTCTTAGGAGTTAAAAGGATATATCTTAAGAACCCAATATTGTCATTTTTGTGTTGGTAACATGATGATCTACACGGTTGGGTTAATGTAATTACGATATTATGGATTTATCATTAATTTTTGCTTCATATAATGAATTTATATACTCTTTATTGAGGGTCGAGACTTCTATCATTTCTACTTCTCAAATAAGAGATTTTGGCACCCCATATAATGGATTTATGTTTTTTCTTTTGTTAAAAGTGAGGACTTTAATTTCTTGTTACTCATCATTCTCTTTCACTCTTTTCCATCACTATGTCATCTTGGACCTTTTAAGATTCTACTAAATCTAGTACATATTCTTAACTTCAATCCAACAAGATAGTTTTGTTCATTTTTTTACGAGCTGGTTGTTTCGTTTAGATTAAGTTTCAATGGTCTATGTTTATTCCTTTCTCCTCTATAGTCTTTATCTTTGAAGTGCTTATTTTCTATTTATAATCAATACAAAAAAGAATCACCTATCCTACCATCCAAAAACAAAAAAAAAAACCTAGAAAGCTTATAATAAAAGGAAACCCATCATTAAATCTTCCCATGGCTTTTCTATGATATACGAGGTGATACTTTGTCATTTTGTTAAGTTGTTATAATTACAAGCTTTTATATTTTATATTTATATTATGGTATAAAAGATTATATTTATATTTTATATTATGGTATAGATTCTAGAAGATTAAATGGCCACCCAAAAAGGGGCAAAGTCGGCAAGTAGAACGTGAGATAAAACAAAATGATGAGTTGTTAAGGGGAGCGCGTGCTAAAGACACATGATGTTATGATTTAATTCGATCGTGCATCTCATCTCTTCATCATAATCATGCCCTTTATTTTTTCTTTTACCCTCTTTCAAATTATTCAGCTCTATCTAATACATTGGATAGTGTGCTTTTATATTACTTTATTAAAAAAATATAGTATAGAATGGATCACATTTTGAAAAAATAATAAAGGAAATATTATATACAATAGTTATATTATTGCAATTTCAATGGAAAAGGATGCATGCTTTGATTAAAAATATCATCAAAATCATCTTGGATGTCTTGAGTGTCATAGATGGGTTTCTAACTTGTAGTGGTATCATCTTCCTTTTTGTTTGTATGTTTATCTTGATCAAAAAGAATATTATGAATAAAGAAGTTATCAAGAATCAACTCAGGATACTTGCTATTATTTGGTCATCCAATTGTATTTCTATCACGTGGCTAAGTAATAGAATGACCATGTGTCTACACGGACCAATGTCTGCAATGTTAAGGAGCACCATGTGAGCCATGAGATTGGTGTCTAGAGTAAACATTTTGGCTATGACCATGTATGCCCTCAGTCATGAAACAGACTTCTATTAATGTTAAAGGGGTGACATATGTGCACTCATACATAGTATTTGCACAATGCATTTTATAGGAGTTTGCAATGGGCAACTTCTAGTGTAATTTGGGATCTCTTGGAAAACTAAGCAGGTATAAGGTTTTGGGGATTGATAATAGTGGTGAGTATTGTTTTATAGAGTTCGGTAGATTATGTAAGAAGAATATCATTAGAAGATATGTGAGAACTCCATACATCACTTAACAAAATGGAGTTATAGAATATATATAAATAGGATATTGATGGTGAGGGTTGGGAGTATTGGATTTAGATTAGAATAGAAGCTTGGGTAAAATTGGCTGCTATTACATTTTAGCTAATCAATAGGTCTCCTAAATCAATGCTTGTGGACAGAACCTTGTTGAGGTTTTGGATGGAAAATCCCTCACTGTAGCACCTTTAGATATTTGTTTTGTTAGGCATATATTTATCTACCTAGGAGAAGGAAACAAAGTTGGATAATAAGGTCATGAAACATATCTTCATTGGCTATGGTGTCAATGCAAAAGGGTATAAGCTTTGGGATCTTGTGGCTAAAAATGTTCCCAATAGTCAAAGTGTGATTTTTAGGTAAATCAAACCTTTTACTATAGTTGAACAATCAAGGAGGATGGGAAAGTTAGTTGTATAGCTACAATAAAAGATTAAGAAGGTCAAGTACTAAAAGTTTAGGTTCAACTAGATGATGATAATATGGAGAGCTCAAGAGTCTAGAAGAAATATAAGCTCCACCTCAACATTTGAGGAGGTCCACTCAATAGAGGAGGCAACCAAAAAGGTGTAGCAAATTTGATTTTAGAGGCATATTTATTTTATTGACAACACTAAGGAGAATGGGTGCTTCTGAGTCTTAGAAATCTATCATGGATAAAGGGATAGTTGTACTAGGGCGATCCCATAATAATATGTATCGATTTTTAGTCTAAGCGGGACATTGAAATCAACATTGTTAATAAAAAATTTACTTTCTATCACTTATAGTTAGCAAACCATTCATAATTTGGACATGATGCGAACTATTTATTTTGGGATTTTTTTTATGTATTTAAAAAAATGTCTAATTTTAAAAGTATTTCTTTAATAGTTATTTTTTATACTTTCTAGTATTTTTATTGAATGTTATTTATTCCATAACATAATTTTCTTGAAAATATGACAAATTCATAATTTCTCATACATAGATCATTGATACAAATATCTAGTTTGTGCATATTTTATTTATTTATTATTATTATTTCAACTTAGATTAATTATAATTTAGAGTAGTTTTATTCTATACCATTTATTTTATTTTGTATTTCCAAATTATTATTATTTTGTTGAAACAAAGACATCAATATGAAGTGTATAGATAATTATTTAAAAAACTCTCATATTTTTAATTTTTCCATGTGCCTCAAACAAAGATTTTATGTTTTGTAAAACTATATGTTCACTATAAAATAGGAAAATATGTATAATAACTCAAATATATTACTATTTATATTATTTTTAAAGCTTACTTAGAAGGCTATAATCCTTCAAAATATCACGGCATGGTGACTCCATTTAATGGTCCAACCTTGCTTAAAAAGTACAAATTTTCTCAAAAATTTCTATGAACAATATGATGATAGCATCCTTAAGACCTTCAAATGAAGGTACCTTTTGAAAAAGATTATACCTTCACTCCAAGGTTCCTCTCCTAAAACTTTTTTATTCTAAAAGATTAAAAAATGAAAAATGGAGTGAATGCAGTTTCTGGATTCAATTGTGTTCAAGATTTTTGCATCAATGTTTTAGATCACAATCTGTGATCTCGATTATGGATCATGGAGTGTGATCCGAAACGTTGACGTAAAAATATTGAATGCAATTAAATCCACAAACTACATTCACTCTATACTATGGATTGTGAAAATCACATTGAATGAAAAATGGCCCTCATTTGTTGGTACCCACCTTTGTTCAAAGGTCATGATCATAACATTTAATAATTAAAAAAGCATTCATTTGAAGGTGTTTTATAATGTTTGACATTAAGGGCTCAATTTCCTCCCTATCCCACAATTGTGACACATAATTGTAGGATCATACATTAAGGAAGAATAATAAACATAATTTTCTTTAGTTTCTTAAAGATCAAAAACACATTCACTACAAATACATGTTCAAAAAGAAGTTGGGTTCTAATGGTAATATTGAGAAGTAAAAAGTGCATTTGGTTGCCAAAGGTTATTACTAGGTTGAAGGAATAGATTTTGGTGGTATTTTCTCGTTTATTACAAACCTAACATCTATTAGAATGCTAGTAGCTTGTGTTGCTAAGTTTGATTTTAATGTTGAGTAGATGGATGCAAATACAACTTTCTCACATGGTGATCTTGTGAGGAACCTTGCAATGATTTAGAAATAAAGCACAAATCATATAGATAAAATACTTAAAATTAAAATATAACATATATTATATACTGAATTCAATAGAAATTCACTATGAAAAATTATTGGTCTCTTTAAGAGATAAATCTCCTTTGAGCAACACTCAACAAAATATAATTCATGGATACTAAAACAATATCCTACAACCTATATTTATATTAATTCTAATCAAGCTAACTAATATTTCCCAATCATATAGGATATTCAAAATGGATTAAGGGATTAATTACAAAGCATATGAAATCCAAACCTTTATTATCATAAATAAATAAATAGGAATAAGAGGTCCTAACAACCCTACCTCCCTTGAAATTTTTATCCTTAAATTTGAAGGGAAGGAAACTACTAGAAAACTCAGTGAAGTGGTTCCTAAGTTGCGTATTTAGGTGCATTTCATGCCACTAGACTAGGATATTAGAGATTGTGCAACTATGAAGTTGACAAGAGTATATGTCAACAATTGCTTTAGGTTGGACAACAATGGGCCTTTTAATATCAAGCTTAGGAAGAATGGTTTCAATAGTCACTTGTTTTGCCTATAAATTTCTTCAAACAAGAGACATGAAATATATGATGACCAGTAGAGGAAGTTGGGAGTTCTAACTTGTAAGCAACATCACCAATATTCTAAAGAAATTTATACAAACCATAGAATTAAAAAGAAATATTTTAATGAAGTTTAATCTACAAGGAGGATTATTTATAAGGATGCAATAAGAGGAAAACCATATTTGCAAGGAAAAAGATATGTTTAGAACAATGTTGATTTCCTTTCTTCTTCTTGTGATGTTGAGCTTTGTGGAGGTCTAAATGAAGGATCTAAAGAATATTTCGTAGAATATGAAAAGGAAAATGAAGGCTCTCTTTTCCCTTAAATTTATTCATATGGATTTGTTTTTTGGCTATGTGATGTGAGGTGTTGTACTACCATTTCACAAGACGTGACCATTTGAACTTCACTAGTGTTATTGTTGAGAGGTAAAAAATTAAAGATATATTTCCTAGCACTTGTTAACAATCTTAGTTTGATCATCTATTTGAGGATGATATCCAAATATCATCTTCAAATTTGTTCTCACTTTGCTCAGTAATTCTTTTAAAAATGAGGAGCAAAAAGATATAGATTAGATATATAGACTTTGAGTACAAATCTATAAATAGGGAATAGAAAGGAACTTGTGTCTGCAATTTGAGCCTCAAAATGTAGGACTATGTAGCTAGGCGTCACTATCCTCAAGGTGCATGATGCAAATATCGAAGACATATTTGGGATCATGATGTTGCTCTGAGTATTCCCTAGAAATTTCATCGTAAAAGTGTTGAACACTGTAGCTTAGCTACAATGTCTTGGGTTTTCTGCTTCTTCAAAATATGGTTCTCTTTGTCTCAATCTGCACTTGTTGAATCTATATTCCTTCTATGTTGAACCTATAACTTGCATATAGAAGTGAGAAAAAATGTTGTCGGGTTGATAGGAGTTTATGTAGGTCAAACCCTAGGTTTGAAATTAACACTATAATGACGAATGAATAGGAAAGAGAGCTAACCCTTGCAGGGTGAAGGCTAGATCTAGAATAAAATGTTGAATTGAAATGTTATACCTTCATTCATGAATCTCCTTTGCCTTGAAGTATTTGATGAGCCTATAATTTGATCATAGTCTTTCATGATTCGTGACACTTTACCTTCTTAATTCTAGAAGCACATTCAAAACCTTTGAGTAATATTTTCTTTATTTGTATTTCATTCATTGGTCTCAATATTTTTGAATGAGTAGAAGTTCAAATGTAATGAAAGAGATAATTAGGAAAATGATCCTTTCATATGTAGCACTTGAAATATTTATAGATAATCCACCATATAATCTATATGCTTTTTTTTGTATCATTATTCAATTTGATCTTGTTTAGTTCTAAACATTCAACATTGGAATTGATTTTAGAGTTTAATTCAATAATTAGTAAGTCACTAATGATAACCAATACAAAAGTTATTTCATAGATACTCCTAGTCCTCTTTATGAATTCCGAGTTAATATTTATTTTGTAGCTCTCTCTTTCTATACGTGTGTGAGGTAATTACACAAAGTTTGGGGAGGAAAAAGTGGGTAAATTTTATTTAAAGAAAAATATGACATAACATGAACTATAGTACGCTTAGATGATTGTTTATTTAAAAATCAATAAAATTCTTAGTATTCCCTCTTTTTTGAATTTATAACACACGTGCATTATAACGTGCATGTGTTGTATTTATATTTTCTTTAAAATCCACGTAGTGATAAATTGGGGCATCTTGCATATTTTCTTATTGTTTTTTTATCCTTGTTCCAAAACTATTAAATTAGAATTGATGGGCCTAACCAAAGGAGAAGATCTTTACCTAGCAAACTCCCAAAGGTGTTTGTCAATGCCACTTAATTTTTATATAGATGTTGCAAACATCGAAGTGAGTGATTTTTAGGTGATTGACATTGAGTAGTTCATTTTTACACACAATGTTCAATGAGTCTACAAGCATGGAGATCAAATCCATAGGTATCAATTAGAACCAAGACAACAAATAGTTCAATCAATTGTGTATTAGAGTTTGCCAATCATAATTACTTTTTACAAAGCCCAGTTTGAATCATCAAACTATAATCATTAACAAAGAACCTCCAAATCACACACAAAACTAAGTCATAATCTCTCTTTTTTATTTCAAAAAGTATACACATATATTAATCATCAATCATAACCAATTAAGTCTTAAAACTAATTATTTATTTATGTTAAATTTTAATTTTTTATTTTTATTGAATCGATAGGAAGATAAGAAATGCAATAAAAGACGACAGTACACAGACTGCCAAGATAAAAAAAAAAAATACCAACTAGTAACTAAATGCAATTATAAAAATTTGCAGCCAATCATAAGGACGCGTCTATTCTAGCTCCAAAACGACAGTACGGATTGACTAACACATGTGTTAGTCACACGTTTTACACCATCGATTTTGCAATTAACGGCTGCGATTGACTAACATGTCACTAACACACTGTATGAAAGCTCTGTTTTGGAGTCAGAATAGACACAACCCAATCATAATACCTCTAAGACATACATTAGAAACAAAAAAAAATCATAATAAATTCAAAATCAATCATGAAAAGTACTAAGAATATACTTTTTCATCCTTACCTTTACAAATGTTAATACTAAATTTGGTACATTTTAACTTCTACCTATGTCAAAGTACTCCATTTAAAATGAAAAAAAAAACAATGGGGCTTCGGCCCTAGCTCGCCCGGTCGTGGATCGCAACTTAAGGCGTGGGTATGCTCCCCATGGTCTTGAGTTCGAGTCCCCGGCCGTGTTAACTCTGTGTGTGTTGCTACCTTATGAGCGGGTCGTACACACTGGGGGATTAGTCTCGCTTCGATGAGGACACCGCCAGATTCCACGATACTGAATATAAAAAAAAAAAAACAATAACATAAACAGAAAAAAAGTGTTGGCTTAAGGACCACATTTAAAGGACACATTGCCCTCTTAAAAAACAAAAACAAATTTCTAATATATAAATACATAAAAGTACCAAAAAGGGAGCACATGTGCAACAACACCAGAATAATACCTAGAGCCAATGGACGGTGCTGAAATTGTTTTCCACCTGAAAATAATAATATTAAATTGAATATAGATAACGATCCGTTATGGCGGGGCCCAGCAGTCAGTAAATAGGGGCCGGAGCCACTGCCAGCTGGCAGTTGCCGTTGCTTGGGCAGCCTGGCCGGTGGGGGACCCCTCGACAGAATAATTGCCAGCTCGATTGTGTCAGAAAACGACAGTTGTAAGTCCACTCAACCGGACAACCGCCAACTAATGTTACAGAACGGACATCCGTAAATTTTACCCCGTTTATTCGGATTTCCGTAGAGGCACGCTTTCTGACCGTTAGTGGAGATTGGTGGGTGTTTGAGCAGAAGGGCACAGCCTTACAGAAGATAAAGACAAGGTAAAATTTATTCTAGGCTTTTGTTGCAGGCTTTTGAGTAAGGAAAATTTTGAAGTATGTGAAAAGCATAAAGCTCTTAGAGATAATGGCAATGGGTAAGTTACTTTATTAGTGAGTAGGATTCAACGAATGATGGCAGCGATGCCAACATTAGAATATGGTTTAGATAGGATGTCTTATCAACATTCCACAACTTGCTCTGTTGTGAGGGTGTGTAAGTTTTGTTTTTAGTGGTAGATAGAATACAAAAACATTCATGATTAACTATATTAGAGTTTCACATTTCATGATCATGATGATAATATGTATTAGTAGTATTGGAATCACTGTGAATTATCATCAGGATTACACTTTGTTATCACACTCTGTGATAATATGTATTAGATTAAATTGCGTCTGATTTGTTTAGTATCAATGTACCGGATCACACTCTGCAATCTATCATTGGTAGATAGTATATCAACTTGAGTCAATTTAAGTCTGCAACTCACTATTCTACATCTCCTTGGCGCTCTATTTCATTCTGATGATGGATCACAAAGTGTGATCCGAAATATCAATGTTAAAAACTAAAGACAATCAAATCCATAAGCAATTAAGGGACAAACTAATGGATTGTGGAAATCTGATGAAGTTAATAGTATATCAATGTTTCGAGTCACACTCTGTGATCCATCATCAAAATAGTACATATATTATCAATGTTTCGAGTCACACTTTGTGATCCATCATTAGGATAGTATGCGTGCCTAACGTTCATGATGTGAAAGATAGTTTGTGGGATGGTAGATTCTGTCATTCTAATTTTTAGACTTGTTAAAGACAATTAAGAAGTTTGATGATGAGCTCTTATGTTTCTCAATTTTGTCCTCTTCAAACAAATCTTGTAGTGAAATATTTGCTAAGGTTTTTTGATTTGAAAATTGTAGGTAGACTTTGTCATGCTAAAAATGTGTGCATACTTTATTAAAAAGTTGTAGGGGAGAGGGACCAGTAGTTGTACGGGGTCTAATAGTCGTTATAGCAATTGTGCATATAATATCCAGTCTTACCATATATTTATACTATATAATGTAAATAAACAATCCACATGTAAATAAAAAAATTATCAAATGTTGATCAAAATGGACCAATACTTGAGCATAAGAGAACCCATAAATGTTATATTAAAAAGACATAAATACATTAATTAACAAGTGAAATAGATCATTTTTTGTTTCAAATAAAATATTATAGCTATCCACTATAAGTATGTCATATATAAAATAAGATACTCACTTAAACAAGTAATGTTATTATAGTGTAAAAATATTATTCTTATGTGTACAACTATTGGGGTAGCAATGTATATGTAGTGGAGTATTTCATATTAGTAATTTGTCCTATCACAAATATAAAAGGTGAACACAATAAATACCTTGTTTTTCTCCATGAAATGTGAGGGATTGTCCAAAGATTTAAGTGTTCAACAATTGGTCCCTTTGTGTTCCTATAAGTTTTATTTTATATCATAATATGTTGTTTTGTGTTCAACTATTGATCCTTTAGTGTTGGATATCAAAGTTAAAGATAACACACATTTATGATTACTAATAGGTATTTGGTCCATTTAAGTTTCATATAAGTTATATTTTACATAAAAATACGATATTATATTAATTACAAATGATATTTTTTTATTCAACAACTAGGGATTTTTAGATTAAGTTTTGGTCGAATCTTTAAAAAGTCATTTTTTTGACCCTTCGCACTAGACGTGTTATTTGACGACTTGCCTGATGTGTCATGACTTCAAACCTTAGTTGTAGATAGTCAAGTGACCATATTACATTTCTAAAAAAAAACAAAGGTCTTACAATATTCCATGTGATGGCTACATGTTGACAAAGTTAGCCCTAACGACTACTGGTCCCTCTCCCCTAGCTAGGCTTTGTCATTCTAACTTTTAGACTTGCTAAAGATGGTTAAGAAGTTTGATGATGAGCTCTCATGTTTGTCAATTTTATGCTTTTTGAACAAATCTTTTAGTGAAATATCCCTTAAAATGTCTATATACAAAATTGTAGGTATAATTTGTCATGCTAGAAATGCATGCATAGTTTATCTAGAAATTGTAGGTAGACTTTGTCATTCTAGCTTTTAGACTTGCTAAGGATGGTTAAGAAGTTTGATGATGAGCTCTCAGGTTTCTCAACTTTGTCCTCTTCGAACAAATCTTGTGATGAATTTCAGTTAAAATGTCTGCATTCTTATTCAAAATTCATAATAAGTTTTGTACTATACAATCAAATATTTAGTAAATAACACAGTACTCTCATTCTAACTTTTAGACTTGCTAAAGACGATTGAAAAAATGAGCAACCTTATCCTCTGAACAAATCTTATGATAAATTTCAGTTAAAATGTCTACATACTATATTCAAAAATTGTAGTATGCTTTGTACTCTAGAATCTCATATTTATTAGTAAATACCATGTCAATTTATTCAATTATGGTTGGTGTTTGGAACGTTGAACAGTAGAGTAGAATGTTTTGTGTAAAGTGCATGAGTAGGCTAGTTGCCCGTTGGTGTGTGTGGCTTATGCCAGGCAGATTTGACAGAGAGGGTAGTCAGTGGGGTCGTTTTTGGTAATAAATAGCTCACATGACAGTGTCTCTAGCACATCTGTGATTAGTGCTTCTGTTTGCTCACAGCCTTTCTCCTTGCTTCAGAATCCCACTGTGGAAAACAAGTTGTAAGGGAGAGTAGAACTGTTTTGGTAGAGATAATGGCCAAGGAAGAAGGAAAAGAAGTAGAGCAGCAAGGCTATGCGGCCAAGGATTACACAGATCCACCACCTGCTCCTTTCATTGATGTTGCAGAGTTCAAGCTCTGGTCTTTCTACCGTGCAATTATTGCAGAGTTCATTGCAACATTGCTGTTTTTATACATAACAGTTGCCACTGTAATTGGGCACAAGAGAAACAGTGCTGACTGTGGTAGTGTTGGTCTCTTAGGCATTGCTTGGTCCTTTGGGGGAATGATCTTTGTGTTGGTCTATTGCACTGCTGGTATCTCAGGTCTGGAATAAAAAAAAAACCTCCTTTTAGATGAGCCCAGTAGAAATCATGTTTAATAGCCTAATAGAAACTAGGCCTAATAGAAGTCATGTCTATTAGCCCACTATAAATTGTATATACCCAATAGTCTTCTAGAAATTATACCCATGTTTTTTATTGATTAGAGTTACTTGTTTTGATCATGTTGTTAATGGGTTTTGCTTGATACATCTTTGCAGGTGGCCATATCAATCCAGCAGTCACATTTGGGCTGTTTTTGGCCAGAAAGGTGTCCTTCCCAAGGGCTGTCCTGTACATGGTAGCCCAGTGCTTGGGTGCCATCTGTGGTTGTGGACTGGTGAAGGCCTTCCAGAAGTCCTTCTATGACAAATATGGAGGTGGAGCCAACACTGTTGCTCATGGCTACACAAAGGGTGTAGGCTTAGGTGCTGAGATCATTGGTACATTTGTGTTGGTTTACACTGTCTTCTCTGCCACAGACCCCAAGCGTAGTGCTAGGGACTCCCATGTTCCTGTAAGTTTTGCTTTCCCCCATACGTTTTCTTGCAGTTAAGCCCTAAGGACAGTCATGGAGGACTTGAAATTGTCTAATATGTTTAAAATTTTCAGGTTCTGGCTCCATTGCCAATTGGGTTTGCTGTTTTCATGGTGCATTTGGCTACAATCCCCATCACAGGGACAGGCATCAACCCTGCAAGGAGCTTTGGGGCAGCTGTCATCTATGGCCACCAACAGCCCTGGGATGACCAGGTAAGCATGACTCCCCTTCTGTGCCCTGTTTCGTATATGTATAAAGTGCACTAAGTGTCATTAGATTTCCACAGTCCATAACTTCAAATGAAATCTTCTGGATTAAACTCTGCAGTCAAAGTGCACTGCAGAATTAATGCATACCCAAGATTTTAATGTTTTTCTACCCGTCTGTGCCCTGTTTCTTATATATATGAAGTACACTAAGTGCATTGGATTTCCACAGTTATGAAAGTTTCTGGATTGTGCAGTCAAAGAACATTCCTTGATGTGTTTCTACCCTTATGTGCCCTGTTTCTTATACATATAAAGTGCACTAAATGCCATTAGATTTCCACAGTGTAATCTTTGTGCAGTGAAAGTACACTACAGAATTAATGGATACCCAAGATTTTAATGTGTTTTTCTCTGGTACAGTGGATCTTCTGGGTGGGTCCATTTTTGGGAGCAGCAGCAGCAGCAGCATACCATCAGTACATTTTGAGAGCAGCAGCCATTAAGGCCCTGGGATCCTTCCGTAGCAATCCACAAATCTAAACTTCTGTTCTGGTCCTGTTATGATGATCTTCTGTATTTGTTTCTCAGTTGTGCCAATAATGATGATGAGGATTGCTGGCTTCTGTCTGTAAGATTTGGTGGGTGTATCAGTGAGAGCTTCGGTGTTATGGATTTTGTACATGCCGCTGAAGCAGCAGTTAAATTTGTGTAAAATGATGATGGATTGTGGAAGGCTTTTTGAAATTTTATACAGTGTAACATTATGTTTTTTGTGCATTCTCCTCCAAAACCTGTTTATTCTTCCTCTTTTTGGGCAAACTAAATAAAATTATTTTCAGAGAATGTTCGCGATTCATCGTTGTTATCAGTGGTTAGTTTTCAAAAGCTAGTGGGTTATGTCTGACTTCCGAGGAAAAAATGCCTGTAAAAAGAAGTTTGGAAGAATTTTTTTTTTTGGGAGAATCAAACGACATCAAAAATGGAAAACGCGAAGGAAAATAATTAATTTTTTTAAAGATAATTATAGCTTTTGGCACATGGTTTAGGTGAAGAATTGCAAATATAATAAGGTGCAGCCACCTAATCACTGGGTTCCCTAAGATGCTCAGGTTTTCACTTTTTATTATAAACAATTATTAACTAAACATTTTAAATCATACTTAATAAATATTAACATTTTTTTTTAAATCTAGATTTTTATTCTATTTTTATTTTTTACATGGGATTGTATCACATTTAGTGGTCCATCTTCTACAATAATATGATGATGAGAAGACAAATTTCTATCCGACACTTGATTTCTATCGAACCTTGTCTTGATTTCTATCTTTATTTTAATAGAAAAAAAGATTCAACAAGTTATTCTATTCTATGTTATTCTATTTAAAATGGGTGAGAGATCATCAATCAAGACGAGGATAAAAATTTCCATTCTCATTTTGATGATGAAAGAGTATACACAAACATTGAGTCTGATATAAAACATTAATGAAAAAACACGCGAACCAATGAAAGAGAATACAATAACATGTATTTTACTAAGGACCACATCCATTAGGCAATGATGGGGATTGAAATTTATATTATCCTGAATGTGATTAGATAGTGACGCGAAAGAGTATACACAAACATTGAGTCTGATATAAAACATTAATGCAAAAAACACGCGAATCAATGAAAGAGAATATAATATTTCAACATGTATTTTATTAAGGACCACATCCATTAGGCAATGATGGGGATTGGAATTTATATTATCCTGAATGTGATTTGACAGTGACAATTTTTTTTGAATCTCCACCTACTTTGGCCATTATACATACTCAGCATACTTTGGCCCAACCAAACTTAGGCAATGATCATTATCCATCATCCATCAAGATGGGTTTTAAAATTATCCATCATCTTGAATGTGATTTGACGTTGATGAAAAAAACTTTGAATCTCCAACTGCTTTGGCCATTACAATACTTAGTTAACATTGGCCCAGCCAAGCTTAGGCATTGTGATGAGGCAATGATCATTCCATCATCCATCAAGATGGGGATTAAAATTTCTATTATCTTGAATGTGATTTGACATTGATACAAAAAACTTTAAATCTCCACCTACTTTGGTCATTACAATACATACTCAACATACTTTGGCCCAACCAAGCCTTATGTTTTTTTAATCTTTTCTAATTTCCATATCTAAGATTAGCTTACTTCCTTTCATATCAAACAAACTATGGAGAAAGTTGATATATATTTTAAGTCCCTAATCACATCCTTATAATCTATTCAAACACATCATTGAGAAAGAAGTGATCACTATTTTATTGATGCAATCAAGGATGGAGGGTCTAGAATGGTCCTTAATAAAATACAACACATGTATTTTATTAAGGACCACATCCATTAGGCAATGATGGGGATTCAAATTTATATTATCCCGAATGTGATTTGACAGTGACGCGAAAGAGTATACACAAACATTGAGTATGATACAAAACATTAATGCAAAAAACACACGAATCAATGAAAGAGAATATAATATTTCAACATGTATTTTATTAAGGACCACATCCATTAGGCAATGATGGGGATTGGAATTTATATTATCTTGAATGTGATTTGACAGTGACACAATTTTTTTTGAATCTCCACCTACTTTGGCCATTATACATACTCAACATACTTTGGCCTAACCAAACTTAGGCAATGATCATTATCCATCATCCATCAAGATGGGTTTTAAAATTATCCATCATCTTGAATGTGATTTGACGTTGATGAAAAAAACTTTGAATCTCCAACTGCTTTGGCCATTACAATACTTAGTTAACATTGGCCCAGCCAAGCTTAGGCATTGTGATGAGGCAATGATCATTCCATCATCCATCAAGATGGGGATTAAAATTTCTATTATCTTGAATGTGATTTGACATTGATACAAAAAACTTTAAATCTCCACCTACTTTGGTCATTACAATACATACTCAACATACTTTGGCCCAACCAAGTCTTATGTTTTTTTAATCTTTTCTAATTTCCATATCTAAGATGAGCTTACTTCCTTTCATATCAAACAAACTATGGAGAAAGTTGATATATATTTTAAGTTCCTAATCACATCCTTATAATCTATTCAAACACATCATTGAGAAAGAAGTGATCACTATTTTATTGATGCAATCAAGGATGGAGGGTCTAGAATGGTCCTTAATAAAATACAACACATGTATTTTATTAAGGACCACATCCATTAGGCAATGATGGGGATTGAAATTTATATTATCCTGAATGTGATTTGACAGTGACGCGAAAGAGTATACACAAACATTGAGTCTGATATAAAACATTAATGCAAAAAACACGCGAATCAATGAAAGAGAATATAATATTTCAACATGTATTTTATTAAGGACCACATCCATTAGGCAATGATGGGGATTGGAATTTATATTATCTTGAATGTGATTTGACAGTGACACAATTTTTTTTGAATCTCCACCTACTTTGGCCATTATACATACTCAACATACTTTGGCCCAACCAAACTTAGGCAATGATCATTATCCATCCATCAAGATGGGTTTTAAAATTATCCATCATCTTGAATGTGATTTGACGTTGATGAAATTTTTTTTGAATCTCCAACTGCTTTGGCCATTACAATACTTAGTTAACATTGGCCCAACCAAGCTTAGGCATTTTGATGAGGCAATGATCATTCCATCATCCATCAAGATGGGGATTAAAATTTCTATTATCTTGAATGTGATTTGACATTGATACAAAAAACTTTAAATCTCCACCTACATTGGTCATTACAATACATACTCAACATACTTTGGCCCAACCAAGCCTTATGTTTTTTTAATCTTTTCTAATTTCCATATCTAAGATTTGCTTACTTCCTTTCATATCAAACAAACTATGGAGAAAGTTGATATATATTTTAAGTCCCTAATCACATCCTTATAATCTATTCAAACACATCATTGAGAAAGAAGTGATCACTATTTTATTGATGCAATCAAGGATGGAGGGTCTAGAATGGACTATCCAACCTTGCAGTAGAATTCAACACAACACAAGCAATTGAAAGAAATGCACAATTTTATTAGTCCAAACGAAAAACAATACATATATGCAAATTATAATGGCCACACTTGCAAGCTCACAAGCCACCACATGATTATTACTTACATGTTGAATTGGTTTTAGAATCTAATTCCCTAACTCCTAACTCCCTAACCACTTCGCTACCTTCTATTGAATTTAGAGAGTGATTATATACTAGCTCCAGCCCTTAGAAATGATTTGTGTCGGCCTCAACTAGGCCCCAAGTCCAATGTCCAACTTAACATGTATGTCAGCCCAAAGTGGACGATGAAGCACCAAAGTTTGGTGCAAAGGGGTGAAGATTCGTTTGGAGGTTGTCCTGACCCATATCTACTATGTGATGAGCTATGAAGACTTCCCAAGGTATTGAAGAGTTCCAAATGCTACCTCTCACAGGTTCATGTTCAAGTTGCTTGATTGGGACCTTGTAGACACATAAAATTTGTCATCTTAATCCCGGGTGAATCCACTTCATTTTTTTTGATGCATTATTCCATCTATTATCATTTATCACCATTTATCCATTATTAATAATATTATTAATATTATTATTAATCATTTATTCATTATTAATATTATCATTAATTATTATTATTTATCATTTATCCAATAATATCATCAATAATATCTATATTATTATTAATATTATTATTCCATTAATCATTTAATAATATTATTATCCTATCACCTATATATTTTATAATAATATCATTTATCTATTTTCACAATATGCATTTGCATCATTCATATATGCTTTCTCCTTTATCTACTTACATTCAGCTCACACATGTGGGATCAAACTCTCAAGTCCTATTATTTATCCCACATTCAACCCATAACCTAGATTCACTCGGACAATGCCTATAAAAGAAGAGCCCCTCTCCCATTTTGTGATCCATGACTTTGCATTCATTTCTTTCTGATATCTTGCTTTCTTGCATTTATCATTTTCACATTTCTTTGCAATCATCTTAAATCTCCAATAGATCATAGCTTCTTGTGTGTGCTTCTAAGAGCCATTTTACTTACATAAGATCTTGATTTAAGGAGTGCAATGGAGTAGTTTTATCATAGCATGCATGTGTGTGATTTGTAGGAAAACTTCATTGTTGGATGTTGGAAACAAGTTTGAACCTTTGATTCAAACACCCTATTTCCTCCATCTACAATTGGCACGCCTGGTGGGACATGCACTTGTCCTTTCATTATTCTTCTTTTGCTTAATAGAGGTTTCATATTTTTGATTTGTTTTGTTGTAGGTTTTGCCTGAGGCTTTTAACATTTGGTTGCAGGATTGTTTGAAGGTTTTTGAGGTTTTTGTTGCAGGTTGCTTGAAAGAAATATTGTTCCCTATCATGTTTTGATCTTCCTTTTATCGCTGGTTCATTGTTGTTTCTGTTTATGATCTCTCTGCTTGCACATTTTTCTTTGTACTTACAACCCCACGTTTCCTGCGGGTGGATCTTCACATACACTTTTATAGGACCATAGCTTGCGATGTTAAAATTTGTCTTTACTTGCTTGAAATCTTCTACAGATAGTGTCTAATTTATTGTTACTTGCCTTCATTCATTATCCGCATGCACATTGCCCTTCATTGAATTGATTGTTCATACATTGGTTCCATCGATTGGTTGCTCATTCATAGTTTAAAATCATCATGTTACATGTTTTGACATTGCAAATCAGTTAATAAACTTTGTCTGACTGCTATGTTTTACAGAGTTTGGCATTTATGATCTATTGGCATTTGCATGAAGATTGCATTAATGAAATCTTATGTTGTCATTGATGTCAATTAACTGGTAGGAAGAGCTAGTGAAGGGAATTGCAACCGGTAGGTGAATTTGTGGAGGTAACCGGTAAACCCTACTCGTTGATATGATAAACCCTAACCGATGAAGTTTGGTGAATTGGTTGTATTGGTTTATGATCTGATGATGAGCGGAAATGATTATGACACGTATGCATGTTGTATGAGAAGAGTTTCAAATGATTTTTGATGCATTGAGATAACGGTTTTTATCTTAGGAATGAGCAAGTATATTGCATGTAATGCAAATTGCATGATGAGTTACAAAGTTCGATGAAGCGGTGATCAAGGAGCGGTCGAGGCTATCTTGAATGATGTGCAGAGAATCCAACGGTCATACTTGGACTGACTTGTTTGTAATCTCTATGAGAATTAGGTTTGTGTTGTGTTACTGACCTATTGATTTGTTTATAAGGTCGAAGAGTTGTTTTGTTTTAGAGTTGGCAATTTGTAGTTGAGAGTGAGAGTGTGGTTGCCAAACCGGATGATGTATCTGCAGTTTGTGTAAAGGCAAATATGAACATGAAAAGGATTTGAACAAGCAAGTGTAGTGCTATTCAAATAGATCAGAAAACCCCTGTTGTTTTCTAACAATTACTGCAGTTAAAATCCCCTAACCGGGTAAGCTCTAACAAGTTTAGTGTTATTCAAATCCTCTAACCAGGTGTTCCATTATCTTGGATTTCAAATCCTCTACCGATGTTACTCCTCACTGGGTATTGCTTCTAATAGGGCATTATAGTCAATCCCTTAACCGGGTGGTCCCTAACAGGATCTGTTCTTAACAAGACTTTTTGTAAAGCTTTAACAAGCTTGGCTCCTAATAGGGCGAACTTCAGAAGAGTTCAAAATACTTGTGGGTATTCATCCCCATCGTGGTTTTTCCCATTTGGGTTTCTACGTCAAAAATATTGTGTCAAGTGGTGAATGTTTTTGTGGTTATGTTTACTATGGTTGAATTGTTTAACTGCTAAATCCACTTTGATATATTGTGTTAACCGACAACAATCTGAAATGAGGTTTTACTTATGTTAGTAAAGTATTTGGATGTTTGTGAGTTTCAAGTTGTTTTACTGTTAGTCTGTTATAACAGTCAACCGGTTTAACTTGACAATGATACTGCATTTTGTCAGTTTAGAGTTTGCTTTGAGAGGTTGATTTTGAGATTGGTAAAAGTTTATATCAGTTTTTTATCTACTGATTCACCCCCCCTCTCAGCAGTTGACCATATCCTTATTCTTTCATCATACCATCAATTGATATCAGAGCTTCTTAGGTCCTCTAAGGTCTAAGCCTAACAACTTGAGGTAAAGATCTTGTAGAACATGATGAAGAAGGAAGGTCCGAAGTTTAATAGAGAGAACTATAGGATATGGAGTGATAGAATGAAAATTTATATTGAGTCTAGGAAGTCAATACTGGGAACATGTTGGTACTCAATATGTTGCACCTAGTGGGATTATGACTGATGATCAGAAGAAAGAGCAACAAGAAAACAATCAAGCATTGGAGGCTATTATCAATTCTTTGTCTGATGCATAATATGAAGATGTCCATGGTTTGGAGACTGCTTATGAGGTATGGAAGAAACTTGAAGAGATTTATAGCGGTGATGAACATGTGAAGATTGCCAAAGAAGAGAGTCTAAGAGGAAAGTTTGATGACATGTGGATGGCTGAAGGTGAGAATATACAACAGTATGGTCATAGGATAAAAGAGATAGTTGGTGAGATCAAGAGTGCTGGTGGTAAAGTGGAAGATGCCACAATGGTTGGCAAGGTGTTGAGAACCCTTCTATCGGTCTACGCTATCCGAGTTGCAACCATTCAGGAGATAAAGTCAATTGACAAAACTAAGGTAACCCTTGAATCCACCATTGGTAAGCTTACTGCTTTTGAATTAAATGGTTATGATGGTAGTGTTCAAAAATATGAATCTGCATTAAAAAGCTTCAGTTTCTAACCCATCTATGAGGAAAAGTAGAGATGCCAGTCACAGTTATGAATCTGAATCTAGCAGAGAAGTTGATGATGAAGACAGTTTGGTTGAGCTTGAAGCATTGTTGGCCAAGCAGTTGCCCAGAGGTACCGATAAATATAGAGGTAAATTACCTTTGAAATGTTTTGCATGCAACAAGATTGGACACATTGCAGCCAACTATCCTAATGGTGACAATGAGCACAAGTGAGAGAAGTTCAAGAAGTACAAAGGAAAAGGCAAGAGAGATTGTCTTATTACAATTGATGGTGGTATCACTGATGAGGAATCTGAGGGTGATGGTAATGAAGACATTGTTTTTGTAGCCATTAAAGAGGAGACATCTGATTAGAAAGCATTAGTTTCTCGCATGGATAATTCTGATGATTGTATCATTGATAGTTGTTATTCACAAACAAATCATGCTACTCTCTAGGCAGTGTTCCCTCCTGCATGTGCAGGCCCCTATTGTAATCATATACTTGTTGCAGAAGTATCATCTGACTATGGGTAGGGTTTCCCACCGTGGTTTTTCCTCATTGAGGTTTTCCATGTACAAATCATGGTTTTATGTGTTATGGTTGCATGGTATTGATTCTCTGGTTTTCATTTATGCTTTATTGCTTAATCACTTATATTAGTATAAGGTTTTAAGTGCTTTAATTCACATAATTTGTTAACAACGATTCACCCACCTTTCAGTTGTTCACCGGTTATCCTAACAATAGGTATCAGGGCTTGGTCCTCTTGTTGTAGAAGCTTAATCACTTGAGGAAGATCCTATGGCAACTAATAGTTTAACTCATGTGTTCTGGAAGGACAACCCTAGGCTTGATGGAACAAACTATAGAGTATGGAAGATTCAGACGGAGACTCATTTAAGATGCATTGGAAAGGAAATTTGGGAAATAACTTAGAATGGTTACACTCCTCATAATCCAACATCTGGCATTCCTGCACCGACAGACTTGGATAAGAATATTGAGAATGATTGCAGAGCTAGAGAAGCCCTCTTAAGTGCCTTATCAGATCAGCAAATCATGGGACTATCAGACAAATCATCGACAAAAGCTATATGGGACAAGTTGGAGACTTTGAATTAAGGTGATCTTACTGTTAAAATTGCAAAACTTGAATGTTATCGAGTAAGATACAAAAGCTTGAAGATGGAAGAAGATGAAAAAATTTCTGCATTCATGGAAAGGGTTAATGAAATTGTATTGGGAATTCGGTGTTGTAGTGGATCTCTGAGTGAGGAAGAGATTGTTTCAAAAGTATTAAGGGTTTTGCCACCGGCATATAAGATGAAGGTAACTGCAATTAATGAGATAAGAACCATGCCTAATTCTTCTATCAATAGAGATACTCTTGTTGGGAAGATATCTGCTTTTGAGGTTGAAGAATTTGGTCCTCCTAGAGCTACAAAGGTTGATACTACATTTAAGGCATCTACATCATCATCCGACAAGCAAGATTGGAAAGTTTTGTATGAAAATGAATTGGAAGAGATCAGGAAAGAAGATTTTGAGCTTGAGCAACTTGAAGCCCTATTTTCTAGAAGGATACCTAGAGGTCCATCAGGAAGTAAGTATGAAGGAAAATTTCCTTTCAAATGTTTTGCATGTAATAAGATAGGTCATTTTGCATCTAGATGTCCTAAAAGGAATTCAAAATTGGAAGAAAGAGCAAGAAGATCTTTTAAGCCTAACCTTGAATATCAGATCAAGCATAAGTACAAGAAATACAAAAACAAATCATGCTACTATGCTAATGAGGAAGGAGTAACTGATGACTCGGAAGAAGAACCGGCAAGAGATTCAACTAGTGGATCTGGCAATGGAAAAGAATGGGTATTTTATGCTATGAAGGAAGATGATCTGGAACCAGTTATCAAGAATGAGGAAAAGACCCTTGCAGCAAAAGTTGAAGGCACAGATGAATGGGTAATAGACAATGGATGTTCTCATCATATGACAGGTGACAAAGGAAAATTTCTAACCCTGCAAGAATTTGATGGTGGTCAAGTTAGATTTGGTAATAACAAGGCATGCATGATCAAAGGAAGAGGAACCGTTTCATTGGATGGTAAGCATAACATTGATAATGTCTATTATGTTGACAGTATGAAGCATAATCTTTTGAGTGTAGGACAGTTTGTAGACAGAGGATTTCAATTACAATTCAAGGATGGAAAGTGCAAAATCATTAGCAAATCAGGCTTGGAGATTACAATCGATACACAGACAAAAGGTAACATCTTTCATTTGAATTCGGGTGAAAAGACATGTTTGATTGCATATATTGATGAAAGTTGGCTATGGAATAAGAGGTTGTGTCGTGTAAATTTTGATTGCATTGTAAATATTAGTTCAAATAAGGCAGTTAGAGATTTACCTAAGATTGTGAAGCCTCATAATCCGGTATGTAAATAATGTCAAATGGGTAAGAAAATCAGAACTTGTTTTAAGAGCATACCTGAAAAATCTAATGATGTTCTTGATTTGATTCATATTGACCTATGTGGTCCTGCTAATACAAGAATATTTCAAGGTGATAGATATTTCATGTTAATTATTGAGTACTATTCTAGAATTACGTGGGTTGCTTTTCTAAGGGAGAAATCTGAAGCCTTTGAGAAATTCAAGATCTTTAAAGCTATGGTTGAGACAGAGATGGGAATGAAATCAAGTGTCTGAGATCATATCAAGGTGGTGAATTAACATCCAGTGAGTTCAATAGCTATTGTGAGAAAAATGGCATTAGGAGACAACTATCTGCACCCCAGACATCTCAGTAGAGTAACATTGTGGAAAGAAAGAACATAACCATTTTGGATCCAGCCAGAAGCATGATAATGGAAGCTAATTTGCCTCATATCTACTAGAGAGAAGTAGTAAGTACAACAATTTATACATTCAACAGAGTTCATATCAAAGGAGATACCGGTAAGACACCTTATGAATTATGGTTTGGTCATTCCCCTACTCTTAACTATTTCAAAATCTTTGGAAGTAAGTGTTATATCAAAAGAGATGATTCCATTGGAAAGTTTGACCCTAGATGTGATGAAGGAATATTTCTTGGTTATTCAACTAAAAGAAAAGCATATAGATGTTATAACAAAAGATTGCAGAGAATTGTGAAGAGCGCTAATGTGAAAGTGGATGAGCAATACAAAGACCAAGCTAAATCTTATGATAGTGAACCAATAGTGGAAATGATCATAACTGAAGTGGTAGTGCCTGTACTGGAACAAAATACTAAACTAGTTACCCCAACATCATCAGAAAACTCAACTGTAACTGAAGAGCAACACATAGAACCTGAAAATCAGAAAACACCAAGGTATGTAAGGCTAAATCATTATGAAAATCAGATCATTGGAGACAAAAACATGGGAGTTATGACAAGGAGAATATTGGCAAATCAAGAGATATGTTTCATTTCTCAAATTGAACCGACATTAGTAGTTGAAGCTTGTAAAGATGAATGTTGGATGAAAGCTATGGAAGATGAATTAGATTAGATAGAAAAGAACAATCCTTGGACTTTTTTTCCCCGAGCTAAAAATAAGAATGTTATTGGAACTAAATGGGTTTTTAGAAACAAATTGAATGAGGATGGACAAGTTGTAAGAAACAAGGCTAGATTGGTCTACAAAGGATATTCTCAGAAGGAAGGAATTGATTATGGTGAAACTTTTGCACCGGTTGCTAGAATTGAAGCAGTTAGACTATTTCTTGCTTATGCAACCTATAAGAACTACAAGGTCTATCAGATGGATGTTAAGTGTACAATTCTGAATGGAGAACTTGAAGAAGTCTTTATTGAGCAACTAGATGGGATTTTAGTGACAGTTGACAAAAATATGGTTTGTAGATTAAGGAAAGCCCTATATGGACTAAAACAGGCTCCTAGAGCTTGGTATGCAAGGTTGGATAAGTACTTTTTGAAGCTTGATTTTATAAAAGGTAATGCTGACAGTAACCTATGTTATAAGATCACTAATGATGATATTCTGATTATTGAAGTATTTGTTGATGATATCATTTTTGAAGGTGAAGAAAAATTGTGCATGTAATTTTTTGATAATATGCAGAGTGAATTTGAAATGTCTATGACTGGAGAAATAAGATTTTTTCTAGGTTTGCAGATTACTCAGACTGACAAAGGTATCTTTATTTGTCAAACTAAGTATCTAAGGGAATTGTTGAAGAAATTTGGTATGGAAAATTCTAAACTAGTTAGTACTCCCATGGTTACAAGTGAAAAATTGTCAATTAAGGATGTATCCCCTTCAGTAAATTCTACAAGATATAAATCCATGATTGGTGGTTTTCTATATTTAACTTAGACTAGACCGAATATAATGAATGCAGTTAGTATTGTATCAAGATTTCAAAGTAATCCAAGATAAAATCATGAAAGTGCAATAAAAAGGATATTTCGGTATTTGCAAGGAACAATTAAATATGGTTTATGGTACCCTAAAGATGATGACTTTACTTTATGTGCATATATAGATGCAAATTGGGCAGGTGATGTTGATGACCGAAAGAGCACATCCGGTGGAGCATTCTTCCTTGGGAAGAAGTTGGTTTTATGGATCATCAAGAAGAAGTCATGCATTTCTTTATCTACTACTGAAGTTGAATATGTTGTAGCCGCAACCAATTGTACTCAAGTTATGTGGCTGATGAAGATGTTGAAGGATATACAAGTTAGTTGTAATGATTCGGTAGTTATCCATTGTGATAACTCTGCAGCTATTGACATATCAAAGAATCTGGTATTTCACTCCAAGACTAAGCACATATCAATCAAGTATAACTTTTTGAAGGAAAAGGTGGAAGCAAAAGAAGTCAAATTGGTTTATGTGGACACTAAAGAGAAGATAGAAGACATCTTCACTAAACCTTTGTCTCAAGAATCATTTGAGTATTTGAGAGACAGAATGGGGGTTTCTACCCCTCTGGTAGAGACTTAATTGATGCAATTGTGCATCAGTCCGGTATGCATTATCAGAGCTACCTTTTTCTCCGGATTGATGAATCAGTGCTACTACTCAGGGGGAGTAGTCAACCTTGACTTTTAGAGTTATTTATTCTATTTGATTCTTTGGCATTATTGTCAAAGGGGGAGGAATATATGTGAAAAAACATTGATTTCACTCCTTAGGGGGAGTTTGGCTGTATTTGGTCCTTTTGTTTCAGTTTTGGTTTAGAGCTTCATTGCTATATCATTTCATGGGAGATTGTTGGCGGTCTTCCATTGGGGGAGACTTGTTTGGCATTTTCTTGGCACTTGAATGTTTTTCACATCTAGTGTTGCCATGAATGCCAAAGGGGGAGATTGTTGGCCATATGATGAAATTGATTATGTGTTGCATTGATGTTTTATCATTGATGTCAACACTTGTTGTTTTGGTTGTTTACCGGCTTCCAATAGGAGGATTGAATTGGGAAGATAATCAGTTGATTGCCACCGATATGATCTGGTTGATGGAATATGTTTGTATGGATGGTTCATATGCTTCTAAAGTATGTTTCAATCAGTTGGTATTGACTTGATAATCGGATGCTATCTTATGTTCTAGCAAGCTTGCCTTATTGGTCTAGCAAGGGTTTCACCAGTAGAGATTTATTGCAGATCATTGATGTAATGCTTAAGTGGTGTTGGTGCAGCTTCTAGAAGGGATTTAGGATGCTGATGGTGATTGTGTTTGTGCCTCGACTGATTTGTGTCATTTCTTTGGCATGTGTGGATCTAATTTAGGTCAGGTGTTATCTAGGTTATGGACCAATTTGCATGAAACATGTTGGTGGATCCTCCGATAAGCTTCCGGGATGTTTCATTGATTGGATGTTGTTTGTTAGGCCTTAGGCCGACATGTGTTATAATTTTATTTCAGTATTATTTAATGGATCTATTGTATTATCATTTGTGTGGCTGACCTAATTAGTTAGGTCTCGGGTTGGTATAAATGTATGTAAGATTTGATTGTAGATCAGGTGTGGATATATGGATATGGGAAAGGAGTGAATAATATAATAATCATTTGTGCAGAGGATTTGGTCGATCATAGGTGATTGATTTGGGTTTATGTAAGAGGTTTTATACCTTTGGTATTAAGATTAACCAAAACTATAATCTAGCATGTTTGATGCTATCATCGACAATTCTTCCTTTTGGATTGTCGTCCAAACATCTTGAGGTGGTTGACATCTCTGTAGTTAGTGAGACTCCATTATGATGAGTAGTGCGCTCTAGGCAGTGTGCCTTCCTGCATGTGCAAGCCCCTATTGTAATCGTATACTTGCTGCAGAAGTATCATCTAACTATGGGTAGGGTTTCCCACCATGGTTTTTCTCATTGAGGTTTTCCACGTACAAATAATGGTGTTATGTGTTATGGTTGCATGGTATTGATTCTCTAGTTTTCATTTATGCTTTAATGCTTAATCAGTTATACCAGTATAAGGTTTTAAGTTCTTTAATTCACATAATCTGTTAACAACTGATTCACCCCCCCCCTCTCAGTTGTTAATTGGTTATCCTAACAAGAACTTCCTTTTATCTACAGTCATATGATGTGAACATCCACTGGCAATTACCCATTCATCCTTGTCTTCAATTTTAGCAGCAAGGGCTTTCTCTTCAGGTATGGGATCATCTTCCTTGATAGCCAAAAATACCCATCCTTTCCATTGCCAGATCCACTAGCTGAATCTTGTGTCGGTTCATCATCAGAATCAGTCACACCTTCCTCATCCGCATAGTAGCATGATTTGTCTTTGTTTTTCCTGTACTTATGCTTGTTCTGATAATCATGGTTAGGCCTAAAAGATATTCTATCTCTTTCTTCAAATCTTGAATTCCTTTCAAGACATATAGATGCAAAATGACCTATCTTATTACATGCAAAGCATTTAAAAGGCAATTTTCCTTCATACTTACTTCTTGTCGGTCCTTTATGTACTCTTCTAGCAAATAAGGCTTCAAGTTGCTCAAACTCTTCATCTTCTTTTTTCATATCCTTTAGTTCCCTTGCATATAAAGCTTACCAATCACTCTTGCTAGTAGATGATGTAGATGCATGAAAAGAAGGTTCAAATTTCACAGCTCCAGAAGGTCCAAATTCCTCAAGTTCAAAAGCAAATAATTTCCCAACCAAGGTATCCCTATTAACAGAGGTGTTTTCCATAATTCTCAACTCATTAATTGTAGTAGCATTCATCTTATAAGCTAGTGGAAGATCTCTCAGTACTTTAGAAACTATTTCATCTTCACTTAGAGATCCACCACAACATTGAATTCCCAAAACAATCTCGTTAACTCTCTCCATAAAATTAGCAATCCTTTCATCTTCTTCCATCTTCAGGTTCTCATACCTCACCCGGTAACCATCAAGTTTAGAAATCTTAATAGTAGGGTCACGTTCATTCAGAGTCTCCAATTTGTCCCATATAGCCTTTGCAGTTGATTTGTCAGTTAGTCCCATTATTTGCTGATAAAAAAGTGCACACAAAAGGGCTTCTCTAGCTCTACAATCATTCTCAAACTCTTTATCTAGACCTGTCGGAGGAGGATTGCCAGATGCCGGATTAAATGATGTAACACCATTCTCAGTGATCTCCCAAATCTCGTTTCCAAGACATCATAGATGAGTCTCCATCCAAATCTTCCAAACCCTGTAATTTATTCCATCAAGCCTAGGAATTTCTCTCTGGAAAACAACTGCAGATGTATTTGATGAACTTGAATTGCTAGATGCCATAGGATCTTCCTCAAGCAGTTAAGCTTCTGCAGAGAGGACCAAGCTCCGATACCAATTGTTAGACAACTCAGATAACCAGAGGATAACTAAGAGGGAGGGGGTGAATCAGTTGTCACCGGATTAAAGAACTTTAAATATTCAAGACCTTATTACCGAAAAACATAAACTCAATACTAGAATGCATAAACCAAATACCAGAATAACTGATATAGAAATTAAACATAAACATAAATCACATAATAGTTACCATCTATTTATAACACATGACACCAAGATTTATATGTGGAAAATCCGGTAAAGGAAAAAAACACGGTGGGAAGCCTACCCACAATAAGATTATACTTCTGCTGTAAGTATGTGATTACAATATGAGGGCCCTACACATGCAGGAATGCCAACATCCTAGAGCGCATTACTCATCACAAAAAGGAGCCTCACTAACTACAAAAACATTGAATTACAATCCAAAAAGAAGAGTGAACTGCAAGGATAGCATCTCCTATGCCTGAGTACAGTTCTAGTTAAGCTCAATACCAAAGGCCTTAAACCTATCTTACAAACCCAATTTGATCGCCTATGATCAATCAAACCTTTTGCATATGATTATAACATTATTCACACACAGATAAAACTATAACCCACATACCATATACCCATGATCTACAAAGAGATCTTACATCATATTTATACCAACCCACGGCCTAAACAATTAGGTCGGCCACCAAAAAGATAATACAATAAGTTCATAACATAAACCTATAATCCAATGATAAACCAAGTTGGCGTAGGCCTAAAACAATGTAAACCAATACTTAAATCCCACTGGTAACATATCAGGAACATCCTCCAACACGTTACATAAACCGATCCATAACCTAGATAACACCGGACCCAAAATAGGTCGCCATAAACCAAATTCAACACCATCGATGAACTGGAACATGAACAAGATAACCAACAACATCCTAAGAGCCATCTAGAAGCTGCACCAACACCAGTTATCATGTGCATCAAAAGATATTCTACAAAGCTCTCCCGATAAAACCCTTACCAATGACCAAAAGGCTTACTAGAACAAATGATAGCTCCTGAGTCATCAAATCCTGAACCAACTGATCGTGATACACATCTGAATATCATGAATGACAAATTTAAACCAATTCCACAAACCAAAGCATACCGGATCATACCAGATCAATATCATAAACCAACCACTCTACCGGAACCAACCAGAAACCGATAAACAACCAAAACAACTAGTGTTGCCATCAATGACCAAATATCAATGCAACACATAATCAATTCCTTCAAATTGCCAACAGTTATATCAAAATCAAGATTGCACTCACTTTGGAATAAAACAACTAGTAATAAACTGATAGGCATCTAATAAATCATTCAAAAGACATGCAATCATGTAGTTCATGCGACTCAAAGGATCAACCTTAGACAATCGTACATCATCAATAGGAGATGGTATGTCGATATAGATATAAGGATCATAACTACTAGATGTACTCTTTGTAGGAGGAATGGTATCCTGCAAATGTAACAAATATCTCCCAACATGATTAGATGATATCTGATCAATCTGAGTCTCAATAGTCACAATGCTAGAAAAAATATCTTGTTTGGCATCATCAGCGACTGAATTTGTTGCCTATGCTAGTTCCAAACATTTTAGGAGAATGAAAAGGTTTGGACCAACTAATGCCCACTTATTAACGGGCACCGATGAATTAGGTGGTCTAAACCTATCACATAACCTAGCTCTCCCTTGCTCAACATGTGATGGAAAATCTATATAATCTACATCTTACTGTAAATGAAACTGCATATAATATTTTGTAGAAATAAAGTGGAAACTCATCCTTTTGCGGCCATCTATGATGAGCTGCCAACCATTTAGGATATATGAATGGTGTCACAAGTAGATCAATGCACCTAGTGATGACATAACCCCTAACTCTATCTTTTCCCAAATAATAGGGGAACATTATATGAACATGTACAGTAGAAACATCCTTAGAGATGGTTTTCCATCTTGTCCCACTAACAACACTACGAGAATGAGAACTATAAAAAGCTTCAAAACTCATATATCATCATAGGGATTATATGCTTGAACAATGTCAATCATATTTAATAGCTCATCCCTAATACTAAGTGCCTTATCCCTATTTGGTAGGACAAGGGTGTTCTATAATGTTTGTTCAAGTAGATGTAATGCATGTTGTAATGTGACAATCGTTTTAGCATAAAGTTGAGCCCGAGAATCACTGTCATCAAAAGGTAATTGACCAAATTGATTAGAAGTATGGTCATTGTCACGGTGAACACTACACATAGACTGATCAACCATGTGAAAAATATATGCATGTAGTTAAAGAGAAAAAAAAAATGTTTAATTTAAACTAAAAATTAAATACTATTTAAAATTTAGCTACATATGTGCACATGTATCGAAACTAATTAAAACATTTACAAAAATAAATAAGCATTTGAAACATTGTACAAAACTTTTTGAAAACTACATTATCTAATCGTTACATTACAACAAGCTTTCTAAAATTATATTTATTTTTCAAGAAAACTATTTAAGGTCTTTCTATATTTCAATGTATTTCCATTAAAAATATACAAATGCGAAATTGTTTTCTATTTAAAAGTTATAATTATATTATAACTTCAAATTTTCACAAATCATTAATTTACTTTATTTTAAAATTCTTAATAATTTACATGTTGTAATTAAGAGAAAACATGTATATATTTTTAAATGTTTAAATGAATTCTATGACTCACTAAGGCCAAGAAGGTACACTTTATTGTGTTGTCACCTATGAACATATATTTGAAAATAAATGAGTACTCCAAAACATTCTTAAGAAATTGATCAATTATATAAAGTTTGCACTCTATAATGCCAACCCTAATCTTAGGGTCCACCTTAAACCCTTTAGATGATAAAATATGACCTAGAGGTACTGTACTTCTTTAACTCCAAATACACACTTTGATGACTTAATATCATTTCTTATATAAGAGATTCAGTTGATGCATGTGCTAATAAAATGGAGGCATATGTTTGATCCTAATTTATTCAGATTATGTATTTTGTAAATGATAGGATGATCATACATGTGGTATTTAATGGTCATAAACGTATTTTGTGCATGGAGACTAGTCATCTACCAATTACTAAAGGGGAACTTGGGAATCTCTTATGTACTTGGTCACTACTTTGCATATTGAAGGTAGTCTTAGCTACAGATATTATTGATACAATTGGAAAATATATCAATTCATCAACCATTTGATAATGGTTAATAGAATTTAAGTAATCATTGATCAACCTAGATTAAAGAAATACTTGGTTTAGAAATGATAGTTAAATAGCTCATACAATTTTAGAAAAGTAAATGTGAGGGATTAGGGCACTTATGTCTAGAGGATAAGTGTAATGTAGCAGAGAATGTTAATCAAATACAAAAAATAGGCCCATGTTTAATATGTAAACTATATGAGGTTTTGTGCATGATTATGGCTTGTTGTAGGCCAATCTAACAATGTTAGATCACTTATGGATAGTTTGGATCTTTCTTGTAAAGGGTCACATGTTCTCCTAGTTTGACCTCCTTGATTAGACTAGCATTTCAATCATGAAGATGATAGAAACAATAATCTTAGACATGCAATTAATCTAGATGAGTTTGATGCAAATTAGATTATTTTTAGTGCTCCAAATTGAAATATTTTTATAATGGTTCTTCTTTGCAATGCACATAATTTTTCCATTGATGTTTGATTATATTTTCAATGCACATTGTATGCCTTTAGATACAATTGCATATCAATAAACCATACAAAATGTGTACCAAGTTGGCTCATGGTGAGAACGAAATAGGTAGGAGCCAAAAGAATAAATAATAATAATAATTCAAAATTTTAAGGGTCAAATCTACATGGTGTAGGATTTCTCCTACACCACAAGATTAACCTAGAACAAGGAAATGCAACTTTTAATGTATACAATTAATCTTTAGATATGGAAGCAATAATATGTGTAATAAATATTGAAACGTATGGGAGTATGTGTGGATACATGAATAAGATGTAGTCAAATGTATGAGAATGAGTGTAAATGGATAAAGGTGATGGATTAGAAAATGAGTCTAACTTTACACAAGAGTGTGTCATTTTATGATATAAGATTATATCAATTAATTATATCCTAGTTGAAATTTAAATATTGTGGAATATGTTTAAAAAATCAATATTGAATCTTGAAGGGGACACAAGAGAGGGAGGGAGGGAAGAAGTAAGGTGTTTTAAGCATCGTGTTTGTGTGTCACTATGTTTGTGTGTTTGTATTGGGTATTGCATCTATTATTTTATTACATAAGTTAATATTGTAAATTCAAAAAATATTTCATAAAACATACATATATACATAACAAAAAATATTTCGTAAAACATACATATATACACAATAAAAAACATTTCATAATTTACATACATATATGCATATTAATTTTTTAAACAACAAAGAAAAAGGAAGAAAAATAAATAACTAGAAGTTTGAGGAGACTTTGGTAGGCCCGTAGAGAGTTTCGGCTGAACAAGTTAAGCCACAACTACTAAATTGTGGGGGCCTCGATTTTGGCAGCTTTTATATAAAATAGTTTTGGCTAAAAGAAGTGTTTTGGCTGAAACTATTATGGCACGTGCCTCCCACTAGGCACCACGTGTCTACCACATGGTTTTGGCCAAAAGTGTTTTAGTCAATTTTTTTTTATTAGCTTGAAACATGACACAACTTTGTGCTTTTACCCCCATGAGTTTGCACATTGTGGGAAGATGTTAGGGTTCAATTTCGGCTTGCTCAGCCAGATCACCAAACTTTTGACACATTGGTGTTCTCTCTGCCTCTGAACATGTTGCACAAGTTGGGCATTCATTTTGTCAAGCCATGGTGGAAGGATTGGTGCTGAGATCCTGATAGCACTTTTTGCTATTATAAAGCGCAACTAGGATATTCTTGGCTTTGCCCGCATTTGCCAGTGATTCAAGTCCTTAATTTTAGTTGGCATTTGCAGTCACCTTTATTTGTTTGGCAACACCATTTTCAAATGGTTTGGTCTATTATTATAGAACTCAAGTTGGCTCATTTTGGCTGGTGTACTCTTTTCCAAGGCTTGCCCCTGGGTTCTCGACTTTGGCATTTGGGGGTTTTGGACCCTAGATGCCCTTTTTGCGGCCAACCAAAAAATTTGAAGCACCTTTTCTGGTTTTGTTACAGAGCTCAATATTTTTGGATATGGATCCACGATTTCTTTTGCCCTTTCAAACCTAAGGCTTTTTCCTGGCACATGGTGCACTTGGGGGATTGGCCTCATATTCCCTTCAAGTATACCCAAATTTGGAATGCTTTTAGGGTGGAGATTCTCTTTAATTTATGGAAAGATAGAAATGCAGTTCTCTTTGCTCACAGTTCTATTGATACTTTTGTTTCGCTTTTTGCTAAAGCTACTATTTGTAATAATGTTATGTTGCAGATTCAAGTTCAAGCAAATAAAGTTGCTTTGGAGGTGGCTCACCTTCAGGAGCTACCTAATCAATGGCCAGAGTTCTTTCAGATGCTTCCACCTCCAATGGTAGATCGCCTTCTCATGGTCGACAATGGAGAAGCTTCTTTGCTCATCGATCTAGCTCTCCCAGATCCTAGGCCCCTCTCTACCATTCTGGTGGCAGGGGTGGTTCGATTTGGTGATGCTCTTCTTCTCCACCCTACAAGGGCTCTGCCTCCACTTGGCCTTTGGGTGGTGTAGGGCTTGGAGACGACAACGGATGACCTTCTGGCAATGGCAGTGTTGTTTCTTTTAAGTGGCTCCATTGGCTGGAACTGACCATTTCTCCTAAAAAGGCAGAAGATAAAGAGGAAGGAGAGGTGATTACAGACGAGGGGTGGTCTTTGTCTTTGTTTGATGCCACCTTGGATGTTGCTGATGTATGGGGAAAACCAGATGATTGAGACCCCCCTCCGCCTCTTGCTAGGTTTGTGTTGGTTGCTTAATCGTTCTCATTGTTGTTTTGTGAGTTGGGCTCTTTGTTAGTTTGTTTGTGCTTCCCGCTTTTTGGGGCTTTGCCTTGTTAGACTTTGATTTCTGGCCTCTACTTGTATGACATTGAAGGGTGATCTTGTGTCCCTCTATCTTTTTTGTGAATATGTGTATTATATTTTCTTATATAATGTTACAAATATTAAATAAAAGGGTGATAATAATCACACCTCAAAAATTCAAATAGGCTACAATCCACAACAAAGAAAACAAGAATAAGCGAGAGGAGCAAAGAAGAAAGAGATATACGCTAGTCATCAAATCTGCTGTACACATTAAACGTTTATTCGAAAGTACTCGAGAAAAAGTTTCAAGATGTAACAGAGAGCATTGATGGAGTTAAAGAAGGGCCTGCATGTGACGTCGAGAAATTTTAATTTTCTATATGCTGCTTAAGAAGCCGCATTCCAGCTATTTTTTATTGATCAAGTTGGTTGCATGTTGTTATCTCCATGTTAATGAATATCTCATTTTGATACCCGAATGGTGGATGTTTTGATGTGTAATCGACTAAACTCTCAGAGGTTTTTCAATATGAAAAGATTTAACATTGAATCCAATGTTCTGAAAAAACCATTATGCCTGCACCCATAACAGACATTACTCCGTCAGAAAGTATATAAAAACAAAGACCCATTAAATTCTTTTATCTTCCAATACCATACCGAATCTTATTACAATCAAAACCAGGCATAGATTAAAGTCGATGCTGGTTTGCATGATCAAAAGCCGGCACGTCGTCCTCCGCTGGTTTCGAAAGACATCTTTGTAAGTTGTGAAAATTTTCGTATTGTAGTGTTGGCTTGATCATGATCGAATCGGTTTTGTCAAAACTGAACAAGGTTGATTTTGAGTTGGAGATAATTTTAATGGGACCTTAAGCTATAAAGAGATCAGAGTTTCCATTACTGATCATTCCATCTCTTTGCTCTTGTTGCTCTTGTGTGAGTAGAATGGTGGGAGTATTTAGGTTAATATAGATAATGGCCAGACAAAGTGAGAAAGAGTTCCAGGACCAAAAAGGCTTGATGGAGAAGGATTACACAGACCCACCACCTGCTCCTTTCTTTGATTTTGAGGAGTTTGGACAGTGGTCTTTGTACCTTGCGCTTATAGCAGAATTTGTTGCAGCCTTTCTCTTCTTGTTTATAATAGTTTCTGCAATCATTGGGCATAAGAAGAATAGTGAGCCTTGTGGTAGTATTGGCCTCTTGGGAATTGCCTGGGCTGTTGGAGGAATGATATTTGTATTGGTCTACTGCACTGCAGGCATATCAGGTGACAGAAAAGTTCATATAACTTACATGGCAGTATGTTTTGAGTTCTATTATGAGATTTCGTAGCATCATAGTTTTCGATCACATTCTATGATCTATTGTCAAGATATTAGAGAACTTAAAGAATCTTAGTATCAATACTTTGGATCATATTCTGTGATCCATCATAGAATGTTAGAGATCTGATTTCTCATTTCCATGAGCTTTCTAACATCCTGATAAATATGATCTGACATGTTGATGCTAATACTCTCACACAATCAAATCCATAAAAATATTTCTATATTTCTTAAAGATTAATTCGTTGTACATTGTTAAATGAGGAGGGGATTGTTTTGCTAATGCACTCAATCCAACACAATCCTAAATGTTTTGAATTTAATGGGTTTGCTTTGATGGATTTATGTACCTGGGCATATGAATCCAACATTAGAAAGCTCAAAGAATCTTAGCATCAATATTTTAGCTTATGCTTCATAACTCATCATCACTATATTAGAGAGTTCATTTTCAATTTCTTGAGTTCTCTATCATCCAGATAATGGATAGTGGAATGTGATCGAAAACATTAATGATAAAAATCTCACACAATCAAATCTAATATTTGTGTCAAATAAATAATAGAAATTGATAATATTAATTGATTGTACTTTCTTAAATGGGTTTTAGTAAAATTTAAATGGGCTTACCTTGATGGTTTTATGTAGGTGGGCATATCAATCCAGCATTTACATTTGGGTTGTTTTTGGCTAGGAAGGTGTCCCTTCCAAGGGCTTTACTGTACATGATAGCCCAGTGACTGGGAGCCACATGTGGGTGTGCAGTGGTGAAGGCCTTCCAGAAGGCTGATTATGACAGATTGGGAGGTGGAACTAATGGTGTTGCCCTCGGCGTCACACAGACTGTAGCTTTGGGTGCCGAGATCATTGGTACTTTTGTCTTGGTTTACACAGTTTTCTCCGCCACAGACCCCAAGCATACTGCTCGAGAGGAACCTCCCATGTTCCTGTAAGTTTTAAGTTGTTAGGGTAGAAATGTAAATGAAATGACAAAAATAAAATGAAACACTTTTCGATTAGTATTCAAGAAGTACTTGCTGCATAATAAAGGCAGCGAACAGTTTGCATAGTTACACAAAAACTGTCGGATGGAACAAATAAGTTATAACTGTACAAAAACTAATAAAATCAAACAAAACTAAAATTAACCTAAAATTACTAAGTTTTAACCTAAAGATTAATACATTAACATCTCCCCCTTAATCTGAAGGAGTTAAACCAATCATTTCACGAAATTTTTCAAACTTAACACGACCCAATGCTTTGGTAAGTATATCTGCAGGTTGGTCTGTAGTAGCACAATATTGAAGGGAGATACTGCCATCTTTCACATAGTGCCGAATAAAATGAAACTTGGTGTTGATATGTTTGGTACGATCATGAAACACTGGGTTCTTAGCCAATTTTATAGTAGATTGATTGTCAATAAAGAGTGGTGTGGAAGAAGCTTGTGGTGCCTGCAAATCTGCAAGAATTCTTTGAAGCCATAAGATTTCTCTAGTTGCCTCAGATGCTGCTATATATTCTGCTTCTGCAGAAGAGAGAGTTGGGACTGGTTGTTTTTTAGATTGCCAAGAGATTACAGCAGAACCAAGAGACATTAAGTAACCAGATGTAGGTTTTCCATCATCCATATCACCTGCATAATCTGAATCTGAATAACTAAGCAAAGAAAATTTTGATATCTTGGAGTATTTAAGCCCATAGTTTTGAGTGCCCTGTAGATATCAAAGAACCCGTTTGGTTGCTAACCAATGAGTTTCTCTAGGTTGTTGCATAAATTGTGACAGAACTCCAATAGAAAAAGAAATATCAGGTCGAGTAGTTGTAGCATAAATCAAACTGCCAACGAGTTGCCTATAAGAAGTTGCATCAACCAAATCAGAGGAATCATTAGATGAAAGTTTGAGATTTTGCTCCATAGGAGTGCTGAGAGGCTTGCAATCAGCCATACCAAACTTTTTGAGAAGATCACCAATATATTTTTGTTGACTGATGAAGATAGATTGGGGGTTTTGAATCACCTCAATTCCCAAATAGTAATGAAGATGACCCAAATCAGTCATATCAAAACCTTGCTGCAATCCTTCTTTTACATTTTGAATATTAGCCTCACTAGTTCCAATGATAAATAAATCATCCACATAAACAATAAGATAGACAATAGTACCATCAATCTGTTTAACAAAAAGAGTTGCATCATCAAATTCAAAGTGATGAAAATTCAACTGCAAGAGATGCTCAGTAAGTTTTTCATACTAGGCTCGTGGGGCTTGTTTTAAACCATTCAATGATTTTATAAGCTTGCATACCTTGTCCTCTTTACCAGGAACTTCAAAGCCTTCAGGTTGAGTCATATATACTATTTCTTTAAGATCACCATTCAAGAATGCAGTTTTAACATCCATGTGATGGATGTTCCAACCATTTTGGGCTGCTAAAGCCAACAAAACACGAATAGTAGTCCATTTTGTTGTAGGGGCAAATGTTTCATCATAGTCTATGCCCTCTTTTTGAGCATAACCTTTGGCAACAAGGCGTGCTTTGTGTTTATCAAGTGAACCATCAGCGTTATATTTATTTCTAAAAATCCACTTACAACCTATCGGTTTACAATAAAGAGGAGGATCAACCAACTCCCATGTGCCATTATTCAAAAGTGCATTATACTCATGTTGCATAGCTTGCCTCCAAAATGAAATATGATGAGCTTCTTTATAGGAATTTGGTGTTGAGTCGATTGTGAGATTGAGCTCATCAATAGACTCAAGGTTATCTGAAATATTAGATTGAGCTTGTAGCCTTGCTTTATAAGAACTTCTTGTACCTGTTTTACCTATTTCATCAGGTCGCAAATCTTTCAAAGTTTGTTGAACTTGTTTGGTCCACCTATGAGAGGATTTTTGTGGGACAATAGATGTTTCTATTTGTATATTAGAATCTTCATTGGGAGGTAATGAGTCAGGCTCATCATTAGTGAGAACATCACTATGAGAAGGGGCTTCTTCTGGTACATGAAGAGGTGGAGCATCATGAGTTGAGGTAGCTTGAGATGCAGGTTCTACACATGTATTCATTCCTCCAGAGTGTAAAATCTCACAAGAATTTTCTATCCAAGGAGAAGATGTGGCAAATTTATCAAGCTGTTTTAACTCATTTTCAATATGTGTATCACTTTTGAAAGATTCACAAAATACAACATCACGAGCAATAAAAAACTTTTTATGAACTTCATCATATAATCTATAGGCTTTTGAAGTTTCGGAATAGCCCAAAAAAATGCACTTATAACTATGATGATGCAACTTATTCCTTTTTTCTTTAGGAATCAAAGCATAGCAAATAGAACCAAAAATTCGAAGGTGTCGAATAGTTGGAGGATAACCAAACCAAACCTCATATGGAGTTGTTTGGTGAAGAGTAGATGATGGAGATCTATTGCGAAGATAGATTGTTGTTCTTGCTGCTTCAGCCCAAAAATATAACTTGATGCCTTTGAAATATAACATTGCTCGAACCATGTTCATGATAGTTCTATTCATTCTTTCAACAACACCGTTTTGTTGAGGAGTGCCTGGAATAGTGAGATGATGCTGAATACCATTTTGACAAAGATAATCCTCAAAAATTAGAGAAGTAAATTCTCCACCATTATCTGTTCGAAGAGTACCAATTTGAGATTGAGCCTGATTTTCAATCATAACACGAAATCTTTTAAAAGTGTCAAAAGCCTCTGATTTTTGCTGCAAAAAATAAATCCAAGTCATGCGACTATAATCGTCAATAAACAACATAAAGTACTTAGATCCTCCAATAGAAGTTACTGGTAAAGGCCCACAAAAATCTGAATGAATGAGTTGCAATTTTCTATGTGCTCTCCAGGTGGAATGAGGAAAAGAATTTTTATGTTGTTTGGCAAGAATACATGCTTCACATTTTTCAATTGATTTAGAAAAAAATGGTAAACCATCAACACCATTCTTTTGCATGGTATGAATGCTATCATAACTAATATGCCCCAATCTTGCATGCCATAAAAGGCTTGGTGATATACTCTCTTCTTCAGTAAGATATGCAAAATTTTTAGAAGTAGATGCACCATTTAATTTTAATAATCTTCCATCTTCACACCCAGTGAAAACAATTTGATTGTTAGATGTTTTTCTTACAACCTGCTGCCCATCTTTTAAGAAAATAGAATAGCCTTTTTGTCGAATCAATACTAATGATAGCAAATTTTGTTGTAATTCTGGAATAAATAATACATCATGAAGCATAAGGTCTTGAAGATTAGGCAACTTAAATCGAATAGTTCCTTTTCCAAGAGGTTTCAGACTAGATTTATCTGCTAAATAAATTGGACCATAGGCACCTTCATGAAATTTTTCAAAACAATCACGCTGAAATGTCATTTGTTGTGTGGCTCCAGTATCTAAGATCCAAGAATCATACCATGAGGAATTAGATGTAAAATCTGAAACAGAAAGCACATATTGATCACTATCACTGTCACAAGCAAATTGGGCTGCTCCTGAAATTTTATCCTCTGAAATTTTATCATCACTGTGCATTTTTGTTTTATCTTTCTGTTTAAATGAATTTTCTCTAAAACTTTCTATCTTGTCCCATGAGAGCTTACATTCATGTGCTTCATGACTACCTTTTCTACCACATCTTTTACAATATAAATACTGCCTATCATTTTGATTATCATGTTGCCTCCATTGACCTCTAGTTTTTCCTTTATCATTATAACTATACTTTGAAGAGATTTTATTGATAGATTTTTCTTTTTGATGAGCAAAACAAACATTTTCAGTAGTATTATCTATTTTCCTTCCAAAAGCTTTTTCACGTTCTGCTAACTTTTCAACCAATTTATCAAATGAAATGGTTTTCAATTGATTACTTGCTTGAAGAGACTCTAGATAAGTGGAATGTGTTGGAAGAAGTGCCTTGATGAAAGCAGTGAGATAGATATCAACTTTTCCACCCGCAGCATCAACATCATGTTTTATAGCTCTGATTTCAGAAGCCAAACTCATAACATCACCATTTTTCAATTCAAGATTAAACAATTTTAATTGTAACTGAATAAACTCTAATTCTGAATGAGAATCAAATAAATCTTTTAATTTGTGAAGGGCTTCCCATGCAAATGTGCATCCTTGTATATGTCGATACACATCTCCATTAACAGAAGCTCTTATCAAAGCCAAAGCTTTGGAATTTTTATATTGCCAAATTTCTTTTTCTTTAGCCTCAATTGGTGTTGTAGGTTGGGCATTTCCATCACAAATTTTAGACCATAAATCATTAAAAATGAGAGTGTTTTCAATTTTTTTATGCCATTCCATCCAATTATCTTTTCCTGTTAAAGTTTCTCCAATCAATGAAACAATAGACTGCATTCTGAATTTAAAATAAATAAACACAATTTGCAAGGCCTGCAACTTTAAAATAACTTCTCAATCCTTTAAAAATAGAGAATAAATAAATTGATATCACCTGAATCAATTTATTGTTTCTATAGAATTCTCTGCTCTTATTTCTCCGCTCTGATACCACTGTTAGGGCAGAAATGTAAATGAAATGACAAAAATAAAATGAAACACTTTTCGATTAGTATTCAAGAAGTACTTGCTGCATAATAAAGGCAGCGAACAGTTTGCACAGTTACACAAAAACTGTCGGATGGAACAAATAAGTTATAACTATACAAAAACTAATAAAATCAAACAAAACTAAAATTAACCTAAAATTACTAAGTTTTAACCTAAAGATTAATACATTAACATTAAGTTTGTTTCATTTTTATGCAAAGATTTAGTTTGTTTCATATTTATGCAAAGATTCTTTCTTTTAAATTCAGCCGGCCACTTTGGCTTGAAATTGGTCAGCCAATCCAGTACTATTTTACAGATTCCATTATAGAGTTTTCATTGTCGGTTTAGCTTGTTACTTCATTTTCAAAGAAACTTATTTTATATTTGTGTAATTTTTGGAGTATTTTTTTAATAATTTTTTATTGAATCAAAGTAAAATTACAAATGATAACATCTACTACAAATTGTTGTAGTTAGAAGAGGATTACATAACTCAAACAACATAAATGATTTAAATTAGAACTAAAAACAAAGATCCAACAATTAACATTTTTAAAGAGAAATTTAAAAAGATCACGAGCCATTTTATATGTGGAAAGACCATTAACAATTGCTGTCACTAGAGCTGATAATCTATATAGAAGCTTAGGATTCACAAAATACATTAATGAGATTTATTTAATATTTTATTATTATAGTATTTGTGTTCATGAAGTACTAAAATATCTATAATTTTATTTATATCTTTTAAATTTATGTTTTTATATCTTTTTATTTGTACCAAACATCTTATGTATTTTAGTTATATTTATATATTTATTTTTATTATTTATATCCTATCTACCAAGACATTACCTACACCTATATCTAAATTAAAACTATTTTTACTTTTCATGCTATATATTAAAACCTTAATGAACCATCACAACTATGTTATCTTTGAGAAATGCTTGCCAAGCCAACTCTAATACTAAATCCTCTAACAAAAATATTTCAATTATAATATACATATTAATCTAAATTGTAATTGAAAAGTTTTAAAGGTACCCATGATTCCTTTGGATAGGGACACAACATTACCAAAAGGTATTTAATAATTGATTTTTTTTTTTTTTTATAGGGTTCTATAAATCATGCATAAATTTAGTGTGATCATTTTTTACTTTGTTGAATATATTAGAATTAGGACTAAGTAAGAACCTATAGGATTAAATTTTAATACAGTATAGTATAGTGTTGTGTATTAAAATATAGCTTCATGACCTTAGCAAGACTAACATACTAAATGACATCTCTTATGGTTAACTTGTGTCAAGTGATATCTAGAGGATATGGAAGGCCACCTAGAAGCACTCCACCCTTGTCTTCAAAATATTTTTCAACTTCCAATACCTACTTGTATCACACTAAATACATTATCTCATTTCCTTTAATAGTGGTGATATATTAGGTTACATTTTCGTTATGTAAAAACCCTCAACATGAATGCATACGAATAAGAAATTTCTTTAGAGATGAATCCCCCAGGATTGAAGATTGGCAATACAATTATATTTCATTGTTGCTTTGATGTCATGACCATGATCTTACTTATTTCTAGCTTCTCCTCATACTTTCCTTGAATGGAATCATTGTGCAAGAGATATGAAATCACATTATGGCCCTCCAAACATAGTCTATTGTGGAACCAAGTGCCTTATTATGTATTCTCAAAGTGGCTTGAAAATTTATAGTTAGTGATCCATCCTCTAAACTAGCCCTCGCCTTCCATAGAAGATATAGTTCGTCACTGTTGAACATGCCAAGTGATTCCAAGGGAATAAAAACATATTGTTAACTATGCCCTTATCCTCATTGTATGCATCCATGGCCTTTGAAATTATAGAGCCACCAGTGGAATACAAAAGGATATGTTAAATCCATCAACATTTCCTTATCTTCTAAAAAATTTATCGAGGTTGAGAGAAGGATGGACACCACTATGGAATGCATGCATTTTGAGGAAATTCCATCAAGTCTTGTCTAATAATCTTCCTTAGGGAAATTTCAACTAATGGAAATCATATGACAAAGACCATTCACATATGTTCCAAGTCGAAGCAATATATTCCAACACCTTACGCTTTTCTAGCAAGAGGTATGCCTCAAGATTCATAGTTGTGATGAAGGATTTTAGTTAGAAATAACCTATGTTGATCCTAACAAGAGCACAAATGAATATTTATCCTTTTTTAAGAAAACCTCCCAACCACCCTACACTTGTCATGATAGAAGAAGAGAGCCCATATCTAGTTCAACCCTTCATTCAAGAAAAATATTTAGTGAAACTATTTAGTATAGCTTGGGGTGAATGTGTTAGTATGGGAGGAAAATTATGCAAAGTTAGTTATCACATCCTATCATTGATGTAGGAATTATTATTTTTTAGTCCTCTAAGTGATTTTCCCCCCTTGAATTATATCCTCATTCTTACACTTTGGCATGATTAGATTCTTAATTAAAAGAAATGATTAATACCCAAAGCGACTAAAGTGCTACCCTAACATTTGGTATTCTAAAATTCTGATTACATTTATAATCACCTATGAACCAACCTCTATTATGATGTCCTTGATATCATTTAATTGACATACTTTAAGGCAACAAAAAATGGCATGAACGTCTACTTCATTATTGGTTTCATCAACTAGCCACTTAGAGGCTACACAAACCACCCTTTTTTATATTATCCTTGATAGCATAATTGAATATTGACCCATGATTTTTTATAGTTTACTTAAAAGACTTAGATAAGAAAATAGTTAAGTGATTTCTTATTTGAAACCTTATACTTTATTATTTATATGTGAATTGCGAAAATAAATACTTCTATTTAATTCTTAAATAAAATATATAACCTAAAATAAATCTATTACTAATCATTCATTTCAAATGTAATAAATAAAATTAAAAAAACAATTAAAAAACAATTAAAAAACAATAACCATTTGATGTCAATGCACTCATGCTATAAAGCTAGCTCAACTACGAATTCCTCTCTTCAATAAATAATTTTAGCTTTCAAAATAAAAAATATTTCATTTCAATTAATTATAAAACATTTAAAAATAATAATATTTCATTGCATAAAATATAATATTTTTAAGATCAATTGATCAACTTGTTCATTTTAAATATTTCAAGGTGGGCATCTCTTATATATTGCATTTTTCTCTAGATTTGTGTTTGGGTTGATAATGGCTTGTTTGTATTCAGGTGTTAGCCCCAATGCCAATTGGGTTCTCAGTATTCTTAGTGCATTTGGCAACAATACCAATCACAGGTACAGGCATCAATCCTGCAAGGAGTTTTGGAGCAGCTTTTATCTATAACAGTCAGCAATCTTGGAATGAACAGGTAAGATTATTTCATTGCGTGTCATGTTTATATTTATAGATGATGAATTATAAAATGTGATCTAAAATCAGCAATCTTGGAATGAACAGATAAGTTATGATTATTTCATTGTGCGTCATGTTTATACTTATATTTATATTTATAGATGATGAATTACAGAATGCGATCTAAAATGTTTATGTAAAAATTTTCACGCAATCAAATCTAGAAACAATATATTGATATATACTGTAGAATCAAATTTAATAAGAAGATTTTAAAATTGTAAGGAGGATTATCAATGTGAGTTTGTTTGAATGTGTATGCAGTGGATCTTCTGGGTAGGTCCCTTTGTTGGAGCAGCTATAGCAGCAGCATACCATGAGTTTATATTAAGAGCAACAGTTATGAAGATTTACCTAAATACTATGAGTTAGCAACTCATAGTATTCTGAGCTCAGTTGTGATTTGTATCAGTTAAGCCATTTTTGGCTCTGGTTTGAGACTTGGAAAGAAGACAGGAATGGGTGTGGAGTTTGGATATTCTGTACCATGCTTCAGAAACTACAGTTTAACATTATCTTTCTCTTCTTACATATGATAAGATTTATTTATGTTCTTACATAAGACATGCCAATGAACTTGTGAGAGGTTTTTGCAGCCATGATAATTGATGTGTATAATCCTTGCTTTGGATAGAATGGTTTCTATTAAAAAAATTATGTTAGGCTATTTTTTTTTATTTCATTACACCTTTGTAAGCTAAAGAATTTAGTAGCATGTCCATGCATACATATATAAGGGTGCATACCCTCCACTTGTTTTCATTCAAATTTTTTATTTATATGTGATGATTATTATATATTTAGTGTATTTTTATATTGATAATTAAAGTTAAAATTTTGATTCATTTTGACTTGGACATTTTTAAGTATTTGGGTTTATTTTTAAAAAATTTCAATTTATAATGTGGATGGAATTTGTTGGTATTGTTAAAAATTGTTGTTATAGTTTTAACTTTTTTAAATTTAAAAATCTCATTATGAGTCCAAGCTGACCCTCTTCTCATTAGATATTATTTGTCAAACTGTGTAAAATATTCAATTTATAGCACTGTAGCATTTTATAAAAGATCAAACCCTAATTCAATTTCAATCATCTAGGATCTATTATGATTTAGTCATGACTAGAGCATCCTAAGGGGAATGTCTAACCATGTAGACCACAAAATAAACACATTAAACAAGAAGACACTGCAATTTGATGTTGGAGTTGATAGTAAAGCCCACAACTCTTAAGAATCAATTGCAACGAAAATGTTATTCACATAGAGAGAGAGAAAAAGTCATTATTTTTCTCTATGCAACTTTGAGAGATTGATAGACTCACAAAAGCATCTTATATTGAAATGAATCTAGATTACCTTATATGTTTAGCTTAAATGTTATAAAGGGGATCTAATTAATGATTGATTAACTAATTAGGTGAGTACCTATTTACTCCAAAACCCCACATTAAGTATAACTTAGGGAGGAGCTAATAATGAATGTCTGGATGGATGCATGAATTGATCTTGATTACAACCTGCTTGATGGGGTTTCTTTATGCAAACAAATGAATCTCCTTAATGAAAGAAAAGGAGAAAAATTCACGAGAAAAGACTCCTCTCCAAAAGAGAAACAATGAAATAAGGCAAGGACAACTTAATATAACCTCTCAGGGATTTCTTTTAATATCAAATAAATACAATAAATGTCCCACTGATAGGATGAATAAAATCAAGATACAAATCACTCCATAAAGACTTGTAGCTCGTGTGCCAATGATAAATGCCTATATATAGAACATGATCCACTACCTACTATATGTGATGAGATATGTGCTCAATATGTGAATGATTTAGCAATAAATATGTGTCTTGCTACTAAGCACATACATCTCAATCATCCTTAGACCCAAAATCATAGAGTCTCATAGTTTCGACATAATTGAGGTGGATGTCAAAACCTAAAAGACACCCACATCACCTTGTGTTACAAGCCTAGTATGTTGTTAAAGCGTTCGAGTGAGTGAGTTGATGGAATGTAAGGTCTCAACCTTAATACCCTCCTTCACAATGAAAGGGACTGTGAAAATATCTATGTTTGGCCTAGCAAGGAGTCTGAGTGCTTGGTTTTGAGTATGATGTGCCCCCACTTTGTCCTATGTAGAACCCTAACTTCTACCTTATAACTTCCACATCTCAAAGTAGTTTAGAATCTCATTGAGAATAGACTCGCAACATAGTTTCCTCAAAAAATTCCACAAAACCTCATTGTTATTGCATGGAGGATAGTCAAAACTATCCACCACCTATCCCAAAAATAATTCCTTATCCCTTGGAGGTGCAACCAATGGATAGAGAAACTCCTAAAAGTGTCATGTTGGGATGCATTAAATGTTCATGGGTCAATGAATAATGCACACAAGTTGGATTTAATTTTTTTTTTTTTAATTTGTTCAAAGAATTTGTTAGCATAATATTTTCTTGATTGTTCCCTCTTGCTTGAAAAAGTTTTAGTTTGGCCACTCACATAATCTACGTGAGTGATGATATATTTTGGTGAAGTGGTGATGATAGATTGATGGGAGGTTGCTCCTGATGGATTTCTCAAATTTTCAATTAGTGTCTCAATTTATTTCTTGTTGTTTTCTATTGTGCTAATGTGTTTTCTTGTGTCTTGAGGAGATGTTGAGGCATTTTCAAAGGGGTTTGTTGTGGTTGTTCTGTTAGCTTGATGATGATTGTATTGTATTCATCACTTTTTGTCATTGATGAGACACTCTCACACACACATATGATTACATTGACTACCAATGTAACTTCGATTGGTTTACACTGTCAACTGGTATGTTTAAGGTCTATCTCTAATCGATACTCTATGTCAACCGATATGTGCTTAAGAGATAACTTGTGGTTACACTAAGTCGGCATCAAATGAAGATGAAGATGAAGATGAAGATGGAGATCAAGCAAAAGATTCCAGGACAATGGATCACATGTTCTAATCCAACCAGTATTGATTGTTCTAACCGGTATCTATTTTTGTGATGAGTTACCAGCACCATTTTCTTGGCGGTCATTTTTGTGATGAGTTATGACTACTTGTCTAGATACACTGCACCTAGGAAATCGTGTTTTGATTTCCTATGGCCGACATAAGATTTGAATGTCTATTTAAAAGACATCTTAATAAATCATTTGAAATTGATAGATATAGAGAGGAGATTATGTGAATACTGATATGCATAAAGAGTGAAATATTTTGTTGAAGAGCGATAAGTGTTATGATGAAAAGCAGTGTTGAATGTACTTAGAATGATATAATCAAGCAAATATTGTGCTACTCAAAACATATCAAACCATTCTTGTTGTTTTCTAGTCATTACAACAAAATCAAATCCCCTAACTGGGTAATCTCTAACAAGCTTCATTGTACAAATCCTCTAACAAGGTGATCCATTACTTTAGATTCTGAAATCCTCCAGTGAGGTTACTCCTAACAAGGTAGTACTCTTAACAGGGTATAAGCTTCTAATCAAGCTTGAGATCTCTAACAAGATTCGCTCCTAGTAGAGCACTTTGTAAGGCCCTAACCGATCAATTATCTATTATTGTAGATAGTTAACTTGTGAGTTCCATCTCATCGTGGTTTTTACCTATTTGGGTTTTCCACGTATAAACACTTGTGTTATGGTGGATGTTCTACTTTATGTGGATGCTATTATTTCATTTTGGATAGCATGTATTTTGTTTAAATACTTGGTTAAGTTCATCTATCGGTTAGTATTTGAAGTAGTGTTTTATTTGGTGTCACTAATTCACCCCCCTCTCTTAGTGCTTTTCAGAGCCTAACTTTTTTGAAGCCTAATCGCTTAGAAGGGAGTCTTGAAACTACCATGGGGGACAAGAGATACTTCGAGATGGTTAGAGAGCTAGAAGCTAGCAGAAATGAAATTGAATCCCTTAGGGGCAAACTGAAAGTTTCTCAAGTCAAAAGGAGAGAGCTATCTGAAAAAATGTTAGAAATATTTGATAATAGTTCTTCAGATGAAGTTGAAAAGGTGAACGATGAGAAACTGAATCTAAGGAGAGAGCTAGAAGGTCTCACTATCCGCATGAGTCAGGAACTAGAAGCTAGAAGAGTTTTTCAAGATCTTATCAAGGTAAGAGATCAAAAGATTATAAAGATCAAACGGGAAAAAGACACTATGCATGAGAACTTGATTGCTGAAATAGAAGAAAAGGAGAACCTAAAGCTAGACCTTGAGTTGGCATCGTCTTTGAAAGAGAACCTGTCTAAGCATAATGAAGATCTTGTCAAAAATCTTATTGAAGCCAATGAGAAATTGGAGAAGTTCGTCAAAAGTTCTACCATGCTGGAAGAACAAATTCAATCATAGAGAATGAAGGGTGATATCTCTGGACTTGGTTTTCATACAACTAAAAAGGGTGAATCCTCCGGTACAAAGAACAAAACTACTCCTTAAGTTAAACAGACTACTGGTAAGAAGATTTTTAAACATGTCTACTTTGTTTCTCATAAGCCTGGTCATACTGCAAATGTCTGTAGAGACAAACCCAACAAAAATACAAATTACAATACTAATGCTAGGTATGTGTCTAGAAAGTTTGAAGGTCATTGCTACAGATGTGGAATATATGGGCATAGACATGTTGAGTGTAGATATGGATCAAACAATCCCATACCACACATGCATCCTAGACCAAATGGTGACCGGATAAGGAATTTTGATAACCAGGTAAACCGGAACTAGCAAAGATCTTATGGCAACCAGTTTAGTCCATTCAAAATGGAAAAGGTAACAAATGTTGTTTGCACCTTTTGTAATACCTTTGGTCATGTGGCTATGAATTGCAGAAGAAGAACAGGAAGAGGAAATGCAGGACCCTAGAGATCATCTGGTATGGTCCGTTACCACTACAAAAAATTGGGGCACTTAGAAAAATTTTGCAGATCAAGAAATAGCAAACCGGTCAACTCCTTCAAGGATCAGAAAGGCAAGCAGAAAGTTGATGTTGAGGAAACCAGAGAAGATATGAATCAAATTTGGAAAAAGAAAGGCGATGAATCGCCTGGAGAAGAAATTGTTCCTTCACCCAGTGAAGAGAACCCAACACTGGTGCCTTAAGCCTGTTTAACACGACTAAGGGGAGCTCAACGGTAAAACATCTCCGGACCCATTGTAAAATGAGCAGGAAAGAATTTTTGAATTATGAATTCTTGTGACTTTTTGTTGACGTGTTATCAACCATTTTTTCACTTAAACAGTGAAAGTAGGGTTTGTAACCTAAAGTGGGAGCATTTATTACAGTTGGTAAAAAGGGATAAAAGCAAGTTTTACTCTATCTTTTTTACCCTAACGCTTTCGAGAAAGAAATTTGAAGCGATTGCAGAGCCGAACAAGATTGTCTTCGTGTCAATTGGTGAATTACTTTGTGTTTAGAGAAATTAAGTTGAATTGAAAGTTGAAGAGAGGCGAATGGGTGTGCAGTTGGGTATTTCAATCGGGAAACAGAGCGACGTGCAAGAAACAAGGTATTTCTTTGAGTATACTGCTTTGAAACTTGTTTAACTAGAATGGCATCTACTTCTAAGTCTGTAGAGAGGTTGATGATCACTGCTGAGCCTGAGGAAGCTCTAACTTAGGCAGATGAAATTATGTCTTATAATGCATTGTCACAAGTCTCGAGCGGTGTTGTGGTCAAAGGTGACTTGTCCATCTATATAGATTGCAAATTAGAAGATTTAGGAACTCTACACATCTATACTCAGTTGAAATCACTCTGTGATAAGAGCAGAAAGATTGAAACAAAATATGCTAGGGTTTTTTAAAAAGGTTTTCATAATGCTACCTATTTTCTTGAAGATTTTGAGGAAGAACACATAAGAATCATTTTGAGTTGATTCCACAGAGAGATTATGTATTTGGAGAGGACTCACACAATAACCAAGGAAGCTATTAGGATTGTAACGGTTTATTTCTCAACCGGTGAAATTCCTGTGCTAAGAAGAATTTCAAAGGATACTGTCTTCAAGTTCATCGGTTCAATATGTGATAAGCATACTTTTTCTATCAACAATATTAGAGACCCTACGGTAAAACTAGCAACAATGGTGATAGGATACCGGGCATTCTACTCTAGTAGACTTAACAGTGTTCCATCTGCAACAATTCACACAACACATAGAATGATTGTTGATAATGTAGATTATGATATCTATGAAGCCATCACAGTGCAATTCTTTCAAAATTTGCAATCCATTAAGAAGGACAACACACAAAAGTTCAAATATGGTCAGCTATTAACCGGGTTATTTTTCTATTTTCAAAACTTCCTACCAGGTATGGGAAATATTGAATGGTCCAAAGACCTACCGTTCAATGCACAGATCAAGAACAACAGTAAGGCTATGAAGAATACTTTTTCAGCTACCGTGAATAAGTATTTTAATGAATTTGAGAAAAAGATGAGCATGAGAATGAGGTTACCTGAAGATGTGGTAAAACACTTTGCAAAACGCATAATCTTCACTGTTACCACTGACTTTTGCTTGATGCAAGCAATTGAACCTCGAGAGGAAGAGATGGAAGATATGAGCTATGAGGTTAATCATGATTTGTTGGTCGGCTATGCTAATACCCTGCTAGCATCGCCTAAAGATAAAAAGAAGGCAAAATTGGACATTGTGGCAGTCCAAGTTGCACCAACAGAAACCGATACTGCACCTGTAACTAAAATGAAAGGAAATAAAAAGAAGTCTGATGAAGAATCTCCTGTTAAAAAGACCACAAGGGTGATTCAGAGTGTCCTAACCACCAAGAAGGAACAAGCACCTAAAGTATATGTACAGAATGAAAGTGCACCAAAGAAGAGAAATCAGAAATTGATTTTGCAACCAGAGTCTGAGGGTACAGATTTTGAAGAAGAACCAAAGAAGGAAAAATCAATCAGCAGAACACCCAAGAAGGAAAAGGTAGTGCCGAAGGCAACTACACCTATAGATATTGCTACCTACAAACCTGACACAGTTTTTGAGAGGACAATGAAGACATTAGGAAGAAATAGGTTTGACAATGTCAAAGAATATTTTGATTCTTTCACTGAAGATGAGCAGAAGCAAGTAATCCAATAGGTAATAACTTATTTGGGTCATTACAATAGATTTTTGCATGACTTGGAAAAAGATATTTCAATCTCTTTGTACAATTTTCTTTTAGATAAATGGGAAGAAGCAATTCAATTGGAAAAGAAGATTATTGATGAAATATTTGTACAATATTTTCTCAAATTATCATCAGATGGAATTAGTGCTTTAGTTGAGCAATACAAAGTATATTTTGATTTTAAAATGAGAAGATTGAAGCTTCTTAATGCAAAAAGGTTAGTTATTGAGTCCGAGACACATCAGCTAGCCTATGCAATCAAAAAGAGGGAAGAAGTCGTCTACTCTAGCAATAAGGATGATACTGCAAATGATGTTCCTCGACCGGAAATGGATGAAGAGGAAATTGTTCAAGCTGAAATAGTCTATCCAATCAAGAAGAAGGATGATTCCATTATTCTTGTTGATGAAGATGATCAGAATACAATAGACCTATCTAGAGACATCACTGCACCAGATATGGAGCCTCCTACAATCACTGAAGTACAGGTTACATTAGTTGAACAACCGGGTATTCAACTAAAAGTGGACAATGAACCAGCAATAGAACAACTGGAGAAACCCCAATCTCCATCGGTCATTGAAAATACTCAAAAGGAGTCTACTGAGAAAGTTGTCACTTAGTTAACTGAAGAAACAACAAAGTTGAATACAGAAAGAGCTATCATTAAAAGTGTACCCCCTGAACCGGGAAAGCTGAAATTACTTGAAGATGATGGTGATGATTCTTTAAGTCTTTCAAGACCCATTGACATGAACACTTTGAGTGCATCTGAAATGATGAAGATTGCTAATGTTATGCAATCTTGAGCACACAAGAAGAGACTGAAAGAGCAAAGAATTGAAGCAGAGACAATCCAGAATGCAGTAGAAATTTTGTCTGGTTTACTACGGAAATAGTTGTTGCACATCTTCCTACACCCATTAGCAAACTTGGTCAGTTAGTTACAGATGCATCTGATCAAATAAAGTCACTTGAAGATGCTACTCAAATGTCTGCTAAGAAGAGCCACAAGAAGAAATATGGAGATAAACTGGCAAAGAACATTGAAAGTGGCAAAATGGCTTTATCTAATAATGAAAGTCTATTGAAGAAAGATATTGAATCTGGAGGAAAGTATCTTGTCTCTGCCTCCAATGTTTCTTTCTTTTACTCTGACATTTCTAAGAGTCAAGTTGAAACTGAGCAGGAAATGGAAAGGTTATGCAAGGCATATGTCCCACTCTAGGACTCCATTCATGCCTTTAACCGGTTTGTAGATGATTTGCATGACAGACTGAACATGAATGATAATGAGAAGGCTAAGAGATTCCAATCTCTAAGAGAGCTCAAGAGTCATCTCACCTCATAGATTGACATTCTTCAGAGAGCCTACTTCAATGCAGAAGCTATTCTTGCTACTCCTAGAACCTGCACGCTAGACTCATTGGAAGAATTTCATTCCCATTTGATGTCTATGTCTAAGTATACTGCTAACATACTAGAATCATGGGAAAATGCTTTATCCTAGATGAAGCAGAACTTCAATGATATTTTTATGAGATTAGCCAGTGCATGAAATTTTTTTGAAGTTGTAATATATGTTGAACACTTTGATACAGATTTTCTATATATATGTATATATTTTACTTTATCATTTTGGCATTGTTGTCAAAGGGGGAGTAATAATATGTATGTGTGTTTTTAAAATTTTTGTATTTATGCATGCATTAAAGGGGAGTATGAGTACATGTGTAAATATGTTGTGTATGCACACTTAGTGGTACTGTATTACTCTAAAAAATTTCTAAGTGTTGCCATCAATGCCAAAGGGGGAGATTGTTGGCTTGATGATGATTGTATTGTATTCATCACTTATTGTCATTGATGAGACACTCTCACACACACATATGATTACATTGACTATCGGTATAACTTCAATTGGTTTACACTGTCAACTGGTATGTTTAAGGTCTATCTCTAACCGATACTCTGTGTCAATCAGTATGTGCTTAAGAGATAACGTATGGTTACACTAAGTCGACATCAAATGAAGATGAAGATGAAGATGGAGATCAAGCGAAAGATTCCAGGACAATGGATCACATGTTTTGTTCCAACTAGTATTGAACGTTGTAACCAGTATCTATTTTTGTGATGAGTTACCAACATCGTTTTCTTGGCGGTCTTTTTTGTGATGAGTTATGACTACTTGTCTAGATACACTGCACCTAGGAAAATGTATTTTGATTTCCTATGGCCGACATAAGATTTGAATGTCTATTTAAAAGACATCTTAATGAATCATTTGAAATTGATAGATATAGAGAGGAGATTATGCGAATACTGATATGCATAAAGAGTGAAAGCTTTTGTTGAAGAGCGATAAGTGTTATGATGAAGAGCAATGTTGAATGTACTTATAATGATATGATCAAGCAAATATTGTGCTACTCAGAATAGATCAAACCATTCTTGTTGTTTTCTAATCATTACAACATAATCAAATCCCCTAAACGGGTAAGCTCTAACAAGATTCATTGTACAAATCCTCTAACAAGGTGATCCATTAGTTTGGATTCTGAAATCCTCCAGCGAGGTTACTCCTAATAGGGTAGTACTCTTAACAGGGTATAAGCTTCTAATCAAGCTTGGGATCTCTAACAAGATTAGCTCCTAGCAGAGTACTTTGTAAGGCCCTAACTGGTCAGTTATCTATTACTGCAGATAGTTAACTTGTGAGTTCCATCTCACTGTGGTTTTTAACTATTTGGGTTTTCCACTTATAAACACTTCTGTTATGGTGGATGTTCTACTTTATGTGGATGCTGTTATTTCATTTTGGATAACATGTAATTTGTTTAAATGCTTGGTTAAGTTCATCTACTGGTTAGTGTTTGAAGTAGTGTTTTATTTGGTGTCATTGATTCACCCCCCCGGCTCAGTGCTTTTCAAGTCCATCATGTTCTTCTCTAGGGTTTTCATGAATTGGTGATTGAGGGTTTTCTTCAACTAATGAGGATTCTAATTTTTTGAAATTAACTATTTATCTCTAGCTATTTAATCAAAATTTTACATTAAAAAATGAATAAAACTTATCTCCTCAACCTTGGGAGCATCATGGTGAAATTTCAACAATAATCCATTGACAAATTTGTAATGTTACATGTCAATTTTAAAATGTAAGCATACTCCTCCAATTTTATCGTAGATGTGCAAGTGAGAGGATAAGTTAAAATAATCTTGGTGTCTTGTTTTTTGTTTTTTTATTGTAAGAAAAATGCAAGTGTGTTATAGTACACTCACATAATGTCATAGGTCCCTCATCTTCCTACATATACCCCAATTCAAGTGTTCTCATCTACTATGGATTCCTTGGGGAAAGAATTTAAAACAAGATGCATAGATTTGAGTTGTTTGACAAGTGTTTTAACTGGGAGTGGGCCACATTAATTCAAATGGATGCACTTCTCAATTCTAAAAGTTGCTTTTTAATGTCTCAATTTTCCAAGGGTAGAGGAAAGAATAAGAATAAGATTAAAATATAATCCCTTCATGTAGTGAGTCTCCCTCCTCCAAATCAAAGTATAAAAACACCTCCAAGTCCACTCCCTCTTCTTCCAATTTTAGTGAGTCTTCCTCCAAAATGAAGAAGGAGAAAGGTGGCACTTTTTGTGAAATGTTTGGTCATTAACGTGGTATTAGCTTTCCATAATCCATAATATTTCTTATTGATGTTTTTGTTATTCAATTGTGTATCCATAATATTTATTATTGATATTTTTGTTATTCAATTGTGTATGTGTATGTATAATCATGATAAGGTTCACTACTTTAAGAAGCAAAAGTAATTGGAGGAAACCATGGAGTGGCTAAATATTTCAGTTCCTAAGTCTTATTTGATAATAAAAGGTCAATCTCTTTCTACATTATGTTTGAATCCATTTATAGATATATAGATACTTGATTTAGGTGTTTCATTTCATATGACCAATTCACATGATCTACCATAGTCTCTTTTTGGTACTAGTAATTCTCAAGTTATAGTGGGTAACTCTTCCTGAATTCTAGTTTTGGGGATAGACACCATTCAGTTGCAAGATGGATGCATAAGGATAATATTCTTGTTCCTAATATTTCTACGAAACTTTCCTACATATATCAATTTTTACACTTTTTTGAAGGAAAGATAGTTGAGTTTACTCCTCATGATGTAGTTATTTGGCAACTAGAGGATCCTAAGAAAGCTATTTCTTTAGGAATAGTTGATCATTATGTTCATTTGTAAGAGGAGAAGTATTTGATTCTTCATTGGGTTAATCTCATATAGAAGTGCTGATTCATTAAGAAGGATTTGGCACAATTCGTTTGGTTAGTTGAACTACTATTATATTCATCAAATGAGTACACATGACTTAGTGATTGGTCTTCCTAATATTTCATCCATATAAGGAGCTTGTTGAGGCCATGTTCTTGTAAAACATCATCAGGATCACTTTCTTAAGGTAAGACCACTTGTTCTAGGCATATAATAATCTAATGACATTTTTTATCTATTCATTTTAAGGTCTAAGTATGTGCACTCACTTTTATTAATGAATTATCATGATGCATGAGTGTACACTCATAAGTACAAAAGTGAGGTTATCACCACTATTAGGAACTTCAAATAATTTGTGGAGAACAAATCATGTATTTTCATTTGATTGATATGGACAAATATTAGGGAAATGTTGGAATCCAAGAACACTGAGAGGGGGGGGGGGGGGGGGGTGGGTGATCAGTGTTCTGCCAGTAAGATAAATTTTAACCTTATTAACAAAGTGTTTCAATAACCGGTAACCATAAAATAATATAACAACAAGTATAGCTAATGCCACCAGAAGAACATACACCATAACTCAAAAAATTATACATGGAAAACCTCAAAGAGAAAAAACCACGGTGGGATTGGTGATCCACAATATCTATCCATTGGCCAAATGAATAAATATTACAATGGGGGTCTGAACATGCAGGAAGGCCAACAACCTAGAGCACATTTCTCATCACAAAAGTAGCCTCACTGACTACAAACACGAAATACTGGTTTACAAACAAAATTCTAAACTCAAAGAATGTATCTACTATGCTGGATGAGTTCTAGTTCAAGAACTATCTGTACCGGTTTCCACTATGTCCTCCTTTACCGATAACTTTCTCTGCATCCCAAACCTTTAAACCAATAACCAAGACTGACTACAAAATATTATATTCGCATATAGTTGATCAATATTGTTCGCACAATATCACATCATTATATCTCACATCATATGTATATATCTCAATATCATATGCAAAATATCCTAACCGGACTGACTTAAATACCCTTCCCAAACATAAACATAAATTCCTTATGTCAACTTACAATGATATTACAATTTATTTACATGTCAACCTAGATAAAAATAAATACATTAAACTTCATGACTGATGCCGCTGATTGCTATCGTGTAGATATGTCAGATCAATCTCCTATGTCGGCCTTATATACCGGTTCCTAGTTTGTCGATTTCCCTGAATGTCGGTTTTCAAATCATGAATACTGGTGAGTACCAGTTAAGTGTACAACCCAAAATGATATGTGTTGCCATCAATGACAACACAACTAAATTGGATGAGTGTCAATTTCCAACAATCTCCCCCTTTGGCATTGATGGCAACACTCATGTGAAAATGAATCATTGAAGTACTGTCCCGGTTCTTCCAAAAAATAATGACCAAAATTGACCCTGCTCCACCTGAGCTATACATTACTTCTTATGTCCCTTGACATTTTTCACAACAACCACTCCCCCTTTGGCATCAATGACAAAGGTGGGGCAATAGATTGTGTTTACCGGATCTAGATGTACTTGAATATATTCGGGTAAGCACCCTTAAAAAATCCTAAGTATCCCCACTAGTTTTCAAAGTTCCCAAAATAGATACAAACCCATTAAGAATGTATGCATGTAGTTCTTCTGTTAGATCTATTGGCATTTTGGATATGTTGACATGGTTTTTTCATTGATGTCAACAATTGTCATCGCTTGTCAACACTTATCAGCACTTGGAGATTTTGGTTATGTTCATCGGCAAGTCAGAGACTTATACAAGTCACTGGTATTTGGTTCACTAGCAGATTATATTGTTCACCAACACTTGGAATGACTTGGAGACTACTTGGTTATGTCAAAGACATTATTCGATCACTTGGTTTTGGCGATTTGGTTAAATGTTTATTTGGGTTTGCATATTTGTTGTTACAGACAAATAGGTCCAGGATAAGCACCGATAGTCATATCTATTCCAGATCAGCATGACATGTTATGGAGATGATTATTTATTATTGTAAATGCATTGAGTCGACATCATGCATCAGATATTGATTTGTTTGTAATTGATTTTATTGTAATATCTTTTAGTGAGCCAACCTATTCAATTGGTCTTAGGTTATGGTATAAATGTAAGATGTCATTTGTGAGATCCTTGTAAGGATGCGAAAAGGATTGTAATAAGGTTTATGCAAAGATAAGTAGAGCTATACACACAGACATCAATTGAAGGTTGAAGGAAGGATTTTGTGAAGGCAATCAGAACTAAACCGGTACTGAATCTAGCATATGAAGATGCTATTTTGTGCAGTACACTATCATTGGATTTAACCATCCAATTGTAGTCAGTGTGATTCTCATTTTATGATTGAGCAGTGAGCTCTAGGCAGCTGGCCTTTCTGCATGTGCAGAATCCATATTGTACACGCATACTATCTGCAGTAGTATCATTTGATTGTCGGTAAGGCTTCCCACCATGGTTTTTTGCCCTTACAAGGTTTCCAAGTACAAACATTTGTGTTATGTGTTGTGGATGTTATTGTCTTTCTATTTCATGCATTAATCCTTATCGGTATTGCAATTAACTGTTAAAACTGTCTACCGACATAAAGTTTGGTTTACTGATATTAAGCATTAAGTTTTGGTAAAGTTAATTTTGGTTGAATTTATTGGACAAATGATTCACCCCACCCCCTCTTAGTTGTCTCTGAGACCTAACAATTGGTATCAGAGCCTAGTCCTCTTTTTGCAAAAGTTTAACAACTTGAGGAGATCCAATGTCTTCTAACTATTTCAAGGACAGTCCGAAACTTGATGGAACTAACTATGGCATATGGAAGATCAAGATGGAGACACACTTAAATTGCATTGGAAAGGATATATGGGAGATTACAAAGAATGGTTATACTGCTCCTACTCCCGGTCAACCTAATCCACCAACCTTGGGAAAAGATGAGGAAAATGATTGCAAAGCAAGAGAAGCACTTTTGAGCACATTGTTAGATCAGCAAGTCATGGGATTGTCAGATAGATCTACTACTAAAGCTATTTGGGACAAACTTGAAACATTGAATGAAGGAGATTCCACAGTCAAAATTACAAAACTTGAATGCTTTTGGGTCACGTATAAAAGTCTGAAAATGGAAGAAGAAGAAAGAATTTCTGCTTTTATGAAAAGAGTAAATGAAATTGTTTTGGGTATACAATGTTGTGGAGGAACCTTAAGTGAAGATGAGATTGTTTCTAAAGTTTTAAGAGCTTTGCCACCGGCATATAAAATGAAAGTTACTGCTATAAATGAATTAAGAACAATGCCTAATGCATCAGTATCTAGAGACACTTTGGTTGGAAAAATTTTAGCTTTTGAGCTTGAGGAATTTGGTCCCGTTACTATTATCAAGATAGATCTAGCTTTCAAGGCATCATCATCAACTACATCATCATCATCATCATCACATGATAAATCTGATTGGAAAGCCTTCTATGCAAGAGAAATTGAAGAAAGTAGGAGAGAAAATGAAGAACTTGAAGCACTATTTGCAAGGAAAATGCCTAAAGGTCCAATTGGAAGTAAGTATGAAGGTAAAGCACCCTTTAAATGTTTTAACTATAATAAGATTGGTCATATGGCATCTAGATGTCCTGATAGACATGCAAGATTAAGAGAAGAAGCTAAAAGAACATATAAGCCTAACCCTAACTATCAGAAATACAAGTTTAAGAAGAATAGAGACAAATCTTGTTATTATGTTGATGAATGAGTTACTGATGATTCTGATGAGGATCCGGTAGACAATAATTAGCCTTTTGTTGCTATAACAGAAGATCAACCGACACCTACTGTTCAACCGATAGAGTAGGCCCTGGTAGCTAAAGTTGAAGATAAGGATGAATGGATTATTGATTCAGGATGTTCACATCACATGACTGGTGATAAGAGTAAATTCTTAACCTTTCAGGATTACAATGGAGGTCTAGTAAGATTTGGAGATGATAAAGCTTGTTTGATCAAAGGAAAAGGCACCATATCTTTCGATGGTAAGCACAATACTGATAATGTTTACTATGTTGAAGGTTTGAAGCATAATCTTTTGAGTGTTGGTCAATTAGTTGAGAAAGGATTTCAGTTACCATTCAAGAATGGTAAATGCAAAGTCTTAAACAGAATTGGCTTGGAAATTACAACCGGTAATCAGACTACAGGTAATATCTTTCATTTAAACAATAATGAGAAAGCATGTTTAATTGCACATATTGATGAAAGTTGGTTATGGCATAAGAGATTTTGTCATGTAAATTTTGATTGCATTGTGAAAATCAGTACTACTAAGGCAGTTAGAGATTTACCTAAGATTGTTAAACCTCACAATCCGATATGTAAGGAATGTCAATTTGGAAAACAAGTTAGAGCATCTTTCAAGAGTATTCCAGAGAAGTCTAACAATGTTCTTGATTTAATTCATACTGATTTATGTGGTCCAGCAAGAACTAGAAGTATACAAGGAGATAGATACTTTATGTTAATCATTGATGACTATTCTAGAATGTGTTGGGTTACTTTTCTCAGAGAAAAATCTGAAGCATTTGGAAAATTCAAACTATTCAAGGTGATGGTAGAAAATGAAACCAACAAGAAAATCAAATGTTTGAGATTAGATCAAGGAGGTGAATTCACATCTAAGGAATTTAATACATTTTGTGAAGTGAATGGGATCAGAAGATAGTTGTCAGCACCCCAAACACCCCAACAGAATGGAGTTGTTGAAAGGAAAAACATAACTATCTTGGATGCAGCCAGAAGTATGATATCTGAAGCAAATCTACCTCATATATACTAGAGAGAAGTGGTCAATACAACTGTTTATACATTCAACAGAGTTCACATCAGAGGAGAAACCGGTAAGACCCCACATGAAATATGGTTTGGTAATACTCCCACTCTTAAATATTTCAGAATATTTGGAAGTAAATGTTATATTAGAAGAGATGAGTGTAATGGTAAATTTGATCCTAGAAGTGATGAAGGAATATTTCTTGGTTATTCATATAAGAGCAAGGCATATAGATGTTTTAACAAGAGATTGCAGAAAATTGTTGAGAGTGCAAATGTGAAGATTGATGAACAATTTAGAGGAAATTCAAGGTGCACAGACTCTGAAGCGGCAATAGAGATAATCACAAATGAACCTACTGTGAATACACCGGTATAGAATGGTGATCCAGTTACACTGGCATCATCTGGAGATTAAATAGTCATTGATGAACAACAACAAGTAAAAACACCCCGGTATGTAAGATTGAATCATTCTGAAGATCAGATAATTGGAAACAAATTTCAAGGAGTTGTGACTAGAGGAAGATTGGCAAATGAAGAGGTATGTCTTATTTCTTAAATTGAACCTACATCAATTAATGAGGCATGTGAAGATAAATATTGGATTAAAGCTATGGAAGATGAATTGGAACAAATTGAAAGGAATAACACTTGGTCATTAGTTCCCCGACCTAAAGACAAAAATGTAATTGGAACTAAATGGGTTTTCAAAAATAAACTTAATGAAGATGGCATAGTAATCAAAAACAAAGAAAGATTGGTGTGTAAGGGATATTCTAAGAAAGAAAGAATTGATTACAATGAAACCTTTGCACCGGTAGCTAGAATTGAGGCAGTCAAACTTTTATTGGCTTTTGCAGCACACAAGAACTATAAAGTGTATCAAATGGATTTTAAATGTGCATTTCTGAATGGAGATCTTGAAGAAGAAGTTTACATTGAGCAACCTAATTGATTTTCTTTGACAAATAACAAAAAAATGGTTTGCAGGTTAAGGAAAGCTTTATATGGATTGAAACAAGCTCCTAGAGCTTGGTATGCTAGATTGGACAAATATCTTTTGAAGCTTGGTTACACTAAAGGTGATGCTGATAGAAATCTATACTACAAAGTGACTAATGATGACATCTTGGTTATTGAAGTTTTTGTTGATGATATAATCTTTGGAGGAGAAGATGGTCTGTCTAAAGACTTTTCTAACAAAATGCAACAAGAATTTGAAATGTCTATGATTGGAGAGATAAAATTCTTTTTAGGATGGCAGTGAAAACTGTAAACTGGTAAGCACACCTATGACTACAACTGATAAATTATCTTTGAAGGATGAATCTACACCTATTAATCTGACTAGATACAAATCTATGATAGGAGGTTTACTGTATTTGACACAAACAAGACCTGATATTATGAATGCAGTATGCATTGTTTCAAGATTTTAGAGTAATCCTAAAGAAAATCATGAATTAGTAGTGAAAAGGATTTTCCGGTACCTACAAGGCACTACAAATCTTTGTTTATGGTATCCTAGAGATGAAAATTTTGACTTATGTGCATACACAGATGCTAATTATGCAGGAGATGTGGATGACAGAAAAAGCACCACTAGCAGAGCATTTTTTCTTGGCAGTAGACTAATTTCATGGTTGAGCAAGAAACAGTTGTACAAGTCTATCAACAATGTTATCAGAATATGTTGCAACAACAACTAATTGTACATAGGTATTATGGATCAAGCAAATGCTGAAGGACATAAAGGTAAAATGCAAGGAACCTATAACTATCTACTGTGATAATATGGCAGCAATTGATATATCTAAGAACCCGATATTTCACTCTAAGACTAAACATGTTTCTATCGAATTCAATTTTCTAAAGGAGAATGTTGAAGAAAAAGAAGTGAAATTGGTTTATGTGAATACTAAAAAGAAGATTGCAGATATTTTTACAAAGCTTTTGCCTAAGGAAACATTTGAGTATCTCAGAGAGCAACTTGGAGTCCTACCCCCACCGGTAGAGACTTAGACAGTTGATGTTTGTCATCAACTGACAAAATTAACAGAGAAATCTTTTTCCAGCTTTGATGAGGAGAGCTACTTCTCAGGGGGGAGTAGTTGGTATATTGAATGCATTGGTATTTTGTGATAAGTTCTTTGAACTAATTGTATTTGGTTTTGTATTGCTTTGGCATTCGATGTCAAAGGGGGAGAGACGGATATGGAAAAACAGATGGATAACACATATTATTGGGTGAACTCACAAAGCTGGTTCCCACTTTTGCCAATGAAGGAAATTGGCAAAAGTGGAAAATTTTGTTTACAGAATACCCTTTGGGGTTCGAGCGAAGATCCCACTTCGCTCGAACCCCATCTTTCGAGCGAAGCACCTTTAATGCCCGTTTATGTCATTTTTAGTTATAGCATGAGGGTTCGATCGAACCCCCCCTTCATTTGAACCCCCCTAAAAATGGGGGGTTCGCTCGAACCCCCCTTCATTCGAACCCCTTTTTTAACACTTCTCTGCAGATTTCTACATTTTTTTGCAAATTTTTGGCCTTCAAACCTCTGGTTGAAGGCTCAAATGGAATGATCTTGACAACCCAAAATGTAGTATTATAGTCCTCAAAGAAAGCTTTCCAATGAATATAATTTTATTACATATTGATTTTATTATGAACTTGTTTTTTTAATTTTACCAAATATAGTTTTTTCACTGAACATGAACTTCTCTGTTCAACGCATTGGGAAAAATAGGAAACTAATTCAAAAAAATTCTAAAAAATATCTAAGCCCTAGGTATTGATGTCTTCTTTCTAACAAAAAAAATAAAATTGTATTTCGATATATATAGAATAAGTTATGTGTTCAAACGTAAACCTATGTCTGAATTATGAGTAGTCGGACTTCAAAACTTAATAAAATGAAAAATATTGAACATATCACTATCAAACCAACTGCAAGCCTTGGATATTGATGTTACAAACCAAAATTCGAAAGAATTGAGTTTTTATCATTTATAGAATAAAAGTTATGCGTTTCGGGAGGCACATCGCTCTTAAAAAATGTAGTTTGTTGTAAAAAACTACTTTTCGAGGGAGATGGAAAAATTAAAAAAAAATCCTTCAAAAAAATTTGAAAAAAATATATATATAATCTACAGACAAAATTCTACAAATCACTAATTTACATCATCTTCAAATTCTTAATAGTTTAAAAGTTATAGTTGTCGGAAGTTGAAGATTATTTTAAAATTTTTCATCTCAGTGTCAAAAGTGGCAAAAAAGTGGGAACCATTATTGTGAGTTCACCCTATTCCTAGGGGGAGAGACTTTATCCTTTGAGGAGAGATTATTGGAGAGAATTGATTACTCTCTGTATCTGTATTTTCAGAGATTGTTGGTTTTTAGTTTTTGGCATTTCTATTTTGGCACTTTGATGGTTTTTCCATCTTGTGTTGCCAGCAATGCCAAAGGGGGAGATTGTTGGCATTTTGGATATGTTGATATGGTTTTGTCGTTGATGTCAACACTTCTCATCATTTGTCAACACTTATCAACACTTGGAGATTCTGGTTATGTTCACCGGCAAGTCAGAGAGTTATGCAAGTCACTAGTATTTGGTTCACCGATAGATTATATTGTTCACCAGCACTTGGAATGACTTGGAGACTACTTGGTTATGTCGAAGACATTATTCGATCACTTGGTTTTGGCGATTTGGTTAACTATTTATTTGGGTTTGCATATTTGTTGTTACTAGCAAATAGGTCCAGGATAAGCATCGGTAGTCATATCTATTCCAGATCAGCATGACATGTTATGGAGAAGATTTATTATTATTGTAAATGCATTGAGCCGACATCATGAATCAGATATTGATTTGTTTGTAATTGATTTTATTGTAATATCTTTTAGTGAGCCGACCTATTCAATTGGTCTTAGGTTATGGTATAAATGTAAGATCTCATTTGTGAGATCATTGTAAGGATGCGAAAAGGATTGCAATAAGGTTTATGTGAAGATAAGCAGAGCTATACATGCAGACATCATTTGAAGGTTGAAGGAAGGATTTTGTGAAGGCAATCAGAACTAAACTGGTACTGAATCCATCATATGAAGATGCTATTTTGTGTAGTACATTATCATTGGATTTCACCATCCAATTGTAGTCAATGTGACTCTCATTTTGTGATTGAGCAGTGAGCTCTAGGCAGTTGGCCTTTCTGCATCTATAGAATCCATATTGTACACACATACTATCTGCAGTAATATCATTTGATTGTGGGTAAGGCTTGTAATGCCCGCCAAAATACCCTAAATAAACTAAACAATAATATACAAATGGAGATAATTTTTTTCTTAATTAACATCTAAAACAACTAATGCAACTTACAACATCTCCCTCTATTTACATTCATTAACCAATTAATCAATATGAACATACATCATTGCTCATTTAATCAAATAATGCAAGCAGAAATAACACAACATCAATAATCCTTCTCTAGGGTACTTTAACATCATTACTTAGATCATTTCCACAATAACATACTACACACACGATAGGTATATTTCACCTTCAATAATGCATCATATCCTAAATTCTTTAAGCATGAGATATGCAACCTACAACATTACTTACTTCCCATGATATGCACAATTTTGTTTCTACCAATGCATCTATTTGAATCATTCATGTTTACTAAATTCATTTAACATCCTATAACATATTCGTTTATTATTCCATGAACATTCCTCTTTCAAGATTATTTAACATTCTAACTAGCCTCTAATCATTCCATGAGATAATACAACTAATCCATAATGCAATTCCATTCTATTCCGACTATAATCCACTTTATTTCCATGATTCACAAAATCACATTTCTACTATGGTACAAATATAATATCTCTAAATTTCAATTTCCTACTACAATTCATCTTACAAATATAAGTACATTAAATACATCATGAGCATAGCTCCTTCTACTAAAGATTCCATCTACTATATACAAAGATATTACATTACATACATTCCATCTCATCCATTACATAAATTTTCTACAAGGTACATCCATAGTACATCATGAAGAAGAATCCACATCCATGCAAGAAGAATCCAAGAGAACATCCCAATGGCTAAAAAACACCAACCTCCCGACCATGTGGAACCAAAGGAACCACCCCCTGTTCTAGGAGATGACACAAGGTCCCAACACACACTGTAAACCTAAGCCGGTACCTAAAAACCAAGGAGACTAACCACACAAGGACTCTCAAGTAAGATCCTACATAAAACAACAAGAATGACTCCTAGAGGCATAAAACTCATCAAGACATAAATGCATCCAATAAGCATAATCACAAATCGTAAAGGGAAAACACATGTAGGAGTGGAGTGTCATCACATGCCATCCTCACAACATAATAACATAATAATGTGTGGCACTAGCCTGATCAACACGTGGATCCATCTCAACCTATGAGAGACTTAAGGGAGATTAGCTTACCATCTTCACGACCTTCTTATACTTATCCTAAAAAATCCTCCCTAGGACTAAGTCATGAGGCACCAATCAATTTATCATCTTATTAATTAATCTAACTACCCAACCCATCAATTATTAGGTTATCACTTATTTGCAAGTCAAGGAAAACTCCAATGTGCCCTAGCAGTCTAGACTTCATGCATCCTTACAAGCAACCTCATGCAAGCCTATCTCTTGTGACCCCGATCATCACAAGGAAGTCCACTCCTCCTAACATGGCCCATCAATAAATCAGAAGAGGCTCTACCACATAAATACATGAAAATAATACTCAAAGCAGCCAACAACTACCACACATACTCTTACAACATAAACAAGGCTACAACAACATCAATATAACAAAATGAGCCTCTTGGCTAACAATAAACAAAGGCACAACAAGCCATCAAATGCTGCCATCACATAAAGAATAACATCACAGCAAGGCCTACTCACTTGCTGGTCCAAAACAACATAAAAATCATCTCAATCGTCCATGGCCTATCCACATGGAAGAGAGTCTAAAGATACCCACAATGGTATAGAGAGTAAATATACATAAACCATCAAAATACATCAAGACTGATAAAATCCAAATCTGGGAAGTACTAACAGACCTCAAATAAAGCCTCTGGTACAAAATCCATTCGGAAAAATACTTCAAAAAGGACCAAAACTAGGAAAATACAAAACACAGTCACGTAAGCGCTTTTGCCCCATAGGACAACGCTTATGCCCCATAGAACAGTGCAAATGCACACAAGACAACGCTTATGCATTCCAGAATCGTGCATATGAATTATGGAACAATGCTTATGTTTCAAGAATCACGCTTATGCATCCTAAGACAACTCTTATGTAGCGCAGAGCAGTGAAAATGCATCACAAGAGAACGCAAATGCATCCTAGAACAACGCTTTTGCAGAAACAATGCTTATGCATAAAACTTACAGAAAAATCAGACAACTTTCGGGTAAAATAACAAATCACAAACTTAACGAAAATGCTCGAAACACATATAGAAAGAGACGCTCAGAAATAAGGATTACATGGGTATAAACAAGATAAAATATCTCCAACTGTAGATCAAGATTTACTCACATAACTTCATGGCATAAAATGAGTCGAACCACTGCAAAAACTCACAGAGCAACAATGAAGACAGTCCCAAACAATCACAGCTGAAGGACTCACAAAGGAAGACCAATCTCATCTCATACAGGAGAGGATTAATCAACCAAAGGTTTCCACAACAAATTCACAGAGCCGTGAAATGCCATACACAGGAAAAACCAATAAATCTCCCAACAACTATATAAAACTCAAACAATATAACACTTTCCTTCCCAAATATTAAACTTCAACAACATTAAAACTATAGAATGAAATACCATTTCAACCCAAACCCAAAACAATGCAGACACAAGCATACACGGAGAAGCCATTGAAAACAAATGCAAAGGAAAAGAACTCCAACCTGCAACTTGAAGTAATGGAAAATGAAGCTGAAGAAGAGCTCCCACAAGCCAACCAAGTCCAATCCAAGCTCCAGCCAAATCCAAGAGAGAAGAAATCCCAAGCCAAGAAAGAAGCTTGTTGGAAAAATTTCCAGAGAAGAGCAAAAAAACCAACCCAAAAAACTTCACGGGAAAGAAAATAAAAAGGCAACAATAATCCAAAACCCTAGCCTCAATTTCGGCCAATCAAAATATTCCATTTTGGAATATATTTTACCAACCCACCATATAATATAATTTACTCACCCATTTTGAATTTAACCAAAGAGAGTGAAGGGTAGGTAAAGTAAATAAAATATTCTTATTTAGCTAAGTGGGATTTTTTTATTTAATTTAATGTGTTCATACACTCCACATAGGAATAAAAGTCAAACTATGGGATAAATATAAGCTGTAAATAAATAATCCAAAAAGGGGATTAAAATTAAATAAACCAAAAGCTAAATAAAATAAATTAAAGAACCTAATAAATGTAAGATATCAATTAAATATCAAACCAAAGAAGATCAAATAATTAATTAAATAATCAAATACCATTAAAGATTAAATTACAAATATTAAATAAATATTAAACAACAATAAAGCTCATCAATTATTAAATAATCATAAAATCAATAAACATTAATTATCAAATAAATGTAAATACCCGATAATTAAATATTCAAAACTCATAAATTAAATACTTTAAAATAAACATTACCAAATATAAAACTACACATCAAGAGCCACATAATTACTCTAACATAATTAAGTAAATCAACTGACATACACTGAACTCACCAAACCAAAAGACCAAGCCTACTAACTAACATGGTGAATTATGCCAAGACGCTGACTACACACGGTGAACAACTTAGACCTAGAGTATGTGAGGGGAAACTCATGCCATCTTCGAACCACATAAGCCATTGGAACTAAGACATGCTCAGACCTATGAATCCAGGTGGAGTCGATGTCTGGTACCTGCAAAATCCTGCAACCACAAAACGACAACACAACATACATATATACATATATAGAACAGGCAAGTGATATAGAATCGCGACTATACATCTCGCTCGCAATGAGTTATGTGGAATCGTCTCTATCATGAAGACAGTCAAACAATAATAAAACACATCTCATCATAGGTAATCATGAAGTAGGGTTAGCGTAATCATAATCATCAACAAAACCATGATAAATCTAATCTATCAATAATCCATCACATAAAGAGCATATAAAATCCATTGAGTACATATATCATCAAATCACATGATAAATCATGATAATACCAACATCCATATAGATAATCAAAATAGCATATGTCCAATAGTGTCTAACATCAATCATAAGTCATTGAAGCAACGAGAGTAATCATCATCCAAAACATCAAAATATAGTCTAGATAAGTCTATCAAGCATAATATAAAAGTCAAATCTAGTCAAAATAAGTCTAATCAAGGGTGGACACTACAAGGCTTCCCACCATGGTTTTTTCCCCTTATAGGGTTTCCACGTACAAATATTTGTGTTATGTATTGTGGATGTTATTGTCTTTCTGTTTCATGCATTAATCCTTACCGGTATTGCATTTAACTGTTGAAACTATCTACTAGCATAAAGTTTGATTTAACGGTATTAAGAATTAAGTTTTGGTTAAGTTAATTTTGGTTGAATTTATTGGACAACTGATTCATTCCCCCCCCCCCCCCCCTCTCAGTTGTCTCTGAGACCTAACAAGATCGGTCAGTGTGGGTTTATTCATCAATTCTAGACTTTCCCGCTTATGAAGTAATAAAGTGTTCAATCAGGGACTTAAAAAATCCTCTCAATTCCCTAGCTCGCCAGATTAATCTATCCATATCTTTCTCCAAGGCTTATATCTCAAATTCTGTAACCAAAATTTGACCATCAATGGCGCTTGTCAATGATTGAGTACCATCAAAATTTTTAGCCAGATGTTCCAATCGGGCCTTTGCCACTTTTGTTTTCACCTCCAAGTCAGTTGTAAGTTGTTGGTCTTAGTACAAGACCTATATATACAACTACACTGATTAAGAGCCTCATTAATCTTTATAAGTTGCTCTATCATCTTGACCTTGTCTGATATGATCATATTGTCAAAGGTGACCTTCCTAGTTCCATTGTATCTCTCTATCAATTGTCGATTTGATATATGTTGAAAAGTTTGAAACTCTTTTGCAATATGTTCAGTCAAACTCTTAAGCTTACCAGAGGGGCTAGCTACTGGACTAGTGTATTCTTAAACTAGCTACTGCAAAATCAGAATGGCTTGCTCAATGACCTGCTCAATGACCTGCTTGCCTTTTGATCCTTCCTTCCTCAACTTCTAAGCTGCAAAAAACATTAATTCAAAATTGCTCAACTGCTCAATGTTCTTCTACCCAAAATCAACTTGACTAGATGAGCCAAGTGCCAACAATGAATGATTGGACTCTCCAACCTACTGACTAGCACCAGTGGCTTCACCACTTGGTGTGGTAACCATCTCAACCTTATCCTCTTCATTGTGTACATTTATTGCTAGAGGTTCAACATCCTCAACTTATTTATTATTTGTATCCACATAAATGACCTCTACATCCAGAATGTTTTGTTCCAGTGTATCCTGCTTATCATGCCCAACTGCAAAGTAATCTACTGGTTTCTCTACATTATGTACATGTGATACTGTTGGAGGAATATCCTATGTTAGTTTCTTTCCCAAAACTGGTGAATCCATACCTAATATACATCTTCCCTTACCATCAACAAATATGTCTTCAATACCAGACTTAAGCAAAAATATCGGTGCAGTAAATAAATTTGGTTTATCTACAAAGATTTTTACCCATGCCTCATGGGTCTCCTTAACTATTTCATTTACTCTACCTACCATGAGACTCACATGCCGGTGTCTACTCCGAAAAATTCTTCTATTAGCATATTCAAGATGCTACTGCAACTCCTCATCAATTATAGCACCACAAATAGTTAATAACTCCTGCAAATTTATATTTTTACCTCTTCAACTGCAGATGATCTCCTAGAATCTAGCTTATTGTACAAATATCCCGATATTTGATTTTCAATCTCAAGTAATACATTCTTATATATATATATATATATCTAAATATAACAAAATTGCTTCCTCAATCTTCATTTGTTCCTTATCATCCATATGTTCATAATAATATTGGATATTACTCAAAATTCCATGTTTAGTTATTTGATCTATCAATCCAGCAACTGAGAGAGGAGTGACCTCAATACTCTTACCGAATTCGAGAGCGATATCTAATTCCAATTTCTTCTTCTTGCTGAGAGTAGAAGTAGATTCTTTAACTGGTTTCCTCTTCTCTGTTGGTTTCCTCTCCTTTAAAATTTTCTTAGGGGTTGTCAGAGGAGTGACCTTCACTTTCTATACCTTTCCTTCCACAAGCTTCTCCCTCTGTATCATGATGTATGTCTAGGGAATCTTTGGGGGCACAACATCAGTATTACAACCAGATTCAATAGGGGCAATATAAGTTTTTGGTTTCTTCCTCTTCAATATACCCTAATTTCTCATTGACATAAATGTGTGCCAGTCTATCATACCAGATTCAAAATCCATGACCTCAGCATTGAGAAACCTTAAGATTAACTTCTCCAAGATCCGAAACAAGCTTTCAGACTGCTACCAGGGGTAACACAATATCTATCATTAATTTTCCTCCCCCTAACACTAATGCCTTAGTTACCGAATGAGTTTTCTGTCGACGCAGGAACATTCTGCTCTGATGGTTGAGTAATTGAATTGATTGTCTATGTCGGTTATCTTAAAATTTCCTAACCCATTTCCTCTCATGCTCCTTCTAGATATCATCAACTATCTGTTTTCCTTTCTCATCATTTTCTCTTGGATTGTTCTCGCTTCTACAAAATTTAGCAATATGTCCTATTTTGTTGCATGTATAGCAAGTGACATTATTTTTCTGAATTACCTTACTGTATCCTTGATCATTCCTTGACCTACATTGATTAGCCATGTGTCCAAAATTTCCATATGCATGACATCTAACATCCTCTCTACAATCTTATGTCCTATGACCATACTTCTTACAATTTGAACACTGATTGAGAACTGCATTATTATCTTGGTTTTCTCTATTTCTACAATATCTTTCCATATGACCAAATTTATTGCAAACAAAACATCTACCATTAAATTTATGTGCATTGGGTTGCCTTACGAGTGGTTTTTGGTTGATAGGTGGATTCTCCTTCTGACTGGTTGTTTCAACTTCATTTGCAGTACCAAAGCTTTCTCCTTGTTCAAATCCAAGACCTCTAGTGTCTCCCTTGCACCTTTAATCCTTCAATAGTTCATCAAGCTTTACAGAACTATCCTTGAACTTGTCTTTGTATTCATTTTCAATATCTAGATCTCCTCTTAGGACTATAGCAATCTTTCCAACTCCAACTCATTATTTTGGGATTGCACCAGTTTAGTTCTCAACATATCATTCTCATGTTCCAGCCTAATGCATTCCTCATATCTATCTTTTAGAGATCTCCCAAGATTTTCTTCATTCTTCATTTTGTCTTCAATATCCTTGGGAATCCTCATAGTTAGGGATTGCATTTCATTCTTCATGACAGTATTCTCCTGACTCAACTTCTGACATTGTTCTTTAAGGGAATTCTTCTATTCATCATCCTAAATTTGTAAAAGTTCCTTCCTTCTAGCTTGAGTAGATGACAACCTCTCTTGTAGGATAATAATGAATTCCTTTGCAGATTTCAACTCATCTTGCAATTTCAAGTTTTTCATCCTTTCAGAATCATAGTCTTCAAGAGCTACTTCAAGTTGTTTCTCCATACTCATCTCCATGGTTTCCGGATTAAATATCTTCCTTAAGCTGTTAGACTTACTCCAAGGCACATGGATCTGATACCAATTGTTGAAATCCAAGAACACTAAGAGGAGGGGGGTGAATCAATTTTTTGTCGGTAAGATAAATTTTAACTTTATTAACAAAGTGTTTCAGTAACTGGTAACCATACAAGAATATAAAAACACATATAACTAATGCCACCGCAAGAACATACACCATAACACATAAATTTATACGTGGAAAACCTCAAAGAGGAAAAACCACAGTGGATTGGTGACCCACAATATCTATCCATTGGCCAAATGAATAAATATTACAATAGGAGCCTGCACATGTAGGAAGGCCAATAGCCTAGAGCACACTGCTCATCACAAAAGGAGCCTCATTGACTACAAACACCAAATACATGTTTACAAACAAAATTTTGAACTCAGAGAGTGCATCTGCTATGTTGGATGAGTTTCGGTTCAAGAACTGTTTGTACCAGTTTTCACTGTATCCTCCTTTACCGGTAACTTTCTCTACATCCCAAACCTTTGAACCAATAACCAAGATCGACTACAAAATATTATGTTCACATACAGTCAATCAATATTGTTCACACAATATCACATCACTATATCTCACATCATATGTATATATCTCAATGTCATATGCAAAATATCCTAACCGGACTGACTTAAATACCCTTCCCAAACATTAACATAAATGCCTTATGTCAGCTTACAATGATATTACAATTTATTTACATGTCAGCTTAGACAAAAATAAATACATTGAACTTCATGACCGATGTCATTGATTGCTACCATGTAGATCTACCAGATCAATCTCCTATGTCATCCTAATATACTGGTTCCTTGTTTATCGGTTTCCCTAAATTTCATTTGTCAAATCTTGAATACCGATGAGTACCGGTTAATTGTCCTACCCAAAATGATATGTGTTGCCATCAATGACAACACAACTAAACTGAGTGAGTGTCAATTGCCAACAGGAACATGTGAACCAAGTTGCATTTTATGATTTTTGTAGTGAGCATGGTATTCAACATCAACACATAGTTTCTTATACTCATTAGTAGAATGTTGTGGCCAAGAGTAAAAAAATAATTTTTAGGAGATGATCAATTGTATTATTTAGTCTAGGTCCATGAATCTAAAGCTTGCGCTTTAAAGTACTTATTTTTTCCAATTACTTTAAAATTGTATGTCCACAAGTAAATGTTAAATATTATTCTTGAGGAGACTTGGTCACATGTCAAGCCTAATGTTTCCTTCTTCAAATTATATTGTAGTGTCTTGAAAATTTATTCTAAATGATCAATCTAAGACAATTGAAAAAAAAAAGTCAACCTTTGATTTTTTGTTTTCTATTAGGAGGATGTGAATGCCTAGAAGTTGTTTGATCCTATCACTCAAGCTGTGTACTTTTAGTAATGTGTTCAATTCTATGATTCCTTCACATAGATGGATACTCCATCCTTGCTTAATCACTACCTACTCAACCTTCTTCATCACTCGAGATATTTTGCTTCTTGAGGGTATTATAGATGATGGTCTTGACCCATATCCTCCAGTTGGGTAGACTTTGCTTCATTGGCCTTGCACCACTATTGATGAGGCTAGACTTGTTGTTGGTAATACCACAAATAATCACCACACTCATTCATAGACTCCCAAAAATAATATTTTGATTTCAACACTTCCAATTTATTTGAGCAAATTTTTTTAGATGCTATTAGAATTCTTGAGTGAGGCAACACTATGGCTAATAATTTGTATCCCTTGATGAGAAATCCTTCATGAGATCTTGTTCCTTTTCTTAATGGAAGAAATTTGATTCAATGCAAGTGGGTGTACCATAACAAATATGAAATATATGGTCCTATTGAAAGTACAAGGCACATCTTATTGCTAAGGGGTTTTCTCAAGTTGAGGGTATTTACTATTCTAAGACATCTTGCACAATGATCTTCATTAAATATCAAACTACTCCTATCACCACAATAAATTGAATTCAGCTTGTACTTTTTGTAGCTAAATCACAAGGATGACCAATTTTTTACATGGGTGTGAATGATGACATCTTGCACAATGATCTTCATTAAAATGTCTACATTGAGTGAACTCCAATTTTTATGCAAGGCTCTTCTATTGTTTGTAGGATTTTTCATTAATTAGATAGTTTCAAACAAACCCTTAAGGCTTGGTATGAGAAGATGTATAACTTATTTCCTTCTTTTGGCTTCACATGGTGCCATTCCAACCCTACAATTTGCACATTGAGATATGAAGTTGACTTTTTTATTCTTGGATTACATGTGGATGATTTAATTATCATAAGGAGATCCACTTACATGATCTAGAGTATTCAATGAGCATTAATGGAGTAGTTTGATATGACAAATCTTTACCTTTTTCATTTCTTTCTTTCTCTTCAAGTTCATAAAAATTTCGAGGGGATATTCATTTTTTGATCTAAATAATTTCTTGATTTGCTTCAAATATTTGGCATGGATTTATTGTAAGCTTTCTCCAACACCATTTCAATCAACTGTTGTGATTTATACATATTAGACTACTCCTAACTTGATGCTGCTTTGTATTGGTAATTGATCAAGGAAATATTTTATACTTAATACACAATGATCTTGATATTTCCTTTATGGTTGGGAGTGTATAAAATTTAAAATTTCTCTTAGAATCCTTATGAGAGTCATTGGAAGGAAACTAAAAATATCTTGAGGTATATTTAAATAATATCACACTTTGGCATTCCCTATAGAATGGGAGCTTCTTAGATTATGGGTTTTATCAACTCAGATTGGGATGGTGATGTTGATGATAAGAAATCTACTTCTTATTTGATCTTCTAACTTGGTTCTAGTCTAATTGCATGGTCATGCAAGAAGTAGGCAACTATTGCATTATGATCATCAACATCACTTGCTCGTATCAAAGTACAATTTTGGCTACCCAAGAGGTTCTTTTGCTTCAATAATTGATTGAGTTTGGATTTTCCCTTTGTCATTGCACTACCCTTTGGTGTGATAATAAAAGTATGATTCAAATTTCATAAATTAATGGAGAATAAATGAACTAATTATTATTAGAAACATGGTTGCCATTGCACCAAAAGATTGACCTGTTAATGGCCGATATAACTACGAGATTTAATGAATCCATGAGAGGCAATTAAGTCATGTCGTAAACTTGAGCACTGTGTTGTACAACACAAGGAGACTAAGGGAACAAACCTTGCAACAATCCCCTCCAATGCAAGTGAGGTGTTTGAACATGTGACCTAGGCTCTGATAACACTTGTTATAAATATGGTTGTTGTTGCACCAAAAGATTGATTTGTTAATGCTCCATACAACCATGAGATTTAATGAGTCCATGGGAGGTGGTTAAGCCATGTTGCAAACCTGAGCATTATACTGCACAACACAAAGAGACCAATAGATTGTTGGAAACTTGAGTTTGTTTGGTTGTCATTGATGTCAAAATTGGTTGTCTAGATGGATTTTGGTCTGAATATGTTCCTATTTTTCTCTTGTGTTTTGTGTGGTAGTTGAATTTGATATTTTGGTGTTTGTTGTGGTAATATGTGTTGGCAATTGACACTCAATTGGTTGGTTTCAATATGTTGTCATTGATGGCAACATAGCAACATGTTTCGACTTAATATTTTGGTTTAGTAGTGTACCGACAAATACTTCATTGGCATCTGCACCAGAACCGGTAGGTATCTTCATCGGTTGGAAGGAATTCTTGGGTTATTGGTATTGCAGGCCAACATGGTTCACATTCAAGTTATCAACATTGGAGGCCGATATCATTTGGGAGATCCAACATCGGCAATTATTTTTGATATTCATGTATTTATCTTATTGTACCGACATGTATATTCATATCGTAATTATCTTTGTAAGTTGACATAAGGCATGATGGATTGTAAAAGAGTATATAGGTCAATTGATTAGATTATTTTATAATATGGAAGGATATAGATGTGTAGGGTTATGTAATATAGTAGAGATGTGAAATATTTGAGATATATCATGTATGTGAGGATATTTATATAAGAGGGTATTCCAGTAAGGGTTTAGGGTTTCAGACCGAAACATACAGAGCTTAACCGGAACTGTATTCAGGCATAGGAGATGCTATCTTTGTAGTTCAATTATTTCTCTAGATTGTAGTATGGATTTGTATGTAGTCAGTGAAGCTCCTTTTGTGATTTAGTAGTGTGCTCTAGGCTATAAGCCTTCCTGCAAGTGTAGGCCCCAATATTTTGTAATATCTTTTCATATGGCCAGTGGATTGATATTGTGGGTCACAAATCCAACCATGGTTTTTCCTCTTTGAGGTTTTCCACGTATAATTCTTTGTGTTATGGTATTCATTGGTGTGATTGGCTTATTGGTTTCTTTACTTATTTCAATTCTATATGTACCAGTATACTGGTTGGTGAATGCATATTTTAATAAGGTTAAAATTGATCATTCTGGTAGAACACTGATTCACCGCCCCCTCTCAGTGTTCTTGGATTCCAATGATTGGTATCAGAGCCTTGTGCCTCGGAGGAAGTTTAACAGCTTGAGGAAGATCCTGAATCTGGAATCCATGGATATGAGTTTGGAGAAGCAACTTAAGGTAGAACTTTAAGATTATGGTGCTAAAAGGATGAATTGAACTATGCTCAGGAATTAATTCTTGTCCTATAGGAGAGGTTGTCATCTGTTCAAGTTAGGAGGAAGGAAATTTTACAGAGCAAGGATAATGATGAGAAAGATGCCCTTAATGAGAGATGTCTGAAGCTAATTCAGGAGAACATGGTCATGAGGAATGAAATACAAGCTATAACTATGAGGATGTCTAAGGAGATTGAAGACTAGAAGAAAAAGTAAGAAAATCTTGCTATGTCTCTGAAAAACAAATTTGAGGAATGTGGAAGGTTGGTTCATGAAAATGATATGTTGAGAACTGATTTGGTACAATCCCAGAGTAATGAACAAGAAATTGAGAGACAAATGATAATTCTAAGAGATGATCTGACTATTGCAAGTGCGTATAAAGAAAAATTTAAGATTAGTTCAACATAGCTTGATGAGTTATTGAAAAGACAAAGGCAAAATGGAGATTCCAGTGGACTTGGATTTGAACAAGGATAGAGTTCCAATATTGCAAATGAAGATCAAAACCATAAGACACCTGTAAGGCAGTTTAATGCTTACAAATTTAATGGTAGATTCTTAATTTGTAATAAATTTGGTCACATGGCTAGGCAATGTAGAAATAGAGAAAATCAGAACCCTGATTCTGCTCTTGGTTATTGTTCTAAATGCAATAACTATGGTCATAAGACAAAAGATTGCAAAATGAATGCTAAATGTTATGCATTTGGAAAATTTGGACATATGGCTAATCAATGCAGGTCAAGCAATTATACTGATTTTAGCAAAGCAATTCAAAAGAACAATGTTACATGAAATGAGGTTGGACATATTGCTAAGCTATGTAGAAGCAGAAATCCACCGGTTGGTAATGATGGATCAAATGAGAAAGGGAAAGAGAAGGTAAATGAAATCTGGCAAGATCATATGAAGAAATGGGTCAGGAAGTCAGAAGATCTATCAGCAGATGGAAACGCACTGGTTACTCAACCGACATAAGAGGTTGCTCCTACACCGGTAGGAAGCTCATCTGGTAACTAAGGCAAATACCTTAGGGGTAGGAAAAATTCATGATGATACTAGATATGCCCCAGGAAGAGGTTCTAGAAGATGTTCCAGACATTAGAGATGTTTATCCGACATGGAGATGTTTGATTGAGATCCGGTATCTTTCACTGGAAGTCATTCATATCAATGATGGATTAGGGTTTCTTAGAGGTTAAAAGGTTGAATTCACTTCATTTCTAATCACTTTTTATTCAGAGTGATTCAGTGGAATTTTAAGGCAATTCAATGCGATTGATATCATCTTGAGCGATTTCACCAGTGATCGAAAGAGTTCTTTAAGGTTTTTCACCGGCAACTCTCTTTCAATTATTTATCTTTCATCATGGAAGCAGGATCATCATTTGTACTTATGTTTATTACAATTCCTACTATTTTTGAGGTCAAGGACCATTCTAGGTCAATTTTCAAGTGATATCTACATATTGCTACCCTGGATGATTCGGTTGGCACTTTTTTCCCGTGTCCCAGAAGGAGTTGTATATGTTGAAGATGTTAGAGCTTACATTCATTGTCATATTGAGGATTTGGGAATGGGTGATATTAAGAGCATGCATATGAATGAGTTAATGGGAGATTCTGGAAAGATTAAGCCCGAGTACCAGTATATTGAGGATCTAGGGTTTACCGATATTGTGGATATTCAAAAATTTGAAGATGAGATTGTTAGATATGTTTTGAGCAGAGTGCATGGAGAATTTATCTGGTTAGATAGACCATATAATATTTTGAAGGAGGCCATCGGGGTAATTACTAGTTTACCACAGGTTGGACAACAACCAGAGAAGAAGGTTTCTAATGATCAGGTCAACAAGATCATTGGTGCAACATCGGATAAGTGATCAACAAGGATTAGCACTATCACCGATAGAGATATCAGATTCGGAAGCATGGTCATTGGTTACAAGGTAACTCAGTCAAACCGTCTAAATTTTGTTTCTAGCTCTTGCATTTATGCAACTCATAAGATGATGAGGGAGAATGAGAAGTTAGATTTTTTTGGTTGGATGTTGGATGAATTGTTGATTAACCTAGGAAAGATCAAAGGAGAGAAGAAGGGAACATTCCAGTATGGAAATTTGATTGTCTGATTAATGTTGTTTTTCATCAATGAAACTCCTGGTTTTGGGAAGAGACAATGGGCATTTGATATCCTGGTAGGAAGGCAACTAAAACAATCCATTGATACATTGGGTAGTCAGCGAGATGAAAAAGTTTGGGGTTACTTTAAGGCATTCCAGAAGGCTATGATTTCTAGGGAGAGGGTTCCAAAGCACATTTTTGAGAAGTACTCAACTGAGATATGCTTCATGGTTAAGAAAGATGGAACTTTGATGAAGGATGTCAGGGCCCTGAAGATTTGGATTGAGGGAATGGGGTATGAAGTTGATGCACAGATTCTAGATGCTTATGCACAATTGCTAATTGATGCACCTATTGATGAAACTGAAAAAACCTTTGGTACTGCTAAGCAGAAGAAGCAACAGGTTGAAACTGAGTTCAACTGGAAGAAGAGTGAGAAGTAGCAGGGCAAGGTAAGCAAGTTTGTGGAATTGGTTTTGTATGCGGGAAAAGCAGGCCGATAGAACTCAATATGTGAAAAACGAAGCTCTATGGAGCCTTGCTCACACACCCACAGGACTTCTTGGTACAAGCTACAGATTCATGAGGTATGGCTTAGCTTCCCAAGGATGGTTCCATGGTTCTCTATCTTACACGGTCCCTCAAACCAATGTTTTTGCTCTCAGATCACTGAGCAAAATGGTTTAGGGATGACAAATGCAAGAACGAGGGATGCTTTTGTTGATTTTAAGATGAGATGCATCCTAAGCTATGCATGATGCTACAAATGCAATAAACTAGCTATAAGATGACAAGATTAGTAAACAATACTATCCTAGCATACTATATTAGTTCATGATTTAAGCTAAATGATAAGGAACATACTCTAAATTAGCATATTTAGATTAATTCTTGTTTAAAAGAGAAGCTAAATGATGAGCATATAAAATATGAAAGCTTGAATGGATTTGAGTATAAGTGTGATGCTAAAGACTTGGATCTATGAAAATGGAGGAATGAGAGCTCTATTTCTAGCAAAAATAGGGCAATGGATGGCCAAGATTGAAAGAGGCAATCAAGGGCCAAGTTTGAAAGTTGGGAATCCATGTTATCAATTCTCACCAATGAAATGGTGACAATTGTCAACATAAGGTTGGTTGAGAGGAGATGTAAGAAGCATTGAATGCTTGAGAAGACCTCATGGTTACCCTAGGGGTTAAGGGTTAAGGTTAAGTTAGGGTTATCCAATGGATACAGCTTTTACCCAAGAGGTAAACTCTTCTGCAAAGGTTAAAGGGATAACCATGGTCAAAGCAATGAATGCTTGATGAGACCCTTGGGTTAGATGAAGGTTGAGTTAAGAGAAAAAGTCTCTAATCATGCTAGAGGGTTGAGTTAACCATTAATGGTTATGAAGACTTTCAAGGTTAACTTGTTGAAGACATAAAGGCTTGATTGCTTTTTGAAGACTTTACTCCAAATTTGAGAAGTGACCTCCTCAAATTTAGGGAAAAGGGATAATGGATGGGTTTAGGCTAATTGATTAGGATTAGATGGATTCTAGAAGAATTAGGAATAGGATTTAGGATGCAAGTGGGAGGTGTAGGAAAATGCAAGCGGGTGAGGGAAAATAGAATTAATTAAAATAAATTGCTTTATTTCAATTTGGTTGCAACTTGCATTTGTAGGATTTTGCAAGTGGGGGGGATTTATAAATAAATTTAGATTTATTTAAATGCAAATGAGATTTTAATTAAATGTAGATTTAATTAAAATGGGAAAGGGGATAAATTGATATCTTTAATTAAATGTAAATTTAATTAAAATGGCTAGAGGGAGGGTATTTAGTTAAATGTAAATTTAATTAAATGGCTTAGATAGAAAAAGGGTATATTAATTAAATCTTAATTTAATTAATAGGAAGAATTAAGAATAATTAAATGAATAAAATTCACTTAATTCATTGTGCAACTTTTAGGTGTCTACAGGTTTCACAAGACATCAAGGCATTAATTGATGTTGTTTCGAAAAAAGGGAGAAAAAGAAAAGAACTAGAAATATTCATTGAGCCAATTGCAACAGAATCTGGATCTACTGATGACACACCCTTAGCATTCAAGAGGGTATTAAGGAAGAAAACTAAATAGACTAAGGTGGAAGCTAAGAAGCAACCGGTTAGGAAAGTTACAATCAGGGTACCGACATAGAAGAGAGCTCCTAAAGAAACACCTTCTGTCTCATCCGGTACTGGAAGAAGAAACAAGATGGATGGCACTGATCTTGCACTTGTATCTAGTAATGTAACTACTATTCCACCCAAGACTTGTGCATAATTGGTTGATGAAATCACTAAAGATGGCATGTTGAAGAATGTACAATTTTATTATGAGCATTTGGATGATGATGAACAGAGAGAAGTTGAGGAATCAGTTTTGTTGTATTTGGATATTTATAAGAAAGCCTTGTTAGAAATTGAAAACCAAATATCAGCACAGTTATATGACCTATTAGATGCTAGAAGATTATCAACAATAGAGGAGGACAAGCATATAAAGATTCAGGAGTTGTTATCTATTTGTGTTTCTATTACTCCAGAGGAGATGGACAAGACACTTGAGGTTGCAGATAGAAATATTTTTCACAACAAGCATATAATAGTAAGTCTTATGTTAGGTAGGGTTAATGAGATAGTTAAGGAGACCCACAAGGCATGGGCTCAATTCTTTTTAGCAAACTATGGCTTTTACACTTCACCAGAACCTAAGATAGATAATACATATATCCGGATTGAAGGGAAAGGTAAAGGTATTGTTGGTACTTCACCCTCAATTTTGAAAAATATAAAGATATTGGATATAGAGCCCTCGGTAGAGACTAATGTATAGGCAAATGTTGAGATACCGACAGAATCGAAGAGTGTAAAGGTTGCAAGTGTATATGTTACTAATGTTGAGGACAACAATCCTTTGGATCAGAATGTATAGGATGAGGACACATTTCCTAAGGAGGAACCAACAGTTACTGAGACTGCACCAGGTGGTGAAGCCACCGGTGCAAGCGAGGAAGCTATAAAAGTTAAACCATCAGGGGAGAAGAAAGGGGAATCTGGCAGGGAATCTGGCAGTGAGACCATCATTGTTGTAAATTGACACCTCACAGATTGAATAGAAAAGTATTACCAAGATGAGTTCTACTGAACTCATGATGATGGCTGCATAGAAAATGATGGAGGGATCTATGGACAAAGGCGTTATTGATCAGTCTATCATTGTTTTGTATAGATTTGTCCTGGAGTGCAAATTTGACAAATAAGTGAGCCCATCTAACAAGCATAAAGTAATCACAGAGCACATTTCAAAGGACTTTCTGTCTTTACGGTATATATCAAACAGGTAGGCATTGAAGAGGTTTTCACAGGCAAAGAGAGCTACATTTGATCAGATGATTAAGTCAGAGAGGAAGGAGATTAATGATAAGTTGAAGTTGATTGATAATGCTTTGAGACAGTGTACTAATATTTACAGAGTATGTTGTAACACAATTTTACTTACAACAGAGACAGATAAAAGGATTAAGAATATTCAGGAGGAGATTGTAGGTATAGTCAATTCTTTTGATGGTTCACATTCATTGACTACATTTATTGATGGTCAAATTTTGGTTTTGGAAGCCCAAGTTTTAGCTCTTGAGTGGGAAAAAGATAAAATCATAAGGAGAGCTAGAGGTATTAGAGGATTGGTGAGTCCTTGGTTGGATTCATTAAGTGTACATAAGAAGGAGTCTATAGATATGGTTGTTAAGCCCACACCAATAGAGATACAAGAGAAAGAGTCATATGCCCATATGCTAAATGGACTTGTATCTATTTCTGGCACATCCAAATAAGGTTGGGATACCTATCTAGAGATTTTGGAGAACACCTATCCGGAAATTTTCAAATATATTCATCTCTAGTAAGGTATTTTGGGACATTCATTATACATTCTTTCATTCTTTGTCCCGGTTTTTGGTATTTTTTGGTATTTTTGACATTGATGTCAAAGGGGGAGGTATAGTTGAAAATATTTAGGAGATTTGGAGGTATGGAGTATTTTGTTCAGATGGATATTCAGCTCAGGGGGAGTAGGCTCAGGATGAAACCGACAAATGGAAACCATTATCATTTTTCACATGAGTGTTACCATCAATGCCAAAGGGGAGATTGTTGGCAATTGACACTCAATTGGTTGGTTTCAATATTTTGTCATTGATTGTAACATGACAATATGTTCCGGCTTCATATTTTGATTTAGTAGTGTATCGGCAGACACTTCACTAGCACCAACACCGACACCGACATGTATCTTCACCGATTGGAAGGAATTCTTGGGTTATCAGTATTGCAGACCGACATGGTTCACATTCAGGTTATTGGTATTGGAGGCCGACATCATTTGGGAGATTCTGCATCGACAATTCTTTTTGATATTCATGTATTTATGTTATTGTGCTGACATGTATATTCATATTGTAATTATGTTTGTAAGCTGACATAAGGTATGATTATTTGTAAAAGGGTATATAGGTCAGTTGATTAGATCATTTTGTAATAGGCAAAGATATGGATGTGTAAGGTTATGGAATGTAGGGGAGATGTGAAATATATGTGAGGATATTTATGTAAGAGGGTATTCTAGTAAGGGTTTAGGGTTTCAAACTGAAACAAATAGGGCTTAATCAGAACTATATTCAAACATAAGAGATGCTATCTTTGCAGTTCAATCATTTCTCCTGATTGTAGTCTGGATTTGTATGTAGTTAGTGAGACTCCTTTTGTGATTGAGCAGTGTGCTCTAGGTTGTAAGCCTTCCTGCAAGTGCAGGCCCCTATATTTTATAATATCTTTTCATATGGCCAGTGGATTGATATTGTGGGTCACAAATCCCATCGTGGTTTTTCCTCTTTGAGGTTTTCCACGTATAATTCTTTGTGTTATGGTATTCATTTGTGTGATTGGCTTATTGGTTGCTTTACTTCTTTCAATTCTATATGTACCGGTATACCGGTTGGTGAATGCATATTTTAATAAGGTTAAAATTGATCATTCTGGTAGAACACTGATTCATCCCCCTCTCAATGTTCTTGGATTCCAACAATATATAGGAAAGAGTTTTTAATGTATGTAGGAAACACTATTTAATGGTTTTGGATTGCAAAAATTAGTTATTACTGTTCTCTGATAATAAGGGTACCTATCAGACTAGTTCGGAAAGTCTTCGGTGGCCTCTCAATATGTTGAAGTTTATGTTGTAGTTTATTGGATATGATTATGTGTCTCGTGCAATATTTTCAATATGTTTATGTTCTTCAGGAGAGTTATGTTGATTTATGTTTGGTTGTTTTATATTTTTGTGTATTCAATTGGATTATCTTGTTTAGATGAATCTTTTTAGTCTGGATATGTATTAGAGGTTGAGTTAAAATGTTGTTTTGGGTCTCATCATTGTGTGTGGAAATCTGTGTGGAATAATTTGCATTAGATGTCTTTTGGCCAATTGGTTGATGAGTTCTATTATATATATACATGTTATATTTGGTGGCATCTTTAGAGGATATGTTAGCATGTGTGGATCATTGGATTTTTCTTGGAAGGATGTGTTGTGATGTATTTGGGTCCCCTCTTTCTCCTTGAGTGGACTGCCTTGAATACTTTTTGGTCCAGGTGGCTTATTTTATGTAATAATGTTTATTTTGATTGTGGTTGACCCTTAATTTGACTTTTGATGATCTATCTTATATTTAAAGAGTGTATGTAGTGCCCCTCCCTCTTTTGACTTGTCAGAATTGTGATTTGTGTTCTGTGTGGTTTGACCCTTATTTTGGTGTTGGTTGATTTTGGTTTTGGATTGTGATGCTTGACTATGCTTCTTGGATTTCTATGTGACTATGATATTTCATGTTATGTGGATGGTTAGAATAATGATGTTTTGAGCATGTGATGTTATATGATGTATCTTCGCTCTATGTGTTAGATGATTATAGATGGAATATTCTTGTAATGATTAGAATTTTATCTTGATACTCTTAGATGTATATCTGCCTTGATATTACATTGCTTATTATCTCTAATGTTGTTATGTGGTTGTGATTGATAATTTTATGTCAATGTCTTTGATGGAATCATATGATATAGTTTATGATGTCATTATTAGATGCTATTCATATACAATAGTTCATTATTGGGCTAGATTATTTGAGTTTCTTTACATTTATCGATGTATACTGACTTGATGTACACTGCTTCTATGTTTGATGTGCTTGGGTGAAAGGGAAAAGTGTTGCACTGCTCTTTACGGGAAATCTACGTCGCTTCTATTCCCTATTCACGATATGGTATTATGTGGTTTATATATGTACATGTTCGATAGTTCATTTATGTAGTTGCAAGTACCAAGCATCGACTCCACCTGAATCTTCAGGTATGAGCATGCTCTTCAACCCAATGGTAAAGTGGACAATGGAGTTATTAGTCAAACCCCTGTCAAGCACCCTAGTTCTTTGTTCGTCAAGTCTTGTCAGTCATCACCCTCTGTTAGCTCACTGTATTTTGAGATTGTCGCAATTTGTTACTCCTTCTTATAGTATAATAATTTTGTGGTGTGATTAGTATTTTATCTCTCTTGGTATTTAGTATATGGTTGTTTAATTAATTAATAAACTGTGATTGTGGTACTTAAAGATTTAAAATATTTAAATTACTTAATTATTTCAAAAATTTTATTTATAAGTGAGTTAAAAAAAATAACAACTAATTTATTTAAAGATTAGTCAACTAATAATTCATTATAGGTATCTCATTTGATCTATAATAAACATTTAATTAAGTATTCCTTTACTCATGTAATAATCTATAACATACCATTATCACTTATTGTTTTAAAACAAATATTATTATTAAACCTAAAAGTAAATAATTATTATTTATTTTAATTAATTTCTTGCATGTGCATGTAGGGGTTACTAAAATAAAGAAAATTAATGGTATAAATTAATGGGGAATCTTGCATGATGGGAGTTACATTTGAAAAAAGGCATTTTTAATTTCAATTGGTTGCTTGCTTTTTGAAAACATGAGAGTTTTGTCGTGAATATATTTGTTCTGCAATTTTGGCTTCTCTCGGTTTTTTTGGTTTTTGGGGGGTTTTGAGAGGAAGAAATTGGGAAAATCATTTTGTTCTTGAAAGGGGAAATTTTAGGAATGCTTCTGGCTTTTGGGAAATGAAATTGAAAAGGATAGTTTGATTCATCTGTATTGAAGATTTTGGATTGGTGTCTCATGCATACAACTTTTGTCACTATTTTTCTTTTCCGGAAAGCGAAAAAGGTAAGGAATCTGGTTATTTCCCTTGCGGGTTCTTACAAAAAAAACAAAAACAAATTGGGTTTAGGTCTCAGGAAAGTGGGTTTACAATTGGGACTATTTGTATTTTGTGTTTTGGAATTCGTTTTATATATATATATATATAATCGTTCATTTATATCGAAGTGTTCATCATGATTTTTCGTCAAGATCTGTTTTTATCGAAATGTTATCTCGATATTAATACGACACTGTATGTTTTAATGGCTGTCATAGTGGTTGTGCGGTGAGCCATCCCACTCTGCGGGAAATCCATATATATATATATATATACATATATATATATATATATACATATATATATAGATATATATATACATATATATATATACACATGTATATATATGTATATGTACATATATGTATATATATACATATATTTATATATGTATATATACACACACATATATATACATATACATATATAGATACATGTATATATATATGCATGTATACATGTATATATATATACATGTAAATATACATACATGTATATACATGTATGTATGTATATATATATATATATATACATTATATGTATGTATATGTATGTATATGTATGTATATGTATATATGTATATATGTATCTATGTATATATATATATATATATATATATATATATATTAGCATTGTGTTGTCATTGATGTCAACCGGTATAGGATGGCAACCGGTATGGGAGATTGATGAGTAGCATTGTCATAGATGCATATCAGAAATGGTGTCATTGATGTCAACTAGCATGACAGGTCACCAATAAGGAAGAGAGTGCCATCCAACATAATGGTCATTGAAGTCACTGATATACAAGTTAGTGTTGACTTGTGTTGAAGACATGGACAAGAGACCGGTATGGTATAACAACCAGTAAGCGATTTGTTGGTAGTGCATTATTGCCAACCGACAAGTGGATCTACAGGGTGAGCTAATGCAGAAGTGCCAACCAATATGATGTTTGGATGTGAAACAACATGACTCCCACCAGATAAAGATGTAGTCGCCAAGTGAAGAGATGACTGATAGAGAGTGTGCCCAAAAGGATTATGTGTTCCTATTTAATGATATGCCTGCTCAAATAGGGAAGCCATATTGGTGCAATACCAAATGAAGATGACAAGGATCCACTCCTACCGATAAGTGGAGCTTATCGCCTATTATACTTGGATTGCATCATAGTTCTCTGAGATAATACAGAAGAGTAGAAGATAGGTGATTGAAGGCTCATACCGGATGAATTGGTGAAACACTAAGTTGCCTTAGGTGCATGAGATCAGAGATATGCACCGGATCTGCTAGGTAGACATGATGTATTGCCAGGTTAGAGAAGGAAGGATAGTTTGTCACTTTGACAAACCCATTGAGATGATGTTTGAGATGATGAAGATAAAGGCAATAGTGAACAACTGCAGATAGAGGATGCTGCTAGATTGAAGATGGAGTTTGTTGAAGGTTGATGACATGGTGTCATCAAGGTGGTCGCAGGTTAGTATGTCCATCAGTAAAGCTGACAAGGTACAGAAGTGAAAGGCTCCCATCTGTTGAAGATGTGCATGAGGTAGGATGGAAAGTGTGCTAACCGATTTAGGTGTTCCACTAGAAGAGAAGCAAAGTGCAAGGGTGAAGGTAGATCGGTTAGGGTACAACCGATAGGGTTTGTGAACCAATATATGAACCTAGTTGTGTGCTACTAGTCGGTGACCAAGTCAACCCAACATAGTAAGCCAAGGCGGATGCCGAAAAAGGGGCCACTTTGAGTTGAAATGGAATGCATGCATAGGTCAGTGTGGTGTGTTGGTGAGGTCATTGGTGGTTGGTCCAACATTAAATGGCGACTACGAAACTCAAGGAAGGATGGCAGAAGATTGTGGCTCGAGATCAGGGAAACAACAGGGATCCATGACAGACTGATTTTGCAGATCGAAGTGGGTGAAGGAAACCACATCATGCATGTGATTGATAAAAGACAAAGATAAAATCATGCTACAAAAGGGAAAATATAGAAGTTGTGAATCACAAGGTAAACATAATGGCGATTCTCATTAATGGGTTGTAGATCATCAATCAAGGACATGAGATCTGATTGGATATAACATGTCACGATGATTAGAGATGAGATTGGATGTAGATTCAGTGCATGGCGGAAACCCTAGTGTGCCATAGTTCAAACTCACGTTCAGGCAGGAATGTGTGGATATAAGAGTGTGAAGCAAAGATGTGAATTGTGATGCTGCATGAGAGAGTAAAGCTAGTGAAGGGGGTAAAAACCAAAGAGTCAATCAGTCAAGTGCTCATCGACAATCATAGAAGAGACTAAGTATGTGAGAGTTAACCAGTCAGAATAAGTGAAATGACAAGAGTGAGGTAACCGATAGTCTGTCATTGAGTTAGAAAGTGAAGTGCACCGATAGTGATTGAACTGGCAAAGAAGACTACAGAGAAGAGAAGAGTAGAGTCACAATCAATGAAGAACTGGTAAGCTAAGAAGCAGTAGTGATCTGAAAGAAGACAACTGACAAAGTGAAGAAGACCAGTGGTGGTTACTAACATTGTGATAGAAGAGAACCGGCAAAGAGAAGAGCACCTGCAAAGAAGAAGCAGAGGTTGAACCGGTAAGGTTGTAGCAGAGAGTGAGTTGCAGCAGGAGATAAGGTTGTAGTAGAGAGGTGAGTAGAGAACTAGTAGAGGATTCGATAGAGGAGAACTGGTGGAGAGACTTGTATGAGAGTTACAAAGTTCTTTTGTAACAAGGATATTACTTTTGTATCTGATATATGATTTTGTAATCATTGAGTTGGAGCTCGGTGTAGGGGTTGGAGCTCCTTGGGTTGGTGCCCTAAAATTAGGGTTTGGTGCTCCTTGGGTTGGTGCCCTAAAGCAGGAGTGGTGCTCCTAGGGTTGGTGCCCTAAATGTTTTAATCGAGTGTTTCATTGTGAGGCTGGATTGGAGTAGTAGACTCCAACAACATTTCTCACCGAGGTTTTTCCCATCTTGGTTTTTCCTCGTACATCTGGTGTTATGAGATGTCCCTTTTGTTTCATTTATGTTATCCTCCCATCTAATCAGTATGTTTTCTTTATGTTAGATATGTTAACCAGTATATACACATAGGATAGAAAAGGGAAACAATTTGGAAACTACTAATTCACCCCCCTCTCAGTGGCATCTTGTGTTCAACAATTAGTATCAGAGCCTAGGTTCCCTATTGATAGGCTTTCTTCAGCTTGGGTAGATTCTGGTATTTGAACACAATGGTTTGTTTAGTGTCAATCCCTACTCATTTTTTGATGGTTCAAATTACTCTATTTGGAGTTGTAGGGTGGAAGTCTAGTCTACCTATGCTCTTTAGGATTTGATGTGTGGATGTCAGTTGTAAATAGATGCCCTAGTCAAGTCAGTCCTCCCACCGATTCAAATGTAGAAACAAGACATCAATGTAATGATATAGCAATGAAGGTCATACTCTATTGGTTATCAGATGATGTTTCCTCACATGTGGACAGATGCAAATCGACAAAGATCTTGTGGGACAAATTAAAGAAGCTCTATGTAAATGAGCCTAGCACCGCAGAACCGATTTGTAGAAGCAAGAAGGAAAATGTAATACATGAGTCTGCAAATGAAGATAGATCGATGAGCAGTAGCATAAATGATGAAAAAGGAACTCTCCTCTTCATGGCTCAAGAATCAGAAGATGAGAGGCACACATCTGAGAATGATCATGTAGATCATTCCTACTAGCAAGATGTGTTTGGCAGTGATAGAGAAGATGAAGAAGAAGAAGAAGCAGAAGTTGATCTTGAAGGAAAATTTGTAAGTGCACTTGAATAAATTAGTAGAGTAAGGAATGAATACAAGTTATTCAAGAATGTTGTAGTTGTGGAAAAAAATAGATTGATCAGTTGCCTTGAAGAATCTGAGAAATGTATCTCCGAGTTGAAGACTCAACAAGAAGACACCAATGAGTGTCGGTGTAAAGATCTAGAGTTTGAGCTAGAGGACAAGGATAAAAAGTATCAGTAGCTAATATAAGAAGTGGAGAATCTCTGAGATGACCTTGAGAATTATCAAGATGAGATCAAGGTGAGGATCCGATTTGATAGCAACAGTGATGCCTTGGACAAGATGTTGAAAAAGCAAAAATACTCCAAGGACACCAAATGATTAAGAAGTGGTGTCGGTGAATGCTCCACTAGCAAGAATGTCCCTCACAATGACATTTTATTTGTCTCATCTAATGGAGATAACAAGGGACAAGTCTTCACAATCTGGAATACTCCTAGGAAGAAGGTTGATCTAACCACAACTAGTAAAGACATGAAATTAAGAATGAAGACCAGTGTTGCAATGAGGAACAATGCGGATCCCAAAGGAAAAGGGAAGATGGGAGAAGGTAGCTTCACTAGAAAGAAGAACAAAAGAAGATAGCCTAGAAGACCTCCTACCAGTAGAAGACAAGGAAATGCTACTGCCCACATGACAAAGCATGTGTGGGAAAAGAAGGGATCAGATGGAAGAACTGTAGAAAGTGAACTTCCCAGGATTCATCCCTGAAGAAGTTGGCATAAAGTTACTAAACTGGTAAGATCTCTACATGTATGGCAGAATAAATTTGTAATTCATATGCCATTCTTTACTAGTTACTACTTCTCTTACAAAGATTATGGTCATAGGGCAGAAGAATGCATAAAGAGGCTTAGAAATAAGAATGTAATATGTCCAAGAAGTAATACACATGGCCATAATATGTCAAGATGTATAAACATGCATAGACCTTCTCCTATGCAAAATAGTAAGAATCCATTTGCTGCCTCAAGAAATATAAATCATGTATGTTATAACAGCAATGGATTTGGGCATAGAAGTCATGAATGAAGGAACAGGAAAGTCCAATCACATGACAACCGGTATAGCAACTATGCTCAACATGGAAATAAATATAGAGCATATGGAAGTCAAAGACCTACATGGAACCAAAGGAGAAATGTCCCTATAGGATTAAGAGGTCCACCGGTTCTGGTAGCCAATTACAACAACATGACCAAAAGAAGATGGTCTAACTGGTTTGATAAAAGATCCCCTAATCATGTGTATGGAATGAACACTATTTTATTCTATAGTAATGTTTCCAGTCATGATGTTGAATATGGTAGAGCAAGGATAGATTGAGAAAAGAAAGTAAGACTGGCTCTCAAGACTGAAAATGGGAAGAAGAGTAAAGTCAAGTGGGTATGGAGGAAGAAGAAAAAGGATGCAATCATGGACCGACATTATGCATTCAATGCATAGGTGATATCTCCTAAGGATTAAAGGAGATGTAGGACCTTAGGGGGAGTAACACATTGACAATATTATTCACCCCCTTTGTGAAAAGGATAAATAGAAGAACTGGTTGCTGTTGGTATAAAGGAAGGAAATGAGATGGCAAGTGTGTGTAGTGGTTGCTACTACATGTGTCAATGGATGGAAAATTTGTAATTAGGATCAGAAGCAAATTGACACAAGAAAACAAGAGTTAGAGGAAGGTTCTCTGGTAGAGATGATGGACTGGTGCAGGAAACCAGTATGTGTAGTATGTTATCGGTATGTATACTAATCGGTAATGGCTGGTTATGTAAGACAATGAGGCCCAGGATCATTGCATTAACTTTGGTAGCATGGATTGAAATGTTTATGTCTTAGGTGGTATTGGAAATGACCTAAATGACATATGTTGGCTCGGTAGTTGATCTTGTATGCATGCATCCTTTGTGGGCTAACCGGTTTGATATGTGACATGATAGTGATAATGTATGACATTGTGTACATCTAGGATCATGTCATAAACTGTGATGGATATAATGGAGTTGAAAGAACATCAAATTCATCACATATGCACAGCTCAACCAGTATAAGGGGCAGATTGGCTCTGGTTTAGAACCTAACAAATAAATGAAGACCTAAGATGTATGACTCAGGGGGAGTTGACAGTCATCTTTTCTTACTTGTATCAGACTTTCTGGACATAGAGGGTGTGCAAGTGTCTATGATTGTACCAGTATGATTGAGACCTTGGGATGTCCTCATCGATCTGAGGTTGTGAGGTATTTCAATGACTATTCAATTTGTACTTAATTAAAATCACAATTGGACCACCGAGAGAGTTGTTTGCAAAAAGGGAGAGTTACTAGCACAAGAGAACATACAATTGGTATCAGAGAAGATACAATTGGTATCAGTGTCAGCTTCAACACTTGATATCAAAAATTTGAGGTTAGAATAACTTCTGCATATCAAAGGGGAGATGATGTAGTCTGACCGACAGGTAAGTTTTATTCACTGACACATGTTCCTTCAATTGGTTGTAGACTTGTATATGCAATAGGGTTCTGGTTTGTATATACACTTGGTTGCTAAGCAATTGGTGTCAGTTGGTGGTTGAGCCCTCCTTCTCAAGAATTGTGAATTTAGAGGATGCAATGTATGATGGTCAAATGAGGAGAAGCATCTAGTAGAGAAAAAGGGGGAGATAAAAGTGTTACTGCTCGATAGACACAAGGAGGAGAGAAACCTTGACACTACCCTTTTCCATTATTGTCAAAGGGGAGAAAGATAATGTATTATGTTGGATACTACATATGTGAGAATTCGAAAGAATCTGTAGTATGTCGGATACTACATGTGTTGACATCAATGCCAAAGGGGGATATTGTTGGCATTGTGTTGTCATTGATGTCAACCGGTATAGGATGGCAACTAGTATGGGAGATTGATGAGTAGCGTTGTCATAGATGCATACCAAAAATGGTGTCATTGATGTCAACTAGCATGACAAGTCACCAGTAAGGAAGAGAGTGTCATCTAGCATAATGGCTATTGAAGTCACTGGTACACAAGTTAGTGTTGACTTGTGTTGAAAACATGGACAAGAGACTGGTATGGTATAACAACCAGTAAGCGATTTGTTGGCAGTGCATTGTTGCCAACCGACAAGTGGATCTGCAAGGTGAGCTAATGCAGAAGTGCCAACTGGTATGATGTTTGGATGTGAAACAACAAGACTCCCACTAGATAAAGATGCAGTCACCAAATGAAGAGATGATTAACAGAGAGTGTGCCCAAAAGGATTATGTGTGCCTGTTTAATGATATGCCTGCTCAAATAAGGAATCCATATTGGTACAATTTCAGATGTGGATGACAAGGATCCACTCCCATTGGTAAGTGGAGCTTATCTCCTATTATGCATAGATTTCATCATAGTTCTCCAAGATAAGACAAAACAATAGAAGACGGGTGATTAAAGGCTCACACCGGATGAACTGGTGAAACACTAAGCTGCCTTAGGTGCATGAGATCAGACATATGCACTGGATCTTCTAGGTAGACATGAAGTGTTGCCAGTATAGAGAAGGAAGGATAGGTTTGTCACTTTGACAAACCAGTTGAGATGATGAAGATAAAGACAATAGTGAATAGATGTAGACAGAGGATGTTGTTGGATTGAAGATGGAGTTTATTGAAGGTTGATGAAATGGTGTCATCAAGGTGGTCGTCGGTAAGTATATCCACTGATAAAGATGACAAGGTATAGAAGTGAAAGGCTCCCATCTATTGAAGATGTGCATGAGGTAGGATGGCAAGTGTGCTGACTAATTTAGGTGCTCCACCAGAAGAGAAGAAAAGTGCAAGGGTGAAGGTAGACCGGTTAGGGTATAACCAACAGGTTTTGTGAACCAGTAGATGAACCTAGTTGTCTGCTACTTGTTGGTGACCAAGTTGGACCAACATAGTGAGCCAAGGTGGATGCCGACAAGGGGCCACGTGGAGTTCAAGTGGCGTGCATGCAAAGGTCGGTGTGCTGTGTCGGTGAGGTCGTTGGTAGTTGATCCAATAAATGGCGACTATAAATCTCAAGGAAGGATGACAGAAGATTGTGGTTGGAGATCAAGGAAACAATAGGGATCTAGGTCAGACTGATCTTGTAGATCAAAGTGGGTGAAGGAAACCACATCATGCATGTGATTGACAAAACATAGAGCCGAAAATCATGCTATAGAAGGAAAAAGATAGAAGACGTGAATCACAAGGTAAACAAAATGGCGATGCTCATTGATGGGTCGCAGATCATTAATCAAGGACATGATATTTGATTGGATATAATATATCATGATGATAAGAGATGAGATTGGATGCAGATTCAGTGCATGGTGGAAACCCTAGCATGCCATAGTTCAAACTCATGTTTAGGCGAGAATGTGTGGATATAAGAGTGTGAACCAAAGATGTGAATTGTGTTGCTGCATGAGAGAGTAAATCTAGTGAAGGGGGTAAAAACTAGAGAGTCAATCATTCAAGTTCTCATTGACAATCATAGATGAGACTGAACACGTGAGAGTTAACCAGTTAGAAGAAGTGAACTGGCAAGAGTGAGGTAACTGGTAGTCTGCCATTGAGTCAAACATTGAAGTGCACCAGTAGTGATTGAACCGACATAGAAGAGTGTAGAGAAGAGAAGAGTAGAGTCATAATTTGTGAAGAATTGATAAGCTAAGAAGCAGTAGTGATCAGATAGCAGACAGCTAACAAAGTGAAGAAGACCAGCGGTGGTTACCAGTAGTGTGATAGAAGAGAACAGGCAAAGAGAAGAGCACCTGCAAAGAAGAAGCAGAGGCTGAATAGGTAAGGTTGCAACAAAGAGTGAGTTGCAGCAGGAGATAAGTTTGTAGCAGAGAGGTGAGAAGAGAACCAATAGAGAATTAGATAGAGGAGAACCGATGGAGAGACTTGTATGAGAGTTACAAAGTTCTTTTGTAACAAGGAGATTACTTTTGTAACTGATATATGATTTTGTAATCACTGAGTTGGAGGTCAATGCAAGGGTTGGAGCTTCTTGGGTTGGTGCCCTAAAATCATGGGATGGTGCTCCTTGGGTTGGTGCCCTAAAGAAGGAGTGGTGCTCCTTGGGTTGGTTCCCTAAAGAAGGAGTGGTGCTCCTTGGGTTGGTTCCCTAAATGTTGTAATCGAGTGTTTCACTGTGAGGCTAGATTGGAGCAGTAAACTCCAACAACATTTATCACCAAGGTTTTTCCCATCTTGATTTTTCCTCGTACATCTAGTGTTATGAGATGTCCCTTTTATGTGTGGTTGCATTTGTGCTATCCTCCCATCTAACTAGTATGTTTGCTTTATGTTAGATGTGTTAACCGATATATACACATAAGATAGAAATGGGAAAAGATTTGGAAACCATTGATTCACCCCGCCTCTCAGTGGCATCTTGTGTTCAACAATATCTATCTATCTATCTATCTATATATGTATATAGATATATATGTACACAAATATATATATATATATATATATATATATACATGTATATAGATATATATATATATATATATATATATATATACATGTATATATATCTATATATCTATATACATGTATATATATCTATATATCTATATACATGTATATATATCTATATATCTATATACATGTATATATATCTATATATATCTATATACATGTATATATATATATATATATCTATATACATGTATATATATGTATATATACATGCATATATATACATAGATATATATACATGTATATATATGCATATATATATAGAGATATATATACATGTATATATACATGTATATATATACATATATATACATGTATATATACATATATATATATATACATATATATATACATATATATATACATATACATATATATATGTATATGTGTGTATATATATATATATACACACACATATACATATATATATATATATATATATATATATATATATATATATATATATATATATATATATATATATATATATATATTTCTCTGTCCAGTAAAAAGTTATGTCCAGGTTTTTTAATTGGGGGGTTATGTAAATAAGTTACAATTTTGTTCATTTGTTTTATACTAGATTTTGTATTTTATATTTATGCAAGTACATGAATACCTTCATTTTCTGAATTACATCTTTAATTGTAAATGATCATTTCATGATAGTATAATGATTTTATGGTAATTCACTATTTTTTAAAAATTAATTGAAGAATGAAATGCTATGGAATGAATAAAGATGTTCAGAATTTGGGATATTAGTTCTTAGTGCTAGTTTTGAATTATTGTGGTCATTTTTTGACCAAGTCCTATTGAAATGTCGATGAAAGAAGTCTTTGTGCACTTATATATATATCTATTTAATTGTGATGAACCCTTTATTATCATTTTTTTTAATCTTTGGGCATGTTAAAGTGATAATGGGAAAATAATGGATATTAGTATTGTGTTTTCTTTGATAATTAGATAAGTTCCAATTTTAATGGGTAGGTTAAGTAATGTCTTTAATTTGGAGTAACTTAATATGGGAATAAGATGAATTATAATTATGTGTTGGGTGGATGGTAATAATGTTAATTTGTGTTCATGATTGTATTAAATCGGTCCTTTGGAAAAAGACTGAATTCTGTTATGTTTGGTTTTATGAGACCATGGTAATGGTATGTTCTGTCTACCATAGTTGGTTTCCTCGATTGTGTAGCTTATATGTATTTCACCGCCCGAGTCTAGGATAGTGTTGGAGTTCCTCTTGTGTCTAGCCTTCGTTGTTGGACAATGTTGTACGACTTCTCCTGATATTTTGGATCATTGGATTTCTATGTGCTAGATGTTCCTTCCTAGCCTATTGTTGTACTCCATTTGGAGATCATTTCTAGCAAGTGGGCTTAGCCTTGCTATAGTTAGAATCTTGTCACCTCATTTTTTTGGGTGTCATGGCATGTGTTTATTTTATTTCCTAGGTGCAAGTAAGGGGGAGTGGCTTCCATTGGGGGTTGGGACCCAAAGTGGCCACCTGGGTAACTCAATGGAAGTTTTGTAATCAAATGATAACCTAATTAATGAACTTGGGTGGGTAGTTATTTTATATTAAATAAGATAATTCTTTAATGCCACTCTTTCCCACAAACACTTGTATAGGTTTGGGGGTAAGTGGAGAAGAGCCTGGAATGGCTTCCACCAATCTTGTATCCTCTAAAGGTTGGTGTGGTCCACTAATGTATGTATGGGGGTCGAGGGTCGGTAGAGGTCACCAAGGTAACCCAGGATGGGGGTTGGGACCTAGTGAAGACCTACCAAGGTAACTCATTACATCCTAGTGATGACACTCTTCCCTTTTTGCTACCTAGTGGTAACTTGTGTCTTTTATCCTTTTGTGTATTGTTGAGCTTCCGAAAGTGGTTGGTTTTCTCATGTTTGTTATCCTTTTGTGGTTTTCTTTGGGCCTCTAGAGATTGGATGTTATTCTTATATGTTTTTTGTCATGTTCTCTTGTGAGCCTCATGTACGTATAGACTAATTGATTCTTTGTAAGTATTATGCTATTTCTCCTATGAGTCAAGTTGGTGCCCTTGTATGTCTTGCTTCTGCCTAGTGGGTCTGGCTGGTACCTCCTAGCATGGGGGGTGGACCTTATGGTGCCAGATGGTTGGGTGGAGTGCTTTTCGCACCCATTGGGTTTGGCTCCATCATCTTCATGATCATGATGACTCGAGAGAAGAGAGAAGATTGAAGACTATTATTGTTGTACTAGATTCATGTATTCTCCCTTCTTGGGACTCTTGGAGATTTGTAAATTAAGGATCCATTATTATGTATTTGAATTTCTTATGTAAATTCTCAAGTTATGTAATGAAAATTTTGTATCCATGTAATGATCTATATTGTTAATTGTATAGCGGTTTTTGTTGAATATTTGAGATGTTGATCAGCCTCGTGTTGCATCATTATGGGGCCTTGAAGAAATGTTTTAGAAGTTTAATTGTGTTTTATTTTATACCTCTTTGCATATGTATTTGTTATTTAAAAATTAAAAAAAATTTAAAAAATCACATTTTCTTGTTCATGGTTGTTTTGTCCTCTAGGTTTCATGGTGGGGAGTGACAGTGTAGTTCTATGAGTTGAGTATGATGGTGTGCATATAATTGTGTATAAATTGATGAGAAGAAAAGTTGAATGATATGCAAGTAGATTTAAGACTACATCTATGTACAAAAGTCAGTTTATGAAGAGCTTGTAAGGTTATATAATCTATGAGACAGTGTGCTAAGATAGTGATAAATGTCAGAGATGTTTTTCATGATGTTGGTCGCTTCATACAGATGTTCAAGGACAATTTCATGATCACTTGAGATCCTTCTCATTTCAATTTTACTATTTCCCTTGTTGTTCATTGATAGTGGGTCCTTCAACAACACCTTGTATCTTTCCCTAAAGCAATGTGCCTTATTTGTGCAAGTCCATGTATCTTGTTTGTTAGGTGCATGTTGTTCCTTGGCAGTAAAACTAAAATATTGTAATCAGTTTTATCATATTGTGAGTTTGATTCTCATCATTGTTTTTCCTTGTTTAGGTTTTCCACATAAATCTAGTGTCCATATGTTGATGGTTGATGTGTTTTTAATATTGTTATAGAATGGTTAAATATTGTTAATAATTAATATGTTTTGAAGATCTTGCAATTATGGATTGATTCACCCTTCCCCCCCTCTCAGTCCTACCTTGGGTTCAACAATTGGTATCAAAGAAAGGCAAAGTTCCTCTTTGAAAAGCTTAACCGATTGTGGTAGATTTAGAATAACACAAGAACTATGTCTTAAATCTTCATTGCTTGATGGTACAAATTCTTCTTATTGGAAGGTAAGGATGGAATCTTATTTGGAAACTTTACATAATGGAATATAGAACTTTTTTTAGTTTGGTTATACACCTTCACCAAATAGACCTCAACCTCTAGATGAAGTTAAAAATCTTGAGACTAATACAAAAGATAGAATAACAATATTCAATTACTTGAATGATACAGTATTTGGTAAAGTTAAAGGATTGAAAGAAGCTTAGGAAGTTTGGATCAAAATATGTCAATCATATGAAGGTGATCCCAAGAATAAGAAATCTAGGTTAATGAATTTGCAACAAAAATATGAATGTTTAAGGATGATTGATGATGAAGGTTTTGAAAACTACATACAAAGGGTGAATGATATAATAGAAACTATTAGAGATGTTGGTGGAAATTTAGAAGAAGGTGATGTTATAAGAAAAATCATGTTATCACTACCTAAACCCTACAAACCAAAGAAGTGTGCAATTAAAGAATGTCATGATTTGGACAAGTATACAATTGATCAACTCCTTGGAATATTATACACATATAAAATTATAGAGATGGAAGATATAGAAAGAGAAAGGAAAGAGGCCACATTTAATGTTTCAAATATAGTAGAAGATGATAAAAAAGAAAGTGAGAACTTGAATGAGATAAAAACAAACTTTGTAAGAAGACTGAAGAGAGGAACTAGAAAGTAAAAAGGTGAGTTACCCTTGAAATGCTTTAATTATGGTAGAATTGGTCATTATGCTTATAAAATGTATGTATAAGGAAGATTACAAAAGATCTAATGATGATGAGAAGAAAAGTAGATATAAAACGCATGACTTAATGACAAGGATAGATGATAGAGATAAAGGGGGCTTTAGGTCTCATTCCCAATGAAGAAGAGGAGAAAGATGAAGTAATTGAGGATATTACTCTTGATATACCAAAGTCAAAAGAACTTATTGAAGGTGTAAAGATCATAGATTTTGAATCGGACAACAAGTATATTTAAGATTATCCTATTGATACTGAACTAGTAGATATAACAGATGATGATACCGGTGATGCAGATAATGTTGCTAACACTACCGATAATGTAGATGTTTTTGAAGTTGATGTACAGATGTTTGATACTCAGCAAGAACAAGTTGAGAACAAAGGAGAAGAGAAAGAAGCAACATACATTTCAGTTGAAAAAGATTACAAGAAGAAAAGGGGAGAACAGTTAATGGTTGAGATAGATAAAGGCAAAGTAGCCCTAATAGTGAATAAATATTTGTTGAAGATGGGATTGGAAACTAGAGGTAAGATTTTGGCTAGTGTCTCCAAAGTCTCACTATTTTGTGTCGATTTAAAGAAGAAGAGAGAGGATGATGAGAAAGAGCTAGAAAGGTTTAGTGAAGCATTTACACTGGTACATGACTCAACAATAACTTTTGGTAAAACAATTGATATTTTAGAGCACAAGTTAGAGTTATATGATTTTGAATAGGTGAAGCGGACCAGATCACTAAATAAGCTCAAGACTCAACTAATTCCTAAAGTTGAAATCTTATAGAGAGCATACAGGGAGTCCGAAGCAATTTTGGCTACTACAAAGATGAGTAAAGTTGATGCTATGGAGGAGTTTGTAGCTCAGATCTTGACACATGTTGAAATTATCGAGACACTATTAGAAACTTGGGATAATGATCTAAAACAGTTGAAGTTTCATTTCAGTGATGTTTTCTTAATAATTTCATTGTAAAGACCTTATAACATTTATCTCTATATATACATGTAGTTTTTTAAAATAAATTTTGATGTAATGTATGTATTTGGCATTGTTGTCAAAGGGGGAGTAGAAATAGTTAAGAGTCCAGTCAAAATTTTGTATGTACTATTAAGGGGGAGTAATGATTTCATTTTTGTAATGGCATGTAATTGCTAAGGGGAATGTATGTCATGAAGTTTTTGTTTTGCACACTTAGTTGACAAAATTTTCTTAAGTGTTGTCATTAATGCCAAAGGGGGAGATTGTTGGAATTTGATCATTTGAACTAAATCAGTAATGTGTGTTTGCTTGATGCAACCGATATATGTTTGTTGTGCATAGAGATTAGATTTATGAATGATTATTATTCTATATGTTGTCATTGATGAAACTATGTTTCTTTAAGTCATCTAAGTCCTACAGTTATACTGGCTAGACTTAACCGGTAAAGCAGAGACAGATTCATCAGAATCGGTAATTAGAACTTCAACCGGTAAATGGTAGACAATGTTATATTTTGACAACCGGTACATGAAAATCATGAAGATTGAGATGATGTAGTTTTACAACATGATTAAAGACTATTAGATGAAGATATGTTAATGACCGCACATGTTGAACCGATCAGGTGAATGAGATTTGTTTGACAGAATAGATTAGTTGATGGAGACTTAACCGTAGTGATGAAAACCACTTAGATCGGTAAAACAACACCGAATTGGATTTGTTATGTCGGTGGCCAACATAACTAAAGCGTACAATGCAAGATTGTCTAAATGCATTAAACCTAAGAAATTGCAATAAGGTTCTAGCCGACCTTATGATAATTTTAATTATGTGATGAGGTATGAAAGGATATATATACATGAGCTTGATAGTGTGATATGTGATGAGCAAATTTTGTATTTCTGATAGTGCGAAGATCAGAGGAATTGAGAAATGAAGTCTTTGTGATGTTTTAATGTTCTAAAGTGGGTCTTATTAGACACAGAAGGTGTTATACTAAGATCATTTGTACTTGTTGTCTCCCTAATAATTGCAACAAGAAAATCCTCTTACAAGGTCACTCCTAACACGGTGCAGTCGGATCCTAACAATTTTGATCATTAAATCCTCTAACCAGGTGATGCATTAACTTGTGTTTGCAAATCCCAGTAACTTGGGTAGCTCCTAATAGGGCTAGTCCTTATAGGCCTTTTGTAAAGCTTTTAATTGGGCTTAGACACTTCTAATAGGGTGTGCCCCTAACTGGGTGTTGCAGACCTTAACTGATCAGATCTCTATACTATAGATAGTGAATCTTGTGGGTACTAACTCCCACCGTGGTTTTTCCCATTTGGGTTTTCCATGTATTAAATCTTGTGTCATGTGGTTTATTCTTTGTGTGGTGATTGCATACTCAGTGTTGTTTCTTACATGTCTATTGAGTTTTAAGTTGGTGAAATTGATATTGATATTTGTATTGTTTTTACTATCACTGGTTCACCCCCCTCTCTCAGTGCCTTATAAGTTCATCAAGGACAAGAGTGGGAGTAGATGTTTTTTGACCCAGAGCAATGAATGTTTCTTATGGCACAAGAGGATGGGACATCTCAATTTTGATAACATGATAGAGATCAATAATACTAAAGCTATGAGAGATTTACCAAGGATAATCAAACCTACTGATGTTGTGTGCAGGGAATGTCAACTAGGAAAATAGACAAAGAGGAGATTCAAGAACAAGGAATGCTCTACTTATAAACCCTTGGAGTTGATTCCCATAGATCTTTGTGGACTTACAAGGAAAAGAGGACTCAATGTAGAAAGATATTTTATGTTACTTATTAATGATTACTCTAGGATGACACGGGTTATATTTTTGAAAGAGAAGTATGAAGCTTTTGAAAGGTTTAAAGTGTTCAATTCAATGGTCAAAAATACAGTAGATACTAAAATCAAGTGTTTGAGATATAATAGAGGATTGGAGTTTACTTCAAATGAATTTGATGATTTCTATGAAAATATAAAATTAGAAGATATTTTTTCTGCTCTAAGAACTCCTCAATAGAATGGAATTGTAGAAAGGAAGAATAGGATTGTATTGAGATGGCTATAACTATGTTGAAAGATGCTAACTTGGCTAATGTGTATTGGAAAAAAGTTGTGAATATTGTTATGTGCATTCTTAACAAGGTACAAATAAAAGTGAATCATACTAAGACATCTTATAAGTTGTGGAATGGAAGACCTCCTACAGTGAAGTATTTCAGAATCTTTAGAAGTAAGTGTTATATCAAAAGAGATGAAGATGATCATGAAAATTTTGATACCAGGAATATTTCTAGGATATGCTACAAATAAAAAAGTTTATCGGTGTTACAACAATAGCCTAAACAAGTAGTGGAAAGTACAAATGTGAATATTCTGATTAGACTACCCCTAAACCTGTACAAGAGATTGATTTTGAGATTATCCCTATTTATATAGTAGAGAAGACAAATCTAGAAGAAAATAGAGAGAAAGAAACAAATGAGGAAGAACAAGAAGCATACTGAGCAAGTTATTAAAACCCCAGCTAGATATGTATGAAAGAATCATTCAGAAGATCAAATAATTGGAGATAAAAACAAAGGAGTTTGATAAGAAGAAAAGTTGTGGAAGAAAATGAGCAAGCAAATTGTATTATTTTCTTTCAGTAGTGGAAGATAAATCATATGAGGAAGGAATAAAATAAGAGAGTTGGGTAAAAGCAATGGAAGAATAACTGAATTAAATACAAAAGAATCAAACATGGGAATTGGCAAGTAGACCAGTGGAAAAAAATTTGATAGGAACTAAGTGGGTGTTACAGAAAAAGCTAAATGAACAAGGATGGGTTACAAGAAACAAAGCAAGATTGGTATGCAAAAGCTATTCACAAGTTGAAGGTATTGATTCTGAGGAAATTTTTGCTCCAGTAGCTAGGATGGAAGCTATAAGAATGTTTCTTATTTTTTTCTGCTTATAAGAAATTTAAGGTATATTAGATGGACATTAAGTCAACTTTTGTAAATAAAGGACTTGAGTAAGAAGTATACATTGAATAGCTAGATGGATTCAGATTGTCAGAAGAACTAGAAATGGTTTGCAGATTCAAGAAGGCATTATATGGACTCAAATAAGCACCTAGAGCTTGGTATGCTAGGTTGGATAGATATTTGTTATAAAAAAAATTTAGGAAAGGTATTACTGACATCAATCTTTACTTTAAGGGTGAAGGTATTACGCTATTGATTGTTGTTTTCTATGTTGATGATATTATATTTGGAGAAAGTGATGGTCTATATAAAGAGTTTGCAGAAGAGATGCAAAAGAAACTTTGAATTATCAATGATTGGTGAGTTGTCATTGTTTCTTGGTCTATAAGTTATTGAGTTAGAGGATGGAATTTTTTATTTCCCAAGCTAATATGTCAAAGAGATGCTAAAGAAGTTTGAAATGGATAATTTTAAATCATTTGCAACCCCTTTGGTTGTTGGTTGTAAATTGAGCAAAGATAATACATCTCTAGAAGTTGAGCAAAAGAAGTACATATCTATGATTGGAGGACTATCATATTTAACCACCTCTAGATCAGATATCATGCATGCTATCTAATTATTTAAAATATTTCAGGATAATCTGAAACAATCACATGAGCAAGAAGTGAAAAGGAATTTTAAGTATTTGAAAGGGAGTTTGAATTTTGGTCTTTGGTACAAGAAAAGTGGAGATTTCATGTTGAAAGCATACAGAGATGCTGGTTGGGTTGAAAGTATTGGTGATAGGAAAATTAATAGTGGTGGTGATTTTTTCTTGGGAGACAGGTTGGTTTCTTGGTTAAGTAAGAAGTAGGATTCAATATCTTTATCTGTTGCAGAAGTAGAATACATTGCAACAACATCTTGTTGTACTCAATTTATGTGAATGAAATGGACTCTTAAAGATATCAAAGTAGTATATGATGAAGCTATTCCTATTATGTATGATAATATCAATGTTATAACCATCTCAAAGAATCTAGTAATGTATTCAAGAACTAGACAGATCTCAAACTGATATCATTTCGTAAGGGAGAAAGTTGCAAAAAAGGAAGTCGGACTGGAGTATATTTTTACAAAAGGATAGGTTGCAGAAATTTTCACTAAGGTATTGGCGAAGGATACCTCTAAGTATAAAAAATGAGCACTTATTGCCCCTGCTTTCTCTAACTAGATGTATTGTAGAGCTACATCTTTCTAGGGGGAGATTTGGAGCTTATCATTTGTCTCTTGTATTGATGTTATTGTTTCTCTTAGCGAAAGAAGTGGAGTATGCGGTATCTGTTGATAATCAATATATTGTGATGTGCCCTTTGTCTCTGATATCAAAGGGGAAGATAACATATGAATAGGGGGAGAGATGATCTACTATGCTCAAGTGTTGCCATCAATTACAAAGGGGGAGATTGTTGGAAATATAAGTTTGTATGGTTGTCCAAATGGATTTTGGTCCAGATATGTTTCTATATGTCTTTTATTTGGTGTTGTAGTTGAGTTTGATATTTTGGTGTTGGTTGTGGTAATATGCAAGAAATATTTTTTAATGTATACTAAGAAACATTATTTAATGGTTTTGGATTGTAGAAGTTAGTTATTGTTGTTCTCTGATAGTAAGGGTGCTTATTAGACTAGTATATAAAGTCTTAAATGGCCTCTAGATTTGTTGAAGTTTATGTTGTAGTTTAGCAAACATGATTGTGTGGCTCATGCAATATTTTTCAATATTTGTTTTGGTGGGTGTTTTTGTTTTGGAAGAGAGTTATGTTGATTTATGTTTGGTTGTGCTATGGTTTGGTGTGCCTAGTTGAATTATCTTGTTTGGATCATGATTTTTGGTGTAGATATGTATTATAAGTTGAGTTGGAATGTTAGTTTGGGTCTCACCATTGTGTGTGGAGATCCACATGAAATAATTTGCATTGGAAGATGTATTTTGGTCGACTGGTTGAGGAGTTCTATTGCTTATCTACACATTATGTTTGGTGGCATCTTTGGAGAATATGTTCACATGTGGAGATCATTGGATTCATCTTGGAAGGATGTGTTGTGGTGTATTTGGGTCCCCTCTTTCTCCTGGAGTGGGCCACTTTGAATATTCTTGGTCCAAGTGGCTTATTTTATGCAAGAATGTTTATTTTGGTTTTGGTTGACCCTTAATTAGATTTTTGATGATCTATCTTATATTTAAGGAATGCAATTGTATGAATTGAGTATGATGGTGTGCATGGGATTGTGTATGAATTAATGAGAAGAAAATTTGAATGATATGCAAGTAGATTTGAGATTGTAGATTTGAAAAATTTAGTTTGTGAAGAGCTTTTTTGAAGGTGATATAATCTGTGAGATAGTGTGTTGAGACAATGATAGATATCAAATATCTTTGTCATGATGTTGGTCGCTTGATATAGATGCTCAAAGATAATTTTATGATGAGGAGATCCTTTTCATTTCAAATCTTCTATTTCCTTTGTTTCTAATTGATAGTGGGTCCTTCTACAACACCTTGTATCTTTCCCTAAAGTAGTGTGCCTCAATTGTGCAAGTCCATGTATCTTTCCCTAAGGTATTTTGCCTTAGTATTGCAAGTCCATCAAGTGCATGTTGCTCCTTAGCAGTAAGCCTAAAACATTGCAATCATTTTTATCATTTTGTGAGTTTGATTCTCATCATGTTTTTTTTTATGTTTGGGTTCTCCACATAAATCTGGTGTTCATGTGTTGATGGTTAATGTGTTTTCAGTATTGTTGTAGAATGGTTAAATGTTATTTATAATTAATCTATTTTGAAGATCTTGAAGTTCTAGGATGATTCACCCCCCCTCTCAGTCCCACCTTGGGTTCAACAACTGTATCAAGATTCAATTTCATTGTTGCAAATGTGAAGATGATGACATGTCAGTATGGTTGTCATTGATGTCAACATACTGATTCAGTGATTCAATGATTGGTTTGTGCTCCACATTTCTTATTGTTGGTATTTTGGTATGGTTTTGTCATTGACGTCAACACCTATCAACACTTACCAAATCTGGCACTTTGGAGAAATGGTTATGTTCATCGGCAAGTGAGTGACTTTATGCACAGTAATCGGTATCTAGTACACCGACAGGATATATTGTTCACCGACACTTGGAATGACATGGAAAACATCTGGTTATGTCGAAGACATTGTTTGGACACTTTGCCTTGGAGATATGTCCATTGGTATTTTCGTATTTGCATAGTTACTGTTACCGGCAAATAGGTCCAGGTTATGCACCGACAAGCTTATCTATTCCAGATCAGCACAACACACTTTGGAGATGATTTTGTTGTTATTGTAAATGCATTAAGCCGACATGTTGAATCAGATATTGCATCAATTATTGATTCACTTATAATTATTTTATTGTAATATGTTTTAGAGATGACCTACTAAAATTGGTCTTAGGTTATGGTATATATGTAAGATCTTATTTGTAAGATCGATAGGTGATTGGGAAAAAGAATTATAAGAAGGCATATGCGAGAATAAGTAGAGCTATACACGCAAACATCATTTAAGGTGAAGCAAGGTTTTTGTGAAGGCATATCAGAACTACACCGGTACTGAATCCAGCATATGAAGATGTTATTTTGAGCAGTACATCATTATTGGATTCAACTATCCAATTGTAGTTAGTGTGACTCCTATTTGTGTTTGAGTAGTGAGCTCTAGGCATTTAGCCTTTCTGCATGTGCAGACCCCATTTGTATACACATACTATCTGCAGTAGTATCATCTGATTGTGGGTAAGGTTTCCCACTGTGGTTTTTCCCCTTACAGGGTTTCCACGTACAAATATTGGTGTTATGTGTTGTGGATGTTATTGTCTTTCTGTTTCATGCATTAATCTTTACCGATACTGTAATTAACTGATAAAATGTCTACCTGTATAAAGTTTGATTTACCGGTATTAAGCATTAAGGTTGGTTAAGTTGTTTTTGGTTTGAATTTGTTAGACAACCAATTCACACACACCCCCCCTCTTAGTTGTCTCTAGGACCTAACACTTATATGTTATAGTTGTAGTCATGATGTTTTGATATGTTGTTGGAATTTTCTTTGGGATGTCATGATTGTGATTTGATGCTCTGTAAGTTGTTCTTTGGAAGTTTGTTCAGTGATGATGATGTTTGATAGTGTTTATAGTTTTCTGCATTTCTCCGCACTTCTGATTTTGATAATGAAATTTTGGATTTGTGTTATCAATGTCCTTAACTTTGATATTCTAGTTTAGAACGTGATGGTGAGATTTGGGGTCATGGTTGTTGGTATGTTCATTCAGGGTCTAGTTGACCTTGAATGATTATGTTTTTCTCCAACATTTGTGGCATATGGATAACATGTTGTTTTGATCGATCTTGTGCATTGTAGCGTGGTCCACTTATTAGTCCTTTCGACCATAGAAATTTTTAGTGTATACCTATTTCAAATTGTGTTTTGGTGAATTTTTTTTGGCCAACTTGGAGAGATTCTTAATTCAAGAAGATCAGTATAAATAAAGGATGATTTTAATATGAAATATATAGAAGTAAGTGGATTGAAAAGGAAGATCTATGTGTGAGGTAATGTGAAGTTGTGGTTGAGTAGTGAGATTGTATGTTGTTGTTGTTTGGTACCAGAGGCAGTGAACCAAAGGTTTCTTCCATCATTGCAGTGTTGTGGCAATTGAGCTTTAGTGGTGAACTATTTCTTTCTTCTTCTTCTAGGTAGTGAGCCCTTCTTTTTCTAGCAGTTGTAGCCTAGAAATGAGCCCACCTACAATGAGCATTCTGGTAGTGAGCCACCCTTTATAAAAATCACCTTAATTTGTGTCACCCTAACAGGTGTTTCATAATTGAGAATTAACATTCTCAATGGTTTTTCCCCTCCTTGGGTTTTTCACATATATCTGTTGTCCATGTGTATGTTTTATGTGTGTGCTCTTCCATGCTTGTATCTATTAAGTAATCAAAGGTTTTTTTACTAGATCTATTTATGTGGATTGAGTCAAAGATTTTAATCAATACAATTGATTCACCGCCCCTCTCAATTGTCTAGGATATTCAATATTGATTTCATTAGGAAGCTCATATAATATGTAAGGAGCTCAAAACTCAAACAATATCATTAAATGATTTACACATTTAACACATCATCAAAAGTAAAATTAATATTAATAACTCCATGAGTAAATACAAATAAAAATTTATCTAGAGTTCTAGTACTCATTCCAGATCACATATACATAAGTCATGAACTTGCAATGAATGCATACATGCCATGATACAATAAAAAGTAAACTAGCAATTGCAACTTAGTGTGCAATGGATACGCCGAATACAAAAACATTGGAAAAAACAATAAAGAGGGGAAAAGGGAGAATAATCTCTTCATCAAAATATATATTCAAATATAGTGATTCCTATTTCTTTAATAAGTTTAACAAGTTGAACAATTTATCATATAGAGATAATTTATTTAGTAGCAAAATTAAGTCATTGGATTGAAGGAAAGGAATACTAAAATGTTAGAATTTGTAGTATATATAAACCTCAAAATCTTATTAGTGACTAATAGTGTTTTGGAAAAATATTTACAAAATCCACAATATAATTCTAAACATTATGGAATTTGAACGTATGGTTTACATTTCAAATTTTGTTGGAACCTATTAAGAAAATACACTTTAAACACTAAAAGAGGACATGTCTTCAAAATATTTGCATATCTTCTTCATTTATAGGTGATAGTTCTGATACTTAATGTAAAGTACTGATGCTAATAGCTAACAAGATGAGAGGGGGGGGGGGGTGAATCATACAAACTTAAACTTCCATAAAATCAACAGATTCAACCTCGGTAACATATGCTTCAGCAATATAACCAAAAACTGCTAAACATGCAAACTCATAAACACTTAGTCATCACAACACATATAACACCGGATTTAACGTGGAAACCCAAATAGGGAAAAACCACTGTGGGATTTCGGACCCACTAAGAAATATACTCTTTTAGAGTATGCTCGGTTAAAAACAAATCCTGTTAAAGATTACAAACACATTGCTAGATGTGACCCAGTTAAGGGATTTCCCTCAGATCTGTTAGGATCTTCACTTTGTTAGAAGTGACCTTGTCAAAGGATTTCAAACACTCATTTAGAATGTTACCTTGCTAGAGGGTTTACAAATAAGACTGTTAAGTCCACTCGGTTAAGAGATTTTCTGTCACTTACAAAATAACAGTAATAAATATCTATCCGCAACTTCACATCTAAAATGCTAAAGCGGATTCTTATTTGCTAAAAATAATCTAGTCATAGGACTTATCTTGTCTTTCTGCTGGGCTTCCTACTTTGTTATTCAAATAGGTCTTCAAGCTTCTATGTTCGGTAATCACTATGTAGCATCCTTGTGCTTACACTTGCCCGCATTCATTGTTTACCAACAATTTCTTATTTATAAACAATTTGCTAACCGCTTAATCTCCTTGATCACATTTCCCATGATCAATCTTAGCCATCAGATCTTCATTCTTGACTAGGTTCAATTCATCTTTCGATTTGAAAACGGTTTACCTTGCCTCGAGACTTGCAGTCCTTTCTTGGAACTTGTGCAAGATTATTGCGGTTCAATCTACGCTGTAGATCTTCCTGCCGATTTTTCATTGCCATAGATCCTTAACAAATTTCATGCGCGACATTCCAATCATTTATACATCTCCAACTTATCATTGTCCTTCATTAAATAATGCTTGTATTCATCCAATGCGCTCTGTCATAACTCGGTTGCAACTCGGTAAATACTAAACTTTACTCGATAGACATTCCGCCTTCATTAACCGATATCGATAACCTTAGGGTTTACCGACTAGGTTCCTTGCTTGGTGACATAGTATAGTATTAACCTTACAATTAACAACATATGTAGGATATCAAAACAATCTAAACATCATGATCTCATCATTGTCTAACTCGGTAATAGTTGCCCATTGAATAACTTATTTCTCCCCTTTCTTATCACATTCTTTCTATGTCACTTACCGACCACTTAATTCTCTTCAAATCAATCTTCTCAAGATATGGCAACATCATACTGAATCAGAAAATCAATTTCTTGACATCAATGACAAAATAATGTTATAAAGATAGTTATCATCCTTTTTCAGTTATATCAAATAGTCTTCAACAACCTTCTCAATATCCTTAATGAATATCAACAATCTTTCTTTCTACTAAAAATGCCAACAATCTCCCCCTTTGGCATTGATGGCAAAACCAACAATTAAATTGTAATACCAACAAGATATTCAAATTGATTCGGGTTCAGATTGTTGTTAGACTTCTCCTGTTATCCTTGAGTTGTAGACTTCTTCTGAAAGTCTTCTCCCCATGTCATTAGTCTTCTGTTATCTTCTTCATTTAGGATGTTACCATTTAGTCTTCTCCCCCTTTGACAACAATGCCAAAAAGTAAAATAACTAAATCATGATTTCTTCCTCTGTGAAGTGATTTGCCTTGCTGTGTATCATCTTAGTCTTGGTCAGAGCAACTTGTCTCTTTTCACTATTTCCTACACAACTTTAGGTGACCTCCTAAAGTGTAAATCAGCATCAATCCACACAAAATATTTTGTAGATTCATCGAATTGATGCTTTCACTGAACTAGGTCAGTGAGTAGAAGATAGGGGTAGGACCCCTAACTTGCTTCTGAGATACTCAAAAGTGTCCCTTGGCAGTGGCTTTGTGAAGATATCTGCTAATTGCTCCTTTGAACTGATATATTCCAGTACAACTTTCTTCTCTTGGACTTCTTCTCTGAGATAATGATACTTTATAGATATATGCTTTGTCTTGGAGTGCATTACCAGGTTCTTTGAAATGTTAATGGCACTAGTATTATCAAAGAATATAGTTACTGGCTCGATAAATTTTTCATTTATACCTTCCAACAGTTGTTTGATCCATGCTATATTGGTACAATTCAATGCTGCAGCAACATATTCAGCTTCTGTTGTTGACTGTGAAATACATCCTTGTTTCTTGCTAAGCCAACTTACTAATCTTTCTCCCAAAAAGAAAGCTCCGCCACTTGTGCTTTTCCTGTCATCAATGTTGCCTACCCAATCAGCATCAGTATAAACTTTTAAATCAAAATCATTTCTCTTTTCATATAATAAGCCATAATCTTCAGTGCCTCTGAGGTATTTGAAAATTCTCTTGATTGTTGTCATATGGGTTTCCTTGGGATCTGTAGAGAATCTTGTTGCAATACCTACTACATGTGCTATATCTAGTCTACTATGCACAACATATTGTAACTTCCCAATCATAGATCGGTAAAGTGTTTCATCAACAGATGCAGATTCATCATTCTTTGATAATTTACAGTTAGTAATCATAGGAGTACTTACTGGTTTAGAATCCTCCATTCCAAATTTCTTCAATATTTCCTTTATGTACTTGGATTGAGTAATGAAAATCTCATCTTTCATTTACAGTATCTATAAACCTATAAAATACTTTATCTCACCGATTAATGACATCTCAAATTCTTTGCTCATTTCATTTCCAAAGTTCTTGCATAAGGAGTCATTACCACAAAAAATAATATCATCAACAAATATGGTTGAGATCAGTATTCCATTGTTCTCATCATTCTTCATGTACATGTTGCTATTTTCACTAGTCCTTATAAAACCAATCTTGATCAAATAAGAGTGTAGTCTTTCATAGCATGCTCTAGGCGCTTGTTTCAGACCATATAAAGCTTTGTTTAATTTACATACCTAATCTTTACTCTTGTCTTCAACAAATCCTTCAGGTTGTTCAATGTAAACTTCTTCTTCTAGTATTCCATTCAAAAATACAGATTTAACATCCATTTGATATACCTTGAAATTTTTGAAAGCAGCATATGCCAACAATGTTCTTACTCCTTCAAGTCTAGCCACAGGTGCAAAGGTCTCACCATAATCTATTCCTTCTTCTTGAGCATAAACTTTGCAAACTAGTCTTGCTTTGTTGCGAATGACCTCACCTTTTTCATAGCTTGTTTATGAAAATCCACTTAGTACCGATTACATTTTTGTCCTTCAGTCTTGGGATCAATGTCCATGTGTCATTCTTCTTGATTTGATCAATCTCTTCTGTCATAGCATTTACCCAATCTTCACTGTTAAATGCCTCTTTTACTATTCTCGATTCAAATTCAGAAATCAGACATGTGTTCTGTCTCAGTTTGTTCCTTGTCATCACTGGATCATCCTTATCTCCTATAATCTAACTTGATGCATGATGTCTTCTGACATATTTGGCTAATATAGACTCGGTAGGTTTTGTATGATCTTCTTCATCACTCGGTAACTGGACATTATCTTCATTTTCTTCAGCAGCTTTCTCGGTAGTACTTCTCGGTTGAACATAAACAAATTCTTCATAATCTTCTGGTTCTTTGGAATTTCCTTCATCATTTCTTTTTGCAAATTCATCAAATTTCACATTTGCACTTTCTACTATTTTGTTAGATGATTTGATCAGACATTTAAATGCTTTACTTCTAGAAGAATAACCTAGAAATGTTCCTTCTTCATTTTTCTGATCAAACTTTCCATTTCTGTCATCTTTGTGAACATAGCATCTATTTCCAAAGATTTTAAAATAACTTGCATTAGGTTTCTTGTCATACCAAATCTCATATGGTGTCTTCATAGTTCCTTTCTTTAGTTGAACTCGGTTCAGGGTGTAAACTGCAGTGCTGATTGCTTCTCTCCAAAATGTTTGAGGTACCCTCTTTTCTATCATCAGGGTTCTAGCACAATCCACAATTGATCTGTTTCTTCTCTCATCTATCCCATTTTGTTGAGGTGTTCTCAGTCTAGATATTTACCTTTTTCTACCATGATCATTGCAGAATAAGTTAAATTCATCAAAAGTAAACTCTCCTCCTCTATCAGATCTAAGACATTTTAGTTGTCTTCCTGTTTCATTTTCAACTCTTGCCTTGTACCATTTGAACATTTGAAAAGCTTCTGATTTTTCTTTTAAAAACATGACTAACATCATCCTTGAGTAATCATCCACAAATAGTATGAAATATTTATCACCATAATAACTTTGAACTTTCATAGGACCACAAAGATCAATGTGTACTAGAACTAAAATTCCTTTAGAAGTGTAGGAATTACTTGTAAAGCTTGATCTTGTCATCTTACCCATCTGGCATCCTCGACATATAGCATTCTCAATTTTTTCTAGACTCGATAGACCTCTTACTCAGTGCTTCTTGCTTATTTTGATCAAATTATCAAAATTTACATGACAAAACCTTGTATGCCATAACCAGGTATCATCTATCTTTGCATAAAGACACTTATTCCGAGTTGAGTCAAGATGAAATGTATTACCTTTGGTTTGTGTCCCGGTAGCAGCTAACTTTCCATGCTTGTCATGAACTTTGACAATTCCCTTCTGAAATTCTTTTCGGTATCCTGTATTGTTTAGCTGTGCTACACTCAACAAATTGTATTTCAATCCTTCAACCCAGTATAGATCATCACATTTAGCATTGTCAAGAAGTTTTATAGATCCTTTACCTTTCATTGGACATGGTGCATCATTACCGAATCTTACATAGCCTCCATCATAGTCTTCTAATTTAACAAACTTGTGTTTATCACCTGTCATGTGATGTAAGCATCCACTATCTATGATCCAAGAATCATTATTATTTGTGTGAGATACTAGGGCTTTTTCTTCATACCTTTCTTCATCTGATCCATCTTTAATAGCCACATAAATAACTTCCTTAGTATCAGTTTAATCAGATTTGTCATCATTGGATTCCTCATCAGCTATTAAGCATATCTTTCTATCTCTCCTTCTTAAGTCTCGGTATCCTCTGTATTGGTTGTCTTTCTACTTGTCTTCTCGATATTCTCTCTTTTCACTAGATTCTCTATCAGGATAGTTAGAGGCCATATGTCCTATTTTACCACAATTGAAACATTTCAAAGGTAGCTTTCCTTTATACTTAGCTTTTCCTCTCAGTAACCTTCTGGCTAATAATGCTTCAAACTCTTCTTGCTTCTTGATTTCCTCATACAGTTTGTGCACTTTTTCCATGTTCTTGCGAAATCTTTCACTTGCTCCATTGTGATCCCCTTCAGAGTACTTACTCATTCTATCATTGTAATCATTAGATTCACTAATATGAAAAGGACTAAATGCAGATTCAACTTTATTTACCGAAGACCCACTATTATCAAAATTACTTAACTCAAATACATGTATCTTACCAATAGTAGCATCCAAAGAAATTGGCATGTTAGGTACAAACCTCAATTCATTGATTGCAGAGACTCGAATGGCATAAGCAGGTAGAAGGGTTCTCAAAAACTTTCTTGTTATATCCTTTTCTTCAATAGTTCCTCCTGCTCCTTTAATTTGATTTACAGTCTCCTTTAACCTTGTACTGTATTGGGTTATGTTCTCACCTTAATTCATTCTCATGGATTCAAGTTGTCCTCTTAGACTATCTAATTTTCTCTTTGAACATGTTCATCACTACCATATACAGATATGAGCTTAGTCCACATTGCTTTTGCATCATTGCAGCCTTCTAGATCATTAAACTCTGAGTCGGTCAATGCTGATGTTATTTCAATCATAGCTTGAATATGTTCTTGTTGTGCCTTTATCTCTTCCAAGGTGATAGGATTGGTGCTCGGTGCAATGTAATCATTCTCCAGATAATATATTACATATTCTCCAATTCCTGATAGGTGCAGCTTCATCCTTTTCTGCCATGTGGAGAAACTTGACTTGTTCAGCTTTGGTGCATCCCTTTTATACATCTTCGGATCTTTACCTCAAGTACCTTTAAACTTTTTCTTCTGGAGTCCAAAGATCTGATACCAATTGATAGTTATGATACTTAATGTAAAGTACTGATGCCAATAGCTAACGAGATGAGAGGGGGGGGTGAATCATACAAACTTAAGCTTCCATAAAATCAATAGATTCAACCTTGGTAACATATGCTTCGGCAATATAACCAAAAACTACTAAACATGCAAACTCATAAACACATAATCATCACAACACATATAACACTAGATTTAACGTGGAAACCCAAATAGGGAAAAACGACTGTGGGATTTTGGACCCACCAAGAAATATACTCTTCTAGAGTATGCTCGGTTAAAAGCAAATCCTGTTAAAGATTACAAACACATTGCTAGATGTGACCCGATTAAGGGATTTCCCTCAGATCTGTTAGGATCTTCACTTTGTTAGAAGTGACCTTGTCAAAGGATTTCAAACACTCATTTAGAATGTTACCTTGCTAGAGGGTTTACAAATAAGACTGTTAAGTCCACTTGGTTAAGAGATTTTTTGTCACTTACAAAATAACAATAATTATATCTATCTGCAACTTCACATCTAAAATGCTAAAGCAGATTCTTATTTGCTCAAAACAATCTAGTCATAGGACTTATCTTGTCCATCTATTGGGCTTCCTACTTTGTTATTCAAACAGGTCTTGAAGCTTATGTGCTCAGTAATCACTATGTAGCATCCCTGTGCTTACACTTGCCTACACTCATTGTTTACCAACAATTTCTTACTTATAAACAATTTGCTAACCGCTTAATCTCCTTGATCATATTTCCCACGATCAATCTTAGCCATCAGATCTTCATTCTTGACTAGGTTCAATGCATCTTTCGATCTAAAAATGTTTTACCTTGCCTTGGGACTTGCAGTCCTTTCTTGGAACTTGTGCAAGATTATTGCGATTCAATCTATGATGTAGATCTTCCTGCTGATTTTTCATTGCCTTAGATCCTTAACAAACTTCATGCGTGACATTCCAATCATTTATACATCTCCAACTCATCATTGTCCTTCATTAAATAATGCTTGTATTCATCCAATGCGCTCTGTCATAACCCGGTTGCAACTCAGTAAATACTAAACTTTACTTGATAGACATTCCGCCTTCATTAATCGATATCGATAACCTTAGGGTTTACCGACTAGGTTCCTTGCTTGGTGACATAGTATAGTATTAACCTTACAATTAACAACATATGTAGGATACCAAAACAATCTAAACATCATGATCTCATCATTGTCTAACTTGGTAATAGTTGCCCATTGAATAACTTATTTCTCCCCTTTCTTATCACATTCTTTTTGTGTCACTTACCGACCACTTAATTCTCTTCAAATCAATCTTCTCAAGATATGGCAACATCATACTGAATCAAAAAACCAATTTCTTGACATCAATGATAAAATAATGTTATAAAGATAGTTATCATCCTTTTTCAGTTATATCAAATAGTCTTCAACAACCTTCTCAATATCCTTAATGAATATCAACAATCTTTCTTTCTACTGAAAATGCCAACAATAGGTTTTGCTCCAATTGTATTACAATCCGTGTAAGAGGATACATAGTTGCACAGTTAATATCAAAGTATAAAGAAGAATAGTGGGCAAAACAATATTAATCAAACTGAATTTATATAACTTGAATGAGTTTAATAATTTACCATATAGTGATCAAAATCAAAACCATTCTTTTGAACATGTCACACATTTTACAAAATACCTAAAATTTGTCAAATAGAATGGTTTTATTTGAGCTATGTGATAAGATTGAATAGTAGGCATAGTATAAGTATTGAACTAAGAATAGATGGAACAAACCTCATATGTTTGTAGTTATAGTTGATTGTTTCAAGTGTTTGCATCTAATAATTTTTCAAGCTTGCCTCCTCTTCTTTGAGTAGAGTAACATGTGGGATTTGTTGCATGTGTGCATATCTTTGGAATGTGAAGGCAGGGTGAATGCAAAGACTTGTAAGTTCATGAACTCTTGAAATAGTTGTGAATGTCAACCCTTGGCAGTCAATGTTGCCAATGTCAATTGTTTCTCCATGAAGTGTGAGTCCTTGTAATTTGCGTATTGTTAAGCCCCATGTAATTTTTAGTGGTATCTATCATTAGAGACCATGACTTATTAGAGTTAGAGGGATATTTTTTGGTTTGTTGTGATCCCAAGACGGACCTATGTAATTTTTTAATTGAACAACAACAAATAAGGGAATTTGAGGTGGTTTTTCACCATCATTGTATACAATTTCTTAGACTTGTCCATGTGCACCATTGACAAGTTTTGTTTCCACCCATAGATTTGTACATAACTTAACCTCTTGGCCAATACATAAGAAAATCTTAGATTGGATTTGTTCTTCATCTGTATTTGAGCATGTCAATCCTCTGAGTTGTTCTGTTGTAGATAGGGTAATAGGCTTTTCTAAAGAAAATAGCATGCATTTATTATGTAATGACACCATTTCATTTAGATATTTTGATGGTAAGTAAATAGATTGTTTTGTAGATATAAGTGATGAATTTGACCGAGACATTAAAAGATGTCAGTCTGTAATTGTAGGTTCTGCATTTCATAAATTTGAGACAAGTGCATGAAAAGAAATTTGGGTAGGTTTCTCTCCAATTTGATGAAATATTTTATCTAATGTTATAATTGTTCTAAAGATACACCATATTGTCCCTCCATAAGAAGTTGAAGCATACATTAGAATGTCCTTGATAGGTGGTAGTTGGCCCAACTCACCAAAGAGCATGATTGAGCGCCCTCCAAATGGGATTTGGTTATGGGTAGGGAATGCCTGTGTAACCTCATATCAATGCGTTGTATCAACTTTGGACCAATGAATCTCATTTCATCAATTAGAATATAATGAATAAAGTACATGCTTTCTTGGAAATTTGCTAGTGTTTGTCCTTAGAGAGCGACTATTTCTTTGATTAGAATTCAAAGGGAAAAATGAATTGTTGATGCTTGTATGTTGAATGCTGCAACACCTATTGTTACAAGGAGTAGAAGTGGTGATTGTCCATTTGGTGTTGATCTCATGAGTGTAGACTTTTTGCTTGTTATCAAGTGAGACTTTCCTAGGCTTACAGTTCCTTAAACAATAATCTTCAATAGTGGTTGTAAAGTAATGTCCTATAGATGTGAAATAACTAAATTATATGCCTTTTGTTGTTGTGTAGATAGGTTATATTGGGCCTACTGATTGAGAACATGGTGGGATTGAAATGTTGGGTGATTGGAGTGTATGAAAGTAGTAGCTATAACTTTTCATTGTAGGGATACATGGTGTTCTTCCCAATCATGGTTCAAGTCAATGTCACATTGGCCAAGCATATCAAGTTCATCTAGGTGAATATGAAGACCTAGGTGAATAGGAAGACTTGAGTATAAAGTTGACATGGCCTGACATTCATTAAGGAAGTCTTCTCGCATTTGTTCTAGCTCACTTGAAGGAGTGCTAGCATCACTTTCTTCCAATGTTGTTGAAATTATTTATCATACATGCCATGGATGGTAGTTGTTGGAGAGTCTCTCCCATTGTGCTTTTATTTCATCATCTAAAGTGCCAAAATCCATCTGAATGTTGTAGAACGGATGGTACAATATTAGTTCACTCCAACAAAATTCTTGAAAATATTTGTCCTCCTTTGAAGGGATGGATGTGAATCAAGGGGATACTCGAACTATGACTGGAGTGGTTATCTCTTCCCATTGATCATATTTTCGAGATGCATTGAATGGCCATTTTTTAGTTACGTCAATAAGACACATTCTCTCTAGATGTATAGGTTGTGCCCTGCAAGTTTCAATATAGTTTGGGTATGTGGTTGTTCCTATGGGGAGATTAAAACACGTTGGAATTTTTTTTTGGTTCACATTTAAAGAAACAAATGTTCTGCTAGAGAGGGATAGTGGTAGCTTTAGTAAAAGGTGGAAAGTCTCTTGAGCACCTATATCACAGTCGACAAGGTTCTCAAGAAGCATTTTCTGAAAATCATTAAAAGATGATTTATCAGGCTTAAAGTTAGTTGAAAAGCAAGACAACATTTCATGGTATGTCTCATATTTGTTTTCAACTTTAGCTACACATTTTGCAATATATTTTATCACAACATGAATTGAGAGAATGGGTTGACAATCCATATTGGCTATCCATATAGAGACTATGAATGGGTTGTGAAGATTTAGGTGGTCATCAATGCGAGAAGGGGTGTGTTTAGGTTGGCCATTTTCAACATTAAAAAGACTAGACTTTTCTTGAATGCTCTAAGGGGCTTTGTAACGACATAGAACAACTGCCCCCTTTCTTCTGAGACATGTTTGGGAAATACATAGTGGAAGTATTAGTTTATGCAATCATTCTAGTGTCCATCAAGAAAGGTTCATCAATAATAGATTGATGGAATATTTGGTTTCTCAATTAAAGTGCTCATGGGTTCCATGCAGAGACATATCTATCAATGTAATCAATAATCAAATGTATTTTGTACTGACAAAATGTGATTCCATTATAATTTGGCAATGTCAGGTGCTTCTTGTAGACAGATGAAACCACGGATATGTGTGGAGCCTCTATATTCTCATAACTGGGAAAATAGGTGTTTAGACATTAAAAGAGTAAGAGTTCAATATAAAATTAAAAAATTACCGGAGTTATACCTATACTAGCACTCAATTGCACAGAGAAGTTTTTCCAAGACTTCGTCATGAAATGCAGTGAATCTGTGATGCATGTAGAGTGCAGTAAGGTGTGGATTTTAAGCTATATTTTATAGCCTCCCCTTAGAAGTCACATATGGAGTTGTTGGTGTGGTGGATGGCATGATGTTATGCAATTATGGCCATTTTGTATTTGCTACACTGAGTGTGAAAAATAGTGTTGGGCAACCAATTTGAATGACCATGTCAATAAGTTCCCTTATGTGTTGGTTCTAGAATGGTTTTTGTACCATGATTGTTGAGCTAAAATGCATTAGTTGATCAACAAGTTTGTCATCAGGCAAGTCCTTTAACCTTTGACGAAGGTTAGCAATTGTTGTAGGTAGCAAATCATCTAGTTGCTTATGAACAAAAACAGATGTTGTGACTTGAATTTGATGGCACATAAGTATATTCAATATGAAGTACCTATACCTTGGGTGTTGACCAAATCTATTATCATGGTATCATAGAAGATAGAGAACATACTCATGTAGATTAACTTCTTTGACACGTGGTTGTTTGAATACAGTTGTACCCTTTGGGAACAAATTGGGGAATGACATCACAAATAATCCTTCAGTGTTGTATTCATTTATGGGAGATGGGGAGATGGGCACTGACCACTGCAATATAGGAGGTGGTCTTCTTTTTCCCAACTGTAGTAAAGATTGTACTTCTTCCACCTCTCTGCATGAAGGTGGAAGGTTTGCCACAAATGAAGTAGTTGTTTGCACATTATCTTCCAATGGATCATCTTGTGTACTATCTTCTTGCATAAAGCTCATATCAATGGGATTAGGATTTGAAGTTGTTGCATACAGAAGGTTAGATATGTCTATGGGGGTAAGGGGTAAGGATGATAATACAGAGTCATCTAGTTGTACATCTTTGTAGTATGGGTCATAGGAGACCTTATATTGTAATGTGTCATAAACATGCCCTCTACTCACATAAAATTTCTATTGTTGTTGACCAATGGTTTCCTTGTTTACTATTATTATTTCCAATACATCTATACATCTAGGAAAGTGGGATGCAATTATAAAAATATCCTGAGGAAAAGAAATAGTGTGGCCACTATATTTGAGTTCCCCCCTCTGAATACATAAGTAACTTCAAGGAAAGGGCTAACCCTTTCCATCAACATCTCCTCGACTTGAGTTAGTATTTACAAATAGCATAGTTTCTCACCAGAGTCCATGTTGTTCCATTTTGAGAAGTCGTGCCCATTTTTTTTCTAACGTGCATCTGTAACAAGTATTAATTCTTGTATATCTTTCCATGTAGACTAGACATGTTGAAAAATTTGAAAGTTTGTCCAACTTTAAATGAAATTTTTTTCTAGCATTGCAATAATTTTGAGAGAAAAGTGCAAAAGTATGGATTTGACCTATTCAGAAAAGTTGACTTGTATGTTGAATTTGAGGTACATGTGTTTGTAGATGTGTTGGATATTGGGAAGAAGAAAATGTGGATTTAGAGGCTTGGTCAACAAGAATGTGTTGGGTTTCTCATCTTCTTTTATTACTAATACTTTTCCTTGCATGGTACCTTGCATGCTGCATTTCATTTCGATGAGCATGTTTTTCTTGCATTGTATCATTTTGTATATCCATGGCATGGTCTAATGACTACCAAAGGAATGTGGTCTGTCAGAACCCCTTCTGAAGCTTGCGGAGCCTTGGCCATTGATTTCAATGTTCCTTGGCATGTGGCCAACGTTTTCCCGTAATCTACACTTCATCCTTTGGATTTTCTAGAGGAATCTCTTGATGGAGGCCGACCTTGTTATTTTACATGTTAGGTCTTGCTCTTTGGGTTTTGATCCCTTTGGATCGATATATATATTTTTAATTATGCATTATAATGTAATCAATCAGAGAATCGGGTAGCTAGACTGTGTGTAGAAGATAGATCATAAGATTCAAGGTCTCGGTTGTGACGTATTCTACTAAGCCTATGAGTCAGTATGTTGTAACCCAGTTGTTACCGGTTGGATGTAATAAAATTTCATGCAATAAAATAATCTATTTTTCATTGCCTACATCATATCTTTGTGTTTTCGTTGTGTTTATTCTTGCTAACTGGTCTAGATTGATCTCTTTGAGGTCCCTCCTCACCAGTGACTACTTCAAGTGGTACCAGAGTGAAGTTTTGTTTTGAACGTTGCATGTCTTGAACTTTTATTGTAGGGTGGCGGATTGCAGATCCGACGTGCAGCTGCAGAGGACTAGTGTGAATGATGGCACAAAGAGGAACTAGGAATGGTGGAGCGCATGAGAATGCAGACCCTATTGTGATGGGGATGCTGCAAGGAGTAACAACCTGGTTAGAAGTCGTGGAGGCATCCCAGAGAAGAGGCCGACATATTGAAGATGTAAGTGAAGATGAAGGAGAAGAAGCCTCAGTAGAACAAGCAAACCTACCGGTGGTTGATCTGGATGAGGAAAGGTTTTTGAGGGTTTTGAGTAGGGCAAATACTAAACCTCATTTTACCCCACTAGATTATGATGGGAAGTTAGATTTGGATGAATTGATGGATTGGATCTTGGAGATGGAGAAGTATTTCAATTTTGAAAATACTACAGAAGAGAGGAAGGTGAAATATGAATGTACTAAGTTGAAAGGTCATGCGTCTTTTTGGTGAGAGCATTTACAAGTTGACAAACAAAGAAGAGGTAAAGAGAAGATTAAGACATGGGATCAGATGATTTGAGACATAAGTAATCTAGTGGCTGCAAATTATCAAGTGGCTCTATTCCAGAAGTTGTCCAATTTGAGACAGAAGTAATCTAGTGTGAAGGAGCACATCGAAGCATTTTACAAGTTGAACATCAAATCCAGACATGTTGATGATGAAATTGAACAAGTTGCAAGATATTTGAATGGATTGCGGATATCTATACAAGATAAATTAAGTTTGATCAAATTGGAGAGTGTTGAAGAGGCTTACTAGTATGCCCTAAAGGCAGAAGAGAGGTTAAACAAAAGACATGAGCAGAGGCAGAGAGGTAGAGGTGGAAGGTTTACTGGAGGAAGATTTCAAGGAGGAAGAGGAACCAATACAGATCAGAACAAGGACAAGGAAGTGAGCAAAGAAGGTAATTCATACCAGAAGGATAATATAAATTTCTACCGGATGGTTACTGGAATGAGAATTTTGGAAGACAAGACAAGAGGACATTTAGAGGAACTTTCTATAAGTGTGGAGAAGAAGGACATCGTGCATTTGAGTGTAAGAAGACAAAAAATATCGGAAGAGAAGCAATGGTGGAAGAAAACCCCACTAGGTCAGACAATAAACTGGGAGATGGAGAACTGTTGATGATGAGGAGAGCTTTGTGTCATACCGGAGGAGATGAAGAGCCCTTGTAGAGGAAGAATCTGTTCAAGACCAGATGTAAGGTATCTGGTAAGTGTTCTAAAGTTGTTATTGATAGTGGTAGTTCAGATAATCTTATTTCAGAAGAGATGGTGAATAAGTTGAAATTTGAGAGATTGAAACACCATAAGCCTTATCAGATAGCATGGATTCGGGATGAACATAAGTTGTTAGTAAGTGAACAATGTTTGGTGAAATTAAAAATTAGGAATTATCATGTGAAGTCTTGTGTGATATTATGCCTATGGATATTTGTCATCTTTTGTTGGGTAGACCTTGCTAGTTTGATAGAGATGCAATACATGATGGGAGGAAGAATACATACACCATTGTGGCCAATGGAATGAAGCAAACCTTGTTTCCTTTGGAGGAACCTTTGAATAATGAAGTATGTACGAATGCTAGAATATGTTTAGTACATGGAACGAAATTCATGGATGGACTGAGACATGAGAATATGTGTTTTGCCTTAATTCCTAAGAAGAATGAGAGACCAAAACCGGAAGAAGAACACCCAGAAGAGATAAAATATTTGCTAACAGAATATAAGGACATCATTTCAGATAATGTACCTAATGGATTGCCACCTGTGCAAAGTATTTTTCATTGCATGGGCTTGGTTCCCGAAGCTAGTTTGCCTAAAAAAGCTACACACCGGTTGACACTGGCAGAAAATGAAGAACTGAATAGACGAGGGCATGAGTTGTTGAAGAAAGGTTTGATCAAGGAGAGTTTGAGCCCTTGTGCAGTACCAACTGTATTAGCACCTAAGAATAATGGAGAGTAGAGAATGTGTACCGATTCAAGAGCAATAAACAAGATCGTAGTGAAATGTCGGTTTCTTTTACCTAGGATGGATGACATAATGGACTGTTTGAGTGGAGAAAAATACTTTACAAAGATAGATTTGAGGAGTGGATATCATCAGATAAGGATCAGAGAAGGTGATGAGTGGAAGAAAGCATTTAAGACAAATGAAGGATTATATGAATGGTTGGTGATGCCTTTTGGATTGAATAATGCATTGAGTACTTTCATGAGGCTAATGAATGAGGTATTGAAGAAATTCTTGGGTAAGTTTTTTATTGTGTATTTGGATGACATTCTGATTTTCAGTAAGACAAAAGAGGAGCATTTGTTGCAGTTAAGACAAGTTTTGTAGAGATTGAGAGAAGAGAAGTTGTTGATCAATATCAAGAAGTATACTTTCATGAAGGATGAATTATTCTAATTGGGATTTGTGATATCTAAGGATGGTTTGAAGATGGACCATGAGAAAGTGAAAGCAATTATTGAGTGGCCTACACCAGAAAGCATTGGAGAGGTAAGATCATTTCATGGATTGGCTAGTTTTTACCAAACATTTATCAGAAATTTCAGTTCAGTTTGTAACCCTATGACTAAGACCATGAGAGGAGATCAGATGAAATTCAAGTGGACCACTAGAGCAAACAAAAGTTTTGAATTATTGAAGCAAAAGTGACTGAGCAGCCTGTGTTAGCTTTACCAAATTTCAATAAAGTATTTCAAGTGGAATAATAATAGTAGTCTTGAGTCAAGAATGAAGATAAGTAGCCTATTTTAGTGAGAAATTGAATGATTCTCGAAGGATATATTCAATGTGTGATCAGGAGTTTTATGCCATCGTTCAATCTTTGAAGAAGTGGAGACATTACTTGTTGCCTAAGGAGTTTGTGTTGTATACATGTCATCAAGTTTTGTAGTATTTGAACAGTCAGAGTAAGTTGAATTAGAGACATATGAGATGGGTAAAATTCTTATAGAGTTACACCTTTGTGTTAAAGCATAGAAGTGGGAAATCTAACAAAGTTGTTGATGCATTGAGTAGGAGAAGGAATTTTTTGATAGAGATGAGAGTGATAGTATTAGGATTTGAAGACCTTGTATGTTGATGACCCGGATTTTGCAGAACCTTGGAAAGCATGTAGAGAACCAGTTATGGTAGATAGAAGCGAATGGTTGGATTATTTCATTCAGGATGGGATGTTATTCAGAGGAGATCAGTTGTGCATACCTAAGAGTTCTATGAGAGAGAAACTGATAAAGGAGAAACATAGTGGACGTTTAGCTAGACATTTTGGTATTGATAAAACATTAGCATTGGTGAGTGAGCACTACTTTTGGCCCTAGATTCATAAGGATGTTAAGAGATACATGTGCAAAGTTGTAGAGTTTGTCAAGTTTCAAAGGGTAGTAGTCAGAATGTGGGATTGTATAAACCTTTGACAGTATCGTTAAGACCTTGGGAGGATATAGGCATGAATTTTGTACTTGGATTTCCTAAGATACCAAGAGAGAATGATTCTTTATTTGTGGTAGTGGATAGATTCTTGAAGATGGCTCATTCATACCTTGTAAGAAGACATCAGATGCATTGCATGTAGTAGACCTATTTTTCAAGGAAATGGTGAGATTGCATGGATTACCTGAGAGCATAGTTTCAAACAGAGACATTAAGTTTGTTGGCTACTTTTGGAGAACACTTTGGAAGAAGATGAAAACGGATTTGAAGTTCAGTTCTACTTTTCATCCACAGAGTGATGGATAGACAAAAGTTGTCAACCAGAGTTTGGGAAACTTGTTGAGATGTTTAATGAGAGATAAAACCAGAAGTTGGGATTTGATCCTTGCACAAGCAGAGTTTGCCTACAACAATTTGGTGAATAGAAGTACCGGAAGAACACATTTTGAGATAGTTACTAGAGTGCATCCTAGAGGTATATCAGAGTTGAGAGACATTAGCAGTGAAAATCGATGAAGTTTAGAAGAAGACGACTTTGCAAATCACATGACAACACTGCATATTCAGGTTAAGAAGCATTTGGAAGACATGAACAACAAGTATAAGGAGAAGGAAGATGAGAAGAGGAGACATAAGGAATTTGAATTTGGTGATGAAGTGATGGTATATCTAAGAAAAGAGAGATTTCCGGTTGGAACTTATAACAAGTTGCAGATGAAGAAGTTTGGACCTTGCAGGATTTTGAGGAAGTTCAGTTCTAGAAATGCATATGAAGTGGAGTTACCGGATAGTCTAAGTATTTCACCTATATTTAATATTGTAGATATTTATAAGTATCATGAACCAGAGTTCAATGAGAATAGTGTTGCAGAGTTGGAGAAACAGTTGCCCTAGAAGGAACCGGATTAGATTGAAGAGATTTTGGACAGTGGGATTGGGCATAGTACTCGAAGCAGTTAGTATAAGGAATATCTTGTGAAGTGGAAGGACAGACCAATTGAAATTCATCTTGGATTTCTCAGGAAGAGGTAGATAGCCTTGGTTTCCCTCTGACCCCAGCAAAGTGAGAGGCTCAATTTTTCAATAACCCTGGATGTCTAATGTAGGAGCATCCCTGGTTCATAGAAATCTTGCATCAACCAAAAATATTTTCTTTTTTGTTTTGTTTTAGGTTTACAGTTCTAGTTTTCCTTTCTATGTGTCCCGGTTTTTGCTCACTGGATCCCGTGGAGTTGAATTATACTTGAAGACTTGATCATCTTTCTTTCTTCTAGACCGCATCGCATTTGGATCATTTTTTCGGCAAGATATCACTACCGATTTCCATGACAATTTCCTTTTACCAGTTGACAGTCCTTTGTTACCGGTTGCCTCCACCTATTCTGGTGATCTACCGAAACCCCTTCTGAAGCTTGCAGAGCCTTGGGCATTTATTTTGATGTTCCTTGGCATGTGGCTGACCTTTTCCCATGATCTATGTTTCATCCTTTGGATTTTCTGGAGGAATCTATTGACGGAGGCCGACCTTGTTATTTTACATGTTAGGTATTGTTCTTCGGGTTTTGATCCCTTTGGGCCAACTGGATCCTTTGGATCGATATATATATTTGTAATTATGCGTTAGTGTTGGTGTAAATAAATATTCATTTTGGATATTATTACACTTACTTAAGTTAACTTAGGATAATGCATCTCTTCGTAGTTTGGATTTGAGACACTTAGGGAAGTGTGCACATAGGGATAGAGCTTGTAGGAGAAATTCCACCTTTTGTGGTCTTATTTTGCTATTACACTCCACATTCGGTGGGTCATCCACCTCTTGTGGAATATTATATTATTTCTCCTACCTACCCCTAGTATTTCTTACCTACCCTTGTTTCTCATTGAGCCACATGTCATATTTGTGTGCTCATACATCCATATGGCCTTGCCTATATAAGCAGACCTATATTCATTGTATTGGTTAATCTAATTGATCATTTGCATATTGATGAGAATACAGTTTTTTCTTGTCATTCTATTGTCTCTTTTTATGCTTTTCATTGTGCCCTTGATCTTGGCAAAATCCTACATGGTATCAGAGCTATTGGGGCTTCATTGATTGGTTTTTGGAGACATTGTGGAAGGCCTCTATTTTTGGATTTGGGGATCTTCATTTTTTGGGGGCGTCATACAATGATTTGGACATCACCATTGAATCCAGGAGGCCATTTCCATAAATTTTGACGATAAAGTCGACCTATTTTGGTGAGAATTTTTTTTTCCCCATTTTGGCTATTATCGTACGGATTTCGAAAATAAAATATTTTTTTTCGCTGGTTTTTGGGGGTCCGCAGACCCCCCATACCTTGCATGTACTGCAGGTCACAGGTGTACCTATTGTACCCATCGCCACTATGTACAGTGCCACCGGGACCCGTGCCAACCAGTCTCCCCACCGGCGCCTAGGTCTCCTCCCGCCGGCCGGGACCCAGCCACCGCCACCGGCCCGAATCTCCGCCAGCGTCCAGCCACCACTGCCCACACTACCACTATCATGTACGCCACCACTGCTACCATGTACGCACCCGCCACTGCCCAGGTCTCCCTCCATCGGTGCATAGGTCTTCAGCCGTCGGTTGCCTCGGCTCCCGACCCACCGCCGGCCCCCTCGGCTCCGACCGCACCCTCCTCTCCAGTGACCACTAAAACAGGCGGAATTCATGCCCACCACGTGGTAGGCGGCCAATGGCCTGCGGTCAAAACTGTACACTTGCACAGTGCCATGTCAGCATCCGTACGGTAGCACAGTCATCTGCCCAGTCAGCAGGGAGGCGAAGTTTTCACGATGGTCATACGACCATCAAATTTAAGATAGTGAATTGCTGATGTCAGTGCCACATCAGCAATTTCTTGAAAAAATTTTAACCCCTCTCCATTGAGCTTTTCAGTTTTGCAGTCCAACTTTGAAAGGCCATATCTTGCTCATTTTTGCTCCTTTTTTGGTGCAATTTTTTTTGAAATGGGCTAAAATTTTGTGATCTTCGCAGTGGTGTGGTTATTTTCTGATTTTGGTGCATAGGTTTTTCAATATTTTCAGATTCTCTCAGCTATACCTATCCAATCCTCAATTCTGCAACTTCAAAGGCCTCGTTTGAGCTCATACGACCTCCTTTTCAGGTGCCTTTTTTTTTTAAAGTGCATGTTTTTTCGTCTACTTTCATAATCTATGATCAAATTTCAGAGATTTTGAGTGGAAATTGTACTTTCAGATATTGGTCTTATTTGGCCTATTAGGTACTTGTAAATTGCTTGGATCTTAGTTAGATCTCTTGCATTATCAGTTTGAGACTCTTTTGGCCTTATTGAGGCAATTGTACAATTGTAATCAGAAGTTCACTTTATCATTTTTTGCAAGTGGCCCATTGTATACACACTACTTATAAAGTGCCAAAATCATCACTTTTGGGGGGGGTTCTTTGATTGAGTGAATTTGGGGGGGTGTCTTGTGTGATTGTGCCTCTCTTTGTGCTCTTTCTATTTTTGTTGCAATGAGTCATAATAAATTTCCACCTTTAACTCCACATAATTATGCATCATGGAAAATTAAAGTATGGATTAAATTAATGGTAAAGGGTCTCACACATTACATAGATGGAACAATAACAACACCACCTGATCCTAAGGATGATCCAAATGCTCAATTAGAATGGCTCACAAATAATTGCATGGCTCTTGAAACCTTGCGCAAGTATGTATCAGATGACCTCATTTTTCACATTGAGAAGTGTAAAACAATCAAAGAGGCTTGGGATATGTTTCGGAAATTGTATGGTCAAGTTGATGAAATCAGAGGCTATCAGATTGACAATGAGCTCACCAACTTGGATCCCAAGAGTTTTGATACAATCCAAGATTATGTCACCAAAGCAAATGAGCTAAGAGCAAAGCTTAAGGATTGTGGAATTGACAAAAAGGATGCTCAGTTGATATTCAACTTGTTGGACAAGCTTGCACCAGAATATGCAGCATTTGTGTCTAGCTTCCAAACTCATCATTTGACAGTGGGGAGTTCTTATGTTATGCCTTCATTTGATGCTTTTACATAAATGTTAATATTGGAACAATCTAAGTTGTTGAACATGGGATTTCTCAAGTCTTCAAAGTCCAAGGCTTTGGTGGCCAATCAAGGGAATCAAGGAAGTCAAGGCAAAGATTCCAACAAGAAGAAGAAGCAATCCAAGTCTAAGCCACACCAAGAAAAAGGACAATCATCCTCTTCCAAGAAGGGGACACCACCTAAGAAGGATAAACCAACTTGTGCATATTGCAAGAAGTATGGTCATGATGAGCATCGATGCCACGCAAAGCAAGTTGATGAGTTAACTAATCTTCTCAAGAAAAACAACATCAACTTGCCATCCGCCTACACAAAGAAGGATTCATCTCCTTCCTCTTCCTCACAGTCTAAGGGAAAAGGGAAAGCATTTGTGGCTACAATAGGTTCTTCACAGCAATGGATACTTGACTCGGGTGCCTCATATCACATGGGTTCTACAAAGGAGCAGTTTTCTTCACTGGAGCCATCTAAGGTACCTTACATTTACATAGGTGATGATACACAAGTAGAGGTTGAAGGGAAAGGTTCAGTTGACATGGATGATGGAACATTTGAGAATGTTCTCTATGTTCCTAACTTGTCTACCAACCTTCTCTCCATCTACCAAATCACTCACTATGGGAATGGGAAAAAGGTTGAGTTTACACTAGATTCAGTTGTGGTAAAGGAACTTGATGATGATGCCTTGGTAGCAGTGGGACAAGTCAATGACAACTCAAGGCTTTATTCATTCTCCCATTTTGTGCCAAGTTCACCTTCTAGGGCCTTGCTTACTCATTCAAATTCAGAAAGTAAGCTATGGCGTGAGCGGTTTGGTCACCTCAACTACCGCTATCTTCAGCAGCTCAGCACTAAAGACATGGTCACAGGTCTACCTCGAATCAGTTTTTCAAAAGGTGTATGTTCAGGTTGTTCCATGGGAAAGTATCCCAAAGAGAAGTTTGATAAAGGGAAAACTTGGAGAGCTTTGGAAGTTCTTCAACTTGTTCACAACGATGTAGCAGGTCCATTTCTAGCACCTTCATTTAGTAAGGCCCACTATGTTCTCACCTTCATTGATGACTACTCCCGCTTCACTTGGGTCTACTTTCTCATTCATAAGAGTGAAGTATTTGACAGATTTCAGGACTTCAAGACTCATGTGGAGAAGCAATCAGGGAAAGTGGTCAAGATTCTTTGCACAGATAATGGAAGGGAATATGTGAACAAAAGACTTGAGGATTTTTATACATTTGAGGGGATTGATCTTTAGCATTCTGTAGCATACACTCCACAGCAGAACGGGGTTGTAGAATGCAAGAATAGAACTCTCAAAGAAATGGCTAGCTATATGATACATGCACATTCTCTTGATCCTGCCTTTTGGGCAGAGGCTATCAGTTGTGCCACACACATCCAGAATCAGGTTCCTCACAAAGCTTTGCAAGGTATTACTCCTTTTGAAGCTTGGGCTGGTAGGAAACCAATTGTGAGACATTTCAGAGTCTTTGGGTGTCCAGCATGGGCTCACATACCTCCGCAGAAACGCAAGGCATTGGAACCTCAGAGTCGGCCTTGCATATTTGTTGGATATCCTCAGGGTGTTAAGGCATACAGATTGATGGATCCAAAGACACATGAGGTGTTCATTGAGAGGAGTGTTCACTTTGAGGAAAGCTCTCCTAGCTTAGCCTCTCTACCTCCTCCACCTTCCTCCATTGTGGATAGTGATGTTAGTGATTCAGATGATGAGACTCCTTCAACTCTGACTCGCAGGGTTACACCTCCGCAGTGTCCACTTGAAGTTGAGGAGCCTCGTTCTGCACCTCCACCTAGACCTCGTTGGGCTCGACAGACACTTGAGTCTACGGTTTCTCTTGTTGGGGATCCTTTAGATACACGGAGAACCTGATCACAACATCAGGATCTTCCACATGCATTCATTGCCACCGCTTCCAATCCACAGACATTTAGGGAAGCATCAGGGGTTCTTGAGTGGGACCAAGCTATGGAGGAAGAGTATAGTTCCTTGATGAGGAACAACACATGGGATTTAGTCCATCTCCCTAAGGGGAGAAAGATGGTTCGATGTAAGTGGATCTATCGGACCAAGTTTGCAGTGGATGGTAGTGTGGATAAGTATAAGGCTTGGCTTGTTGCGAAAGGTTTCTCACAGGTTGCAGGTGTTGACTATACTGAGACCTTTGCACCCGTAGCCAAGATGAACTCCATTCGTTTGACACTTGCTATTGCTGTAGCTCATGGTTGGGCTGTACATCAAATGGATGTGAAGAGTGCTTTTCTTCATGGTGATCTTGACGAGGAGATTTATATGGAGCAGCCACAGGGTTTCATCCAGGATACTTCCTTGGTTTGCAGACTAAGGAAATCTCTCTATGGCCTTAAGCAGGCCCCCAGGGCTTGGTATGCCAAGATGGATTCCTTTCTTCTCTCCGCAGGGTTCACCAGGTGTCATTCCGATCCGAATGTCTACATTTTGAGATAGGATGACTCTCACTTGATACTTGTGCTCTATGTTGATGACTTGATCATTACAGGGAGTACTTCCTCCATAATTAGCAGGGTCAAATCTGCTTTGCATGACAAATTTTCTATGACTGACTTGGGTCTTTTGCACTACTTTCTCAGGATAGAGATTTCATAGTCACCTTCCAGGATTACACTATCGCAGCCCAAGTATGCTCTTGATCTACTTGCATGCTTTCATATGGCTGATTGTAAGCCTGCTCCGACTCCCTTTCTTTCAAGAGTCAAGCTTGAGGCTCAGTGTTCTTCTCCACCAGTTGATGCCACTTTGTATCGTCAGCTTGTGGGTAGTCTCATCTACTTGACTCATACATGCCCTGATATTTCATTTGTAGTTGGCATGGTTTCCCACTTCATGCAGGAACCACATGAGCTTCATTAGAAAGCCGCCAAACACATCCTTCATTACATCTAGGGTACACATCACTATGGGATTCACTATGCAGCAAGCACAGGACTTCGCTTGGTTGGTTACACAGACTCCGATTGGGTTGGCGATCTAGTTGATCGTAAGTCTACTTCTGGTTATAATTTTCACCTTGGTTCGGGCCCCATTTATTGGCAGAGCAAGAAGCAACATGCTATTGCTCTCTCTTCGACTGAGGCTGAGTACTGAGGCACTGTTAACGCAGCAACTGAGACCATTTGGCTCCAGTAGATTCTCACAGAGTTTGGATTCACCACTCCATGGCCAACAGTTCTACATTGCGACAATCAGAGTTGTAATAACCCATCAAAATTGATTCAACAAAAAATTGAGTATTTTTTTTTTTTTCCCTTTATTATGTTTTATTCAATTGCATACTCTGGGCATCCATCCAATTAGGATTAGGCATTCATCCATTCGGGATGAGCTTCTAACCATATGGGTTAGGATATTGTCCATACAGGACGTAAATTCCATCTATCCAATACGGGATAGGCATCTACCCATACGGGGTAGGCATCCATCCAAACGGGATAGGAGATGCTCTGGCCAGAGACTTAGACTCATCAGGACCATTCGGGTCCTGAGCCACTCACTAAGTACTACATTCTTCTAACAAGAATGCACCGAGGTCGCCGTCCTTAGGAGTAATTTAAAAATAACACAAGCTTGAATTCCGCCTCGGAATTTGGCTTAAAGCCTCGGGAAGTCAAGCGAATCCATACGGGATTCCTTCCGAGTATGCATTGAATTAAATTGATTATCTTATTTTTCATTTAGGATTCTTACTCAACCAAACCTAGACCCCACCCACGAACGCCTGAGTACGAGGGACAACTCCATCCCAAGACTGCCTACATACCCGCTTCGGCACGGGATCAAGGCGTAAAGTATGTAGTTCTATTTTCTAATCTATGGTTTGATGTAGACAAATTTTGTGGGTACGCAACCCTTTCTAGGGTCAGTGTCCCAGACTGTTTCTCTGCGGTTGCTACCCACGATGGTAGCACTTAAGCGAAGGCTCAAGATGGCCTATTGCTTGTGGCCTAAAAGAAAATAACTAGATCCTAATACTTATCATGAACGTCACCCAATTGCAAAACGCCAATATCCCTTCGAGATGAATTGAATAAATAAGGAAAGTAAATTTCATGAGGGTATTTAACTTGACCATCCTAAAAAGGGGTTTACTATGGTGTATCTCAACGGATGTGAAATTCATTTAAAAGTTATCTTATTAAATTATCGATCCAAGAGGGATTACCCGCCCCTTGGATTTTTAACCTCCAAATGTCCCTTATTACTCCCCGATGATTTATAGGAACGATGCCACAGACGTCGTTAATGCAGCTTTATTAGGCGTTAAGTGCAGTAGTTCAACACAACGGCATTACCCGTAAGCGTGACCCAGAGGCACCATATATACCGAAAGCTGCTAGTTTTGGTTTTCCAACTTCCTTTGTTTAGTTTTCTAACTACGAATAACAAAATGAAAGCGTAATTAATTGAAGTAACTACTTGAAGTGTAATTTGCATAACAAATGAAACTTGCATAATAGAAATTGCATGAAAGATATAATTATTCTATAAATAATTCGCATGCTATGAATCCAAAATAACGATTAAATTTAAGCATTTGTATTAGAGACCAATCAAGTATCCCAACGATTCTTAATGGGTTGAGTAACTTAATTTTAAAAGAATATAGTCTATGATTTTAAAACTTACTAAGGCAATTTAATTATGAGCTTGCTACATATTAGCCCAATTTTTCTAAGTCGATATACAATATCTTATAGCTTACACAAAAAAAGAATTCATTATTCTTAAATGCCATTTCTATCAACTAAAATAAATAATTTTTTTTTTTAATTAAATAACAAGGGATATTAATTTACATATATAAAAAAATTTCCAATTTAAAATGTCAATTTACAAATTTAAAAAGGGAAGAGAAAACTTTTAAATTAAATACATATATTACTTGGTAGTGATAGGGTGCGGGGTGGGGACCACGGGTCCCATGACCCCTGCGGCCCTGCATGCGCAGGTCCGCAGAGGTGAGGGGACCCACGGGCCCCCCGTACTCTGCGACGGTTACTACGTAACCGTCTATGCACCTTTACCGACGTCCAATTAGTGCGAAAACGCCATGCGTTACGGGGTGTTGGGAGATTTTTCTAACGTTCGATATGATTTCTTTCTTTTTGGTTATTTATATATATATATATATATATATATATATATATATATATATATATATATATATATGTATATAAATATATATATGTTATAATATTATTATTATCATTTTTCTTATACAGGAGTATTATAAATTTTTTTTTTTTTTAAATTATTGAAGATTACTCAGAGCAGGGTAATAATAGGTAATTAACAATGTTGCAGATTAATTTCAGGGACAAAATGAAGCAGTAACCAGAGGGATTTTTCCATTTCTTTTGTTTTCTACACAGGGAGATTCATTCACAGATAAAGAGATAGTTTATTTCTTTTTCATTCCTTTTGTTTTTCACACAGGGAAATTCTTTCACAGAGAAAGGAATAGTTTATATCTTTTTCTTTCATTTCTTTTGTTTCCTACACAGGGAAATTCATTCACAGATAAAGAAGTAAATTTGTTTGTACACACAGGGAGATCTGTTCACAGAGAAGGGAGATGATTTATTTATACACATAGGGAGATTTGTTCACAGAGAAAAGAGAAAATTGTTTGTACACACAGGGAGATCTAATTTTTATCAAAAATAAACTGAAAACAATGAATCTAATTTTCATCAAGTGACTCTATTCTCCTAAACCATTTAATCTACTCCTTTCAAAACTGAAACTAATTTCTTATTAAGAATTTAAATAATGAATCCCATTTTCTACAAAATCTGAAACTAATTTCTTATCAAGAATTTAAACAATGAATCTCATTCTCTACAAAATCTGAAACTAATTTCCTATCAAGAATTTAAATAATGAATCCCATTTTCTACAAAATCTGAAACTAATTTCTTATCAAGAATTTAAACAATGAATCTCATTCTCTACAAAATCTGAAACTAATTTCTTATCAACAATGAATTTCATTCTCTACAAAATCTGAAACTAATTTCTTACCAAGAATTTAAACAATGAATCAAACAATTTAATCTACTTTTTATCAAACATTTTAATCTAATTCTTATCAAAATCTGAAAACTAATTTCACAAATGAATTTCATTTTCATAAAATAATTTAATCTAATCTAATCTACAACAAGAATAAGATGCACAAAACTAAGCTTGAAGGAACCTGGGTGCTTGCAAAATGGTGTAGAGTCTTCCTTGATCCTCCAAATTGAAGAGAAATCCTCCCAACAAAATCTTGGCTACCAATGAAAATGGACTACAAAGGAGAATTTAACTTGCAGAATTTCTTATGGAATAGCCAACACTCATTTTGAAACTTGTACCTATTTTATAAAAGAAATTTCAAATTCCCACTACCTAATTATTAATTGAAAAAAAAGAGATTCTCTCCCAATTTGGCCTCCATGCAAATTGATTAGGCTTAGTGGGAGGAGTTACATGCAAGGTGGTGGAGAAGCCTCTAGAAGCTTCTTATTCCTCCTACAACATGTGCCTAAATTTGGGTGAGGGAAATTAAATAACTAATTAAAATATATATGCATTTTCCATGTGTGTGTGTGGTTTATTATTTTTATTCCCTTACAATATTCATTCAATAGTTTATCCAAGGAAATATAATAGAGTTTTGTGTTTTGTATTTAAATCAAAAAGGTGATAAAGGAGGGTTGTGACATCCTCCCCCCCTTAATCTGTGCATCGTCCCGATGCACTTATTGAATGCATTCAAAAGAGTTTATAGTTCATGTTCAAAAGAAAAAAGGAAACAGCTGCTGCATCTCCTTAGTATCCTCCCACGTGGCATTCTTTTCGTCATACTGGTCCCATTGCACTTTGCACTGATCAACCTCTCTGTTGCGCAACTGGCACTGGCGCCTCTCCAAGATTCTAAATGGCTCTATCATTATTCCCCCCATTTCTTGGACCTGCAAAGCATCCCAATTCAAAATGTGTTTCTCATCAGGTACATACTTCTTAAGAAGAGATACATGGAAGACATCATGGATTCGGCTCAATTGGGGAGGTAAGGCCAACCGATAAGCAACTGGATTAATTCTTCCCAATATTTCAAAAGGTCCGACATAATGAGGTGCAAGCTTAGTCTTTTTCCCAAATCTTATGGAACTCTTGTGTGGCCTAACCCTTAGGAAGACTTTCTCTCCTACCTCAAACTCCCTTGGTGTTCTGTTTTTATCTGCATAACTTTTCTGCCTATCCGAGGCTTCCTTCAATCTTTGCCTAATTTCCTTAGTTTTCCTTTCCATTTCTTTCACATATCTGGCCCAATAATCACTCTATCTTCAAGACTATCCCAACTCAAAGGTGTTCGACATGGTCTACCATACAAAGCTTCAAAAGGTGCCATTCCCAAAGATGTTTGATATGTGTTATTGTAGGCAAACTCTACCAAAGGTAGGTACTCTTCCCATTTTCTCTGTTGGTCCATGCAGTACATGCGAAGCAGGTCTTCCATAATCTGATTTGTCCTTTCTGTCTGACCGTCGGTTTTCGGATAGTATGCGGTGCTAAAATTTAGTTGAGTTCCTAGAGCTGATTGAAGAGTGGTCCAAAACCTGGAAGTGAATCTTGCATCTCTGTCTGATATGATTTTCTTTGGTATTCCATGCAACCTAACTATCTCCTTAACGAAGCGTCTAGCCAAGGTGGGTGCATCATCCGTCAGATTTCCTGGTATAAAGTGTGCCACCTTAGTGAGTTTGTCAATTACCACCATTATTGCATCATGCCTAGAAGGTGACATGGGTAACCCTTGTACAAAATCCATGCTAATAACTTGCCACTTATGTTGAGGTACATCGTGCAATTGTAACAATCTAGCTGGGTGTCTATGTTCTGCCTTTACTCTTTGACACTCCAAACATTTAGCTACATACTTGACAATATCGCTCTTCAACCCTTGCCAAAAGTATAGTTTCTTTAGGTCTGCATAAAGTTTGTTAACTCCTGGGTGGCCTGAATAAGGGGCATTGTGAGCCTCCGATAAGACTACTTCCCTTAAATTCCCTGAATTAGGAACATAGATTCTGTTATTGTATCTAAGCAACCCATCTTCATCTAATGTATACCCTTCGACCTTAGGATCGGTCGGGTTGTGTCTTATAGTTAATTTGACTTGCTCATACCATGGGTCATGTCCTTGTTCATCCATTACTTGCCTTTTGAAAGAGGTTTTGAAGGTTGCTATAGTCATCAAGTGTCTCCTCCTACTTAAGGCATCTGCCACCCTACTTTCTTTTCCCTTAATATATTCAATCTCAAAGTCATATTCACTTAGACACTCTAACCACCTTCTTTGTCTGGCATTTAAGTGAGGTTGGGTAAAGATGTATTTTAGTCCTTGGTTGTCTGACTTAAGCTCAAAGGGCTTCCCTAGTAAGAAGTGTCTCCACTTTTGCAGGGCATGCACAATTGCTGCCAACTCCAAGTCGTGGGGTGCATAATTGACTTCATGAGTCTTTAGCTTCCTAGATTCATAAGCCACTACCCCTTCATCTTGGACAAGTACTCCTCCTAACCCTTCAATAGAAGCATCTATTACAACTGTGAAGTGTCCATTTGGGTCTGGTACCTTTAGAATGGGTGCTGAAGTTAGTTTTCCCTTCAAGATTTGAAATGCCTTATCACTTTGCTCAGTCCATACAAACCTTTTGCCCTTTCTTTGCAATGAGGTGATGGGGTTTGCTATCTTAGAGAATCCTTCCACAAACCTCCTATAGTAACCTGCTAGCCCCATAAAGCTTCTTACCTCTGAAACATTCTTAGGGATTGGCCATTCTACTATCGCCTTTATTTTATTTGGGTCGACTGCTATTCCTTCCTTTGATATTATATGCCCAAGATAGTGAATCTTTTCCTCAAAGAAGGCACATTTGGACAATTTTCCATATAATTTATGTTCTCTCAATCTTTGCAAAACAATTTGTAGGTGCGCTAAATGTTCCTCTTCATTTCTAGAGTAAATCAATATGTCATCCAAAAATACCAAAACAAACTTATCCAAGTAGTCATGGAATACACTATTCATCAGGTTCATGAATGCAGCTGGGGCATTAGTTACTCCAAAAGGAACTACTGTGAATTCATAATGTCCATATCTCGTCCTGAAAGCTGTCTTCGAAATGTCTTCTTCCTTAATTCTGAGTTGATGATACCCTGACCGAAGATCTATCTTTCAGAAAACTGCCGCTCCTTTCATTTGGTCAAAAAGGTCCTCTATGCGAGGTAAGGGATACCTATTCTTTATGGTGACTTTGTTCAACATCCTATAGTCGATGCATAGCCTTAAGGTTCCATCCTTCTTCTTAACAAATAAAACTGGCGCTCCCCATGGTGATACACTTGGCCTTATTAATCCCTTAGCTAAGAGCTCCTCTAATTGCATTTTGAGCTCTTGTAATTCGGTTGTGTTCATCCGGTAAGGTGCCTTTGATACTGGTTCAGCTCCTGGGAGTACTTCGATAGAAAAGTCAAACTTTCTCTTAGGGGGTAAACCGGGTAGTTCTTCTGGAAAAACATCCTTAAACTCCTTTAAGAAAGGGGTATTTTCAAATGTTGGTGTATTTTCCTCCTTTCCTTCATCAATTTCAACCATAAAGATTTGTCCTCCTCTTCTCCTTTCCTTCTTTAATTGCATTGCTGAGATAGTTTCTATATTAATGGGTTTAAACTTTCCTTGGATTTTGACCCTTTTCCCCCCATCATCCAAACATTCAACAACCTTGCTATAACAATCTACATTAGCTTGATGGTCTGCCAACCAACTCATTCCCATAATCACATCATATAATCCTAAGGGTGCCACATAGAGATCTACCCTTGTTTCGAACTCAGGGAATTGTACCCTTGCCCTCGGTAAACACTTAGTTACTTCTCTAGTTGCCTTATCCCCATATTGAACCGTCCATGATGACTCCATTTGATTAACTTTTAATGCATATTTGTTCACTAATTCAGGTGAGATGAAACATTCAGATGATCCAGTGTCAATTAGAATTGATATTGGTTGTTCAAATAGTGTACCTGTAGTTTCCATGGGAACATTCTGGTATCTTCTTCTTTGGTTCCTAACTGCTGCATGAATCCTCTGTTGGGGCCCTTGTTGGGGTTGATTGGCTCTAATTTGTCCTTGCATCCTGGGGCAATCTCTAGCAAAATGATTCTCCCCGCACATAAAGCATCCGCCTGGAGGACCTCTCCTACCTTGATTTCTAGGGGGATCGTTCCTTGTTTCATTTCCCCTGGGTGGATAAGTTATCCTGTTCTGCTAGTCATTTCTGTTATAGTTGCCCCTGTTATCATTGCCCCTGTTATTATTGCCCCTGTTATTATCATTTCCATTCCTCTGATATTGGTTAGGCGGTGGTCTCCTTTCGAAAGAGTTATTCCTTTGACCCTTGTTGAAATTAGTGTTTCCATTGAATTCTTGCTTCCTTTTAAATGAGTGGTTCCCATTATAGTTCCGTCCTGCTAGTGTTTGAATCTTCCTCTCTTGCCTTAGGGACTTTTCAAGTACTTCATTCATATTTCTGGGTCCATGCATATCAACCTCTGCCCCTATGTTGGTATTCAGCCCCAAAATGAATTTCCTTGCTTGGCCTTCTTCATCCTTTTGGTACATAGGCACATATTTAAGCAACTTGGCGAACTTATCCCAATATTGTTGAACGGATAGGGACCCTTGACATAGATTATGGAATTCTGTCACTTTCTCATCAAAGAACAATTGAGGGAGCCACCTATCTCGAAAATGGTGAACAAATTGATCCCATGTGATCGTATCCCTGTTATACCCATTTTGTTCCTTGGTGTTGGTCCACCAACTAGCCGCCTCCCCTATGAGTTGATAGGAGCCCCATAAGGCCTTGGTTGTTTCGCTAAAATCTCTTAGCTCAAAATATTTTTCCATTTCATTTAGCCAATTCTCAGCCCCTTCACCAATCTGCCTCCCATCGAACTTAGGAGGGGTGATTTTCTTCAAATCCTTGGAGAGTTCCAATATGTTATTTTCCTTCCCATTACCCATCACATTTCCTTGATTGCTACCAGGGTTTCCATTCTCGGTACCACTTCTATTCTCATAGCCATTCTGCCTTTCCCTAATGTCCTGCAGTGATTGTTCCAGGAAGTTGATTTTATCTCTTTGTTCGGTTAGAAGGTCGACTATAGCTTGGACCCCATCTCCGTTATTCCTTGGGTTGTGTCGATCCTCTTCATGATCTTCCTCATGGTTTCCTTCATGGTTTTCTTCATGGTTTTCCTCATGGCTTTCCTCCCTTTGACTCCTAGTACGTCTTCCATTACCCCTTCCTCTTCCTCTTCCTCTTCCTCTTCCTCTTCCTCTTCCTCTTGCCATTCTAGGTTTTACCTGAAAGTTAAATTATGTAGTTAGTTTTTTTTTTTTTTTTTTGTAGAATAAAATTTAATTTCTATTATTGCAAAACATTCCCTTAGTTGAATAAATTGAAGTGAGCACAAGGCCTAGATTTGAACCTTTGCTCTGATACCACATGTAATAACCCATCAAAATTGATTCAACAAAAAATTGAGTATTATTTTTTTTTTTTCCTTTATTATGTTTTATTCAATTGCATACTCTGGGCATCCATCCAATTAGGATTAGGCATTCATCCATTCGGGATGAGCTTCTAACCATACGGGTTAGGAAATTGTCCATACGGGACGTAAATTCCATCTATCCAATACGGGATAGGCATCTACCCATACGGGGTAGGCATCCATCCAAACGGGATAGGAGATGCTCTGGCCAGAGACTTAGGCTCATCGGGACCATTCGGGTCCTTAGCCACTCACTAAGTACTACATTCTTCTAACAAGAATGCACTGAGGTCGCCGTCCTTAGGAGTAATTTAAAAATAACACAAGCTTGAATTCCGCCTCGGAATTTGGCTTAAAGCCTCGGGAAGTCAAGCGAATCCATACGGGATTCCTTCCGAGTATGCATTGAATTAAATTGATTATCTTATTTTTCATTTAGGATTCTTACTCAACCAAACCTAGACCCCACCCACGAACGCCTGAGTACGAGGGACAACTCCATCCCAAGACTGCCTACATACCCGCTTCGGCACGGGATCAAGGCGTAAAGTATGTAGTTCTATTTTCTAATCTATGGTTTGATGTAAACTGATTTTGTGGGTACGCAACCCTTTCTAGGGTCAGTGTCCCAGACAGTTTCTTTGCGGTTGCTACCCACGATGGTAGCACTTAAGCGAAGGCTCAAGATGGCCTATTGCTTGTGGCCTAAAAGAAAATAACTAGATCCTAATACTTATCATGAACGTCACCTAATTGCAAAATGCCAATATCCCTTCGAGATGAATTGAATAAATAAGGAAAGAAAATTTCATGAGGGTATTTAACTTGACCATCCTAAAAAGGGGTTTACTATGGTGTATCTCAATGGATGTGAAATTCATTTAAAAGTTATCTTATTAAATTATCGATCCAAGAGGGATTACCCGCCCCTTGGATTTTTAACCTCCAAATGTCCCTTATTACTCCCCGACGATTTATAGGGATGATGCCACAGACATCGTTAATGCAGCTTTATTAGGCGTTAAGTGCAGTAGTTCAACACGACGACATTACCCGTAAGCGTGACCCAGAGGCACCATATATACCGAACGCTGCTAGTTTTGGTTTTCCAACTTCCTTTGTTTAGTTTTCTAACTACGAATAACAAAATGAAAGCGCAATTAATTGAAGTAACTACTTGAAGTGTAATTTGCATAACAAATGAAACTTGCATAATAGAAATTGCATGAAAGATATAATTATTCTATAAATAATTCGCATGCTATGAATCCAAAATAACGATTAAATTTAAGCATTTGTATTAGAGACCAATCAAGTATCCCAACGACTCTTAATGGGTTGAGTAACTTAATTTTAAAAGAATATAGTCTATGATTTTAAAACTTACTAAGGCAATTTAATTATGAGCTTGCTACATATTAGCCCAATTTTTCTAAGTCGATATACAATATCTTATAGCTTACACAAAAAAAGAATTCATTATTCTTAAATGCCATTTCTATCAACTAAAATAAATAAAAAAAAATTTTAATTAAATAACAAGGGATATTAATTTACATATATAAAAAAATTTCCAATTTAAAATGTCAATTTACAAATTTAAAAAGGGAAGAGAAAACTTTTAAATTAAATACATATATTACTTGGTAGTGATAGGGTGCGGGGTGGGGACCATGGGTCCCATCACCCCTGCGGCCCTGCATGCGCAGGTCCGCAGAGGTGAGGGGACCCGCGGGCCCCCCGTACTCTGCGACGGTTACTACGTAACCGTCCATGCACCTTTACCGACATCCAATTAGTGCGAAAACGCCATGCGTTACGGGGTGTTGGGAGATTTTTCTAACGTTCGATATGATTTCTTTCTTTTTGGTTATTTATATATGATGCCCTCCTAAATGGCACAAGATTAGTCTAAGATCAATCAACACAAAACACAGAAAACATTAGTGTTAGTCAATCGAAAACTAATCTAAAAAGGCATACCAAAAGAGAGACTATAAGCATGCAAACATATTTAACTATCAAAGCAAACATGATGAGGCATCTCCAAATACCTCCTAACATACTCTTAGTTCCTTCTCCCTTGTTCCTCTCCTCTCCAAGTTCCAAAATAGTGTAGCTCTCAGCAGCTTTTTGCACTATGGATGCTTATGGAGGATTGAGATTTATAGAATAGCTTTAAATATGAAATGAAAAGCTATTTTAATGCTAAAATGAAGTATTTTAACCAAAAAGACAAGATTTAGTTATGCTATGCTAAAATGCTCTCTAAAATGGCTATAATCTAAATGCTTACAAGTTTTCAGGATCTGGATTATGAAGGAATGGGCTCTATTTATAGGAAAAATGGAACAATGGATGGCCAGGATTGAATGGTTTAATCAAGGGTTAAGCTTGAAAGTTGGGGATCCATGTGCACAATTGGCACCAATAAAATAATGACAAGTGTCAACACAGGATTGGGTTGAAAGAAGAGGTTGGAGGCATTAAAGGCCTGAGAAGACCTCATGGTTATCTAAAGGCTAAGGGTCAAGCCTAAATGAGGATTACCCACTGGATTAGGAGTTAATCCAAGGATAAACCTTTGTGTAAATGATTAAGAGATAATCATGGTCAAAGTATTAAATGCTTGATGAGACCTTTGTGGTTGGGTAGAGGTTGAGTCAAACAAATGTTTTAACCATGTGGGAGGGTTGAATTAACCATTAATGGTTATTGGAGACTTTGGGGAATTAAGTGGTTGAAAGTTGGAAGCCTTTAATGGTTTTCAAAGACTTTGGGGTTTTTGGTGGTTGAAGGTTGAAAACCTTCAATGGTTATCCAAGACTTTGGGCCATTTGAGAAGTGACTCCATTTTGCTTAGGAATGTGACAATATTTAGGAAATGGTTTAGGCTAATTAGGAAGGGTTTAGAAGAATCTAGAAGGGGATTAGATTTTGCAAGTGGATTTGGTGGGTGAGGGAAAATAGGATTTTATTGAAATAAAAATTCATTTATTTCAATAATGTGTGCAAGTTGCATTTGTAGGAAAATGCAAGTGGGGTGGGGATAATGATTTAAATAAATGTTTTATTTAATTTATTTAAAAGAGGAAAAGGAATTTTAATTAAATAAATTGATTTTATTTATTTAATTGATTGAAATTTGATTTAATGAATTAATTAAAATAAATTGAATAATTTATTTAATTAATAGAAGAATGTTTGGGGATGAATTAATTAAATATTAATTTAATTAACTGGTGGCTAGTGGATTTTTAATCAAATAAATACGAAATATTCATTTAATTAAAATGGACAGATTTATGTGACTACATTTGCCCCTCTTTGAGACGGTGCGGTTTATCGCGTCGTTTCAAAGAAAGAAAAACTGGTGTGAAGAAATGCCCCATTAAAATGTTAATTTAATGGGTGGTATGCCCCCTCGAGAGATGGGCCGAAAAATTTCGAAAAATCGGGCGATCTCTCGAAAAAGAATGAAAATTGGCAGGGTGGTGGAATAGAAGAAATTAGGTATACTGGGGAAAAATAGAAGAAATTGGGGGAAACATGGAGAAATGGGGGGCTCGGGAAGTTCACGGGGACCACGGCGATGAGCAGGACGAAGTTACGGTGACGTCGGGGGGTATAAATGGGGTGAAAGGGGTGAAAATAGGATCATTTGTGACCGCGACCAGTTGAAAACTATAGCTCTGACAGTGACATTTGGAAGAGCAAAGAGGAGCGACGATGCCGTTTCCGATCACCGAGCACCGATTTGAGCGAGTCCACCGATACCAGCGCCCAGCTGACTATGGACCAGCGGTACGCAAATTCGAAAACGTCCTTTTTATGCATTTTTAATACGTTTTTAGCTGAGTCCAAGTCAAGTCGGAGCAAGAGCGCTGGAACTAAGTTTTTAGCGCTTTTGCTCCATGAATTAGCGCTATTGTGCCGCAATAGCGCTTTTGTAGGCTAGTTTTAGCGCTTTTGAGTTTATTTAGCGCTTTTGTAGGAAAGTTTGAGCGCTTTTGATAAATTAGCGCTACGGTAGGGTCAATTGAGCGCTATTGATGTTTAGTAGCGCTATTGCATAGCGGTTTTAGCGCTTTTGATTAATTAGCGCTATGGCGTAGTTAATTGAGCGCTATTGACAGGAATAGCACTATGGTGTAGCATTTTGAGCGCTTTTGTTTTGGTAGCGCTATTGTAGGGCTTGTTGAGTGCTATTGATGTTGTTGTAGCGCTATTGTTCAGAATGAGCGCTTTTGTAGGTTAAATAGCGCTTTTGTTTTAGGATAACAAGATGCCTCAGTTTCGGACAAAATAAAACTCCGGATGCCTAACGATTGATGGATGGTGAGGTGAAGTGGGAGTTGTTTTGAACCATAGCAGCCCGATGAGACTTAGGTCATTTGTTAGGAGAAATGTCTGTTGAAGTCTAGGCGGCCATGATTGCTTACCTGTTGAGACTCGAAGATACTTGATCAAAGTATCTGATGATAGTCTAGGTTTAAACTTTAAGAAAGTTTGATAACAAAACAACTGATGGTGGTTTGATGAATGTCTATGTGCAGGAGGATCTACGCGTGTTGCAGTTACGCGAGCGCCACCCCGCGACACAGGGGTTGCGAGATCGTTTGACTCAGATCGAGATAGATTGTATTGCGGCTACTGGGCTCTATGAGGTGATGCATATGCCCGTGATTCGGATGAATCACAGCCTGATTACAACTTTAGCAGAGCGATGGCACAGTGAGACATGCACGTTCCATCTGGCTCAGGGCGAGATGACGGTGACTTTGGAGGATGTGTGGCGTATTCTTCGGATTCCGATTCGAGGGCAGCTGGTGACGTATGATCGATCCTGGGGGACAGTGTCTTGCCAGAGGATTTTTGATGAGGACGTATTCATTGATGATGGGTCGATTGCCTGGGAGGATATAGCGGCACTATATGAGCCCCTTCCAGCAGTTTTGTCAGGGATCGTGGGAGGACTTCTGTGTCCAGACAGGCGGTCACATGGATTGGCGGTCGGATGGAGACAGGTGATTGAGATGATGGTGACAGAGGGGACCCGATATGCCTGGGGGCCGTGCGTGCTAGCGCACATGTACTAGGAGCTGCACGAGGTAGTGTACAGAGGGCGGGGGTCTCTAGCAGTGGGTATGACGCTGCTGCATGTGTGGGCATGGGAGCATCTACCAGTGACTCGACCAGTGAGTCTGAGATTCCGAGCCGTGGATCAGCCCTATATGTTTATGTATAGTGGTATGATGAGCCAGCCCCACTTGGGGAAGCTAGAGTGGTGGCGGCGGGCATTAGATGATTTGGATGCAGTGATCTGGCGGCCATACTTGGAGTGTGAGCCATGGGATGATGATGCTGAGGCACTGCCGTATTGTTTTATGACCCGATTCCTCATTGGGAGGACCTCTTATCACGTAGAGAGACAGGTGCCAGGACGGGTTATGAGGCAGTTTGGACGGCAGCAGGGACTGCCGAGCGGATCGGGAGAGTATGCTCGAGTGATTCGAGAGCGGTATGCATGGGGTCCAGTGCTACCGTATGATCAGGCATTGGCAGAGTTCCGGACACTGCAGGCGAGGCCATGGGATCTACGACCGAGGGTCGTTGATGCAGGGGTTACAGCAGAGTATACCCAGTATCGGGCGGCGCACCCGATTCGACGGATATCAGATCCAGCGGAGCCGATCCCAGCGTTTGAGGATGAGAGGGGACGAGGACGGAGAGGAGGAGGTCGAGGAGGAGGTGGTAGAGGAGGAGGAGGAGGAGGAGGAGGAGGAGGTGGAGGAGTAGGAGGAGGTGGTGGTGGAGTAGGGATGGGGATGTCGAGACAGCGGAGAGGGAGAGGTGGACTACCTCTGCAGATATCACAGGGACCGTTGATGCAGGGAGGAGTGCAGCTGAGTGGGAGGGGGATGGAGAGAGAGATCCCAATGGATACAGGTGCAGGAGAGGGTGGTGCAGGGGAGTGTGGTGCAGGGGAGGGACCTAGTGGAGGGGGTGATACAGGTGCAGCAGCCATGGATATAGGGGAGTGTGGTGCAGGGGATCTGCGGGAGCATATGATAGGTTATTTGCAGACCCGGGTAGAGAGATTAGAGGCAGAGGTAGCAGCTAGAGATGTGCAGCTATTTGCACGTGAGTCAGAGCTGACAGTGGTGCTGCGGGAGAGAGATACTGCGGTGGAGAGATTGGCAGAGCTGCAGGAGAGAGTGCGGACTGGTGCACAGGGGCCTTCAGGAGAGGTTATGAGGGAGATACGGCGAGCACAGGCGGAGATAGAGTACTGGCGGGGGTTATATGAGCAGGTGGTACCGATTAGCCAGCAAGCTCTCAGTTACTCACAGATGCGGCAGGCCAGATCTGAGTGATCACAGAGGATGCAGAGCAGTGGGGGAGTGATGGGTCCTTTGCGGCAGGATAGATCAGGAGATGCAGGAGGGAGTGGGGGTTCGATGAGGCCTCCACGGAGAGATGGATCAGGTGGTGCCGGTACCAGCGGTGGAGCAGGTAGGGGTGGGGCAGGTACAGCATCTGGCCAGAGCGGCATCTGAGAGAGCATTTTTGCATACATGTGTTGTATCATTGTCTATGTTTTGGACTGTATCTTGGATGGCGCTTGGTAGCCGATTTTTGTAGACTTCATTGTACTCTGATATATGAGATGATATATATGAGGAGATCCCATATTTGTGATGATTATGCATGTGATGATGTATGGATGTTTATGCATGATGATGATTTATTGCTGAGATGTATATGTGTACATGTATGCATTTGATGAGATGTTTCTTTTATGCATGTTTTTATGATGATTTATGATGTTGTATACTGACATATGAATGCAGGTTTATATGTGTATGATGTATGTGAATTTTGATGTAATGCTTTATGTATGGAATGCCATGATGAGGATATATGCTTATGCTTGATGTATGAACAGGTTTTTTGGTATTTCCTATTTTGTTAATGATGCGATGATTTATGTGACAATGTTAATGCAATGATTTTATGTATAAATATGCAGCTAGATGTGTGTTTTTAGATGAATGTAATATGGATAAACAAATTGTTTAAGTGCAAATGTATGTGGATAAACAAAAGGTAAAGTTCAAATGTTTATATGATGATATGTAAAATGAATGTAGATGAATAAACAAATGTAAAGTACAAATGTTTATATGATAATGCCTAAATGAATGATTCTAAATGCGTTTTAAATATGTTGGTAAGTGCAAATGATAATGGGATGATATGATAACTAATGGGGATAATAACTGCACCTTAATGTAATGATAATAAATGCAATGTAAATGAATCCTATAATGAACATTTATAAGATACTTAGTAATAAATGAATGCATCTTTTATCTATAAAGAAATGAATGCAAAGGATAAATGATGAAAAGTTTAATAAAATGATAATGGATAATTGATATAAGATTAATGCTTATTAAATGATTTAATACAATCAAAGACAATTTAATCCCATGAATGGATCTAATTATTTATGATTGATGAAAATGATTGTTAAATGATTTTAATGAAAACTAATGTCAACAATGAACTATATGCAATGTTTAAGTTTTTAACATGACATAAATGGACGTAATGCAAGATGCACCTAAATGTAATGATGATATGATCATGAAGAATGCAAGATCTTGTAAGACTTTGCATGATGCATTGATGATGTATCAGAGTACTTGGTCGTGATTGTATCCAAGACCAGTTTTTAGTAGTCATTTTTGCATGTAAAAGCCTACATATGAATGGATGGGTGATATGCAACGGAATGCAATATATAAACAGATGAGGTGAAATGACGATCCATAGTGCTCTATTTTCATCATTGAGCTTTAAAATGTTGGAAGAGAATACAAGCATCTTGACATAATGATTCAAGATGACCTGAGTATTTCTTTCATGGATTTTAATATAGCAAGTTAATACAAACGACTTGATATAAGGGTCAAGTCGACCAGAGTATTGCTTGCGGAACAGACAAGGATTATCTCCTTTCGTGCATGACTTGGATCGTCCTCCTTGATCTTAGGCTGATCATATCCTGAGACAAGTGCATACCGTACTAAAAAATAAAACCTTTATCCAATTTGGAGGAAGAGGAACCAAAGGATGCGCATTGTACCTGCAACCAAACAGCATATTTACATAAAGAATAAAGAATAAGGATCCTTGGTAATGGCTCATGCTCATATGGTCGAGGTATACGCTGTAGTCAGCAAGCCGTAGTGATCTATGACTGTATTTTGCATAGGATCACGTAGCTTAGTGAACTTCCCACGTAGACACCATTAGTACATGCCCCAGAACTTCATCGGAAATGATGCGCAAACAAAACAAAACAATGCCGAAAAGATCCCGATACAGATAAACAAACAATTGTACTCACAAATCAACCAAGTATTTGATAGCTTAACATAATTTTCTTGTCAAAGAAAACGTCATCTTGTCTTTGTTTTGGTAAGGAAGGATACATCCTTGGTTAAAGACAGGTTTGGATTGTTGATGTCGATTGTTTTGGTTGATTGGTAAATGGTCATTATGTGAGTAGTTTATCAATGTTTGTTTTGCATCTGATTGGATGAATATGTACAAGGTGTTGTCATGTTTTTTTGGATTTTGTGTAATAGTTTTTGAATGTTTTTGGATTTTGTGAGTCATTTTTGAATGTTTTTGTATTTTGCGAGTCATTTTTGAATGTTTTTGGTATTTTGCGAGACATTTTTGAATGTTTTTGCCAATGAATCACCAGTAATGTAGAATCCACTTCCATCACGAGGGTAAGGGTATTGCCCCCAGTTTGTAGACTTGACTATGAAAAGGTGGGATGCTAGACGCATGGAGTACTTTCTTAATTGCAGATCAAATAACAAGCCATAGTTTGGATGGATGGATGTATGTGTGCATGAATATGATCGCAACGAGCCTGAAAGATACTGGAGCCATTGTCTTTACGAGTGGCGCCTGTTTGCCAGGTTTTCACCATCGCACTTACCCAAGGTGCCACCGGAGTGGTTGTTCACCGTTTGGATGCATGATTTTTCTTTACTTTTTTGAATGTTTTTGTATTTTCTTCAGGACATTTTCTGAATGTTTTTGGTATTTTTCTTCAGGACATTTTCTGAATGTTTTTGGTATTTTTCTGATATGTAGGGGAGCCTGATGCCTTGTACACCTTAGGTATAAAACCTTTTGAGGTGCATGCTATTGATTGGATCTGCGAGCGGTTCTCCTTCTGGTGTAGCCAACTGATATGCCCCGGACCCGAATACAGTAGTGACAACATATGGGCCCAACCAGTTTGATTCAAACTTGCCTTGATGTTCTCTGTTTGGTTGGTTGCGAGGATTTTCTCGAAGAACAAGATCACCTACCTCAAATGTACGAGATCTAACTCGGTGATTGTAGCTTCTACTCATGCGCTGCTGATAGGCTTTGAGGTGATTGTATGCAGCTTGTCGCTTCTCATCTAGTAACTCTAAGTCTTGAAGACGGGATACTCTGTATGCTTCATCATCAATGAGATTATGCAAGGAAACTCGTAATGATGGTATCTCAACCTCAATAGGTAAGATAGCTTCTGCACCATAGACCAATGAATAAGGAGTTGCACCTGTAGGGGTTCGAATGCTAGTTCGATATGCCCATAATGCTGGATTCAATTGAACATGCCAATCACGACCGGCATCATTGACTGTCTTCTTTAGGATTCTCAATATGTTTTTATTGGATGCTTCGGCCTGACCATTGCCTTGTGGGTAATAGGGAGTGGAAAAGCGGTGTTGGATATGAAATTTCTCACAAAGTTCACGGACATCCTGATTTTTGAAAGGGAGACCGTTATCTGTGACAATAGACATGGGTACACCATACCGGCAGATGATGTAATTGAGGATGAATGAGGCGATCTGCTTGCCGGTAACTTGGGTAAGTGGAACAGCTTCGATCCACTTGGTGAAATATTCAGTGGTGGTAATAATGAATTTATGGCCATTGGATGAAGATGGATGAATCTTACCCACAAGGTCAAGGCCCCATTGACAAAAAGGCCATGGTGTCGTGATTGGTTGCAGTTCCTGGGCCGGTGTATGTATCAGGTCGCCATGAACTTGACATTTCTTGCATTTCCTGACAAAATAGTAGGAATCCTTTTCCATAGATGGCCAATAGTATCCAGCTCGCATGATCTTCTTGGCTAGTGATGGACCACTTGAGTGAGTCCCACAAATTCCTTCATGTACCTCTTCCAAAGCCTTTGTTATCTCATCTTGTTCCAGACATCGAAGGAGAGTACCATCAAGACTACGTCGGTATAGGGTTTCGGCAATAATGGTATATCGAGCAGTTTGGTGAATGAAGGTTTTTCGTTGGTTATTCGATTGGTTGGGAGGAAGGGTGTGATCGCGAAGATAGGTGTAGAACTCACCGTACCATGGGGATTCGGAACCGACAAGGTGACATATTATTTCAGATTCGGGGATATCATAAGCAGGAATCCAAAGCTGTTCTACCAAGAACTCGTAGCGTGTTGAATTCTGTGGAAGATCTAAGAGAGATGCGATAGTAGCCATAGCGTCAGCAGCTCGATTCTGATCTCTTGGTATCTGCTCAAAAGTAATAGTAATGAATGATGTCTTTAGACTGTCCACCATTTGTTTGTATGGCATGAGTTTATCATCTTTGGTCTGATATTCATCAGTTGCTTGTCGAATGACCAGTTGTGAGTCGCCATATACTTGAAGTTCTTTTAATTTCCATTGTATGGCTAGCCTGAGTCCTGTGATCAAAGCCTCATATTCTGCTATGTTGTTTGTGCATGGAAATGTGAGCCTGTAAGACTTCGGGATGCTATCACCTTGAGGTGTGATAAACAGAATGCCTGCCCCCGAGCCATGCCTAGTGTATGAACCATCAAAATATAGTTTCCATGACTGTGCTTCTGTAATCATGAATATCTCTTCATCTGGAAAATTGGAAATGAGAGGATGATCACCTATGAGAGGCGCATCGGCCAACTGATCTGCAATGACCTGCCCTTTGATAGCTTTACGGTCCACATACTCGATGTCGAATTCACTTAGAATCATTACCCATTTGGCCAAATGACCTGTCAATGCTGCTTTGCTGAGTAAGTACTTGAGTGGATCAATCTTTGCAATGAGTTGCACCTTGTGTGTCAATAGATAGTGTCGCAATTTAGTGGCTGCCAGGATTACTGCTAGGCAAGCTCGCTCAATAGGTGTGTAATTGAGTTCATAGCCAACCAGTGTGCGAGAGATGTAGTAAATAGCACACTCTTTACCTTCTGCATTATGTTGTGCCAGTAGTACACCCAATGCTGTACTTGTTGCTGAAATATAGAGTAACAACGGTCTACTTGGATCTGGTGGCATCAACAATGGTGGATTCATGAGATAGTCTTTAAGTGCCTGAAATGCTTGCTGGCATCTGTCATCCCATTGGAAGCGTATGTTCTTGTGTAGCAGGTGTGTGAAGGGGTGACACTTATCGGCTAATTGTGCAATGAATCTGCGGATGGATTGAAGCCGCCCTTGTAGTGTCCTTAGCTGACTGATATTCCGTGGAGGTGGCATGTCCATTATTGCCTTAACCTTTGCTGGGTCGACCTCAATACCTTTGCTTGAGACAATGTATCCTAGAAGTTTCCCGGAGGTCACTCCAAAGACACATTTCTTTGGGTTGAGTCGAACATGATATTGTTCCAGTCTATCAAAGATTTGATCTAAGATATGGAGATGTCCTTCTCTTGTGAGTGATTTTGCTAGTAAATCATCCACATAATCTTCCATCATAGTATGCATCATGTCATGGAAGATGGTGGTCATTGCTCTTTGATAGGTCGCTCCTGCATTCTTTAGACCAAAAGGCATTACATTCCAGCAATATGTGCCCCATGGACATGTGAAGGCTGTCTTATGTTGATCTTCTGGTGCGATCTTTATTTGATTGTATCCTAAAAAGCCATCCATGAGTGAAAGCATGGCATGTCCTGCTGTCAGATCCACTATGATGTCGATATTTGGTAAGGGGAAGTCATCCTTAGGACAGGCCTTATTTAGATCTCTGAAGTCAGTACAAATGCGGATGCCCCCTTTTGGTTTGCCAACTGGCACGATGTTGGAGATCCATTCTGCATAATCAATTGGTCTAATGAAACCAACATCTAGGAGTTTCTTGAGTTCTGTTTTGACTAGCACGGCAATCTGAGGATGCATCTTACGAAGCTTCTGCTTGATAGGTTTGGCTCCTTTTGCTACGGTGAGGTGATGCATGACTAAATCAGGATCAAGCCCAGGCATGTCTGCATATGACCATGCAAAGTTGATCTGACGCTTCTGGAAGAACTTTATAAACTTAGGCTGTTCCTCTGGAGTGAGAAGAGATGCCAGATGTATGATATGAGGGTTTTCAGGAGTCCCTACATTGTATTCTTTAGTCTCCTCAATGAGAATCGTCGATCGTTCCTGTTGTGTACTAGCAGGGAGAATGTCAAACCCTTCATCCTTAGGCGCCTCAGAGAGGTTTTCACCGTTGGATACGCTCTTTCTTTTTACTTTTGTTGGATCAAACAGTGCCACAGTGTGGTTTTCACTGGAAGATCCATGTTTTATTGTTATATTTTTGCAGCTGAAGGGTTTGGCATCCGCCCCGAAGTATGCTGCGCTATTAAGTTGAATGGCGAATCCAACTTTGTGATCCCCACGTGGTAGATTATCCCTTAATTCCAAAAGGTCAATGATAGCCTCATCGTTTTCGAAGAGGTCAAGACATGGGGGATTTGGTTGGTTCCATTCGATAAGTTCAGGGTGGATAATGGGCATTACTTCATCGATTAGATTAAGTTCGTTAGAGGTATCAGTGAGGGTTAAGACAGTGTGGTGAAGGTCGTTGATGGTACTCTCCCTGTCAGAATCAGGCGTAGGATGAGACGTAGGGTCTATGGAAGATGTTTCCAGCTCAGGTACCCAAGTGGTCTTTATCTGTGCTTCTCCGTAAACAGGAATGTCTTTGCGTGGCGGAGGTGGTGATGTGTCTTCCTCATCTGAAGTATTAAGTTGCACTTAATCGAATTCCCACTCATGTGAGTCGGTCTCTGAATCACTTTCCAGCATCCGATTGCTATACCATACTGGGATGTCTTTGGAGTTGAACACGGCAGGCGTGATTGGTTTATGTACTTTTGTGGTGATCGATGCTGCAGGAACCGTGATGGGGTTTAAAGGATTTGTTACTAGAAGTATTGGTAATGGTGACTCAGTGGCTTCTGCTAGAACTACTGGCGCCATAGATGTTGCTGCGGGTTCTGATACAGTTGTTGCTACAAATGGTTTTATTGATGTGATTACTGATTCGATTGGTGGGATGTTTGGCACTGGTGATGGTTGCGGTGGGGTTGTGAGTCTCGATGGGGCAGTGGGGATAGTGTTTGATGGTGCTTTGAGTATGAAAGGTGTCCTCTTTGCAGTAGGTGGGCAATATGGTTTGCTAGGTTTTCCTTTAAATCTGAGTTTAGGAAGGACTTCTTTTTCAAAGCCTAGGCCTGTATTACCTTTGGGCTTGAACTCTGGCAGCAGCGGTTCATGTCGTCCTTGTTTGCAGGATCCCAAAGCACTCTGACCATCATATCCCATTCTTTGCATAATTAGGAGGCCTTTGCCATATTGTTCCGTAGGAAGTGTAACTTGCGGTTTGTCAGTGGTGATGGGATCTTTATAGATCCAGTCAGCTAGGTCCTCATCTTGTGTCTCTTCCTCTTGACTCTTTCCAAGGATGAAAGGCGTCAAGGCACATGCTGGTGTGATTAGTGGTTGCTGGAGTAACTGCTGTGGTTTACCATGTGTTCTAGGAGAAGTAGGCATTTGTCTCACACAAAAGAGCTGACTCAAGTTGTATTCTCCAGGACCTTCCTCTGCGACTTTCATCTTAAGCTTTTCTTGCTTGGGTATAGGGATGTTTGAACTGGCAAGAGAGGCGGGACTTACATATGATGTGGAGGAAATGGCTTCCCTATTATTAGGAACAGTAATTTCTGGTTGATGGCTGATATTATGGCAAAATGCAAAGGGATTTGCATCACCCAGGATTGTGATCTCTACACCATTATGTGGGAACTTGATACATTGATGGTAGGTAGATGGAACAGCTTGCATGGCATGTATCCAAGGTCTCCCTAATAATAGATTATATGGTAGAGGAAGGTCCAGAACCTGACAAATTATGTGCTTTACCACGGGGCCCACTCGGATTGGTAGTACCACAGCTCCTTTGGATGAACGCTCTGCATCATCATAGGCCTTGATGGTGATCTTCTTGCGAGGATCCACTGATTCTACTGCATAGCCCAATGCTGTGACCAACTGTAGTGTACAAATGTTTAGGCCTGCTCCATTATCAATCAAGACTCGCTTGATCCTGTGTTGGTTGACAAAGCCTTCAATGTGGAGTGAGGTGTTATGAGGTTGCTGGAAGGAAGAGTTGTCACTTTCGGAAAAAGTGAGACAAGGTGATGACTTTAGACTTCCAACCATGGCTTGAAATTGGTCCGTGTTCAGGTTTGCAGGGACTGACGCCTCTTGGAGTGCTTGATCCAAGATAGTTTTATGAGAGGGTGACAGACGCAATAGTTCCAAGATGGATATAAGTGCAGGGGTTTTGTCTAATTGTTCCACAAGATTGTACTGCTTTGGGATGGAGGTGGTGCCTTGTGGAGCTGCCTTTATGGTGACCTTGCCACGACGTGTAACAACATTGCAATTTGAGGTGGGATTTTTGAAGGTGATAGTTGCAATTTGTTCACTGGCATCATACAGGTGATTGACAGTGTAATTATATGCAGCTTGTGTATAATCAGTGGTATCAGGACCTCGTCTGGACGTGGAAGGACCCCTTTGATCTTGCGATGGAAGTGGATTCTTGAACATCTGATGATCATTATTGGTCATTTTTGGGTCATGCCCTTCAATTTCAATTTCTCCTCGATCAATAAGATCTTGAATGAGATCTTTCAATCGATGACAATTACTTGTCTTGTGTCCTCTTCCTTGATGGAATTCACAATGTTCAGTATCTCTCCACCATGCCGGTTTGACCTGAGGCTCATAGTTTGATAGCTTAGGTAGAGTGATCAAATTCTGAGAAATGAGTTGTCGCATCACTGTTTCAATGGGTTCCCCTAAGGGAGTGTATGTGCGTTTTTGTTTTTGTGGACAGGGCCTTGGTTCATCATGAGATGTGACGCGACCTTGATTAGGAGGAACATTTGTGTTATTTTGAGGTGGAGGATTTTGTCCTGCAAACCGAACCACAGGTTGTGCATTTTGGACAGTTCGAGCATCCACAACTCCATCGTTGACGATATTCTTATTCTTGTTCCAGAAGTTCGGTTTATCGCTATTGAAGCGCGGGCGAGGACCATCTTTGGGTTCATTAAAGATTTTGATGAGTCCTTTTTTGATGAGTGCCCTTTCACATTTTATACCTTTGGTGATCATATCGTTAAAAGAATCTGTGTCTTTGACATCCAGGTGAAATTCCATTTCTTCGTTTAAGTTGGAAATGAAAATTTCCACTAGTTCTCGTTCAGGTAACTGAAGAGAACGTCTGCTAGACATTTGGCGCCATCGTTGCAGGAATACTGAGAATAATTCACCTGGTTTTTGTTTGGTGTTGCATAGATCAGCCATGGTGATGTCGCGTTCAATATTATAAGAGTAATGAGATAGGAACTTCTGGATGAGTTCCTCAAATGTTCTAATGCCACCTGGTAGTCGAGAAAACCATGATGTGGTTGTTCCTCCCAAGCTTTGGGGAAAAAGGCGCATTAGGTATGTGTCCTCATAAGCCACTTCAAGACAAGCGGAATGAAATTCTCGGACATGATCGCGGGGATCTCCCTTTCCTCTATATTTTTCAAATTTTGGTGTTTCGAACCCGCGTGGAAAAGGTGGCATATAAAGATTCCTATCAAACGGATAGGGACAAATGTCGTTAAGTGAGAATTGATTGGTCTTAACACCACTATGAAGTTGTTGGGCGAGATTCTCAACTTGTTGCCGCAACATCTCTATTTCATTAGGAGGAGGAGGTGGTGGGTTACCTCGAGGGATGTTATATCTGATGGGATCTCTACGCCTTTCCTCCTCATGGCGACTTTGTCTTTCTGATGCTTGTCTTAATTGGGCAAGATCAAAGTCTGAGGGGAGTTTGGCTCCTTCTTGAGCAAGTCGTAAAAAGTGAGCATCCGCATTGCTCCTTAATATTTCATCAAATAATCTGTTAAAATGAGGGTTATGCTGAACCCTTTCGATTGTTGAAGGAGTGGGAGTACTTGGGTTTTCGTCATTCACATTTCCTCCAAGTGCTTCTTGAAATTCATTGAGGTTGTCCTCTTCTTCCTCAATTTCTATTTCTCGCTGCCTTGATCGTGATCGGGTTTGAGCCATTTTGTTTGCAAGTTTGTTTTTGAAGTTGATTGAAGATGATGATGAGTTGGTGATGAAATGAAATATTGATTGGTTGGTGATTTGTATTGTATGGGGATCTCTAGCACTTTAAGGTATATGTAACCGAAATTCCTTCGTCAAATTGCTTGCTTGTTTTGATGATTTTGGATGTGATAAGGTGTAGAGAAATCTGAGATGTGTTACAGATTTTGACTACCTAGCAATGAGAGGATTCACTCATGAACTAGTTTTAACCTGCGTAGATGTGTCTCTTAGGATGAGCTTATCCTAGATGTAGAAACAATCTAAAAGTGATGTGATGTGTTTGATTTCAAGCAATATCTAAAAAGAGAATTTGGGACAAGAACCCCTTAATGTTTTAAGAGTTTTTGGGATGGATTGATGATGGAATGATAATGTATGAGTAAGATGATGGATGTTTTGTTTTCAACTTCAATAAAAACTTTGTGTCACAAATGGGACAAACTCTATCTCTTCCCTTTCGGGTGTTGGTGGCACTTCTCGAGCTGTGTTGTAGGTGATACAAATGTTTGGGAAGAATTTGGGGTTAATCTTTCCTCCTTGATTTTTGTGATAACTCAGAGCTCTATATTGCATAAAAGCTCTGCGATTCAATGATTCTGAATCAAACTCGTTTGTTTTACCTTGAAGGTATAGACGCATGCGATGTAGAAAGACTCTATGTGAGACAAAGATTTGTCGATTGATATAGAAGAATTTCCTTCTTTTGATTAAAGCCTTTGAGCTCAATGGTCTTCTTTTCAAGGTAATATTCTGATGACACTTCTTCTTTCGCAAGATGTGAAGAATGGTCATAAAAGTGGCGACTCTGTGTTGTTTGCACTTTGTTTTTAGTTGTGTTGACAGATGTTGGATGAATACTTTGTTTTTGGGATTGATTCTCTGATTTTTCTTTGACAAGAAAACAAAGCAAGCACACAAACACAAAATTGTGGCCTTAAAGGCACAAATGAGTATGGGTCTAGATCAACCCAATCCTTTGGACTTGTTTTTGACCCTTCCTTTAGATGTATTTTAAGGTGTAATTCCAAAGCCTGAAGTCGGCTCAATTTGCTCTAGGTCTGTAAAACGAACGCACTTCAAACACTCTTTATCCCTAAGGTCAAATGGCCAGTTGTGATAAATTTAGCCCACATCTTGATATTTCTTCGACTTTGGTACTACATACCTTATGAATCCCGCCGTGGCAGGTAAGGATGTGATATACTAAGTCTTGCGCGAGCATAACAAATAGATGATCCCTATGATGGGGGAGTCACCACTTTTATCAAGCCACAAGTGACTTTTCAAAAAGCTATGTTTCTACTCAAGGAAATATGTATGGTGAGTATCTTGGGAGCAAAACCATCTATGCTCTTGCACTAAATTATACCTCAAATATCCTCAATCAATAGAACAGGTGGGCTACTACTTAAAGGTGTTTAGTCATGTTCGATGGCTTTGGACATAAGTTCATTCTGCAGTGACTCACTTAAGAGCCTTGTAACTGGTGGTGGGGCCCATTTGTCCTTTCGGCCAGTTACACTGTAGGAACAGCTATACCCAAGGCTACAGCTTTCGCTCTCACCTGATTTCTATAGCGGCTCGAAGGATTTACCGCTCGAGGTCGTTCCCAAGAGTATCGATCCCTTGGCAGGCCTCTCTTAAAAAGATAAAATTTGAGCGTTACTAACACTTTTCTCTTGCACCTAGGACCACGAGAGCCAAGGGAGAGGATAGTGTGTGTTAGAAGTAGGTCCACTCGACTGACTTTTGTGCACAAGCGTGCCAAATACGTAAAACACTTGTTCTTTTTAATCCAACATTTGCAAATGTGTTCTAACTATTTGGAGATGTTGCTCCAACAGCCATGGTGTTCATTTTAACTTCAAAGCAATATGTTTTTGTAATCTAGAAGTTGAAAGTCCTGGTCAACTTAATGAAAAACACGATTGCATGAAGGAAAATTTGTTTTTGCCAAAAATGAAGACAAGTGGATTGTTCTTTTTACTGCACCAAAAATTTGAAGTGTGGATTGTGATTTTTAAGTCCCAATTGATGCAAGAAAGAAAGTTTGTTTTGTTGATTTTAAGCACCAAATAAAAATGAGGCCTAACTAGAAAACAATGAAAAACTCTTTTTTTGTGTTTTTAAGTTCTTTTTAAGCACTAAATGAAAATTTTTGTGATTTTTGTTGTGTTGTTTAACCTGCACAAAGAAAAGAAACAAGTTAATAAAATCGATGCTCAAATGAGGGGGGCTTCCACAAGCCTAATTCTTGATTTTTCGGTTACAAATCATTTTGGGCGACACTCTGTCGCAATAGCGCTATTCTGTGTTTTTACAGAAGCGCTGATTAATACAATAGCGCTAGTCTGCGTGAGCAGAAGCGCTAATTTAAACAGTAGCGCTTAAAGAAAAGAAAATCCCGAGAAGACAAAAGCGCTAGAAGTGAGTCAATAGCGCTGAAACTGATACAATAGCGCTGGAATGTTGTCAATAGCGCTGAAAAACTTTCAATAGCGCTACTTTAGGGTCAATAGCGCTAAAAGAAATTTTTCAATAGCGCTAAAACGCGTTCAATAGCGCTGAAGCGCGACCTGTGTGGCAGTTTCAACAAGAAAAAATGTTAATTTCAAAAACAATTATCAGAAGGTTGCGTGTTCGATTCACGTCAGGTTCACCAAATGATGCCCTCCTAAATGGCACAAGATTAGTCTAAGATCAATCAACACAAAACACAGAAAACATTAGTGTTAGTCAATCGAAAACTAATCTAAAAAGGCATACCAAAAGAGAGACTATAAGCATGCAAGCATATTTAACTATCAAAGCAAACATGATGAGGCATCTCCAAATACCTCCTAACATACTCTTAGTTCCTTCTCCCTTGTTCCTCTCCTCTCCAAGTTCCAAAATAGTGTAGCTCTCAGCAGCTTTTTGCACTATGGATGCTTATGGAGGATTGAGATTTATAGAATAGCTCTAAATATGAAATGAAAAGCTATTTTAATGCTAAAATGAAGTATTTTAACCAAAAAGACAAGATTTAGTTATGCTATGCTAAAATGCTCTCTAAAATGGCTATAGTCTAAATGCTTACAAGTTTTCAGGATCTGGATTATGAAGGAATGGGCTCTATTTATAGGAAAAATGGAGCAATGGATGGCCAGGATTGAATGGTTTAATCAAGGGTCAAGCTTGAAAGTTGGGGATCCATGTGCACAATTGGCACCAATAAAATAATGACAAGTGTCAACACAGGATTGGGTTGAAAGAAGAGGTTGGAGGCATTAAAGGCCTGAGAAGACCTCATGGTTATCTAAAGGCTAAGGGTCAAGCCTAAATTAGGATTACCCACTGGATTAGGAGTTAATCCAAGGATAAACCTTTGTGCAAATGATTAAGAGATAATCATGGTCAAAGTATTAAATGCTTGATGAGACCTTTGTGGTTGGGTAGAGGTTGAGTCAAACAAATGTTTTAACCATGTGGGAGGGTTGAATTAACCATTAATGGTTATTGGAGACTTTGGGGAATTAAGTGGTTGAAAGTTGGAAGCCTTTAATGGTTTTCAAAGACTTTGGGGTTTTTGGTGGTTGAAGGTTGAAAACCTTCAATGGTTATCCAAGACTTTGGGCCATTTGAGAAGTGACTCCATTTTGCTTAGGAATGTGACAATATTTAGGAAATGGTTTAGGCTAATTAGGAAGGGTTTAGAAGAATCTAGAAGGGGATTAGATTTTGCAAGTGGATTTGGTGGGTGAGGGAAAATAGGATTTTATTGAAATAAAAATTCATTTATTTCAATAATGTGTGCAAGTTGCATTTGTAGGAAAATGCAAGTGGGGTGGGGATAATGATTTAAATAAATGTTTTATTTAATTTATTTAAAAGAGGAAAAGGAATTTTAATTAAATAAATTGATTTTATTTATTTAATTGATTGAAATTTGATTTAATGAATGAATTAAAATAAATTGAATAATTTATTTAATTAATAGAAGAATGTTTGGGGATGAATTAATTAAATATTAATTTAATTAACTGGTGGCTAGTGGATTTTTAATCAAATAAATACGAAATATTCATTTAATTAAAATGGACAGATTTATGTGACTACAATATATATATATATATATATATATATATATATATATATATATATATATATATATATATATATATATATATATATATATATATATATATATGTTATAATATTATTATTATCATTTTTCTTATACAGGAGTATTATAAAAAAAAAAAAAATTTAAATTATTGAAGATTACTCAGAGCAGGGTAATAATAGGTAATTAACAATGTTGCAAATTAATTTCAGGGACAAAATGAAGCAGTAACCAGAGGGATTTTTCCATTTCTTTTGTTTTCTACACAGGGAGATTCATTCACAGATAAAGAGATAGTTTATTTCTTTTTCATTCCTTTTATTTTTCACACAGGGAAATTCTTTCACAGAGAAAGGAATAGTTTATATCTTTTTCTTTCATTTCTTTTGTTTCCTACATAGGGAAATTCATTCACAGATAAAGAAGTAAATTTGTTTGTACACACAGGGAGATCTGTTCACAGAGAAGGGAGATGATTTATTTATACACACAGGGAGATTTGTTCACAGAGAAAAGAGAAAATTGTTTGTACACACAGGGAGATCTAATTTTTATCAAAAATAAACTGAAAACAATGAATCTAATTTTCATCAAGTGACTCTATTCTCCTAAACCATTTAATCTACTCCTTTCAAAACTGAAACTAATTTCTTATTAAGAATTTAAATAATGAATCCCATTTTCTACAAAATCTGAAACTAATTTCTTATCAAGAATTTAAACAATGAATCTCATTCTCTACAAAATCTGAAACTAATTTCCTATCAAGAATTTAAATAATGAATCCCATTTTCTACAAAATCTGAAACTAATTTCTTATCAAGAATTTAAACAATGAATCTCATTCTCTACAAAATCTGAAACTAATTTCTTATCAACAATGAATTTCATTCTCTACAAAATCTGAAACTAATTTCTTATCAAGAATTTAAACAATGAATCAAACAATTTAATCTACTTTTTATCAAACATTTTAATCTAATTCTTATCAAAATCTGAAAACTAATTTCACAAATGAATTTCATTTTCATAAAATAATTTAATCTAATCTAATCTACAACAAGAATAAGATGCACAAAAGTAAGCTTGAAGGAACCTGGGTGCTTGCAAAATGGTGTAGAGTCTTCCTTGATCCTCCAAATTGAAGAGAAATCCTCCCAACAAAATCTTGGCTGCCAATGAAAATGGACTACAAAGGAGAATTTAACTTGCAGAATTTCTTATGGAATAGCCAACACTCATTTTGAAACTTGTACCTATTTTATAAAAGAAATTTCAAATTCCCACTACCTAATTATTAATTGAAAAAAAAGAGATTCTCTCCCAATTTGGCCTCCATGCAAATTGATTAGGCTTAGTGGGAGGAGTTACATGCAAGGTGGTGGAGAAGCCTCTAGAAGCTTCTTATTCCTCCTACAACATGTGCCTAAATTTGGGTGAGGGAAATTAAATAACTAATTAAAATATATATGCATTTTCCATGTGTGTGTGTGGTTTATTATTTTTATTCCCTTACAATATTCATTCAATAGTTTATCCAAGGAAATATAATAGAGTTTTGTGTTTTGTATTTAAATCAAAAAGGTGATAAAGGAGGGTTGTGACAAGAGTGCTATTGCAATCTCGAAGAATCTGGTCCAGCACCAGTAGACCAAACACATCGAGATTCATATGCACTATATCGAAGAGCTCATCCAAGAGTAGGTCATTGATTTGCAGTATTGTCCTACAACAGAGCAGGTTGCTGACATATTCACCAAACCTTTCACCGAGAGTAAGTTCTAGCAGTTGCGAGCTCTCTTGGGGGTGCGGGATGTGTCATTAGGGGCGGTCAGCTGACTTCTCCTTCTCTCTTATGGGGGGGACTTTTTCCTCTTTGAGGTTTTGTCCTTCTTCTTTGAGAGTCTTTTGTACATTCATCTCTCTTTTGGGGGGGAGTTTTTTCCTACTGGGTTTTCTCCCTTTCTCCATTTGTGAGAGATTGCATTGCATAGTTTTGCTTGCATTTGCATATTGTACATGGGTACCTATCATGGCCTAGTAGTTGGGACCCATCTTGCATTGTTGACTTGAGTCTTCATTCCCCTAAGTTGCACTTAAGGGGGGGTGTTGGTGTAAATAAATATTCATTTTGGATATTATTACACTTACTTAAGTTAACTTAGGATAATGCATCTCTTCGTAGTTTGGATTTGAGACACTTAGAGAAGTGTGCACATAGGGATAGAGCTTGTAGGAGAAATTCCACCTTTTGTGGTCTTATTTTGCTGTTACACTCCACATTCGGTGGGTCATCCACCTCTTGTGGAATATTATATTATTTCTCCTACCTACCCCTAGTATTTCTTACCTACCCTTGTTTCTCATTGAGCCACATGTCATATTTGTGTGCTCATACATCCATATGGCCTTGCCTATATAAGCAAGCCTATATTCATTGTATTGGTTAATCCAGTTGATCATTTGCATATTGATGAGAATACAGTTTGTTCTTGTCATTCTATTGTCTCTTTTTATGCTTTTCATTGTGCCCTTGATCTTGGCAAAATCCTACAGTTAGAATGTAATCAATTAGAGAATCAGGTAGCTAGACTATGCGTAGAAGATAGATCATAAGATTCAAGGTCCTAGTTGTGACCTATTCTACCAGGACTGTGAGCCAATATGTTATAACCTGGTTGTTACCAGTTGGATGTAATCAAAATTTATGCAATAAAATAATTTGTTATGCATTGCCTCCATCATATCTTTGTGTTTTTGTTGGGTTTACTCTTACTAACCGGTCCAAATTGATCTCTTTGAGGTCCCTCCTCATCGGTGACTGCTTCAATATTTTGCAATATAAATTTAAATAAATGTAAAAGAATAATTTAAAATAACATGAGTAAGTACTATACTTAATGAGTGCATAAAAAGATGTTTATTTACATCTATAAATTTAGAAAAATAATACAAGATGTTCTTCTTATATGTGTTTGAGGAAAAGTATCTTTACATTGATGGACAAATGAAATACATAATATTGAAAAATATATACAAAATGGATATATGACCTTCAAGAAGAAGTGACAAGTGTAATTTTTAAGTAGGCTTAATGCTTGTAATAACAATGCTTTGTGTTTTTTGGCCAGCAAATGGACCCATTTTGATGTTGATATCAAAGAGAGATTGGCAATCAACAACATTTCTCAAAATGGGTTTTGTAGTATTAGGCTCTGCTAGTAGAAGTTGAAAATCTTCTGCCCCAACACCCAACAGGGTATTTGATGGTCCTTCAAATGCAGTTACTTTAAGAAGTTCCTCGTTGCATCTTGCAAGTCCATTTTAAGCATGTAGCTGAAATCACGTTCTGAGATAAGTAGAACACTTTGGGAATTGAAATGTGTTGGGTGAACTCTGAACAACATTTTTCCTACATTTTTTTTGTCCACTACCCGTGGACAAGAAAGGTAGTAAAAGTTGTCCAAGTGAAGTTTTGTGATAGTGGCCCTTACACATACTTTTTTTGTTAGAAAAGAGTTCTTTAGTAATAGATGAAATATCTATTGGATTTTCAAATTTGGGGGGTGGGGATTGGCTTTGTGACAAGGAAATGTAAGATTGGTCAATCCCTTTACTAGCATACCATGCTTGCAATGTTGAGGTTTCCAACAAAGATGGATTGATTAAAATCGTAGTTGAAAAGATAGTATCAAGTGATTTCCCATTCCAAGAGATTATACGTGCAAACTTGAACAAAACAACAAGAGGATTCAATTCTAGTGACATATCAAAGATTCATTTTCCTTCAAATTGGCAATGATGGCCCCAAAGTGTAACATCTATGGTATAATTTGACATGTCTATGGTTGTAGCTATACATTTTATTGTCTCAGTGCCATCTGTTTTACCTATGGTTGATGTAGGGAAGATGATTAAAACTATTCCAATGATATCTACAAGGGAAATAATAGGCAATGACTCAAGTGAATCTATGCTCTTAATGTGGAATCTATGCTTGGGTATGGTAGAGTCTATGCATGTGGAATGAGTTACTATTGATGAACTATGGAGGATTATTTCAAAAGGGTTTGTGGACCTATTATATTTTGTGTTCGCCACTTTAATTCAAACATTGGATATCATGTAAAGACCATCAGAGTGAATAACATGGTAGAAACTATCAACAAGTTCATTAAAACAAGTCACATGTATTTGAAAACATAACTTGTCTACAAAATCAAACCCAAAAACTTTCCCCTCAAGTTCAACATTTTTAAATTCATGAATTGGGGTTTTAGCCAATGCTTGACCCTCAATGGACCATTGTTTATGGTATGGGGTCAATGTTTTAATCGGAAGTATTTGGAAAGGGTTTGTGTTTGGTATGGAATATTTTGTAGAAGAAGATCCCAATGGGTCTTTAGAGCTAATGGGTGGAAGGTATGTAAAATCTTGGAGGAGAGGCGTTGGAGTCCCAATGATTGTTGCATTGTTTGAAAGTATTTCCAAGCTATCAATTAAGATAGCCCTACAGTAAAATTAGATGTATAATTTAGTAAGAAGTTGTATATGAACAAACAAGAGCCAAAAAATATCATTGGGGAAATATGGACATACATGTAGTTGTCAAACATTTTGCAAAAATATTCTCTTAGGGAGATAATAGAACCTTTCACTAAAGCTTCTTCCAAAACTAGGGTGTTCAACTGGTCAGGAAGCAATGCAGGATGTGTGTGCACACCATTTGAGAGTTTCAGTCGGTATTTGCCATTCGTAGATCGAGGTTGTTGAATGGAGTGTATAGATATTACTTGAAAAGAAGGGTTAACAAGAGATATACCCTCAAGAATGTTTGCAATGGCATTTGTAGTTAACATTGCCATCATGTAGTTGGAACTTTGTTGAAGAAATTTGGCTTTTGAATAATTTGAAATATGACAATTAGATAGTGATAAAACAAATGTGGTTGTCAAGAAGTTGAAATTGAGTATAAATATTTTTTAATAAGTAAATTCAAATATGGTTAAAGAAATTTTAAGGACTAGAGATTGTTTTCGCATGTTACAACAAAAATTTGTGCTCAAGAAATTAAAATTCTAAATACACTAGTATGAATCGACACACAAAACAAACTAAAAATAAGTGACATTGACAAAAAATATAATTTGTAAAATTTTAGAGTGGTTCAAAAACAAGTTGTAAAATACCCCAAATATGAATCGGCAAATTAAAAAAAAAGTGACATTTACAAAATATCTAATTTGTAATATTTAAGAGTGGTTGAAGTTCACAAAATCACATTATAAATATTTGTCCAAGTAATAGTCTAGAAAATTATGAATACGCATATAAGTAATGAAAGGAAGAATATTGAAGGTTGACTAATTTTATATGCATGACAAATCATTATATATGAGAAGAAATCTATTAAATGAGCATGTCTTCAAAAAAGATTAGTCATTATATATTGTGTCAAGAATTTACATCAATAGATATAGAGTTGGCTCCATAGTAGCAAATTAGGAGTTTGCCTACTTATTGCTCACTAGTATGTACGTAGGTGTAAGCCAATTACATATTTTGATTATCTATATAGATAAGTGTAGGGTATTTACATTCTAAGTAGTTAAAATAACTAATCACATACTTTTCAAATACATCTCATATGCTTCGATGATTTTGGAGGCATCATCAATTGAATAGAGTCTATCATTTTAAAACTCCTTACTAAGGAAATCACATTGTCCCTCTAATTTGATGCAAGTGGCTTGGAATGTCGACGCTGCCTCTCGAAGTTTTTCAATATCCAATTCTTGAACAAGAGGTGTTCGTTGGCATGCAATTCTGAATTTATGAGCAATATGATAATAGGTATTTGACATAGTTGAAGCAAGAGGTTGGACATTAGTTCCAAGAGATTTTGGTTGATTCACAAAAAAACATGATACCGCTTCCATAGTTGTGTCATCCATTGGCATTAAGGGGCTTTGAATACTGTTGGTTGTATCTCCACGACATAGTTGAATGATTTCATGATTATTTGTATGCTTAGGCATTTCCTAGGAGGAGTGAATAAAAAGAAAGTATAAGTAGACTGAATCAAGCAAAAAAATTTAAAATCAAATTGACAATTAGTTTGAAATAAATCTTAAAATTCAAAGATAGAGAAACCTCACCTTAAAAGCACATCAAAATACAAAAAATATGATTTCTACTTATGAAACTATTTTAAATTCTGTTCAAAATGGAATTACCAAGCAAGTTATATTAAGTTAACTTTAATGTGATTTTAAGTAATGAAAAAATAAATGTTAAGTAAAAAAAACAATAAGCATATTGAACAAACATGGTAAACATTTTAAACAATAAACCATCAAATTTTACGATATTAAATTTAATATGACAAAGTAATAAAAAAATACAATAAATTCAATAAATGAAAAAATAATATAAATACAGATTGACAATTAATTTTAAAAACAATAAGAAATGCAAATATAGAAAAATGTCACAAAAAAAATCACATCAAATAAAATACAGAATATAAATCCTACTTATTAACTATTTTAAAATGTGCCAAAATGTATTTACCAGTATGAATTTTTTGATGCGTGTGAGCTTAATATTTACAGGTGATTACCCTAAACAATATTTTTTGCGTATAAATTTTACAACCTATTTTACAGGCGATTCAACTATTTTTTTGTCTATGTAAGGTGCTTGACTATTAGAAAGTTGCTAAAGAATTTATGCAAGAAAATATGCCTGCATAATTAACTGGTACTCTAAAGCACAAAGAAAAATTCAAAACAAAGCGTTTCCTGCAAAGCTTTTCTATTGCCAAAAAGAGTGGATTGGAAAATTCTGATATGACAATAAATGCAAAAATGTCACATTCTAAAAGGTGATTTAGGGATGTGGGTTTGCAGATGAGATATATTCTATGGTGGATGAGTTTCAAATAACGAAACGATATGATCTTACCTTGATCAATCAATCAAACATCAAATCCTCCATGGTTGTACATCATCTCATGGAATATGAATATTGCACCATATATTTGTTAGATTTCACAACTTAAATGTTTGTAGTATTATATCATTGCATTTGATTTGTTTTTCGATTTTTGAGTAGGATTGTATATGTGTGGATAACTGTGTTTGGAATTCTAGGTTAAATTGTACATACATGGACAACTGTGGTTGCTGATTTAACCGTAGGGGTCACCTCCAATTTCAAATAGGAGATGCCTTTGGCATAAAATATATAACAAGGCAATAATACAATTATACATAAATCAATCACTCTTACTTGTTACCAACCATATGATCATCTGCTAGTTGAGGACGGGAACATGGTCTAAGCGCTTTTCCACCCAATCACAAAGCAATTATGCTTCCCTAGAGTTCTTCCTAACATAAAGAACCATTTGTCCTACATAAGGAGCCTAGCTACCTAGAAACAATGGCAAGACAAAAACCAATGTGCAACCTGATACATCTACATGCACATCTACTATATGATAATGCAATTTCATATTATTAGGATATGGTAGAGAAACATAGTAAGTAAATTTGCTAGGCAATTCATCTATTTCAATGAACTAAGCTTTGGTCAAAGCACTTTTAAAACATGGATTTTCCCAATAAAAGGACCATCCTTCTATGTTGTTCCACATTTTGCACCCCTTCTTGGCAACATGACTTATCCCTTACACAATGCAACATATAACTATGATCTTATGCCCATGCATTCTCCTATGATGAGACATTTTGACTCTTTCTATATGAATTTTTATATGCATCTTATATTGATTCTTCATTCTCCATGTTTATTTTAATGCAAAAAGAGATACATTCATGCTTACAAATAATCGCATGTATTCCAAAAGATTCACTATTCTACATGGTTGTTTCAATGCATCATTGATTCAATCATATACATGTCTTTTCACATGCATCTAGGTAACGCTTCATTATTCTACATGGTTGTTTCAATGCATCACTAATGCAATCACATACATGAATTTTCATAAGCATCCCTAATGGTTCATTATTCTACGCATGTGTGCTTCAATGCATTGCTAATGCAATCATATACATGGCTTTTCATATGCATCCCTAATGGTTCATTATTCTATATGGTTGTTTCAATGCATCACTAATGCAATCATATAAATGACATTTAAGATGCATCCCTAATGGTTCATTATTCTAAATGGTTGTTTTAGCGCATCACTAATGCATTCATTTACATGAGTTTTCATATGCATACACTCATGATGATAAAATATACAATAGATATATTTGAAAAATAGTAATACATTTAAAATAAAGAAGGCAGGACACATCTATGTATATAATTAATGGATACATATATTGTTGGCAATTGACACTCATCCAGTGATTTCAGGTGACTTTCGGTGATTGATTTTGTTTAGGGTTGTCATTGATGGCAACACTTTTTGGTTGTTAGATCCACTAGTTGTGATCTAGCTTATCCAAAAGATGGAGGTAACCGGTAGACAGTTAACCAAAAAAATAGGTATTTCAGTAATGTTTTGATCTGGAATGATCTCCAATGATTACGGTGTTTTTGGTGATTTTTTTTGTGATCTCAAGGATATGGAAGACCTTTAGGAAGCGTGTGGTTATAATATTTTTGTCCAGTGCTATGTTTTGTTCGAGATTGAAGCTAACTTGATCTACACGTTACACTTATTGAAGCCGACTTGAAAAGAGATTGTTTTTGTGGTAAGTACGGATATATAAGATCTATTTGGCGATTGATTTTCGGTATGTTAGAGGTGTGGTGATCTGTTTTGGTGCAACTAAGTGCAATTTCACATGTGCATTTTGCTTTTAGACCAACCGATAGTTGACTCAGACATAGAGAAATTATTTAGCATAGCAGAGACAATTAGAGATTCAGAGCCTAACCAGAACTCATCTTTGCATAAACAGATGTTGATTAAGATTTCATTTCATTGTATTTACACATCGTAAACAAATTGTAAGTCAGTGAGACATCCTTGAGGGTTGTAGCCCTCCATGCAACTTAATTCAAGCAATGATCTTGAATGCAAGTGCATTCCCGATCTATGTAATATTTATGTGCTCCTGGCCATAGTATATAAATATTGTGGGTTCCAGCCCCACCGTGGTTTTTCCCTTTCCACGTTTCTACATAAAAATTCTGGTGTTGTGGATTTGTGTATTTATTGTTGCATGTTTATGTTCTTATCTATTATGCATTGTTAACCGGTGGATAAAGAATAAGTTTGTGGTTTCAACTTCCAATGAATCAGTGATTCACCCCCCCTCCCTCTCAGTGATCCTTGATTCTAACATATATATGAACATACATTCTTAAGTAAGAAACCAAATTTAGTTATAGTTATGTGTATTTTCCTTTCAACATTTGTGTTAATAGTAAAGATAAGAATGTAGATTTATAACAATAGTTTACAAACACTAGAAGAGTTATTTTAACTAAAATATAAAATAAAGAAAGTATATTGCATGTATATATATTAGAGGTATACATATATGTCATATGCTATAAATGCGTATACATTCTCAAATGTAACTATTTCATAGTTACTTTAAGTTTTAGATGAACAAGAATCAACACATGTCTATATATTTTCATGTCTCTATATTTAGTTGTATTAACAATTATTGTTTCAATTCATAATGAAAAATTAAACTAATCTTAATAAAATTCCTCTGTCTTTTGTACTTTTGCAATACATTTAATTAACTAATAGTATGATCTTGAATGTAGAAATCTATACAAATTATAGTTTCCTTGAATTTCATTAATAGTTGCAATGATAAAAACTAATCTTTATGCTCTATTTTGTTCTAATTTCTATTCTTATTAGCCTATCAAAGAGATGACTGATAATGGATCATGATATTTATTTCTATCTCTTTGGTTTCACTAGAATTGTAAGATAAATCTAATGGTTTCTGTAGACACCTAAAAATGTCTCATTGGTCGCATACTAATTATTCATCTATTTAATTAAGTAATTCTTTAATTAAGCTAATTTAATAATTCAAATCATCACATTCTACATTATTAATTATCCAATTTCCATTCTTTAATCATTTCATCATTCAAACCCATCTCAAATATTAATTATTTAATTAATTGTGATTTATTCTTTAGTTAAATAATCTTTATTATTTAATTAAACTCATTTCTAATGTTTAAATAATTTCATTTAAATTATTTAAATAAATTAACAGTTATTACTCCAATCCTCAAATTCTAATTCTAATTAATTTCACCTAATTTCATTTCATTCTTTCTCAAATTCAAATTTCACTTCATTCCAATTAATTTCATTTCTTCCAAATTCATATTTCACCAAATCTGAATTTGAGTTAATTTCATGTGCATTTCAACATTAGAAAGACCAAATTCAAATCCAAATTGAAAATGAAAATCAAATTCAATTTCAAAATCCTACAACACATGCTAAAATCAGAACTAATTGATCAAATCAATTGTCTAATCATTCAACTCAGTTAACTCATCAATTATCATTTTTAACTCTCAATCACCTTTTTCTGACTAATCCATCTATTCAATCATCTCCCTAGTCAATTTAGTTTACTGATCAATCAATTGATTTTACTAGCCAATCTATTTAGTTCACTCTCCAATCTATTGAGTTAACAAATCAATCAACTCTGTTAACTGATCAATCAATTTCAGTTATCTATCAATCAACACTTGAGTTTTATTTCTCACCCACTTTGTGTTGAAAATCTATATAAATTAAACATCAGTTTCTCAATTCAAGCTAGAATCACAGAATCATAGTCTTCAAAATTGTTGTTCATCTTATGTAGGAAATCAAGTGCAATACCTGAGAGCCACCTACATCAACAACAATGGAGAAGAGAAATGGAAGCCTTGCTATTTAAATTGAGGGAGATTTTAATTAGTTTCATTTCATAATTCAATTGATTTTTTATTATTTCATTGTAATTTAGGAGTAATATTGATTAGATTAGAGTTGTGATTCACTCTTTGCGATATCTAATTATGTCATTTGCGCTTATTTTACCCCTAGAAACATTTGGTGAACCCAATGTGAAATTATTCTAACCTTTGCTTTCTATTTTGACTGATTTTGCAAATTTGTATGTGCACAGGAATCTTCAATTCACAATTGCATATGCAGAAATTCACAATTGCTAATAACAGTTCACAATTGCCATCACATTACTTTGCAATTGCTAAAACAACTCACAATTGACTTGAAGGGTTGAAAAATTAAAAAATTCCTTGTCATTTCTTTATTGTGTGATCTTGTGCACCTAACCCAGAAAAATCATTAAATTCTGGAGATTTCCTTTTTTTGCATAAAATGGTTCTAACCCAATGGTAGGAAAGGCGACTTTCAGAATTTCAGGTGCAAGGAAGACAAAACAGCATAGGAGACAACAAAGGGTGTATCAAAGGCTCTTAAACGAAGAAAGTGTTGGTATTTCAATAAGTCTGTTGGTATAAGGATATTGAGAAGGTTGTTGGAGATTATTGATATAACTGATAAAGGATAATTACTGTCTTAATAATATTATTTTGTCATTGATGTCAAGAAATCGATTTTCTGATTCAGTATGATGTTGCCAGATCTTAAGAAGTATGTTTTGATGAGTATAAAGATGTTGGTAAGTGACACAGAATGCATGTGAAAATGAAAGGGAAAAATATGTTATTCAAATGGGCAACTATTACCGAGTTCATTGACTAAACAAGAAGGAGAAAAGATTTCATGAGTAAAGGTTTGATATTGTTCTATGCTACCGAGCAAGGAGCTAGTCGGTAAACCCCAAGGTTGTCGATATCGGTTAATGAAGGCAGAATGTCCACCGAGTAAAGTTCAGTACTAACCGAGTAACAATCGAGTAGTAACAGAGCGCATTGGATGAATAAAAGCATTATTAAATGAAGGATGCTAATGAGCTGGAGACGTATAGATGATTGGTATGTCGTGCAAAAAGTTTGTTGAGGATCTACGACAATGAAAATACAAGAGTAAAATCTATAGCGCAAATTAAACAGTCATAACCTAGCACAAGTACCAAGGAAGGAATACAAGTTCCAAGGCGAGATAAAACATTTTTCAGATCGAAGGATTCAATGAACCTATTCAAGTATGATGATCTGATGGCTAAGACTAATCATGGGAAATGTGATCAAGGAGATTAAGCGGTTAGGAATTGTTTATAAATAAGGAATTGTTGAAGAACAATGTATGTGGGCAAATAGAAGAACAATGATGCTGCTATAGTGATCACTGAGCACAGAAGATTGAAGATCTGATTGAAGGACAGATTGAGAAGCCCAGCAAGAAGCAAGATAAGTCTTATGACAAGATTATCTTGAGTACATTGAGCACATAGAATCTTCTTTAGCATTTCAGATGTGAAGTTGCAGATATATTTTATTACTGTTATTTATTCTGTAAGTGACAGGAAATCTCTTAACTGAGTGGACCTAACAGTCTTATATGTAAATCCTCTAGCAAGGTAACATTCTGAATGAGTGTTTGAAATCCTTTGAAAAGGTCACTTGTAACAAAGTGTAAGATTCTAACAGATCTAAGGGAAATCCCTTAACCAGGTCACATCTAGCAATGTGTTTATGTAATCTGTAATAGGATTGGCTTTTAACCGAGCATACTCTAGAAGGGTATATTTCTTAGTGGGTCCGAAATCCCACAATGGTTTTTCTCTATTTGGGTTTCCACGTTAAATTTGGTGTTAAATGTGTTGTGATGTTTTAAGTTTGTCAGTTTATGAGTTTGAATGATTTACAGTCTAGGTTGCATATTAAAGTAAATACTATCGAGGTTGAATCTGTTGAATATATTGAATTGTGAGTTTATATGATTCACCGCCCCCCCCCTCTCATCTTACTAACAATTGGTATCAGAGCTTTGGACTCTAAAAGAAATGTTTAAAGGAACTTGAGGCAAGATCCGAAGATGTATAAGAGGGATGCCCCAAAGCTGAACAAGTCAAGTTTCTCCACATGGCAGAAAAGGATGAAGTTGCACTTATCAAGAATTGGAGAATATGCAACATATTGTCTGGAGAATGATTACACTGCACTAAGCACCTACCCGATAACAATGAAAGAGATAAAGGCAAAGCAAAAACATATTCAAGCAATGATTGAAATAACATCAACATTGACCAACTCAGAGTTTAATGATCTGGAAGGTTGTAATGATGCCAAAGCAATGTGGAATAAGCTCATATCTGTGTATGGAGGTGATGAACATGTTTAGAGAGCAAAAGAAGATAGTCTAAGAGGTCAACTTGAATCCATGAGAATGAATGAAGGTGAGAACATAATCCAATACAGTACAAGGTAAAAGGAAACTGTCAATCAAATCAAAGGAGCAGGAGGAACTATTGAAGAAAAGGATGTGACAAGTAAGTTTCTTAGAACACTTCTACCTGCTTATGCCATTCAAGTCTCTACAATTAATGAATTAAGGTCTATACCAAACATGCCAGTCTCCTTGGATGCCACTATCGGTAAGCTACATGCATTTGAGTTAAGTAATTTTGATAATAGTGGGTCTTCGGTAAATAAAGTTAAATCTACATTCAGTTCTTTTCATCTTGGTGAATCTGATGATTACAATGATAGAATGTATAAGTATACTGAAGGAAATCATAGTGGAGCAAGTGATAGATTTCGCAAAAACATGGAAGAAGTACACAAACTATATGAGGAAATCAGAAAGCAAGAAGAGTTTGAAGCATTACTAGCCAAAAGGTTACCGAGAGGTAAAGGTAAGTATAAAGGGAAGTTACCTTTGAAATGTTTTAACTGTGATAAAATAGGACATATGGCTTCTAACTACCCTGGCAAAGAATCTAGTGAAAAGAGAGAATATTGAGATGATAGACAGAAAGACAATCATTACAAAGGGCACTGAGACTTTAGAAGGAGAGATAGAAAGACATGCCTAGTAGCTGATGAGGAATCCAACAATGATAAATATGATGAAATTGAGATAGAGGAAGTTGTTTATGTGGATATCAAAGATGGATCAGATGAAGAAAGGTATGAAGAAAAAGCCTTAATATCTCACGTAAATAATAATGATTCTTGGATCATAGATAGTGTATGCTCACATCACATGACAGGTGATAAACACAAGTTTGTTAAATTAGAAGATTATGATGGAGGTTATGTAAGATTTGGTAATGATGCACCATGTCCGATGAAAGGTAAAGGATCTATCACACTTCTTGACAATGCTAAATGTGATGATGTATATTGGGTTGAAGGTTTGAAATACAATTTGTTGAGTGTAGCATAGCTAAATAATATAGGATACCGAATAGAATTTCAGAAGGGAATTGTCAAAGTTCATGACAAATATGGAAAGTTAGCTGCTATTGGGATTCAAACAAAAGGTAATACATTTCATCTTGACTCAACTCGGAACAATCATTTGTATGCAAAAATAGAAGATATCTGGTTATGGCATAAAAGGTTTTGTCATTTAAATTTTGATAACCTTATCAAAATAAGTAAGAAGCACTGAGTAAGAGGTCTACCAAGCTTGGAAAAACCTGAGAATGCTATGTGCCGAGGATGCCAGATGGGTAAGATGAAAAGATCAAGCTTTACAAGTAAGTCCTACACTTCTAAAGGAATTTTAGATCTTGTGCACATTGATCTTTGTGGTCCTATGAAAGTTCAAAGTTATTATGGTGATAAATACTTCATATTATTTGTGGATGATTACTCAAGGATGATGTTAGTTATGTTTTTAAAAGAAAGATCATAAGCCTTTCAAATGTTCAAATGGTATAAGGAAAGAGTTGAAAATGAAATAGGAAGACAACTGAAATGTCTAAGATTTGATAGAGGAGGAGAGTTCATTTTTGATGAATTTAACTTATTTTGCAATGATCATGGTATAAAGAGACAAGTGTCTGCACCGAGAACTCCATAGCAAAATGGGATAGCTGAAAGAAGAAACAGATCTATTGTAGATTGTGCCAGAACCCTGATGATAGAAAAGAGGGTACCTCAAACATTTTGGAGAGAAGCAATAAGCACTGTAGTCTACACCTTGAACCGAGTACAACTGAAGAAAGGAACTTTGAAGACACAATATGAAATCTGGTATGGCAAGAAACCTAATGTGAGTTATTTTAAAATATTTGGGAGTAGATGTTATGTTCACAAAGATGACAGAAATGGAAAGTTTAATCAGAAAAGTGAAGAAGGAACATTTCTTGGTTATTCTTCTAGAAGTAAAGCATTTAAATTTCTGATCAAATCATCCAACAAAATAATGGAAAGTGCAAATGTGAAAATTAATGAATTTACATAAAGAAGTAATGAAGGAAATTCCAAAGAACCAGAAGATTATGAAGAGAGTGTATATGTTCAACCGAGAAGTCCTACTGAGAAAGTTGATGAAGCAAATGAAGAAAATACCCAGTTATCGAGTGATGAAGAAGATCATATAGAGCCTACCGAGCCTATATTAGCCAAATATGTTAGAAGGAATCATGCATCAAGATAGATTATAGGAGATAAGGATGATCCAGTGATGACAAGGAACAAACTAAGATAGAACACATGTTTGATATCTGAATTTGAACCAAGGATAGTAAAAGAGGCATTTAGCAATGAAGATTGGGTAAATGCTATGACAGAAGAGATTGAACAAATCAAGAAAAATGAAACATGGACACTGGTCCCAAGACCAAAAGAGAAAAATGTAATCAGTACAAAGTGGATTTTCAGAAACAAGCTAAATGAAAAAGGTGAGGTCATTCAGAATAAAGAAAGGCTAGTCTGCAAAGGTTATGCTCAAGAAGAAGGAGTAGACTATGGTGAGACTTTTGCACCTGTAGCAAGACTTGAAGGAGTAAGAACATTGTTGGCATATGTTGCTTACAAAAATTTCAAGGTATATCAAATGGATCTTAAATCTGCATTTTTGAATGGTATACTAGAAGAAGAAGTTTATATTGAACAACCTGAAGGATTTGTTGAAGAGAAGAATAAAGATCAGGTATGTAAGTTGAACAAAGCTCTATATGGCCTAAAGCAAGCACCAAGAGCATGGTATTAGAGATTGCACTCTTACTTAATCAAGATTGGTTTTATGAGAACAAGTGAAAACAACAACATGTATATGAAGAATGATGAGGATAATGGAATACTGATTTCAACCATATTTGTTGATGATATTATTTTTTGTGGAAATGATTCTTTATGCAAGAACTTTGGAAATGAAATGTGCAAAGAATTTGAGATGTCATTAATTGGTGAAATAAAGTATTTTATAGGTTTACAAATACTGCAAATGAAATATGAGATTTTTATTACTCAATCCAAGTATATAAAGGAAATCTTGAAAAAAAATTGGAATGGAGGATTCTAAACCTGTAAGTACTCTTATGACTAGCAATTGCAAACTATCAAAGAATGATGAATCTGCATCTGTTGATGAGACACTTTATTGATCTATGATTGGAAAGTTGCAATATGTGGTTCACAACAGGCCTGATATAGCACGTGTAGTAGGTATAGTTGCAAGATTTTCTACAGATCCCAAAGAAAACCATATGACAACAATCAAGAGAATTTTCAGATACTTGAGAGGCACTGAAGATTATGGTTTAGTATATCAAAAGATGAATGATTTTTACTTAAAAGTCTATATTGATGCTGATTGGGCAGGAAACATTGATGATAGGAAAAGCACAAGCGATGGAGCTTTCTTTTTGGGAGAAAGACTAGTGAGTTGGCTTAGCAAGAAACAAGGATGCATTTCACAGTCAACAACTGAAGCTGAATATGTCATTGCAGCATTGAATTGTACCAATATAGCTTGGATCAAACAACTATTGGAAGGTATGAATGAGAAAGTTACCGAGCCAGTAACTATATTCTGTGATAATACTAGTGCTATTAACATTTCAAAGAATCTGGTAATGCACTCTAAGACAAAGAATATCTCTATAAAGTATCATTATCTCAGAGAAGAAGTTCAGGAAAAGAGAGTTGTGCTAGAATATATTAGTTCAAAGGAACAAATAGCAGACATCTTCACAAAGCCACTACCAAGGGACACTTTTGAGTATCTCAAAAGCAAGTTAGGGGTCCTACCCCTATCTTCTACTCACTGAAAGAGTTAGGTGAAAGCATCAAATCTATGACTCTACAGAATACTATTTATGAGTTGATGTTGATTTACACACTTTAGGAGGTCGCCTAAAGTTGTGCAAGAAATAGTGATTGAAGACAAGATGCTCTGACCGAGACTGAGATGATACATTTGTATATGTTTTAACTATAAGAAAATTACTTCACAGGGAAAGTAATCATGCATTAGTTTTACTTTTTGGCATTGGTGTCAAAGGGGGAGATGACTAATGACAAGGGGAGAAAGTTTGCAGGAGATGTTTACAACTCAAGAATTAACATTAGATAGTTTTATAGCAATCTAAATTCGAATCAATTGAAATAAATCAAGTTGGTATTTCCATCAATGCCAAAGGGGGAGATTGTTGGCATTTCAATAAGTCTGTTGGTATAAGGATATTGAGAAAGTTGTTGGAGATTATTGATATAACTGATAAAGGATAATTACTGTCTTGATAATATTATTTTGTCATTGATGTCAAGAAATTGATTTTTTGATTCAGTATGATATTGTCGTATCTTAAGAAGTATGCTTTGATGAGTATAAAAATGTCGGTAAGTGACACAAAATGAATGTGAAAATGAAAGGGAAAAATATGTTATTCAAATGGGCAACTATTACCGAGTTAGACAGTGATGAGATTATGTTGTTTTGATTGTTTTAATATCCTATATATGTGTATTCATTGACTAAACAAGAAGGAGAAAAGATTTCATGAGTAAAGATTTGATACTATTCTATGTTACCGAGCAAGGAGCTAGTCGGTAAACCCCAAGATTATCGATATCGGTTAATGAAGGCAGAATGCCCACCGAGTAAAGTTCAGTATTAACTGAGTAACAACCGAGCTGTAACAAAATGCATTGGATGAATAAAAGCATTATTAAATGAAGGATGCCAATGAGCTGGGGACGTATAGATGATCGGTATGTCATGCAAGAAGTTTGTTGAGGATCTATGACAATGAAAATACAAGAGTCGGATCTACAGTGCAGATTAAACGGTTATAACCTAGCACAAGTACGAAGGAAGGAATACAAGTTCCAAGGTGAGATAAAACATTTTTCAGATTGAAGGATTCAATGAACCTAGTCAAGTATGATGATCTGATGGCTAAGACTAATCATGGGAAATGTGATCAAGGAGATTAAGTGGTTAGGAATTATTTATAAATAAGGAATTGTTGAAGAACAATGTATGCAGGCAAATAGAAGAACAATGATGTTGTTGTAGTGATCGTCGAGCACAGAAGATTAAAGATCTGATTGAAGGATGGATTGAGAAGCCCAGCAAGAAGCAAGATAAGTCTTATGACAAGATTATCTTGAGTACATTGAGCACATAGAATCTACTTTAGCATTTCAGATGTGAAGTTGCAGATATATTTTATTATTGTTATTTATTCTATAAGTGATAGGAAATCTCTTAACCAAGTGGACCTAACAGTCTTATATGTAAATCCTCTAGCAAGGTAACATTCTGAATGTGTGTTTGAAATCCTTTGAAAAGGTCACTTCTAACAAAGTGTAAGATTCTAATAGATCTGAGGGAAATCCCTTAACTGAGTCACATCTAGCAATGTGTTTATGTAATTTGTAACAGGATTGGCTTTTAACCAAGCATACTCTAGAAGGGTATATTTCTTAGTGGGTTTGAAATCTCACAGTGGTTTTTCCCTATTTGGGTTTCCACGTTAAATCTAGTGTTAAATGTGTTGTGATGTTTTAAGTTTGTCAGTTTATGAGTTTGAATGATTTACAGTCTAGGTTGCATATTAAAGTAAATACTACCGAGGTTGAATCTGTTGAATATATTGAATTGTGAGTTTATATGATTCACCCCCCCCCCCTCTCTCATCTTACTAACAGAAAGGGAGCTCCATGAAATCAAAGAAACTGAGGAGATTGCTCAATATCACAGAAATATCCATCGTTTCTTAGCCAAGTACAAATTTTACGATGACATTGATGTGATGGCTCGAGTGGTGTGGGATAATATCATTGTAGAATAATCCGTCTATCTTCTATCTTTTTCTATTGTTTCTTAAAAATTCAAAAAACAAAATTATTTTTACTAATGAGCAATTGATCTTATATCAATTCGCAATTGATTAGTCATCATATTGTGATTGCTTAAACAGTAATTCACAATTGATGATATATCAATTTGCAATTGATCTAACATCAATTCATATTTTCTCTGTAGGTAAGTTGCAATTGTTAGATTAGATTTTTCTCTGTCTATCCTAGTTCAATTCTGGTTTTTATCATAATTTATTTATGTATGTAAAAAGACAGAGCTCTGTAATTGGAAAATTAGGCTGGGTAGCCCACCATGTGCTTACTAACATCATTTTCTATAGGGGTAGCTTAGAAACACTTCAACTTGGTGCTAATAAAATAAACCACAAAAAACTTGTCTTCTTTTTCACAATTGCGATGATAGTTAAAATTGAACCCTATGCTTTTTTGGAGCAACATCTCCAAATAGATTAGAAAATCATTGCGATAAAAGGTTAAAAAGAACCCTTGTTTTTTTTGTCTTCAAAGGGATAGGTAGTATGCTCTCCCCTTCAATGGGTGATAAAAAATCCAGAGTCTCTTCTTTCATGCTTTCATTTATTTCTTGTAATTAAATCCTTTAGAAGGTCTGCCCTCTCAAGTTGCCATTAAGGCTGGTGAGAGGGGAATGACCTAAGTGGCAACGACTAAAGCCAAGTAATCCAAGCCACTATAAATAAATATATATGTGATGAAAATCATATGCGATGAGTTTTAGATATTGTCACAACGGCGTTATACCTCCCTCAGTGCCTATATGGAACCTTAAATCTGTAGAGCGTAACCTGTACAGACTGGGAGACCTCCCTCAATGGAGTGTAAAATGCTACTAATTGTGACCACTCAAACGGAACCCTATCTAAACACCATAGAAATTAGAAGCCCATTTGAGTCAGTAACCAGACACTTGTTTTATCATAGTGCAAGGGTGGGGAAGAATCCACCCCCAAGACACTCACCATATATCTCCCAAGATAACGGACCAATTGAGGAGCAATCTTCTTTGGTTTAGTTTCCAGAAAAAGGTAAAAAAACAGGCGCACCCTAGGGTGTGACAGGGTTGTTTGAGCTGACAGGGTATCAAGATGTGGGTTGTGGTAATACTTGTGACCTTTTGACCTTAGGAGAGTCTTTTTGATGTGATCGAATTTCCCCAATATATCAAAAACAAAATGAGATCTTGAGAAAGATCCCAATATTCATGGAAATTTGAAAAAAATCCTTAAACAATTATTCTTTTCATGGTTTTATTCTTTTGATGTGACTATTGTGTCCTTTGCTACACTTCGCTGAATTCAAACATTGTAAGAAACAAATCACAACCTCAACCAAGTCATGTTTCAGTGTTCAACAAGATCAATCAAAACCTTAACAAAGTTCCATTGTTCAACAAGGTCAAAAAGACCTCAACAAAGTTAAGTGTCATCATTAAACATCAACATTAGATCCAAACCTTTGCACAAATTCAAAGATGATATACATGTTACTTTCAATTGATCTTAGGTCCTAGGCATTCAATCATGCAGAAGCCCCATTACAATCATCACACAAGGTCCTAACACAATACATTTCATGAAGTTTTCATTCACTCACTTAAAATTTAGTGTTGCGTTAGAGTATAGGAATCATACCTAAGTCCATGGGTATTAGAGGAGACAGATAATTTCCATTCAAACAACCCAATCTTGGGCCAAACAATGACCAATTAGCAATAATTTATTGTTTAGATAACCTCGCTTGGGAAGTAAGAGTCAATTGTGCCCAATATGACACAATTGAGGCTGTCATAGATGATGAAATCTAGAAGTTTGTTCATCTTGATGAGAAACTAAGGAAAAAGATGCAAAGAGTATCTCAGAAAGAAACCATTAGACAATTGGTAGAAAAGACTATAGCAAAATTTCTAAAACCTTGTTAAAAAAGAAAAATGTCAATTATTTCTAGGGACTACATTGTCTGCATAGTAGTCTTCAGTGTATGGGTCTAAAAGGAAATGATAAATTCCCATTTGAGCAACCTGATCTTGGGCCAAACAACATTCAATTAGAAATAATTGACGGTTTGAATATCCTTGTTGAGGAATTAATATGATATAGTCCAAGTTGTCATAGATGATGAAGTTTGGAAGTCAATACAAATAGACATAGACCTCAAAAATCGAATCAAAGAAGAGGCAGAATTAGAAGCTTTTCGGCAATACGCTAAAAATCTTGTGTTCGAATTTTAGAATCCTCGATAGCAAGTCATCATCCATAGATTGCATTGTCTACACTTTAGTCTTTAGGAGGTCATAGAAGCATACTTATCTTCATTTAATCAAGTCTTGCATACACATCTTAGAGAGTCAAGATCACTTTGGAACAATATTCATGTCATTAACAAGTGCTCAAAAGGTAAAACACCAGATGGATCCTAACAATGACCCCTTAGTTAACCCCACATGGAATATGGATCTATCCACACAACAACAAACAAAGGGTCACACACCCGCAACACTATCAACAAACACAAACAGGATGCCTTCCATTGATGAAATACAACATAATGTGACAAAAGAAGAATTGGAAGCAACCCAACAAGATCCTGCAACACTTATGATTCTCAATGCTCTCATCAATAATGATAGAGACATAAATCTCGCTCTCTTAGTCCAGAATGGGGACAAGTTACCTCCAGGGGTAGACATTTCAGCGATATTACTACAGGGTGTGACAGATCTGATACTTAATGTAAGTACAGATCCAATAGCCAACAAGATGAGAGGGGGGGGTGAATCATACAAACTTAATCATCCATAAAAACAACAGATTCAACCTCGGTAACCTTATCAGAAAAATAGTAATGCATGCAGACCCATAAATAGATAAGATCACAAACATATAACACTAGATTTAATGTGGAAACCCAAATAGGAAAAAACCACTGTGGGATTTCAGACCCACTAAGAAATATACTCTTCTAGAGTATGCTCGGTTAAAAGCAAATCCTGTTAAAGATTACAAACACATTGCTAGATGTGACCCGGTTAAGGGATTTCCCTCAGATCTGTTAGGATCTTCACCTTGTTAGAAGTGACCTTGTTAAAGGATTTCAAACACTCAATAAGAATGTCACCTTGCTAGAGGATTTTACAAATAAGATTGTTAAGTCCACTCGATTAAGAGATTTTCTGCTACTTCTCAAAATAACAGTAATAAAAATATGTCTGCAACTTCACATCTAAAAATGCTAAAACAAATTCTTATTTGCTCAATACAATCGATTCATAGGACCTATCTTGTCCCTCTACTAGGCCCTATACTCTGTTATCAAAACAGGTCTTCAAGCTTTTGTGCTCGGTAATCACTATGTAGCATCCATGTGCATACACTTGCCCACATACATTGTTTATCAACAGTTTCCTATTTATAAACAATCTTCTAACCGCTTAATCTCCTTGATCACATTTCCCATGATCAATCATAGCCATCAGATCTTCAATCTTCTCCAGGTTCAATGTATCCTTCGATTTGAAAATGTTTTACCCCGCCTTGGAACTTGTGTTAGGGTATTGTGGTTCAATCTGAGCTGTAGATCTTCCTACCGATCTTTCTTCACCATAGATTCTTTAACAATCTTCATACATAGCTTACCAATCATTTAATTCGCTCCAGCTCATCAGCTTCCTTCATTAAATATCACATGTAAACATTTAATGCATTCTATTATAGCTCGGTTGTAACTTGGTAAATACTAAACTTCACTTGGTAGACATTCTGCCTTCACTAACTGATAGCGATAACCTTAGGGTTTACTGACTAGGTTCCTTAGGGTTTACCGACTAGGTTCTTTGCTCAGTAACATAGTATAGTATTAACCTTTCAAACAATAGCATATGTAGGATATCAAAACAATCTAAACATCATGATCTCATCATTGTCTAACTCGGTAATAGTTGCCCATTGAATAACTTATCCCCTTATTCATCATATTCTTTTTGTGTCTTTTACCGACATCTTTATACTCATCAAATCATACTTCTTAAGCTATGGCAACATCATACTAAATTAGAAAATCAATTTCTTGACATCAATGACAAAATAATAATATTAAGACAGTAATCATCCTTAATCAGTTATATCCATAGTCATCAACAACCTTCTCAATATCCTTATTGAAATGCCAACAATCTCTCATTGTAATTGGAATACCAACCTTCTTCTTGTCTGTTACAAATATTTGAAAAACTTCTGATTTTTCTTTTAAAAACATTACTGACATCATCCTTGAGTAATCATCCACAAATAATATGAAATATTTATCACCATAATAACTTTGAACTTTCATAGGACCACAAAGATCAGTATGCACAAGATCTAAAATTCCCTTAGAAGTGTAGGACTTACTTGTAAAGCTTGATCTTGTCATCTTACCCATCTGGCATCCTCAGCACATAGCATTCTTAGGTTTTTCAAGACTCGGTACACCTCTTACTCGGTGCTTCTTACTTATTTTGATCAAATTATCAAAATTAGCATGACAAAACCTTTTATGCCATAACCAGGTATCATCTATCCTTTCATATAGACATTTATTTCGAGTTGAATCAAGATGAAATGTATTACCTCTTGTTTGTGTCCCGGTAGTAGCTAACTTTCCATGCTTGTCATGAACTTTGACAATTCCTTTTTCAAACTCTATTCGGTAACCTGTGTTGTTTAGCTATGCTACACTCAACAAATTGTATTTCAAACCTTCAACCCAATAAATATCATTACATTTAGCATTGTCAAGAAGTGTTATGGATCCTTTACCTCTTACCGGACATGGTGCATCATTACCAAATCTTACATAGCCTCCATCATAATCATCTAATTTAATAAACTTGTGTTTATCACCTGTCATGTGATGTGAGCAACCAGTATCTATGATCCAAGAATCATTAGTATTTATATGAGATATTAAATCTTTTTCTTCATACCTTTCTTCATCTGATCCATCTTTAATAGCCACATAAACAACTTCCTCTGTATCAGTTTCATCTGATTTATCAAAGTTACTTAACTCAAATGCATATAGCTTACCAATAGTAGCATCTAAAGAAACTGACATATTGGGTATAGACCTCAATTCATTGATTGCAGAGACTCGGATTGCATAAGCTGGTAGAAGGGTTCTTAACAACTTACTTGTTACATCCTTTTCTTCAATAGTTCCTCTTGCTCATTTGATTTGATTTACAATCTCCTTTAGTCTTGTACTATACTGGGTTTTGTTCTCACCTTCATTCATCCTCATAGATTCAAGTTGTCCTCTTAAACTATCCACTTTTTCTCTTTGAACATGTTCATCTCCTCCATATACAGATATGAGCTTAGTACACATTGCCTTTGCATCAGTACATCCTTCTAGATCATTAAACTCTGAGTCGGTCAATGCAAATGTTATTTCAATCATTGCTTGAATATGTTCTTGCTTTTCCTTTATCTCTTCGATTGTCAATGGATAGGTGCTCGGTGTGATGAAATCATTCTCCAGATAATAGACAACATATTCTCCAATTCCTGATAGATGCAGCTTCATCCTTTTCTGCCATGTAGAGAAACTTGACTTATTCAGCTTCGGTGCATCCCTCTTATACATCTTTGGATCTTTAACTCAAGTGCCTTTAAACTTTTCTTTCGGAGTCCAGAGCTCTGATACCAATTGATAGTTCTGATACTTAATGTAAGTACAGATCCAATAGCCAACAAGATGAGAGGGGGGGGGGGTGAATCATATAAACTTAATCATCCATAAAAACAACAGATTCAACCTCGGTAACCTTATCAGAAAAACAGTAATGCATGCAGACCCATAAATAGATAAGATCACAAACATATAACACCAGATTTAACATGGAAACCCAAATAGGGAAAAACCACTGTGGGATTTCGGACCCACTAAGAAATATACTCTTCTAGAGTATGCTCGGTTAAAAGCAAATCCTGTTAAAGATTACAAACACATTGCTAGATGTGACCCGGTTAAGGGATTTCCCTCAGATTTGTTAGGATCTTCACCTTGTTAGAAGTGACCTTGTTAAAGGATTTCAAACACTCAATAAGAATGTCACCTTGCTAGAGGATTTTACAAATAAGACTGTTAAGTTCACTTGGTTAAGATATTTTCTGCTACTTCTCAAAATAACAGTAATAAAAATATGTCTGCAACTTCACATCTAAAAATGCTAAAACAGATTCTTATTTGCTCAATACAATCAATTCATAGGACCTATCTTGTCCCTCTACTGGGCTCTATACTCTGTTATCAAAATAGGTCTTCAAGCTTCTATGCTCAGTAATCACTATGTAGCATCCCTGTGCATACACTTGCCTGCATACATTGTTTATCAACAGTTTCCTATTTATAAACAATCTTCTAACTGCTTAATCTCCTTGATCACATTTCCCATGATCAATCATAGCCATCAAATCTTCAGTCTTCTCCAGGTTCAATGTATCCTTTGATCTGAAAACGTTTTACCCTGCCTTGGAACTTGCATTTTTACCTTGGAACTTGTGTTAGGGTATTGTGGTTCAATCTGAGCTGTAGATCTTCCTACCGATCTTTCTTTACCATAGATTCTTTAACAATCTGCATACACGGCTTACCAATCATTTAATTTGCTCTAGCTCATCAACTTCCTTCATTAAATAACACATGTAAACATTTAATGCATTCTATTATAGCTCGATTGTAACTCGGTAAATACTAAACTTCACTCGGTAGACATTCTGTCTTCATTAACCAATAGCGATAACCTTAGGGTTTACCGACTAGGTTCCTTAGGGTTTACCGACTAGGTTCTTTGCTCGGTAACATAGTATAGTATTAACCTTTCAAACAATAGCATATGTAGGATATCAAAACAATCTAAACATCATGATCTCATCATTGTCTAACTCGGTAATAGTTGCCCATTGAATAACTTATCCCCTTATTCATCATATTCTTTCTGTGTCTTTTATCGACATCTTTATACTCATCAAATCATACTTTTTAAGATATGGCAACATCATACTGAATTAAAAAATCAATTTCTTGACATCAATGACAAAATAATAATATTAAGACAGTAATCATCCTTAATCAATTATATCCATAGTCATCAACCACCTTCTCAATATCCTTATTGAAATGTCAACAATCTCTCATTGTAATTGGAATGCCAACCTTCTTCTTGTCTATTATAATGCCAACAAATATACCTCAAATGCCTATTGGAACACAAACTCAAGTAACAGTTGCTACATCAACACAAGGTATATCTCAAAGTGCCCATATGGCTACAACCTGAGCACAGTCAATACTGGCATCAAAAAGTACCAATGTTACATCTCTAACAATGCCCAGCATGACGATGCAAGCTACAATGGCTCACAATGCTACTTTGGCAAATATAACTCAACCCTTAGTTTCAGTTGGTTCCACCTATAGTAGCTAGAATGTGAATCAAGGGGCAACTAGCTTAGCTCAACCTAATGTCAGTCCATAATTTACATACTTTGCACCACCTAGTGGAACTTATGGTGCACAATTACATGGTCAGTCTACATTCCAACAAGCTCAAAGGTACTCCAATACTACCCCTTTTTTGGGAAACACTCATCAAGTCAATACACCATTGACCCAAATAGAGATCCTAACTCAACAAATGGAGAATATTCAAAAACAAATAGCCACTATACAAGTAGTTAATGATAAAAAGAGATACACAATGGAGGACCTCTATCTATATCATTTTGACAAAAAGTTATACATGCCACCATTTCCCCCACATTTTGAAACTCCAAAGTTCGACAAGTATAGAGGGAAAGGTGATCCTTGAGATCATGCTAGAGAATTCTTCACGACATGTATTGAAGTAGCCCATGATGATACATATTTAATGAGACTATTTTCCAAAAGTCTTGGAGGGACAACATTGGAATGGTTTTCACACCTTCCACCCAAAATTACTTCGTGGGGAGAATTGCCTGAGCTATTTATATCCAATTTTGTATTAAACATAGATAATCCAATTACCCTAATGGATTTATGTGCAACAAAGAAAAAAGAAGGTGAAACTTTTTTCACATTCTTGCAAAGATGGAGACGTCTTAGTCATATCATTGAAGTTGAGCAAGTAGATATTTTCAATGAAAATATTGTGCCTCCAATTAAGTATCCATTGCAAATGCAATGCCTGGACAATTTTAAAGACATAACATAAAAAGGCATCAAGAGTAAGAGAAGCTTGTTAGAACAAAGGATATTGAAACACCACAAGGATAATGGACCGACCACTAGTACAAACAATGAAAGGCCAAAATTTTGGTCTAGGAACAAAAATGTCACAAATGATGGAGTTGTCGATGCAGGTATTGTAAACAGAGATCAACTAGCAATATCTCTACAAGGACCAGCTGATTTTGCCAATAAGAACTAGTCTCAAAAAAATAACACCAATGCACTACAGTCAAACAATCCAAGACCACCAAGGATAGGCACACCTAGAAGAAACTTTACACCACTTGATGAACCTATTGAATCAGCACTGAAAAAGTTGATACAAAGCAATGGTATAACTTTATCGGAAGCTAGGCCATATGAACCAAGTCCATTCAAGCCCGCTTGGTGGAATGACAATGATTTCTATGAGTATGACCGCAATAAGGGTCACAAGACAACAAATTGCTACAAATTGAAGAACCTCGTCCAAGATCTCATTGATCAAGGTGATATTACTATGGATACCAATAAGGCACCAAACACAGATCATACCATTTTTAAGGATCCTTTCATCAAACATGACAAAGGAAAGGCTTCTAGTTCTAATGCACAAAACATTACTGCCAACTATACCAATGTTGCATTTGACTATACCATAAACACACTAAGTGCAGGAAATGAAATGGTGGCTATAATCATAGTGAATCCTAAAAGCAGAGATTTTGTTGTTATCACTACAAGATCAAAGGTCACATTACAAGGGGTGCCTTCAAATACCCCTTCAATAACTAGGAACTACAATATGGTGGATCAATTGAAGCGAACTCCAGCCCAAATTTCATTATTTGAGTTATTATGTGTTGCGTCGGCTCATAATGCAGTTCTGGATAAAGCCTTACAAGATTCAATTGTTGCTAGAGATATTGATGAGAACACATGCCAATCCATGGTTGGAAACTTGGCAACTTCAAAGGTCGCATTCACTGAATAGGATGTACCTATAGACCGACCCATGCATAACGATCCCTTGCACTTTGAAGCTTTGGTTCACCGAAAGAAGGTTCGAAGAGTACTTATAGATGGTAGAGTTAGCCTTAATATATGCACACTACATTTGATCAAAGCTTTGGAATATTCTAAACATTATATTGATTCTACCAAGAGAATCAATATCAAAGCCTATGATGATGAGAAATGCCCTTCTAAGGGTGTGATGAGTTTACGAGTACAAGTGGGACCAGTTACAACAAACATCACCTTTCAAGTTTATTAGACACAATGTACCACTGAGAGCAGGGTGAATCAATGGTTCTCAAACTTTTCCCTCTAGTTATCCTATGTGAGTATATCGGTTAATAGATCTAACTAAATTTAGACTTACCGATTAGAAAGGAGACTAGTCACAAATGCACTCACATAAAAAGGACATCACATAACACCACCATATACGAGGAAAACCAAAGATGGGAAAAACCTCGGTGAGAAATGTTGTTGGAGTCTACTACTCCAATCTAGTCTCACATTGAATCTTTGATTACACTGTATAGGGCATAAACCCAAGGAGCACCAACCCAAGAAGCACCAACCCCTAATTTTAGTGCACCAACTCAAGGAGCTACAACTCAGTGATCTACAAAATATATCATCAATTACAAAAGTAATAACCTATTACAAGTGAATCTTGCAACCACTGCATATAATATCTCTACTGGTATCACCCCTTCTCTTCCTTGCTGGTTCTCTACTCTTCATGTCACTCTGCCTCTCTTCAGCTTTCAACTGGATCACTATCTTCTTCTCTCTGCTACACTCATCTGTTGCTACCTTACCGGATCAATTCTATTGGTTACCTTTCTTCTGCTTTTCCTCTGTCGAATATCCTCTTTACTTTCTCTGCACTTCAACACTCTCTACTATCTTCTAGCTAGTTCTAGCATTGCTAGTTGGCTTCACTGATATTCTCTTGCAGCTTGCTGGTTGCTTTCACCTTAGTGGTTAAACCTCCGCTAAAACCTATTACAGGTTGTCTCCCTTCTACTCGATCTCTATGATCCTCTGTAGATATCACTCATCATCTACTTCTCTATTTGGTCTTTGGTATTACTTGGCAGCATCTCTCTCTAAGGCAACCACAAATTCTGTCTTCGACCTGCATATTTATCATCACACTTTCCCACCAAAATGAACATTCAAACTTGGCGCCGCGGGTTTTCTTCCACTGATCATGAGGCACATCAAATCCAATCAGATCTCCTTCCAGAGATTGATCACCTACAACAAATCAATCAAGCTCCACCAATCTTGCAGCTTCCAATACACGTTTACTAAGTTTAGCAAACACGGCCCTGTATTTCGACCTGCATCTATCAAATACTATAAATGGTTTGATGATTTTCTTCACCAACTTCAATCTGTATCTAGACATCCTGCATCGATCAGTGCACTCTATAGATCCGATCTGATACATCCTGCCTCGAGCCGCAACCCCTCTGCAACTCAACCCACAACAGTCACAGTCAACATTAAATGTTAACCAACTCTGCAACAACCTCACCATCATGACACTTCAACTCCACATAGCATCCCTATCAGTATCCATCTTAGCTTAGACCTCTGTGTTAGTTCAGACAGGATCACCGACCAAAAACTCAACTGGTGCACACCTACTAGACATCTAACCCTACCAGTTCTCTAGTAACCCTGCTAGTATGTATTCTCTTATCACCTTTTTTGACATCCACCTTAGCTCACTATGTCGAACCAACATGGTCACCAACAAATATCATACAACCAGAGTATGCTTTATATTACTTATCCCTCTTTGCCTACCGATTAACCTTCTTGCATTCTCCTTCCTTGTGTCAGTGGATCTTGTCATCCTGGTCATCAATCATGTTGATCTTTAGCAACATTCTTGGAGGACACGTCATGTGCATCTTCATCATAATCAAAGAAATTCACCTTTGTCTCTCTGTCCACTTGGTTGTATGTCGGTATTCTCCTTGTTTACCAATTTGCATGTTTCTACCTTCATACTGGTAGTGTGCATGATATCTTCATTTCGACTATCTCCATCCATTATGCATCTATGGGAAAACCACGTTCCATTTGCATACCAATAACTCCATGTGTACAACTGTAGAGCCTCATTTTCATTTGACTGGTTCACTTCTCAACCAGTTTGCCAAGAAGGCAAACTCACCATCTTAACTCTTCCTTATCTACCCCAGTAGCACATCATGTCTTCACACACTAATCCACTGTTCATCTCTAATCTCACACTCTGGAGGCTTTCTCATCTTCCACTTTGGTCATCTGTTTTGTGCATCCAATCATCTGCCTTGGCCTGCTTTGGCAGTCTTATCTTAGGGAATTATTCTACTGGTATAAATGTGACTTCACCAAGGGGAGGAAACATCTTCACCTTCACATATGTCATCCTTTCTCATAAAAGCATCACATTCTTAGTCAATCTTTCACTTACTCTTGTGATAGCTTCTTCATTTGGTGGGAGTCCTACTAGTATGACTTTGCATTGCACGCTAGTGGTCTGCATATACGTCACCTTCAGTGTTGATGTGATTCAAATACATTTTGCCTCTTTATCACCATCAACAACTAGAAACTTTTCTTACTTACAGATGTCATCATGTTGCATCTTCATCAATTTGGATGCCATGTCTATATATTGGTTTCACACATTTTTGTTTGCATCACTATGCCTTCAACCATTAACTTGTCATGCCATTGTTTGCATCACTTATGCCTTCAACCATTATCTTGTCACTTCATCGATCTCCAATACTTGTCTTCAACACAAGTCAACACTAACTTGTGTACCGATGATCATCAATGACATCACAATGTTGACATCAATGAGAGTAATGTCAACACTCTCCCATACTGGTTGTATCCTTCTATACTAGTTGACATCAATGACAACACAATGCCAATAATCTCCCCCTTTGGCATTGATGTCAACACTTGTAGTATCTGGCATACTACATATTCTCTCTCCCCCTTTGTGTGATTCATGGATTCTCACACATGTAGTATACGACATACTACAAAATCTCCCTCCCCCTTTGACAACAATGGAAAAGGGCACTATCAGGGTTTCACTCCTCCTTGTGTCTACTGGGTATTGACAGATTGGTCTAGCCCCTTTTGCTCTATCAGATGCTCCTCCTCCTTCAACCATCATTTGTTACATTTTCTCAAGTCATAGCACTTGAGATGGAGGGCACAACCACCATCTGACACCAATTCCCCAACAACTAAGTGTATATGCAGATCAGAGATATATGCATATACAATACTAAAACCAATTGAAGACCCATGTGTTAGTGAATGCACCATACCTATAGGTCAAACTACATCATCTCCCCTTGATATGTAGAAGCCATTCAAACCATAAAATGTTGATACCAATTGTTGAAGCTAACACTGATACCAATTGTATCTCCTCCAATACCAAATGCGTGTTCTCTTCTGTAGGTAACTTACATCTCCCTGTATAATGATCCACGGTGAAACAACAATGACACTTGATTTCCTCATGTGTCAAGTGTATCAGGCACCAATCACAAGATATGACTGTGAAATCCCCCTGAATCACATCCCTCTGGTCTTCATTTTCTATCAAGTCCTAAACCGGTACCCCAAACTGTACTTTGTACCAGTGGAAGTGAGCATATATCCATGTTGATGGTCTTTCACTTCCATGACATCCATCCCATCTTTGTGACATAAACATACCTGACCACAATGCCAAGTCACATTGACACATGTCAACACTCACACCATTTGACATCATGATGTCTCATACGCATGGGATTGACTACTAGTCCAACACATTGTCATTTAGGACAACTTATGATATCATCAAAGACATAAAATCATCTGACCAGGCCATGGGATCTACTACAACACAACTAGAACATATTGACCCACATATTCTTCAATATCGATAATTGTCCCTACCAGAAACATACTCCACCCACCAGTTTACTGTACCAATTTAATATCTCTGCCAGTATACTTTGTCCACTAGCTCTCCTTCTGGTGTCACATCCCACTTTGACACTTGCAACATTGATCCATCTCGCACGTGTGAATGTGTATCTAAGATATCAATTGCACACATTCATTTATCTAAGCCTTTTCATCATGTCGATGACTGCCCATCCTTTCCTTTGTCCTTCTTGACATATGGGGGGGGGGGATTATCTGATCAACATATAGCTCCCCCTAAGGATCTACATCTCCTTTAAACTTTAGGAGATATCACTTGTGCATTGAGTGCACAGTGTCGATCCGTGGTCATGTTCTCTTCCTTCTTCCTCCATAACTACTTGGACTCCCTCCTCTTCTCATTTGTAGCCTTTGGAGTAGGTCTCATCTTCTTCTATTGATAGGTCTTTGCATTACCAAATTCTGCAATATGACAGGTTACATTGCCATAGAAGAATATTGCACTCATCCCAACTGGATGATTGGAAGACCTTTTGTCAGACCGATTTGATCTTCTTCTCAGGGTCACACCATTGTAGTCTGCTACCGGTTTCAACTGATATCTTGATCTTTCAGGAGCATTTCTCCTTTGGGCATAATTGCTATGTTGACTGCCATGTGCATGAAACATATTCTTCCTACACACATTACTTCTATGGCCAGATCCATTACATTTATAACATATATAATTTCTATTTCTTGAGGCAGCAAATGGACTCTGGTTAGCATAGCCGGGAGTGGGCTTGTGTATGTTCCTACATTTTGATGATGCATTACATCTTCTACAAACTGAATTTCTATTCCTAGGAAGAACACTTTTTCTATTCCTAGACATCTTTTTGCATTCCTCTCCCCTGTGGCCATATCCTTTACAAGCAAAACACTAACCAAAGAATGGATACATATTACTTACAAATTCATTTTGCCAAACATGAGGTGACCTGACTGGTTTGGTTTCTCCACTTCTACTTCTCTGGGGTGTTGCATCTCTTTATCTTCCATCGGTGGGGAATCTCTTAGGCTTCTTTCTTTCATTCTTATTTCCGGTGAACCCATCTTCTCTTGGCTTTCCCTTTCCTTTAGGATCTGCATTGTTTCTTCTTGTTGCATTGATCTTCATTTTTAGCCTCAAGTCCTCACCGGTTGTAGCTAGGTCAATCTTCTTTCTTGGTGCACTTTGTATTATGAAGGTCTGACCCTTATTATCTCCATTAGAGGAGACAAACTAAATGTCCTTGTGAGAGACATCCTCACTTGTGGAGCATTCACCGACAACATATCCTAATCCTTTGGTATCCTTGGTGTGTTTTTGTTTACTCAATATTTTGTCCAAGGCCTCTGTGCTGCCATCATACTAGATCCTTACCTTGAGCTCATTTTGACACTTCTCAAGTTCTTTCCTGATGCTCTCCATTTCTCCTTTTAGGTCCTGACATTCTTTGTCCTTTGTCTCCACTTCTAGCTAGAGATCCTCACATCTTCTTTCCTTAGCATCAAAGACTGATTTCAACTCACCAATCAATCCTTTTGCCTCTTCTAGTTGAGATGTCAATATGTAGATATTATTATTTGATTCTTTGGGGCATATTCTCAATCGGATGCATTCTTCATGAACTGAATCTTTGTACCTTTTAAATTCCTTTCTAACATTTTGCATCTCTTCTAGTGCACTTACTAGCTCACATTCAAGATCTACTTCGGCTTCATCTTCATCATCACTTTCAAACACATCTTGGTGGTAAGAGTGATCTGCATGATTACTCTCTGATGTGTGTCTCTCATCTTTTGATTCTTGAGCCATAAAGAGGTGATTATCCTCTTCATCATTTTGGCTGCTACTAGTAGATTTACCTTCATCATCTGCAGACATATGTGCTTCATTCCTTTTCTTGTTTCCACAAACCGGTTTTGCAGTGCAACGTTCATTGCCATAAAGTTTCTTTAATCTATCCCATAGGCTTTTAGTAGATGTGCATCTATCCACCTGTGAGGAGACATCACCGGATAGCCCACTAAGTATGACCTCCATAGCTTCATCATTACATTTGTTTCTCCTTTCTTCTTCAGGACCGGCAGGAGGACTGACTTTACCAGGGCATCCATTTACTATTGACATCCATACATCAAACCCTAGGGAGGACAAGTAGACTTCCATTCTAAGACTCCATATGATATAATTTGAACCATGAAAAAAAGGGGCAGGGATTGACACTAAACAAACCTTGTGTCCTTAAGTCAAAATCTACCTTAGGTAGAGAAAGCTCATCTGATTGGGAACCTACTCTCTGATACCAATTGTTAGACACAATGTACCACTAAGAGGGGGTGAATCAGTGGTTCTCAAACTTTTCCCTCTAGTTGTCCTATGTGAGTATACTGGTTAATAGATCTAACTGAATTCAAACTTACCGATTAGAAAGGAGACTAATCACAAATGCACTCACACAAAAAGGACATCACATAACACTAGCATATATGAGGAAAACCCAAGATGGGAAAAACTTGGGTGAGAAATGTTGTTGGAGTCTACTGCTCCAATCCAGCCTCACAATGAATCTTTGATTACACTATTGAGGGCACCAACCTAAGGAGCACCAACCCCTAATTTAGGGCACCAACCCCTAATTTAGGGCACCAGCCCCTAATTTAGGGCACCAGCCCAAGGAGAGACAACCCCTACACCGAGCTACAACTCAATGATCTATAAAATATATCATCAATTACAAAAGTAATAACCTATTTCAAGTGAATCTTGCAATCACTGCATATAATCTCTCTACTGATATCACCCCTTCTCTTCCTTACCAGTTCTCTAATCTTCTTGTCACTCTGCCTCTCTTCATCTTTCAGTTGGATCACTGTCTTCTGCTCTCTACTACACTCATTTGTTACTTCCTTACTAGATCAATTCTACCAGTTACCTTTCTTCTGCTCTTCCTCTGTTGAATCTCCTCTTCACTTTCTCTGCACTTCAACACTCTCTGTTGTCTTCCATCTGGTTCTAGCATTACTAGTTGGCTTCACTAATATTCTCTTGTAGCTTGCTAGTTGCTTTCACCTTACCAGTTAAACCTCCGCTAAAACCTATTATAGGTTGTCTCCCTTCTACTTGATCTCTATGATCCTCTGCATATATCACTCATCATCTACTTCTCTATTTGGCCTTTGGCATTAATTGGCAGCATCTCTCTCTGAGGCAACCGCAAATTCTATCTTCGACCTGCATATTTATCATCAGACTTTCCCACCAAAATGAACATTCAAACTTGGCATCGTAGGGTTTCTTCCACTGATCATGAGGTACATCAAATCCAATCAGATCTCCTTCCAGAGATTGATCCCCTACAACAAATCAATCAAGCTTTGCCAGTCTTGCGGCTTCCAATACATATTTTCTAAGTTTAGCAAACACAGCCCTGTATGTCAACCTACATCTATCAAACACCATAAATGGTTTGATGATTTACTTCACCAACTTTGATCTATAACTAAACATCTTGCATCGATCAGTGCACTCTGTAGATCTGATCTAATACATCTTGCCTTGAGCGGCAACCCCTCTGCAACTCAACCCATAATAGTCAGAGTCAACATTAAATGTCTACCAACTCTGCAACAACTCAGCATCATGGCACTTCACCGACCTCTATAATCTTGACACTTCAACTCCATGTGGCATCCCTATCGGTATCCATCTCAGCTTAGACCTCTATGTTAGTTCAGATAGGATCACCTACCAAACACTCAACTGGTGCACACCTACCAGACATCTAACCCTATCGGTTCTCTAGTAACCCTTCTCGTATTTCTTCTCTTAGCACCTTTTTTGAGATCCACCTTAGCTCACTATGTCGAACCAACATGGTCACCGACCAATATCACACAATCGGTGTATGCTTCATACTATCAGTCCCTCTTTTTCTACCAGTTAACCTTATTGCCTTCTCCTTCCTTGTGTCAGTGGATCTTGTCAGCCTGGTCATCAATCATGTCAGTCTCCAGTAGCATTCTTGGAGGACACATCATGTGCATCTTCATTAAATTGAGAGAACTTCACCTTTGTCTTTATGTCCACTTGGATGTATGTCGGTATTCTCCTTGTTTACCAATTTGCATGTTTCTGCCTTCATACTGGTAGTGTGCATGATATCTTCATGCCAACTATCTCCATCTATTATGCATTTATGGGAACACCACTTTCCATCTGCATACCAGTAACTCTATGTGTGCAACTGTAGAGCCTCATTTTCATTTGACTAGTTCTCTTCTCAACCAGTTTTCCAAGAAGGAAAACTCGCCATCTTAACTCTTCCTTCTCTACCCCAGTATCACATCATGTCTTCACACACTGATCGAGTGTTCATATTTTATTTCCCTCTGGAGGCTTTCTCATCTTCTACTTTGGTCATCCGGTTTGTGCATCCAATCACCTACCTTGGCATGCTCCGATAGTCTTATCTCAGGGAATTATTCTATCAGTATAAATGTGAATTCATCAAGGGGAGGAAACATATTCACCTTGAGATATGTCATCCTTTCTCACAGAAGCATCACATTCTTAGTCAATCTTTCACTTAATCTTGTGATAGCTTCTTCATCTGGTGGGAGTCCTACTAGTATGACTTTGCACTGCACATACTTCACCTCTGATGTTGATTTGATTCAAATAACATTCTGCCTCTTTATCACCATCAATAGCTAGCAACTTTTCTTACTTATAAATGTCATCATGTTGCATCTTCATCAATTTGGATTCCATGTCTTCATACCGGTTTCACACATTTTTGTTTGCATCACTATGCCTTCAACCATTAACTTGTCAATGTCATTGTTTGCATCACTTATGCCTTCAACCATTATCTTGTCACTTCACTGGTCTGCAATACTTATCTTCAACACAAGTCAGCACTAACTTGTGTATCTATGATCATCAATGACATCACAATGCTGACATCAATGACACTAATGTCAACACTCTCCCATACTGGTTGTATCCTTCTATATCAGTTGACATCAATGACAACACAATGCCAACAAAGTCCTAGACAGAGAATTGGGGTATAATATGCTACTAGGTCGCCCATGGATACATACCATGCAAGCAGTACCATCAACTTTTCACCAATGTGTGAAGTTCCTATACAATGGCATAGAGATCACTATCCATGGTGACCCAAACCCTTTTCAACATTGTAATTATTTAAGGGAAAGCATAGGCAATCAAGTACCAAACAATCAGGAGGCCCCACTTCACTTACAAATGGAATCATTATCAATCAGAGAAACAGAGAAAAATACACCAACCACATCTTCTTTGCAAATTAAGGAAGTTGGTTGTGGAGAATATTCCATTTCGAGTACCTCAAATGGCAAACAATCATCTTTTTCTCTGAGGTCTTTTGGGAAGCCTCAGAACACAACAATGAAGCAATGTAAATGAAAAGAGATAGTGAAGTACTCATATTCATGCTCTTTCATTAGATGGGGATACTTGCAATAAGAATCTCTAAATGAAGATGTCAATCACTGGATATACAGAGAAGAAGATGACATGATAGTACCCAGGTTACCTCTACATCAATATGGCAATGACTTCAAGATGTTACAAAAACACGGGTATGATGGAACCATAGGATTGGGACTACAAAATCAAGGAATATTAGAACCTATTTTGCCACATGAAAACCCAAAGAATCAATGCTTGGGATATAAACATGTACCACAAATAATAGAAGCCACACAACCTACATTAGATATACTGAACAAGCCTAGGTTACCCTCAGAATGCATACCTCAGAATCAATCATCAACAAGAATGTATTCCTCTTCATCTCAAAAAAGAAAGAGAGCACCAACATCTCCTATTATGGATTCATATGGTGAAGACATGAGGAAAATTCTACTAGAAACTAGCACAGAGTCATCTAGCAGTACAATACCTGAAACATCTGCACAAGAAAACATGGTAGCAGATATATGCTTAACACCAACAAATGAGCCAAATCCTTGGTTGTTGTCAATACTTTTTCCAAGGTAAACAATTCCAGCTCCTCCATTTGAGTCAGATGAAGAAAGACTGCAAAGACTAATACTAGGCTTAAGAAGGGTGTCCACAATACAAAGAAGATCCACTAATCTGCAACAAACTCAGTTACAAGAACAAGAGAAGATGAGTGACATAGAATCAGAAAGTGAAACATACATAAAAAGTGTCACAGATTCTCATGACTATGAATTCTCATCTAATAATGAAGACAACCCACCACCGATTTATGATGAGGACACATCAAGTCATAAATAAGTATGCATGGTATCAGGATCTTCTATGACAACAAGGAACACATACTTACCCCTTATACATCTATATTTGATTGACTGGGGGCAAAAAGGAAAGACACAATTAGATTGGTTTTAAAATGATGAAGCCATAATTGAATTCTTGGGTGCAAGGGACAAAATCCCTTATAATGATCATAAGGTTGTCTTTGCAATAGATTTAGACATAACTGCATATTTCAGAGAAGCAAGCTCCTCTCCTAATCAAGACAATGATAATAAAGCAGAACACATTCCTCAACATTATTGGTAGAAGAAACTGAGTAAATCAACATCGGTGATGCTGAGAAAGTTTGTAACATTCACCTAGCAAAATCCCTAAATCCGATAGAAAAAGAGAAATTTATCAAATTCTTTAAGCAAAGACCAATAAATTTTGCGTGGTCTTATGCAGATATGCCTGGATTAGATTCTGAATCGGTCTTACATCATTTTCCATTGCTTCTAGGAGTAAAACCATACAAGCAAAAGGTCGAGAAGATGCACCCTCACATAGCCTTGTTAGTCAAAATTGAGCTACAAAAATTTTTAGATGTGGGTTTCATTAGGCCCATAGACTATGTTGAATGGATTTCAAATATAGTCCCAATATCCTAGCATACTGGAGGTATCAAGATCTGCACCAACATCAAAGATCTCAACAAGGCTTGCCCAAAAGATGACTTTCCACTCCCTAACATAAACATCATAGTGGACTTGACAGCTAGAAATGAAATGCTATCACTCATGGATGGTTTTTCTAGTTATAATCAAATCAAAATTGCACCAGAAGACCAACCTAAAATAGCATTTGCTTGTCCATGGGGAACATATTGCTGGAATGTGATGTCATTCAGCCTAAAAAATGCAAGCACCACTTATCAAAGGGCAATGACCACCTTATTCCATGACATGATACACACAATCATGGAAGACTATGTAGATGACTTGCTAGCAAAGTCCAACACAAGGGATAGTCATCTAGGTATATCGGCTAAGATCTTTGATAGACTTGAGCAATACAATGTAAGACTCAAATCCAAAAAAATGTGTCTTCGGAGTAACATCTGGAAAAATCTTGGGCTTGATTTTACCTAATCACGACATTGAAATAGATCTAGAGAAAGTGAAAGATATTTTAGACATTCCATCACCTACTAAGCTCAAGCAACTCAGAAGTCTACAAGGCATATTACAGTCCATAAGGCATTTCATTGCCCAATTGGCAAAAAAGTGCCAATCATTTCAACATCTTTTAAAAAAAGGAATCACATTCAAATGTACACAACAATTCCAAGAGACATTTAAGACACTAAAAGAATATCTTTTATCCACACTATCTTGGTTCCACTCGTGCATCAGAAACCATTACTCCTGTATATAGCTACAACAAACTCCTCCTTAGGTGCTCTCCTAGCACAACATGATGAACAAGGAAAAGAGGGAGTTGTCTACTACATCAGTATAACACTCATTGGATATGAACTCAACTACACACCAATAGAAAGAGCATGTCTTGCAGTAGTTTTTGCATCACAAAAACTGAGACATTATATGTTGAGTCATAAAGTACAACTCATTGCATAATTTGATCCACTCAAGTACCTGATGAATAGAGCAGTACTAACCAAAAGACTTGCAAAGTGGGTTATGATACTTAGTGAATTCGACATTGAATATGTCAATAGAAAAGCCATAAAAGGATAAATCATAGCAGATCAACTTGTAGAAGCACCCCTACAAGACAGTCATACAATGGTGATAGATTTTCTAGATGAGTCAATATTTGCACTATCAACACAAACAAACTGGAAATTATTTTTTGATGGTTCACATACAAATCATGGAGCAGGAGCAAGAATTTTGTTCATAAATCCTCAAGGAGATTCAAATCCCAAATCATTCAGGGTTAGCTTCCCTTGCACCAATAACATTGTTGAATATGAAGCCCTGATGGTAGGACTACACACTACACTACAATGGAAGATCAAGGACCTATAGGTCTTTGGAGACTCACAACTTATTATTAATCAAGTCAACAATGATTACAATACAAAAGATGATAAGCTAACACTGTACAAACAATTGGTGGAAGAATACAAGCAACACTTCACCAATGTAATATTTGAATAGATACTGAGGGCGCAAAACAAGGTAGCAGATGCAATGGCAACGGTAGGATCTCTCTTGGATATGCCAAACGATGGAACTCACTTTGAGTTTCAAGTGGAACAACTCATTGTCCCATCTTATGAAATACCATCCATTGTATAAGTATTTATGATAATAGGACCCAAGTCGCCATGGTATAGAGATATAAATGCATACCTTCATGATCAATATATTGTTGGCATTATGTGAACCGGCATGAGCCTTATGTAAACTAGCATGAAGACATAATGATATTGTATGTTGTCATTGATGTCAATATGAGACATGGTAAGAACTGACACATGTGATAGATGAAGAGAGAAGAACCGGCATATGTATGAATCGGTTTATATGCCAAAGTGAAGTGGCAAATTTGTTCAAGGTGAACTGGCATGTAGTTATGTGAACCAGCACATGGAAGCACTGTATGGTTATCGGGTTGTAGGTAGCTTCCACTTCAGGGTTTCCGGTTGGAGCAACTCAAGTGACTCAATCGATAATATTCGTGTGATGAGTTAGCAGTATGATGGAGGAGAGATCGTGTTGCCATGTAAGATCTATGCGCGTGAAGGATCTTGCATGAAGAAGACTATTCCTATCCACCTCGGGAAAGTGCGAAGTCTGTCAAACGGTGATAATGCATGATGGGTTATCAGCCACCATGAAAATGATGGATAATGGATGATGGAGAATGTCTTGAGATCGATTCAAGATTGTTGCATTTAATGCAGTATGATTCAACGGTCAGGATCGAACCGTTTGAATTGCTTAACCTAACAGGTTTAGGGTTTAGGGTGTTTTTGCTACTGACCTGTATGTTTCCTATAAGGTCGATGTTGGGTTTCTATCTGAGGTTGTTGGCAAAAGTTGTGAGCGTGTATCCAAGGAAAGTGATATGAGATTCTTGACAGACCATAGGAGAGAAGAGATACCTGCAAAGTGAATGTGCAGAAGGAAAAGAGGAGCCTAACGGATCTGCATTAGCATTAAGTGCTGTTAACAGATCATTGTAATACCTGTTGATTTCTAACCACTTCAACAGTTGTAAAATCCCCTAACAGGGTAGCCTTAACTGGCTTGATTCAAAATCCCTTAAATCAGGTGGTCTTAACTGGCTTGTTTCAAATCCCTTAACTAGGTAACTTGAGGCTAATGTGTTCTGAGAAGCTTGAGAAGCTTAGGAGATCCATTCAGCTATTGAGTTCTTGAAATCCTCTAACAAGGTGACCCTACCGGGTTTAACCCTTAACCGGGTATCCCTTAACTAGGTGATCCCTAATAGGATCGGTTCCTACTAGAACCTATTGTAATGTCCTTAACCAGACAAGGCTCCTAATAGAGCGGACTTCTAAAGAGTTCAAAAAGCATCTTGTGGGTATTCATCCCCACCGTGGTTTTTCCCAGTTGGGTTTCCATGTGAAAAATATGCGTGTCATGTGAAATGCTTTTGTCTTGTGATGCTTTGTCTTACCTGTTAAGCATATGAAGGTTCTATGTTTTATGCCTGTCTATAAAATACATTGAACTCACTGTTGTGAAGATCTGATGGTTAAGTTTACTTATTTATGCATGAGAATATAATGATACTATGGTATTGGGCCAAGAGGAAAGCTTATTGAGTGACTGGTTCATGACTGGTTGAGTTATACTGGATGTTGTCGGTTGCACTCTGTTTTACCGGTATCCCTGTTTGTTAGTCTTTTGGAGTATTTGTTGTCAAACCGGTTTTGGATGATATTGGTGTTTGTACTGATTCACCCCCCCCCCCTCTCAGTACCGGTTTGGTACTAGTAGTTCATCATTGAGTTATCATATATACCTCCTGATCTTTCACGAAATCAAAGAAAGGCACTCATCCGACAATCATCAAAACATTCAATTATTGTTGACACTTTGTATAGAAAAAGTGTAGATAGTACCTTACTCAAATGTCTTAATGTTGAGGAGGCACAAATCGCCCCAAAAAGAAGTTCATGATGACATATGTGGCGCACATTCTTCTGGACTTGCTCTAGCAAAAACACTGTTGCGAATAGGTTATTATTGGCCTACAATGGAAAAGGACACTTACAAGTATGTCCAAAGATGCAAGAAATGCCAAATGCATGGGAACCTGATTCATGCACCTGCTCAATATCTTCAACCAATAACATCACCATGGCCATTTTCACAGTGGGGATTAGATCTTGTAGGGAAAATAAACCCTACCTCCTCCAATGGAAATAAGTTTATCCTCACAGCTACAAAATATGTCACAAAATGGGTTGAAGCATTCTGATGAATTTCACAATAGGAAAGCAAATAGCTAAATTCATTTTGAATTATATTATTTGTAGATATGGAGTGCCGATGTGCATTGTAACTGATAATGGACGACCCTTCAAAAATCAAGAAGTGGGTGAACTTTGTGAACAATTTAACATCTAGCAATGTTTTACGACACCCTACTATCCCCAAAGCAATGGTCAAGCTGAGGCAAAAAACAAAACTATTTTAAATTTTTTAAAGAAAGTTGTCAAGAATAGTGGATGAGATTGGCATCTCGAACTGAATCTGGATCTCTAGGCTTATCGAATTAGTGTCCACACATCAACTGGTACCACACTATTCTCTTTGGTTTATGGTTAAGAAGCTCTTTTGCCTATCAAGGTAGAATTACCATAGTTAAGGGTCTCTCTGAAAAACATTATCTCAAAAGAAGAGTATAGAGTAGCACATTTGCAAGAACTAGAATTCCTAGATGAAAAATGACAAAGCGCTCTGAATAATTTACAAGGATATCAAAACAGAATGAGAAGAAGCTACAACAAAAGAGTTAATCCATGTTGATTCGAAATAGGAGACATCATTCTTAAATAAAATCAAAGGAACCTCATTGAATGCAAAAATCTAGGAAAATTTGAGCTTAACTGGTTAGGTTCTTTTATCATAACGAAAGTATTTGGAAACAACGCTTATCATTTGCAAACAATGGAGGGATATTCACTCCCTAATCCCATTAACAACATGCACCTAAAAAGATATTACATCTAAGGGTGGGTTCATTTCAATTTTTAGTACTACATTTGCATATTTCTTTACTACATTGCATTGCATATATCCATTTCAGAATGCAACATATAGCTGCATATCATTATTGCTTTCTCATATAGTTGCATCAATAAGTCAAGGAGATTGTCTAAGTCATTCACCTATCTACACTGAAAAGAACGAAGGTTGTTTCATTTCCTAGATACTTGTTCATGAAGTCTTTAAGAAGTCTGATAGTTCTGATACTAAATGTTTAGTACAGATGCCAAGCTAACAAGATGAGAGGGGGGGGTGAATCATACAAACTTAATCTTACATAAAAATATTAGATTCAACCTCGGTAACCTATACATTAGTAATATAACCAAAACTGCTAAATATGCAAACTCAAAAGAATATAAACATCATAACACTCATAACACTAGATTTAATGTGGAAACCCAAATAGGGAAAAACCACTGTGGGATTTCGGACCCACTAAGAAATATACTCTTCTAGAGTATGCTCGGTAAAAAGCAAATCCTGTTAAAGATTACAAACACATTGCTAGATGTGACCCGGTTAAGGGATTTCCCTCAAATCTATTAGGATCTTCACTTTGTTAGAAGTGACCTTGTCAAAGGATTTCAAACACTCAATCAGAATGTCACCTTGCTAGAGGATTTACAAATAAGACTATTAAGTCCACTCGGTTAAGAGATTTTCTGTTACTTTACAAAATAACAGTAATACAAATCTATCTGCAACTTCACATCTAAAATGCTAAAGCAGATTCTTATTTGCTTAATACAATCTATTCATAGGACTTATCTTGTCCTTCTACTAGGCTCTATACTCTATTTCTCAAACAAGTCTTCAATCTTCAGTGCTCGGTAAATACTGTGTAGCATCCCCTTTGCTTACACTTGCTCACATACATTGTTTATCAACAGTTTCCTATTTATAAACAATTTGCTAATCACTTAATCTCCTTTATCACATTTCCCATGATCAATCATAGCCATCAGATCTTCAATGTTGACTAGGTTCAATGTATCCTTTGATCTAAAAAATGTTTTACCTCGCCTTGAAACTTGCATACATTTCTTGGAACTTGTGCGGGGGTATTGCGGTTCAATCTGAGTTGTAAATCTTCTTGCCGATTTTCCTTTGCCATAGATTCTTTAACAAACTTCATTCACAGCATACCAATCATTTAATCATAGCCAGCTCATCAGCTTCCTTCATTAAATAATGCTTTTATTCATTCAATGCATTCTATTATTACTCGGTTGCAACTCGGTGAATACTAAACTTCACTTGGTAGACATTCCGCCTTCATTAACCAATAGCGATAACCTTAGGGTTTACCAACTAGGTTCCTTAGGGTTTACCAACTAGGTTCTTTACTTAGTAACATAGAATAGTATTAACCTTGCAAACAACAACATATGTAAGATATCAAAACAATCTAAAACATCATGATCTCATCATTGTCTAACTCGGTAATAGTTGCCCATTGAATAACTTATTCCTCCCCTTATTCATCATATTATTTCTGTGTCTTTTACCGACTTCTTTATACTCATCAAAACATACTTCTAAAGATATGGAAACATCATATTGAATTAGAAAATCAATTTCTTGACATCAATGACAAAATAATGATATTAAGACAGTAAATATCCTTAATTAGTTATATCCATAATCATCAACAACCTTTTCAATATCCTTTGAAATGCCAACAATCTCTCATTGTCTGTTATAATGCCAACAATCTCCCCCTTTGGCATTGATGGCAAAACCAATTGATTTGACCTAATTGATTCGGATTCAGATTGCTGTGAAATGTTGAAATACTCTCCCCCATACATCAGTCTTCTCCTTTTTTATCATCAGTCTTCTCCACCATATATTAGTCTTCTCCCCCTTTGACAACAATGCCAAAAAGTAAAAAAAAAACTAAACCATAATTTCTTTTGCTGAGAAGTGAATTCCTTACTGATATGTGTCAACTCAGTCTCGGTCAGAGCATTTTGTCTTCAATTCCTGTCCCCTGTTATTGTTTCATGTACACCTTTAGAAAACCTCCTAAAGTGTGTAAATCAGCATCAACTCTTGAAAGATATTCTGTAGAGTCATTGAATTGATGCTTTCACCGAACTCGGTCAGTGAATGAAAGATAGGGGTAGGACTCCTAACTTGCTTCTGAGATATTCAAAAGTGTCCCTTGGCAGTGGCTTGGTGAAGATATCTGCTATTTGTTCCTTTGTGCTAACATACTCCAACACCACTTTCTTCTCTTGAACTTCTTCTCTAAGATAATGATATTTGATAGAGATGTGCTTTGTCTTAGAGTGCATTACAGGATTCTTTGAAATGTTAATGGCACTAGTATTGTCACAGAATATAGTTACTGGCTCGGTAACTTGCTCATTTATACCTTCCAACAGTTGTTTGATCCATGCTATATTAGTGCAATTCAATGTTGCAGCAACATATTCAGCTTTTGCTATTGACTGTGAAACACAATCTTGTTTCTTGCTAAGCCAACTCACTAGTCTTTCTCCTAAAAAGAAAGCTCCACCACTTGTGCTTTTCCTGCCATCAATGTTGCCTGCCCAATCAGCATCAGTATAAACTTTTAAATCAAAATCATTTCCTTTTTGATATATTAAGCCATAATCTTCAGTGCCTTTCAAGTATCTAAAAATTCTCTTGATTGTTGTCATGTGTGTTTCCTTGGGATCTGTAGAAGATCTTGCAACTATACCTACTGCATGTGCTATATCTGGTCTGTTGTGAACAACATATTGCAATTTTCTAATCATAGATCGATAGAGTGTTTCATCAACAGATGCAGATTCATCATTCTTTGATAGTTTACAGTTGGTAGTCATAGGAGTACTTATTGGTTTTGAATCCTCCATTCCAAATTTCTTCAAGATTTCCTTTATGTACTTGGATTGAGCAATGAAAATCTCATTTTTCATTTGCAGTATCTGTAAACCTATAAAATACTTTATCTCACCGATTAGTGACATCTCTAATTATTTGCTCATTTCATTTCCAAAGTTCTTGCATAGAGAGTCATTTCCACAAAATATAATGGCATCAACAAATATGGTTGAGATCAGTATTCCATTTTCATCATTCTTCATGTACATGTTACTGTTTTCACTTGTTCTTATAAAACCAATCTTGATCAAATAAGAGTGCAATCTATCATACCATGCTCTGGGTGCTTGTTTCAAACCATATAAAGCTTTGTTCAATTTACATACCTGATGTTTATTCTTGTCTTCAACAAATCCTTCAGGTTGTTCAATAAAAACTTCTTCTTCTAATATACCATTTAGAAATGCAGATTTGACATCCATTTGATATATCTTGAAATTCTTGTAAGCAGCATATGCCAACAATGTTCTTACTCCTTCAAGTCTTGCCATAGGTGCAAAAGTTTCACCATAATCAATTCCTTCTTCCTGAGCATAACCTTTGCAAACTAGTCTTGCTTTATTTCTAATGACCTCACCTTTTTCATTCAGCTTGTTTATGAAAATCCACTTTGTACCGATTACATTTTTGTCCTTCGGTCTTGGGACCAGTGTCCATGTGTCATTCTTCTTGATTTGATCAATCTCTTCTGTCATAGCATTTATCCAATTTTCACTGTTAAATGCCTCTTTCACTATTCTCAATTCAAATTTAGATATCAGACATGTGTTTTGTCTCAATTTATTCCTTGTCATCACTAGATCATCCTTATCTCCTATAATCTAACTTGATGCATGATTTGGCTAATACAGGCTCGGTAGGCTCTGTATGATCTTCTTCATCACTCGATAACTGGATATTCTCTTCATTTCCTTCAACAGTCTTCTCGGTAAGACTTGTTGGTTGAACATAGACAAATTCATCATAATCTTCTGGTTCCTTGGAATTTCCTTCATCATTTCTTTCTGCAAATTCATCAATTTTCACATTTGCACTTTCTACTATTTTGTTAGATGATTTGATCAGACATTTAAATGCTTTACTTCTAGAAGAATAACCAAGAAATGTTCCTTCTTCACTTTTCTGATCAAACTTGCCATTTCTATCATCCTTGTGTAAATAGCATCTACTTCCAAAGATTTTAAAATAACTTACATTAGGTTTCTTGTCATACCAGATTTCATATGGTGTCTTCAAAGTTACTGTCTTTAGTTGTACTCAGTTCAGTGTGTAAACTGTTGTGCTTATTGCTTCTCTCCAAAATGTTTGTGACACTTTCTTTTCAATCATTAGGGTTCTGGCACAATCCACAATAGATCTATTTCTTCTCTCAACAATTCCATTTTCCTGTGGAGTTCTTGGTGCAGAGACTTGTCTTTTAATACCATGATCATTGCAGTATAAGTTAAACTCATCAAATGTGAACTCACCTCCTCTATCTGATCTAAGACATTTCAGTTGTCTTCCTGTTTCATTTTCAACTCTTGCCTTGTACCATTTAAACATTTGAAAAGCTTCTAAATTTTATTTTAAAAACATTACTGACATCATCCTTGAGTAATCATCCACAAATAATATGAAACATTTATCACCATAGTAACTCTGAACTTTCATAGGACCACAAAGATCAGTATGCACAAGATCTAAAATTCCCTTAGAAGTGTAGGACTTACTTGTAAAGCTTGATCTTGTCATTTTTCCCATTTGACATCCTCGACACATAGCATTCTCAGGTTTCTCAAGACTCGGTAGACCTCTTACTTGGTGCTTCTTACTTATTTTGATTAGATTATCAAAATTTACATGACAAAACCTTTTATGCCATAACCAGGTATCATCTATCTTTGCATATAAACACTTATTCCGAGTTAAGTCAAGGTGAAATGTGTTACCTTTTGTTTGAGTCCCCGTAGCAACTAACTTTCCATGCTTGTCATGAACTTTGATAATTCCATTCTGAAATTCTATTCGGTAACCTATGTTGTTTAGCTATGCTACACTCAACAAATTGTATTTCAAACCTTCAACCCAATAAACATCATTGCATTTTGCATTGTTAAGAAGTGTTATAGATCCTTTACCTCTTACCGGACATGGTGCATCATTACCAAATCTTACATAGCCTCCACCATAGTCTTCTAATATAACAAACTTGTGTTTATCACCTGTCATGTGATGCGAACATCCACTATCTATGATCCAAGAATCATTTTTACTTATATGAGATAGTAGGGCTTTTTCTTCATACCTTTCTTCATCTGTTCCATCTTTAATAGCCACATAAACAACTTCCTCTGTATCAGTTTCATCTGATTTATCATCATTAGATTCCTCATCAGCTATTAGGCATGTTTTCTTATCTCTTCTTTTGAAATCTCAGTGTCCTCTGTAATGATTATCTTTCTGTCTATCATCTCGGTAATCTCTCTTTTCACTAGATTCTCTGTCAGGACAGTTAGAAGCCATATGTCCAATCTTATCACAATTGAAACATTTTAAAGGTAGCTTTCCCTTATACTTACCTTTTCCTCTCGGTAGCCTTCTGGCTAATAGTGCTTCAAACTCTTCTTGTTTCCTAATTTCCTCATACAGCTTGTATACTTTTTCCATATTCTTGCGAAATCTCTCACTTGCTCCACTGTGATCTCCTTCAGTGTATTTACTCATTCTATCATTGTAATCATCGGATTCATCAAGATAAAAAGAACTGAAAGTAGATTCTACTTTATTTACCGATGACCCATTGTTATCAAAATTACTTAACTCAAAAGCATGTAGCTTACCAATAGTAGCATCTAACGAAATTGGCATATTGGGTACAGACCTCAATTCATTGATTACAGAGACTCGGATTGCATAAGCTAGTAAAAGGGTTCTTAACAACTTACTTGTTATATCCTTTTCTTCAATAGTTCCACCTGCTCCTTTGATTTGATTGACAATCTCTTTTAGTCTTGTACTATACTGGGTTATGTTCTCATCTTCATTCATCCTCATAGATTCAAGTTGTCCTCTTAGACTATCCACTTTTTCTCTTTGAACATGTTCATCTCGACCATACATAGATATGAGCTTATCCCACATTGCCTTTGCATCATTGCAACCTTCTAGATCATTAAACTCTTAGTCGGTCAATGCAGATGTTATTTCAATCATTGCTTGGATATGTTCTTGCTTTGCCTTTATCTCTTCCATTGTCAATGGATAGGTGCTCGGTGTAATGAAATCATTCTCCAGATAATATACAACATATTCTCCAACTCCTGATAAGTGCAGCTTCATCCTTTTCTGCCATGTAGAGAAACTTGACTTGTTCAACTTTGGTGCATCCCTTTTATACATCTTTGGCTCTTTGCCTCAAGTACCTTTAAACTTTTTTTTTTGGAATCCAAAGCTCTAATACCAATTGATAGTTCAGACACTAAATGTTTAGTACAGATGCCAAGCTAACAAGATGAGAGGGGGGGGGTGAATCATACAAACTTAATCTTCCATAAAAATATCAAATTCAACCTCAGTAACCTATACATCAGTAATATAACCAAAACTGCTAAATATGCAAACTCAAAAGTATATAAACATCATAACACTCATAACACCAGATTTAATGTGGAAACCCAAATAGGGAAAAACCACTATGGGATTTCAGGCCCACTAAGAAATATACTCTTCTAGAGTATGCTCGGTTAAAAGCAAATCCTATTAAAGATTACAAACGTATTGCTAGATGTGACCCGGTTAAGGGATTTCCCTCACATCTATTAGGATCTTCACTTTGTTAGAAGTGACCTTGTCAAAGGATTTCAAACACTCAATCAGAATGTCACCTTGCTAGAGGATTTACAAATAAGACTATTAAGTCCACTCAGTTAAGAGATTTTCTGTCACTTTACAAAATAACAGTAATACAAATCTATCTGCAACTTCACATCTAAAATGCTAAAGCAGATTCTTATTTACTTAATACAATCTATTCATAGGACTTATCTTGTCCTTCTGCTGGGCTATATACTCTATTTCTCAAACAAGTCTTCAAGCTTCAGTGCTTGTTAAATACTATGTAGCATCCCCTTTTCTTACACTTGTTCCCATACATTGTTTATCAACAGTTTCCTATTTCTAAACAATTTGCTAACCGCTTAATCTCCTTGATCACATTTCCCATAATCAATCATAGCCATCAGATCTTCAATATTGACTAGGTTCAATGTATCCTTCGATCTAAAAAATGTTTTACCCTGCCTTGGAACTTGCATACATTTCTTGGAACTTGTGCTAGGGTATTGCGGTTCAATCTGAGCTGTAGATCTTCTTGTCGATTTTCCTTTGCCATAGATTCTTTAACAAACTTCATTCACGGCATACCAATCATTTAATCATAGCCATCTCATCAGCTTCCTTCATTAAATAATGCTTTTATTCATTCAATGCATTCTGTTATTACTCGGTTGCAACTCGGTGAATACTAAACTTCATTCGGTAGACATTCCGCCTTCATTAACCGATAGCGATAACCTTAGGATTTACCGACTAGGTTCCTTAGGGTTTACCGACTAGGTTCTTTACTTAGTAACATAGAATAGTATTAACCTTGCAAACAACAACATATGTAGGATATCAAAACAATCTAAAACATCATGATCTCATCATTGTCTAACTCGGTAATAGTTGTCCATTGAATAACTTATTTCTCCCCTTATTCATCATATTCTTTCTGTGTATTTTATCGACTTCTTTATACTCATCAAAACATACTTTTGAAGATATGGCAACATCATACTGAATTAGAAAATCAATTTCTTGACATCAATGACAAAATAATGATATTAAGACAGTAAATATCCTTAATCAGTTATATCCATAATCATCAACAAACTTTTCAATATCCTTTGAAATGCCAACAATCTCTCATTGTCTATTATAATGCCAACAAAGTCTTTAGGCATTCATCTTCAACATCACCTTGTAATTAAGCTTTGTCCTTGGTTGGGTAGAGGTTTCACTATCAAGTCTTATACCCAAAATCTATCAATTTCTATATCTCACACATTAATCAATAGCTCTAAGTCATTACAGATACCTAGTTGGTCATGTGGCTAGTAAAAAATCCAATATTCTACTTCAACGCCATTGTAATTGTCATACCCAAGTAGGTTTCATTACTTACAAGTCAAGGCAAGAAAATTAAAGAAAAAAGTGTTATGCCAATATCCATCTCAAAATGAAAAGAGCAAAGAGATAAAGCTGAAATATCATGCATACAAGTGCGACAACAAAAATCTTGACTATGGGAACATGTGATTAACTCCATCAGGGCTATGGATGCTTACTGACAATGGAGAAATATTTGAGAGATTGTGGTGTATAACCTCGTCAGAGCCCTAAAATGTTGTTGGCATCGAGGCTCTATCTAGGATGCTTTTGAAGTTAGAATAACTCATGTAGCTAGCCACATAGGATTCCAAGGGTCATTGATGATTATAAGAGTTAGAATGAATCCAAACGCACACACATGGGCAAATGAAGATCAAAGTTTCAAGAATTGATGGAGAAGTGTTTTGCACCTCCATTCATAAATCTTGGTTACATAGTGTGTTAGGTTGGATGGTCTAAGTCTTTTGACAATGGATTGAACTCCTATCTCTGAAATGTTTCGCACCTTTAATCCAATTAGTGCATTTCAGAATGAAAGAAACACACAATCATCCTTGTTCGAATAGGAAATGCATCTCCATCTGGCATATTACATTAGTACCTCATGTCAAAATTCATTGTCTCCACATACATGTTGCATATCATCATATAGGGTTGCATACCTGGGGGCATAGCTGAAAAAAAACCTAAAAAATCAGAAAAAGTCTTGAAAAAAATCTAAAAATCAGAAAAAGTCTTGAAAAAATCCTAAAAATCAGAAAAAGTCCTGAAAAAATTCTAAAAATCAGAAAAAGTCTTGAAAAAATCCTAAAAATAAAAAAAAGTCTTGAAAAAATTCTAAAAATAGTCCTGAAAAAACCCTAAACATCGAAAATCTCTCCGAAAACAAACTAAAAATTCAGAAATATCAAAAACTTGCAATAGATTATCTCGCAAGAATCAAACACCCCAGCAGATATCCAACAAACACTTCACACAAAGTTAAACAAAGGATACAACTATCTTGTCAAAACATCTACAATCAAGTTGACCAACTATCTAATCTATCGAATCACTATTGAACTATCAATGTGATCAACATCTTGTCTTAAACAGAATCGGTACACTCGAAACTAGATAGGTTAGTCTTAAATGAGGTCTGTAACTTTATGAAACTAGACATTATCAACTATCACATCAAGCAATCACACAAAGACACAGATCAGTATGGTTGTTGTATTTTGTCCTAGATAGTTTTTATCTTTTATCATTTGGCGATATATCATGTTACTATGCTACTCAAGGATGTCCACAAGTGACTAGAGGAGTCGTGATGGGCATGATTTTTTCCTTTGTTTGTTGTTTGTGGTGTGAACCAATGAAGTTCTGGGGCAATAGGTCCAGTGGGTGTCTGTGATTGGTATGTTCATTCGGCAAGTATCTCATGAAGGATAACTATGCTTGTGACTACCACACATTCCTCAACCCTTGGCGTTATTCCTAGAATGGAGGGTTCATTCCTTGTCTATTACGTGTTTGTTTCTTGCAATGATATATCTATACATCTTGGTTCCTCATACCCTGGTGTAATAAGCTCCATTGTTACATAATAAGGCTCAATGATGAAAATGTGTTGCAATATGAATAAAGACAAGAAGACTATTCATCATCATCATAACATTTCATTTTTAAAAAATCTCATCATACTGATTGTATCAATCAAGATCATTCTCTCATCAAGAATCTTTTCTTGAATCAACCTTTTTCATTCTTTCAATCATTATAACATGATCTCTCTCATCACTTAATTCCAATCTTTTCATCTATAATTCTTTCATTTCTTCACATCAACTATTTTATCTATCAATCAATTATTCACCTTCATCATATTTTATCATTCATCCAATTTTTATCTATCTTCATCTTATACAAGATGTATCCTTCTTGAAACCAGACATGATCATCTATCTTTGTCTTATACAGGATGTATCCTTCCTGAAACTAGATAGATCGGTCTTATACAGGATGTATCCTTCCTAAAACCAGATGTTTTGATCATTTTTGTCTTATACAAGATGTTTCTTTCCTGAAACTAGACTTTATCTTTATCAAATCAATCTTATCAATCCAATCCTATCAAATCAATCAATCTACAAATCACTTCAACCATTTCTTTTCTATAATCGAACTCATTCTTGTCATCAAGTTAACCATTCTTCCATCTCTCATCTAACATTCTTCTTCTTTTGAGAGATCATTCATGCCTTCAATGCACAAACAATCTCTCGAGGGGGCATTATACCCTAGTGTCACTGAGGCATACAGGGGCATAATTTTTTTTATTTTCTTTGAAACAACGTCGTTTCGACATTGTCTCAAAGACGGGCAAATTTAGATGCCTAAAAATGTCTCATTGATCGCATACTAATTATTCATCTATTTAATTAAGCTAATTTAATAATTCAAATCATCACATTCTACATTACTAATTATCCAATTTCCATTCTTTAATCATTTCGTCATTCAAACCCATCTCAAATATTTAATTAATTGTGATTTATTTCTTAGTTAAATAATCTTTATTATTTAATTAAACTCATTTCTAATGTTTAAATAATTTCATTTAAATTATTTAAATAAATTAACAATTATTCCTCCAATCCTCAAATTCCAATTCTAATTAATTTCACCTAATTTTATTTCATTCTTTCCCAAATTCAAATTTCACTTAATTCCAATTAATTTCATTTCTTCCAAATTCATATTTCACCAAATCTGAATTTCAGTTAATTTCATGTGTATTTCAGCATTCAAAAGACCAAATTCAAATTCAAATTGAAAATGAAAATCAAATTCAATTTCAAAATCCTACAACACATGCTAAAATCAAAACTAGTTGATCAAATAAGTTGTCTAATCATTTAACTTAGTTAACTCATCAATCATCATTTTTAACTCTCAATCACCTTTATTCTGACTAATCCATCTATTCAGTCATCTCCCTAGTCAATTTAATTTACTAATCAATCAATTGAGATACTAGCCAATCTATTTAGTTCACTCTCCAGTCTATTGAGGTAACAAATCAATCAACTTTGTTAACTGATCAATCAATTTTAGTTATCTATCAATCAATACTTGAGTTCTATTTCTCATCCCCTTTTGTGTTGAAAATCTATAAATTAAATATCATTTTCTCAATTCAAGCTAGAATAACATAATCATAGTCTTCAAAATTGTTGTTCATCTTATGCAAGAAATCAAGTGCAATACCTGAGAGCCACCTACATCAACAACAATGGAGAAGAGCAATGGAAGTCTTTCTATTTCAATTGAGGGAGCTTTTAATTAGTTTCATTTCACAATTCAATTGATTTTGTATTATTCCATTGTAATTTAGGAGTAATATTGATTAGATTAGAGTTATGATTCGCTCTTTGATATTTGATTATGTTATTTACACTTATTTTACCCCTAGAAACAATTTCATGATAGGATGTATAAATACGTCTATATGTATACATATGTTCATGTACCTGGGTATGTGCACAAAGATGGTGGTCAAAAAAGTCGACACCACCAAAAAAAACATGGAAAAACAAGCAGCGCATACACGGTTCTAAAATTTGAAATGATCGTGTACGCACTTAGGTTTGTTGTTCCCGAGCCTAGAGAAGGTAGCACGTATGCACTGCTTTTAGGGAAAGTAGCATTTATGCGCTACCTCTAGGAAAATGAGCACGTACACGCTACTTATAGGAAAATGAGTGTGTACGCGCTAATAATCCCAAAAGAACCGTGTATGTGGTGCTTGTCAAAAAACATTTAAGAAAAAAACTGGCTCTTATTTTCCCATGAATAGCGCGTTTTTAGTTTATTTTTTCTTCATTTTCTCTCCTAAACCACGAACGGGGTGCTAGATTTCTCCTCTAGACACTATGGATCAAGGTTAGTTTTTGTTTATTTTTGTCTTTCTTTCCCGTTTGTTCAATTTGTTTTACATTTTGAATTTAATTTCATTAATTTTGATTAGGTTTTTTCATTTTTTGTTTCAAAAACTAGATTCTTCTAATCCACAACAAGAACAACCAAATGCACCTCTTGAAAACCCACAAGATACACCCCCAATTCCTCCTTTTCACCGCACACCTAAAACATAAGAGCAATTAATTAATCAATTAGGACAAAATACGTCTAAAATCAATAGACTGATTGTTAAATTGAAAAGATCCGAACTTGAGCATCATCAATCCCTCACCACTAGCCTAGAAATATTAGCTAGTGGTGCCATAGTTATTTCCACACAAATTATCAAATGGGAAAACTTTAGGGATAGGTGTCGTCAATTCTATGCCAATGGGCTATCATACGAGGGAGTAAAAAACAAAAATATTAGTAAACAACAAATATGTGCCCTTTTTGTTGATCCCAAAACTGGTCAGTCATTACCTCTTAATGCAAAGAGGTTTCCCATACATTCGTGTACCAATGTGTAGATGAAAAATCTTTTTTGGCAAAGGTGGTCGATGGTCTTTGATGATCCACCTTGTAATAATTATGAGGTTCCATTATATTTTTTGAGAAAAGTATATTGTGAGTTTGTGATCAATGTGTGCCCAAGCTATTTTGGCATGGGAGAGTTCCATGGTAGAGGTGGTGGCTCTACCCAACATAGACCTAGAGCCCATAAGCGATTACCCATGGAGAGTCATTGTCCCCTAGCACCCAAACCCAAGGTCCATCACGTTGTCCCACTAGAGCTGAAAGAGTTGATGGAGCTATAGACTCTTCAAGCGGCCACAACATTGACTGGTGCCATCATCCAGCATGGGACATTGTTAACACACCCTATTGTATTGGATGATGAGCCATTAGTTGCTTCAGGTGGCGATAGAGAGCCCATCTAGCATATGTGTGTTAGTTGCTCGGGGATATGCTCAGGGATAGATGATGAATCCGGTGCAGATGGATCCACATCTCATTCATGCACGATTTGCGGGAGTAGATGTCAGGCCTACACGACTAAGGATTTCGCGTTGACAAATGAGTTGATGGACATGGTGTTTGCCCATGAGCGATAGACACAGGTGTGTTGATTTGAATTCATAGAATTTTATTTATCAATCACTTTAAATTTGTAATTACATAAATGAATTTTTATTTATACATCGATTTAAATTGAAACAAATAATATGCATTTCAGGATGCAACAGTGGTATCACATACTCCTCCCCCAGTTACTACAGCTGCAACTTTGATGCCTGAGGTATAAATTTTGCAACATGTTAAAATAGAATAGTACACTTTGAATTCAAAAAAATACAAGATATACTAACTATATTTAATGATTGGTCCAATTTTTTGTTTGTAGGTGTTGACAGGGGACCAAATGTCCCAGATTGATGACATCATGCTCTCAGTGATCGATTTTGGCCTACAAGGCTATACGGTATCATATTTTGTACAACCCTTTTTATGTATTGTTTTGATGGAATATGCAAGTCATTTCATTTTAGATTTTTAAAATTATGTTTAATATATTATTTGTACTAATATCTCATGTTAATTTTATTTTTTAGGATACCGTCTCCGCATCTAGGGCTCATCCTGAGAAAAAGAATTCCTCGAAGACGCCAAAACGTGGGAAGAATGTAATTGAACACATTTTTAGTTGTACAATTGTTTGAAAATGTTAAAATCAAGTATTAGTTGGGGTTTGTAGATTGATTAGTGTTTTTTGTCTATTTTACATGTACAACGGTCATTAAGCTATGTGGATTTGTTGAATGCACCTGATTCTCTCATGGATCAAGAGGGTGGAGGTATGCATCTCTACTTTATTTTCTTGATTTCATGATTATATGCATGCGTACATGTGAACTTGTGATATATTATAATCTTATAATTTTTTCATACAAGAAATATCCATACCTATTTCATCAATGGCGAACCCTCCTCCGTGCACTAGAGAAGCATATCAGGATTTGATACACTTTTGTTTGATATATTACATTAATTGTTTTTAACCTACAATACTTATCATTATATTAATTGTATTTAATCTTTGAACATTTTTTGTATAGGTAATAGCGACAGTTTCTCCATTGATGGTGAGCCATCCTCAGTCCATTGGAGAAGCATCTCAGGCACAAGTACATCATTGTTCTCTATTTTATAGTTTTTAAGTGTTTTTGATATATATATGTTAGTGCATTGTATTAATTGTACATTTAATCTACAATAGACCCCTTCATGGTAGGGCCATAACGTGGATCCATTTAACTATGTCTTCAAGAAAACTCCTAAGAGTGACAAGGAGAGGAGAGCGAAAACATTAGCTCCTAGATCAGCCGATGAGGTAATCTACATTTCAATTGCAAAGGAATTATAGTTAAATGCATAGTTATGTTGTTAATTGTGAACTATTTTCTACAAAAGAATTCTAACTTGTCTTTTCAATTATGGTTTTGCAACCATCTACAGAGCCGTGTACTGCATCGAAGAGGCTTGATTTTGATGATCCACCACAAGTTTAGGATCATATAGTGTTAATTTTGGTCATAGAATGACCAATACATGTAGATATATTCTACATTTTTATTGTATATCAATTTGGACATAGCATATGCCACATTTTTGTAATACTTGTATTGACTTGGCAGACATGCCTTTTTTTATATATATAAATGTTGATATTCGATCCAATAAATGTGTACTTAATTCATTATTTTGTGGTTGTTCTTTTATAAATTTAATTGATTATTTGCTTATGTAATCAACAATATGAATATAAACAACAAAAATATATGATATAAAACATTGCAATCATGGAATATGATTTGATAAAATTTCTAAAATGTTGAATTAACCCTACAAAATTCCTTGTATTCAGTTCATTATTGTGTATTCATTGTATTTGGTGGCTGCCTTTTTATAAATTTAAATGAATATTTGCATATGTAATCAACAATATGAATATAAACAACAAAAATCGACAATATGAATATAAACAACAATGTGTTTGGTGCGAGAGCACCCTCACGCTCACAATGGTCAAATTTTATTCATCGTGTGAACAAACTGACATTGTGAACACATTCTAGGGGGAAGGTTTATACTAGGCATGCCCTTGTCGTGCATCCCAAAGCATCGGAATGTCAAGAGTCATACCATACCGGTGCGATCTCTCAAGTGCCCTGAGTCCAAAAAATTGTCAAAATTTGACGGACTGTTTCTTCAAATCCAAGATACATATGGTCAATTCATTTGAACCTATGGGGTCATGTGAGGCTCCTCTACAATAACCTATCTTGTTTTTTGATGACTTGGAGCCATTTTCAATTGGTAGCATTTTTTAGCTTGCTGCAAAAATCATCAATTGCATGCAATGCAAAGTTGCAGGATTGGCTATAATTGATTCAACTCGTCATGTGCACAAACCGATGTCACGAGCGCATTCAGGTGGGAATTTTTACGCTAGGCATGCCCCTGTCATGCATCCCAAAGTGTCGAAACATCGAGAGTCATACCATACCAGGGCGATCTCTCAAGTGCCACGAGTCCGAAAAATTGTCAAAATTTGACGGACTATTTCTTCCAATACAAGACACATATGATCTATCTGTTTGAACCCGTGGGGTCACATGAGGCTCCTCTATAATGGCCTATCTCAATTTTTGACGACTCGGAGCCATTTTCAATTGGTAGCATTTTTTCGCCTGCTACAAAAACCGTCAGTTGCATGCAATGCAAAGTTGCAAGATTGACTAGAATTGATTCAATTCATCGTGTGCACAATCCGACATCATGAGCATGTCCGAGTGGGTAGTTTTATGCTATGCATTCTCCTCTCATGCATCCCAAAGTGTTAGAACGTCGAGAGTCATATCGTACCAGGGCGATCTCTCAAGTGCCTTGAGTCCAAAAAAATGTCAAAATTTGACGGACTGTTTCTTCAAATCCAGGACACATATGGTCAATCCATTTCAACATGTGGGGTTGCGTGAGGCTCCTCTACAATGGCCTATCTCGGTTTTTTACGACTCAGAGCCATTTTCAATTGGTAGCATTTTTTCGCCTACTGCAAAAACCAACAATTGCATGCAATGCAAAGTTGCAAGATTGGCTAGAATTGATTCAGGTCATCGTGTACATAATCTGACATCACGAGCACATCCGAGTTTGTGGGTTTACGCTATGCATGCTCTTCTTGTGCATCCCAAAGTGCTGGAATGTCGAGAGCCATATCGTACCGGGGCGATCTCTCAAGTGCCCCGAGTCTAAAAAATTGTCAAAATTTGATAGACCATTTCTTCAAATCCAAGACACATATGGTTGATCTGTTTAAACCTCTGGGGTCACACGAGGCTCCTCTACAATGGCCTATCTCAGTTTTTGATGACTCGGAGCCATTTTTAATTGGTAGCATTTTTTTGCCTTCTGCAAAAACCGTCAGTTGCATGCAATGCAAAGTTGCAAGATTGGCTAGAATTGATTCGGGTCATCGTGTGCACAAACCGACTTCACAAGCGCATTCGAGTGGGTAGGTTTATGCTAGGAATGCCCCTATCATGGATCCCAAAGTGCCGGAACGTCGAGAGTCATACCGTACCGAGGCAATGTACAAGTTGTTTGACAACTTTTTGACAATCTCTTTTACAACAATGACATTTTTTGCTCAAATTGTATCTAGTCTCAATCTATGACCCCTATGACCCGATAATGACTCAAATAATTCTCCATGATTATACAAGAATCAAGAATGCTCATGATTGACCTTATCACATCACATATACTCAAAACATAGTCACAAAACATTGATACACAAAATAGTCACAAAACATTGTCACATATTATTCAAAAATTTGCCTCTAAATATTGTCAAATCAACTCTTGGCTATTTGATTATAGAAAAAAATGTCTTACAAATTATCTCATGGGCTTTTATACAAAATATGGCATTACAATATGTGTGATTCAGCTCATTGCCATTTTAATATACAAAATTTGGCATCTACATATGTACAAATCAGCTCATTGCCATTTAAATATACAAAATTATGCCCCTAAACATGTAAAAATCAGCTCATGGGCATTTAAATATACAAAAAATGAATATAGAACAATTCATCGACGATGTATACAAAATTATCAAAATCATTCTACTCTGAACTATAGAATCAATCAAGTGAGCCTTCAGGATCGACTCTAACCCATATTGTGTCAAGTATTGCCTCGTGGTCAGATACACAAACTTTCCATAAAATCTTGTTATGAGGTCTACCACAATACTTCATCAAATGAATATTTGTTGCAACAACAAGGTTAGAGAAATGAAGAATATGTTTGTGTGTTTCAAAGTCCTTGAACAACCAAACATCAGAATTCTTGATAAGGTATCTCCTAAGACATGTTCTTGTCACGACAACAGACCCTATTGGGTACCCAATACCCTCTCCATCAATGATTGTGGTTGTCAATTTTCTTTTTGGTTGAACACGATGACACAAATAGTAATCCATTCCTTCTTATTGTTCTCTTCTACAACAACTGCATACACATGACCTGCATCTTATAAAGTGTTAATTAATACCAAAAATAAACTATGATGTACAACAAAATGAACCAAAAAGAATGCTTGCAAAAAAAAAAACTCAAAAAATCACCTGAATCCACTAGGTCAGATACATGGTCAAAATCCATGGGAACCAACGATCTACAAGACCATTTGTCAACCCACTATTGTGATTCACATTCTTCCCACAAACAATACATGCATGAAGAGAAAAACCATACCATCTATCTCATTTAAATTACCAGTGAACTTGAATTTGAACTCATAAATGAGTCCATGTCACTCGATCCTACAACTGTACAACAATCTAGATATTTTTCAATGTTAGATTCAGTGATCAACCAAAAATATCTATGAACCATTGACATACCTAGATTACCTAGACCCATCGTAGACTTACACCATCACACAATTGTTTCTGCATCTATCAACTCAGCACCACCTTCGTACTTCAATTCTTATCTAGCTAGGGCTCTTTTCACACATGCTCCTGCACCATCTTGCTCTCCCTTAACATGTCTAGCCTCAGTGAAATTCCAAAAATGTTGTACACCGCTTTTCATATGCATCCTTGTCAACCAATAAAACATCCTTGCATTCTTGAATTGTGTGGTGCAATTATCTGACCATATTAACTGTCGGTTGTATCGTATGTTCCTTTCCCTTAAAATATCATAGAAAACTTTAAAGCATCCTTGTACAAACTTTGATGAATGAGTACGATCATCACTTATGTATAAGTGATACTCTCTTACAACCTTTCTATCCTCCTCTGTGCTATCATCTGCATGCATGAATGCTATGTGTACAAAAATAGAAACTTGTGTAGAGTGATAATACATAGATTGCACTTCATTTTGAGGTTGTAGTGTATAATTTTCAGCGAAATCAATGATAGAGACAATTGTGCCAAGAGGAAATGTGTCCTTACATAACAAGAATTTCTCATCTAACCATCGAGCTCTATATGTATGCATTATGTACTCATAAACTAGTTTCTCTTGAAATATTTTCATAAATTCAGCTACACATATATCATTTTTCACTAGCTCACATCTCTTCAAATATTTTCCATCTTTAACTCCATATGTGACTGTCTTGTATTTTTCGAAAGAAATGAGTTTCATACCAATTTCATGTGTGCTCTCCAAATGTACGCATCTTGGTAAACGTTGCAAACCACCACATATAGCACAAGAACCTTCCAAACAAGGCATCTTATAATAAATGCAACCATCATGTCTATTACATAGCACACTTGAAATAAACTATCTTACCGACTTAGGAGGTGCTTGTATATTGCATTCCTACAAAACATCGTTAGTGTGCAAAGTAGAACAAATATGACGAAAAATATCATAGTGCATGGAAAATTCAATATGCATCCTACAACATGTGGTGCGTACATGATTAATCTTAATATAAAAAGGTTTTGTCATTTCAAAAAATCTTTGAGAAATTCTTATTTGAGGAAACTTTTGAAGGAATCTTTCATAAAATTTAGTTTGAGTCATATCCAAATAGTGTTTGGCATGTGCCTCATGATTTGTAGACCCAATTCACCTTCTAACAACATCTCTTTGGTTGGGTGAAACTCTTGTGTTGTCATGCCAAAAAATTTCAATTAATGTTCTTAGTGCATCAACAACAACCTTGTCTTTGCATGGTAGTCTACCCGAGAATGCCCAAAGAGAATTATTGTTAGGTTCCTCTATTTTTTCCTACCTCTTTTATACTTTACTTAATGTTGTTCTACTAACATTTAATGACTTACTTGTTTTCCTTATCAAACGATCTTTTTTAATTTTCTTGCTCATTATGGTTGATGTAATGACACGTTGAGTAGCATTAGAATCTTTAGTGCGTGATTTTGAACCAATAGCTTGATATGCATCAAATAGATTTCTCACAGTAGTTCTTTCACTGTTACTTTCAGATGATCTTAGACCTAGAATTTTCATTGTCTCTCTAAAATTCAAATTTTTAATCATTTGAACAATTAATTAACATCTTGCGATTTGATTTAAGTTTTCAAAATAGTTTTGCCATATTCTTGTAACCATTCTCCTACAAGTTCATTCATTCATTTTATTGGGCATTGGCTTCAATATATTCTCATCAATTTCAATTAGATACTTGGTTTCCTACGAATGATTCTAGGAGGTATTAACATCGGTGCGTTATGTACATTCAATTCATCAAATAGAGAAGGTGTATGTTCATCATTTAATTGATTATTCAATGTGGTATCTTCTTCAATTGCATTAGGTGCGTTATGTTTGTTTGGTAAATCGAATTGAGATGTTGAGGATGACATACCTTCTTCTCCCATTGTTCTCATGTCACATAATTTCTTCATACACTACCTTTGTCATTCCTTTTCAGCCTCTCATTGTTCCATCATTCCTCGCTTGTTCTTTCCCATGGTTGATATCGGTTGTCCTAAATAGAATATCATATTACATATATATGTAAACAAAAGTTCATAAACAAACAAATAACCATAAATATGCATCTTATCACTATTTTTTGGAATCAAACTATTAAACAATCACAATACTATTGACAAAACTAATAAGAACAACAATTCAATCATTTGAAATCATGCAAAAACAAAAAAATCACTTACTTCTATGTATAAAACAATGATAGAAGTGCAGACACAGTTCCAGTGGAGCCTTCAACAACCTCAAAAACTACTTTTGAGGTCGTTGAGGCTCTTGCGCAACTAAAACTATGTTTATTTACCACATACGTGCTACATTAATAACAGCGTGTGCGTTGTTAGTCCATAAAATGTTGGCAAGCCCAACGGTATTTTTTTCCCATTCTGTACTAATAAGTAGTGTGTACGCACTCCTAAGACTAAAATTTTTTATTGCAGGGTAGTGAATAATGGGCTCAGTATCCCGTACGTGCTTACAAGTAATACATACCATGTACGCGCTCCTACACCTTAAAAAATTTATGGCAGGACAGTGAACTAATAGGTTCAGTACCCCATATGTGCTATTGGTAGTAGAAAAAATGTGAAGAGAGAGAGAGAGAGAGAGAGAGAGAGAGAGAGAGGAGGGGGGGCAGAAGGGAAGGAGGGGGGAGGGAGAGGGGAGGGGGGAGGGAGGGAGAGAAGAAGGGGTATGGAGGAAGGGAGAGGGAGAGAAGGAGGGGAGGAGGGAGAGGAAGAGAGAGAGAGAGAGAGAGGGAAGGAGGGAGGGAGAGAGAGGGAGAGAGAGAGAGAGAGAGAGAGAGAGAGGAGAGGGGGGAGGGAGGGAGATAAGAAGGGGTATGGAGGAAGGGAGAGGGAGAGAAGGAGGGGAGGAGGGAGAGGGAGGGAGGGAGAGAGAGAGGGGAAGAGAGTAGGGGGAGGGAGAGAGGAGGGGGCGGAAGGGGGGAGGGAGAGAGGGAGAGAAGAGGGGGGAGGGAGGGAGAGAAGAAGGGGTATGGAGGTAGAGAGAGAGAGAGGGGGGGGGGGGGAAGGAGGGGGAGGAAGAGAGAGAGACCATAACACAATATGACCCTTAGAACACAATATGACCCCTAACAACATCTAAGAGGTCATAGGGTGTCCTAAGAGGTCATATGACCCTATATTATCCCTTAGCACACCATAGGACCTATAATGACATCAAATAGTGTCCTAAGGGGTCATAGAACACCATATGGTGTTGTTATGGGTCGTATGGTGTCCCGAGGGGTCATATGGCATCCTATGACCCCTTAGGACACCATATGGTGTTGTTATGGGTTGTATGGTGTCTTAAGGGGTCATATGGTGTCCTAAGGGGTCACAGGACACCATATGACCTCTTAGGAAACAATATGACCTCTAATGACACCTAAGGGGTCATATGGTGGGCTAATAAAATGATATATTATTTAAAGTTATGAATAAAACATCATATAATAGAACATCAATAGTTTAGTTTTGATATAGCTAAGTTAGACCATTGTCAGCATAAGAGAGACTCCAAGCGAACAAACAACAAGGCTTCTCTAAAAAGCAAGTGTAAGAGCTTGACCTAACCCTAAGAGTACTGCCTAAGTTCTAAAACATATGATGCTATTAAATTTGCAAGGTTATAGGACTGATCTCGATTGTGACTATAGGAATTACACACTTGATTTCTTGCATGGGTATGTACCGTTCCAAGCCTTTTGACAAGTGATGATGATCATATACTACCACTGCCATGCATACAACAAACTTTAATTTCTTTAGGTGATAGGTGTTGTGTAACAACATGGGAACTCTCGCATACCCACCACTATCATTCTCTAGGACATCATCTGTGTTACTCTCCCTATTTCTCTTCCTATTGGTTGTTTCCTTTTGAAAAACATATTGCAGGTACTCTGACTCATCATGTTGCTTTGTTGACACTATTTTCCACATCTTCTGCTCATGAAAATACATTTGAGAATAATATTGATGCAGGTTTCCTTGTTTGTCATGGTAATGCACCCGTGGTTCAATTTCAAACCCTATTCCTCCTATTCAATATTCACACACAAATCCATTAGTCAATTTTCTTAGGAGAGCATACATGATAAAAATCAAAGAGGAAGTTGTAGAAAAGAAATAAATTCACTTACTTCTATAGAAGTGCAGACACAGTTGTAGTGGGGTATGCAGGGAGGGAGGGAGAGAAGAAGAGAAAGAGGGATGGGGTATGGAGGAAGAGAGAAGGGGAGAGAGAGAGAGAGAGAGAGAGAGAGAGAGAGAGAGAGAGAGAGAGAGAGAGAGAGAGAGAGGGATGGGGTATGGAGGAATGGAGGAGAGAGAGAGAGCGAGAGAGAGGGGGGGAGGGAGAGGGAGAGGGAGAGAATAAGGGTGGGGGAGGGAGAGGAAGAGAGAGAGACCATAACACAATATGACCCCTAACAACATCTAAGGGGTCATAGGGTGTCCTAAGGGTTCATATGATACTATATTATCCCTTATCACACCATAGGACCTATAAAGACACCAAATAGTGTCCTAAGGGGTCATAGAACACCATATGACCCTTTAGAACACCATATGGTGTTGTTATGGGTCTTATGGTGTCCCGAGGGGTCATATGGCATCCTATGACCCCTTAGGATACCATATGGTGTTGTTATGGTTTGTATGGTGTCTTAAGGAGTCATATGGTGTCCTAAGGGGTCACAGGACACCATATGACCTCTTAGGAAACAATATGACCTCTAATGACACCTAAGGGGTCATATGGTGGGCTAATAAAATGATATATTATTTAAAGTTATGAATAGAACATCATACAATAGAACAACGGTAGTTTAGTTTTTATATAGCTAAGTTAGACCATTGTCAGCATAAGAGAGACTCCAAGCGAACAAACAACGAGGCTTCGCTAAAAAGCAAGTGTAAGAGCTTGACCTAACCCTAAGAGTATTGCCTAAGTTCTAAAACATATGATGCTATTAAATTTGCAAGGTTATAGGATTGATCTCGATTGTGACTATAGGAATTACACACTTGATTTCTTTCATGGGTATGTACCATTCCAAGACTTTTGACAAGTGATGATGATCATATACTACCACTTCCATGCATAAAACAATTTTTTTTTTAGGTGACAGGCGTTGTGTAACAACATGGGAACTCTCGCATACCCACCACTATCATTCTCCATGACATCATCTGTGTTACTCTCCCTCTTTCTCTTCCTACCGGTTGTTTCCTTCTAAAAAACATATTGCATGTACTCTGATTCATCATTTTGCTTTGTTGACACTATTTTCCACATCTGCTCTGCTCATTAAAACACATTTGAGAAGAATATTGTTGTAGGTTTCCTTATTTGTCATAGTAATGCACCCATGGTTTAATTTCAAACCCTATTCCTCATATTCAATATACACACACAAATCCATCAGTCAATTTTCTTAGGAGAGCATACATGATAAAAATCAAAGAGGAAGTTGCAGACAAGAAATAAATTCCCTTACTTCTATAGAAGTGCAGACACAGTTGCAGTGGGGTATGGAGGGAGGGAGGGAGAGAAGAAGAGAAAGAGGGATGGGGTATGGATGAAGGGAGAAGGGGAGAGAGGGAGAGAGAGAGGGATGGTGTATGGAGGAAGGGAGAAGGGGAGAGAGGGAGGGATGGGGTATGGAGGAAGGGAGAGAGAGAGAGAGAGAGAGAGAGAGAGAGAGAGAGGCACCTTGTATGCACTTGAGAGGGGGAGACAATACACTTATATGTGTATATATATACTTAATATATTATATATTATTATATACATATATATATATATATTATATATTATATATTATATGTATATACACATATTATATATACAATATCATATTAAACACACACCCAAAATTTAAACAAACTTAACGCGTACGCACTATTTATAGTAAAAATAGTGCATACGCGCTGTTTATAGTAAAAAGAGTGCGTACGCGCTTCTTACACCATAAGAACCCCGTATGCGTTTTTTATACCATAAGTACCCCGTACGCGCTTTTGACTGTTTAGGTTTGGAAATAGGCCTGGATGACAAAGCTACGGTTTTGAAGTTTTATTTCCCTCCATTTCTCTCATTTTTGACATGTTTTATTTTATCAACTTTGTCATCATCAGGTTTACACTTCATCAAGTGGGTATTTCTATAATTTTCACCATATTTTCACCCATCTTCTGAGTTTTCTAACCATATAATTTTTTTAAAATTTGAACAACAATAACATATTATTATTGAATTTCTTTTACTAGTGTCTCCATAGTTCTCACAGACATAGGTGCACCATTTTTTTAATAACTTTTGATATACTTATCCAAATTTTAAAAACTATATATATTATTGTAGTGCACTTTATTCTTTACAATTTTAATACAAAAATTGTATTTTCGATTTGTTTAGTGCAACTTATGCTTCGCGCACGAACGGGTACCTAATTTTTAGGATGTGCTCGATTGGAAAAATCATTAAAAAAAAATACTCAACAAAAAGTTACAAAAATATACCTTCTAGTGCTCACTCTTAACTATCTTTCTGCCAAAGGATTTGTCAAAATACTAAATCTAACTATGACTTTTTTGATGTGCACGTTAGACACTATGTTATATTTTTTAGAAAAAATCAGGGTCTATTTTTCGTGCACGAAGGATTTGACCCCCTTAATCTTATCCAATTTTGAAAAAGTTTAGTAGTTTGGAAACTAGATTCAAAGCACTACAATATTTGTTCTTTGATTATCTTCATATCTTGAGTGGATGACTTTCAAATTTTGCCTCAGGTTCCCCTGATTTCAGGAAAAAAAAAAAGAAAAAAAGTCCACTTATACCCCCCTTTTTGACCATCATCTTTGTGCACTTACCCACCCATATATATTGATTATCAGATATACAATCAAATGAAACACACAAATATACAAGAATTATACAGTTTCATATTTCATAAAGAAATATAAAACCTATTTGGAACCTTGAGAGGATTTGGTTTGTAATATTATGATGACTTTGTTGCTTAGAGATTGCACTCTATCCTTAGCTTGGTCACCTTTGATAAGCTCGATATCCCTTCTACTTGTTTGCTAAAGAATCTTCTCAAACCCATAAGTACGTAAATTGATATATCAGCCAAAAATGGTTGTTGAAAATGCAGCAATAAAAGTAGAGCAATAGTATATTCCCCTACACCTTCTATGTGGGCTTCAATATAGAAAATGGTGTTACTCCCAGAATGAACAACATGGTGCATATCAGTTTTCAAACTTAATAGTAGAAATAAAACATGGCACTGCCCATTGTGTTGTCACGTTTTTCTAAGTGAATGGAATGGTGTTGTGGATTGTTTGGTCAAATGGGTTTCTGACCAAATGTACAATTGGAATATTGTGGATCAAAATCAATTACCCCTGGATCTCTCCTGAGAGTTAGACCATTTAGTTGTGGTTGATAGGGTTGATTAATGTATGGGCTTTGTACTCTTCTTATTTTGAATAAATTTTTACCCCTTTTAAGTTTAACATAGCTATCGGCCACCTCCATAATTAGGAGGTGTTGCAATATTTTAAAAGAGAGATACTTTTGCAAGTCAAATCTCATGCATTTGGCCACTTGTGATGGTCATTATAATATTTTTTATAGTGCTTTTGGTTCGATCAACCTCTCTTAATATGGTTTGATAGTTGAAGTTATGGCAATTATTCTCTATATTTTGTTAAATTGGATTTGATATGTATTATTTGTGTTTGAATGTTTATGAGAGATATTCTCTATGTTATGCAATGTTGAATATCAAATGCAGTATTTTATTTTATGATGTTTATGATTGCACAATATATGTGTGAGCTAACTTTTCATAATAAATCACCCTTGAAGCTAATATGAGGCATAGAAAAATTAATTACAATATTTACTTGTAATATCACATATAAGTGTGCCTATATTGTCATAGGTATTTGTCCATTCCTATATATTTGTATACATATGATGATGCAGTCATGCTTGTATGTGAACTTATGGGTTTCTTTGTGCAATTTTAAAAAGAACATAATACACTCGATATCACGCTATTCATTTTTAGCATCTATTAGCATCTATTATTTAATGAAAATTAAAGATGACAAGTTTATTTTCATAGTATTCCAACATGTACCTGTTATCAAGCAAACACATGAAGTAAATACAAGGTACATAACTTTATTTTTCTTTTCTAATTATTGACTTGAATGCATTAACGATCATATGTATGGACAACAATTAAATAGAAGCATTCACTAAAGCATCCGCATGCATGAGTTCATGAACGATGTGGTGTGTGATGTGGTTTCCATCATGGTCATTGTGTACTCAAATAGCTAGGACTCCTCTCCTCGACCATGTTCCCACCTTTGAGTAATCCTGCATCCACTTAAACTCATTCACACATTAATAGGTCAATCCTCACAAATCCATAATCATCACATGTGCATAATCTAAATCATGTCAATTTCTCATATTAACATTACACCATCATTTTTATCATTAAAATCTAATTTAATCACTTCAAAATTAAACATATTATTATTCTATTTTATTTTAATCATTCAGACATAAATCACAATTAACTAATTAAATGTCTAAATCAAGTTTTAGTTATTATTTAATGAAGCATAAATAATGGGGTGTGACATAATATGGAGTTCTCAATTTGGAGTACTTGCCTATTGAGGAGTAGGTTGTAGTCATCTTCACTAAGCCTTGGCAATTGCCTTGTAATATTCTATTGTTATTGATTTTTAAGCTGAACTAAGTTTTCCTTGGGTTTCTTCACGACTCCTTCACTTTTCATGTTTTCTCTCTTTTGAAGAGGAAATTTTTTCCATAGGGTTTTCTCCTTTTCTCTATTTGCGAGATTATTTGTATATGGGTAACTTATTAGGCCTTTCTATTGGGACTCATCTTTGTATCTATGCACATTTTTTTTTTCCTCGCTAAGTTTTACTTAAGGGGGTTGTTGGTTTGAACATTTCCCTAACCAATTCTTTTCTAGGAGCTACACACCTTGGTTGTTAAGTTTAGCTAGGACACTTTTAGGGTACACATAGGATACTTATCTCTTTGTGTCTCATGTGATATGATTAAAAAGTTCATCATAATCTTATGTTGTCCTATCTCTCAACTTGTCTTTATAAGCAACGCTTCCTTGTTTTGTATCTTACATCTTAAAGCTTATTGGTAGTATAACATTCTTTGTTGTTTCTTGTGTATGGAAAGTTATTTGGGGTTGCAACTTGATTATTGCTCCTATAGACCCTTTATGTGACTTCAATAGAAATACTAGCTCCTTTCGAGCACCAAACTAGAAACAACAATTGGAAGACCAAGGGTCACAACTTAGAAACAACCAATGGAAGACCAAGAGTCACAAAGGTGTCTCTCATGGGAGTTGAACTTGGGTCTCCACATTGAGAACTCAATTCTTTAACCAACTAAGCTCAACCACCTAGACTTTTTTCGTCATTTAGATAAATTAAATATAAAATAAAAATAAAAAATTGAAAATTTAATTTTTAATTGTTATTATTTAAAATTTTACCCAGCTTCATTCATATTTGATTTTCATGTCTTGTCTTTGTGCTTTCCAGTAGAATACTCCTGCAACCATGTTATCATTGGCTTTCATCTTAATGATAGATCATAAATTGCAATCTGAAAAATTAATGTCAAAAAAGCACACTATTTTTCCATAAGCTATGTTTCAATTTAATTTAATGAACTATGAAAACCTCATGTACATTATAATTTTTTAATGTTATTTAAGTATACTGAATTTTTGCTGAGTCTTTTAAGTCAAGTTTAAAAATTTGGGCTGCCAAGTTTTTGCTGATAGTTTATTGTTTAGCTGGTGCATAGTCTTTTTAAGTCTCTTCTTCAAGCTCACAAGAATAAACCTGCAAATCTGTTTGCACTTCAATAGGAAAAAGAAGAATGAAGGAGAGAAATAACTCAATCGTTTGTATGAATGGTACCTCCGTCACATCTACAAAATTGGGTAAAAAGGGTTGCTCAAAACCTAGAACAACTCTGAAACAAAGTTGAGAGATTGAGAAGTCATAGGGCAACTATGCCCTGTTTCAAGTTTTTATCCAGAACATATATGGCTATTTAGTATTTACAGTCAAAGTTGCAGCAAATGATCTCTCTAATCAAGAATGTTAAATGTCTTTACCATGATACCATCCATTTATTGGACGAACTATTACCCAACCATGATATTGTAATTGAAGTTGTTTTTGAAGAGCTAAAACATGATATGAAATTGCCATTACTTTATCCAGGGCTTCGTCAAACTCTCATCCTGAATTTGATAAAAAGATAGCCAGCATAACAGATGGCCAATTCAGAAATTAAAAACGATCCAATTCCAAGCCTTCTTTTTAAAAAAATAATAACAAAGGTTGCACAAATCCTAATATCTTCAGTTCAATATGCAAAATAATATAAAATATTAATTGAACATGATGCAAAACAAAGAAATTAATAGAAGACATAATAAATCAATAGAATATGAAGAACACACAAATCAAAAACCTCATGCCTATGTTTTTCTTGTGTCATTAGTTAATAGGACACTATAACATCATAATGCAGGCAGCTATTCTATACAAAGGAAGTTGGAGTACGGCCAATGAGAGCTTACAGGTATATATTTGCACTTGTGGTTGTTTTTAACTATTTCTAACTTGAATAAAAAGTATCTAGGAGACATTCTCTGCAAAAGCTTTTAAATAGCTCACAAGAACACAATTTGGAGAATGTTCTAAAATTAAAGCTAATTTAACACTTTAAATAATAATTTTGCAAGTTGAAGACATTATGGAGAAGGCCAAATAATACTGTTAAAAAAAAGTGAATGCTATAGCAGGACAGAAGTAAATGTCCAGGGTAAAAAGAGTGCAGAGATAAAAATACATCCAAGATCAATATTACCATGAAGAATCGTGGCCAAAATTGCATTAATCTGGAAAATATATGTAGAATATGAATGGTTTAACAAATCAAGTCATTCTGCACAAGATACACGTCTCTACTATAGTTTCCAATGATGAGATGTGATGAGGCAGTTTGCAATCAAGAATTGAAAGATATTATGAAGGATAGAGAAAACGCTCTCCTCAAGATACTATTCATTATATCTCAAGACATGGAACCAAAACCAGCCTCTCTACTTACAAATTTAAGTCTTCAATGATGGGGTGCAGTGGGGCAGAATTCTTCAACAATGCGGGGATATTCTGAAGGGTGTTGAAAACGCCCTTCTTGTACTGGTATCCATTATATCTTCACCTGGGCACCCAGGCAACAAACTCCACTCCATGGAACTCAAATTAAACCTCAACAGGTTTTTGCTTCCTCTAAGCATAAACCAAATCCCATCCCTGCCATCTGATGCAACTAAAAAATCTGTACCATCTGATGACTTGACAGCAGCTTCCAATAAATCCAGGGGAGACTCAGAAATTAGAGACCAACTCTTAGACTTTAATCTTAAATCCAATTCCCACAGCCCCACCAAACTGTGCTTTATCACAGGTAAGCGGCCCAAGATGGACCTGGGGCTCTGCAATCTCCCCACCAAAATCAACTTCTCACCACACACCACTAAGGAAGGCAGTGTAGCATGAGGGTTCTCATCAGAGTCAAGATAATCCACCAGCTGAGGCAGCCGTTCTTCAATCTCTAGATATTCAAATTCAGCACTGTGAATGTTATAACAAGCCACATGAACACCATATGTACTTGTGCAGTATACCACCGCTTCATGTACGGTACTCCTCCAGGGGTGTGCAGTTGTTCTCCACCAGGGGTGTCCGATGCTTCTCCAGGGTCTTGCCCCCCTAGCATTACCAGTTTTCCACATATTCGAACTGGAATTGTATATCAGAGAGCATACTTTTGATGGGTCACCAATGTTGCTTGAAATTACAATAACTTTAAAGTGGTTTGAACTAAGGTCAGTGATCAGTTCAAAAGCCAATTCAGTCTGCCAATTCTGATGAAAGGGAAAATCCGGCAGAACCATGTATTGTTTAGTTAAAGGGTTGAGTACAACAGGATTAGAAATCTCCCCGGAATCCCAATCCACAAAGAGGAACAGTCCACCACCCACTGCACAGAGTTGGACAACAGAAGGTGGATTGAAGTGGGAGACGTTCTGTTTTCTCCACTGTAAGGGTAAGGGGATTCGGAACCAGTGGTTTAGAGAAGGGCTGAAGAAGATAATACCATGTGAGCCCTCGGTAGTGTGCTGCACAACAAGATAGTTTGAATTCAAAGAGTTGTAGAGAGACCAGAAAGATGGTGACGCACATATTATATTTTTCCATGTCTTGGATACACATTTCATCCTCATCAAAGAGGGCAGAGGAAGCCTTGCAAGAATCTGCTCAATTGAAAGACAATCCAAATAGATTGTAGAAGAATTACTGGTTTCTCCTTCAACTGCTATTTTTGCTTTAGAATTTAGCACTTTCTGTGCAGGCCATGGCTGATTATGGCTCTGTGACACTATCCCATAACGTTTGTGAAAAGCTGTTATTAAAGAATAAAAGGGAAGGCCTGAACAGTGGTTACCTACTACGTGGCGCCATCCACGGTTGAGTTCTCTGGCGCTATCAAATGATAATGATCTTCTGGGGTTTAAGATAAAATGAAAAGACTGTCGGTCATCTGCTAAGCGGAAAATCTTTTCGATCGTCTGCATCTCCAACTCCTTAGCACTTGGAAACATTAGATTTGGATTCCTATACCTGATCTTATCCATTAATTGCCACAAGCCAAAAATGAAAGGGCTAATTTCAATTAAGAATTGGGGAAGCCTCACCAAAACCCTCCAAACAACATCAAAAACATCCTTCAACCTACCCAGCATACCACCCAACTGAAAATTGCTTTCCAATCCTACTCCCGGCAAATTACCAATAAATTCCTCTGATAAATTATCTGATTCAGAATTCTCAATGAAACCCTCCGATACATTATCAGATTCATTATTCTGAATAAAACCCTCTGTTGCATTCTCAAATTCAAAATTGTGATGATCTTCAACTATGCTTTTAGCTTCTACTTGAGCAGCACTGCAATGAATATGCAGGCCAAGCAGAACAAGCAGAACAACATATACCCTAACCGTAACCCTGGTCATTAAGAACCCAATTCCTCCCATATTTACTCAGCTCATTGAAAGACTTATACCAAATTCAAGGCACTGGCCTTAATATGTACAGAAAAAATAAAAATGAAATCATTGAAACATAACCTGGCCAAATGAAACCCTTGCTCCCGCTCAAAATTTTCCAGCAATTCTGGAAACTGCACAAATAAAAAGAACACAATATTTACAAATTGCATATAAACTTATTTGCTGCATGTAAGATGTTTAAATTAGCTACCTGTCTGTAGATTCATATCGAAATTTCCAGAATATACAAAACTTGTGCACAAAATCACCTCGAAACAAAGGAGAAAATTCCGAAGAATTGCTTGTATGAGTCTTCAAGATTTGCTTTATTCTTTTACATGAACTTCCAAGCACATCTCTTGTGGGGTGTATTGATGCTTCTTCTCAAATACAGGCATATAGATGCCCTACAATCTAAGCAATCTAATCACAGTGTTTTTATTATTTCAAAAGCAATAATTCTTTGTCGAGCGTTTGTATAGATCGAAGCTGGTAGGGTATAATTAGGGTACCTCATTCTGTTCAAATGAGAACTTTATTTCAAAGTAAGCCTGTGTGAGATATTGCCATTTCTGGTCAAACGGTTTGCAGTTAAACAATTAATTGTCACTGAAAACATTAAACAGTTGGGAACAGTTTCAGACAATTTTGAGAGAATAGATCTCTCTGTTTCTAATTACTAGTTGGGAACAGTTTCAGACAATTTCAGACAATTTTGAGAGAATAGATCTCTCTGTTTCTAATTACTAGTTGGGAACGGTTTCAGACAATTTTGAGAGAATAGATCTCTCTGTTTCTAATTACTTAATCAAGATACATAGCAGAAAATTTAGGATTCATAAGGATAGGGAGATCAAGTAGCATACAGTTGGGAACAGTTTCAGACAATTTTGAGAGAATAGATCTCTCTGTTTCTAGTTACTTAATCAAGATAAATAGCAGAAAATTTAGGATTCATAAGGATAGGGAGATCAAGTAGCATACAGTTGACCGTCTGCTTGATACATAGCAGAAGTCTAGGATTCAAAAGGATGGAAAGATCAAGTAGCACAGAGTTGGCTTGTTTTAGACTTGCTAAGATAGGGAGATCAAGTAGCACACAGTTGGCCGTCTGCTTATTTTGTATTTGATACGTAACAACAAATCTAGGATTCAAAATGATAGGGAGATCAAGTAGCACACAGTGGGCTATCTGCTTGTTTTGGACTTGAAACAGAGAAATTTTTTTATCTAGGATTCAAAAGGATAGAGAGATCAAGTAGCACATAGTTGACCGTTTCTTTGTTTTGGACTTTCAAGTAGTACATAGTTGATCAAGTAGCACATAGTTGACCGTCTCTTTGTTTTGGACTTTTGACCGTATGTTGTTTTGGACTTTTGTGCTTATCTGAGTTGTTGGTTATTTTATCAAGGGTTCTATAGACTCTTTGAATTCATGGGCATTATTAGTTCTTGCGGATAGGCAGGAATACTAATGCATTCATATGGTGCATTTTATTTTTTAAGATAGCCAATCATTTGAGACTATTTTTTTAAGTTTGTTCATATTTCTATAGTTCTAATTTTTGCATATTTCCTCAAAATTCAAAAAATACTATTTATCTCCTTTCTTATTGGTGTATTCTGCGAACACTCATTGCAAAAAATGTATTTTCCTAAATTTAAAGTCAAAAAATTTAACAACCATCCAAAATGTCAATAAATTTTTTGGTCTCCTTCATAATGATAAATGGGCCTTCAAATCCACAAAAATCTGCCAAAATCTTATCTCATTTAATGAAACACAACAAAATCAGAATAAAATATTGTTTGGTAGCATGTATTTTTGTGACAAATGTCATGTCATTTAATGTATAATTATTATACTTTTTGACAATTGTATGTATATTGAATACAAAGAACTATTTGTATTGTACATTTTACTGTATGTGGACTTGTCACATTTAATAACTATTTGTGTTGTACATTTTAGTGTATGTGGACTTGTCACATTTAATTTTGTTTAGAAACATCATTTCTTGATAAGTTTGATTTTTTGGGGGTTGAAAACTAGCATTAATTTTGATTGACTAGTGCACACAAAGAAATTTAGTAGTGGTCATCTATTTTCTTCAAATTTAACATTGTCCACGAACAAAAGAATATGTATTACTTGCTTTGAAATTTCAGATATCCTCATCTCTCTTCTTCCAGGTAAATGTGCAGATTTTTATTTGCATACGTGAGAACTGTTTGCGTGTGGTCTGAAATCCATTCCTTTTTCTATTGTTAAAACATTTATGTTGCTGGAATTCAATGAAATTAAGATGTTTTCAGTAGACTTCTTTATATTAAATCAAATCCACGGCTAATGGTAATCGTCAAACACTTATACCCGTGACACAACTGGAGCAGCTTCTTGTGGAAGAAAGGGTCCAAGATTTTTTCAAAATATTATCGCTGTATATTTATCCTTAAGCGTAAGTTTCCCCAAAAAAAACCTATGGTATGGTACTTCTATGTTGTATAAATTTTGCAGATGTCTCTAAATATCTATTTAATTTAGTTCACTGGAGCTTAAATGCAATCTATTGTTTGCTTGCTTATGAAAATATATCATTTATTGTGCATGATAAATTTGCACCTGAGTGGTTGTATTACAAAAACTCATGGTGGTTAGCTTGTTTGTTAAAATTTTGTATATCTCATAGTTAAATGTCCTTGTTAGCTTCTTGCGTAAAATTTTTGAACTATTTGTTCATTTTTGCTTATTCGTAATGAAAATCGTGTAAAGTAATTTTCTGGTTAACCTTTCTGGATGAGTATTGTTAGAGAAATTTGATTTAAATTTCTGTTGGGTTGATTTATGTTTTGTTGTCATGTTCACTATTAGTATGAAATCATTTTTTTTTTCAACTGATCTTTGTGTTGCATGTGAAGTAGAGTTCAATTTCAAATTTGAATATTTTGGTTTGGTAGCATATCAATAACCTTTGTGTGGATTTGTATACAACTAATTATTAATGAATGATAACCTTGCTACAATATTGTGATCAAGGTAATGTCAACCATACCATTTTTCTTATGTTTTGTGAACTACAAACAATGTAATAAGAGATTATATGTATTCTTTAGGATTAGAATAAAATGAAAGTTCGAGTTAGTAACTATATGATTGAGAACACAATCGATCTGTTCATCTTTTTCCAGCTATAGCATAAGTAGTTTTGGATTTTAATATAGCATTTGATATGTGGTATTTGTTAAATTTGTGACTTAGCTTATATGCTGAAGCCACTACTAAAAGTCATGGTGATTGCCCTAAATGACCAAAAGAAGTTTTGCTTTGGTAGTTATGTTAGGAACAGTTGGATTGTGAATCTTTTATTTCAATAGTGTTGTGGTAATGTCATAATTGTAAGATAAGCCTGTCTTTAGGATATGTCTTATGTTTAATGTGAAAGGAAATGGTAAGTACAAGTTGAGCCAAACTATGAAGGCTATGGTGACCAATTATCAAGTGTGCTTCCTGAATTGGCAGTGAGGATTATGCATATCTTAAGCAAGTAGAAATCCAACTAAAGCTTCTTATTACCCCTGATGGGAAATATTAGTATCAAGTCAAAATGATTTCTGTTTCAGACTGCCAAAATATGCATGGGTACAGGGGGTGAGCAATTTGATCCAATCTGCAGAATTTGTTTGGAATCAACTCCAATTTTTGTGTTGGGTGAAGCTGGTTTATTAGCAGAGGAGCATTTGATATCACCTTGTTTCTGATCATATTCAAGTTGTAATTTTTTTTTAATGTTGAACTTATTGAATTATTGCTATGCAACAATAGGGTTTGTGTAAGATTATTGTTCTTCCTTAATTGTAAGTTTGAAAGATCCTTGAGATGGAAGCACTGTCTACTGCTCATGATCTTCTAGGCTCTAGGAATCTGTAATTATTTTTTTATTTCAATAGAAAAAATAGTTACTAATTCTTAGTTATATAACCCTCATAACAAAATAGATGGTAAGCATTCAACTGTCTTGACACCAATTTTCGAGCAGAAATAGCAGCCTTTTCATGGACAAATTCTTCAACCAGCTCTCTTCTTAACTTTGACATTGCAAAAACAGCCATCTACAACTTTTTGCTTTAATTGTCTGGATTGCAAGAAAGGTAAGTTTTTTCCTTTTAACCCTCATACTTAATTTGTCGACTTTATCTATATATTTGTCTAATTGTTTGACTTTTGTTATAAAGATTTACAGAAACACAACCAAATTCTTTGCAGCCAACTGAAATCAATTAACCACTAATTCATTACAGAGCTCTCTGGTACATGACATTTGACAAAGTGTATGTAGGTACTAAACAAAAATAATAAAAGATGAAAAAGTTTCACAAGCTATGATTTTATTTTGTATTGTAATCTTCAAAATGTTGAAATTTCACAACACTTAAAATGCGACCATTATCTTATTACGGAATAATTCAATGTATTCATCATGATTGTAGTATTTTTCTTACCTTCTTAATTTTATAGAAGATGCCAATAAAAGTTCCCACAATTCTGTATAGGAAAAAGCATCAAACATGTGTCAAAAATATTTCTCAATTAATTCTATAAAACAAATAAATAATTTCATATTTTACTATAAACATTAAATGTGGTGTTTCATCTTACAAGATATAAAAATAATTTTATTTATAAATAATAATTTGAAAAATTCACAAAATTTATAGACCAATAGGTAACTAATAAATTTGTAGACTTTTTACTTTCTTGGCCATTACTCTCTATTTATGCACAATGTTGATTTAACTTAATAAACAATTATTATCTTATCATTAAACCTTTTCAACGATAACATACATTTTGTCTCTAATCTTGATGATTATAGCTAATACAATTGTAATATTCATATCCATAAAAAACTATGTTATCTACTCTACCCTATAATAACTATAGGCAGGAACTTGACGCTTTGTGTCTCTTGTTAAAAAATTTCATTTATTTATTCTTACTTTGAACAGTAGAAATTTGAACTTTTGGCTCTCTTAAAGCAATCCTACACAAAAATTTGCTTGTTTTGGACTTTTGTGCTTATATATGTTGTTGGCAGATGGGTCTATTCTGGCTCCAAAACGACAGTACAAATTGACTAACACGTGCATTTTACACCATCGATTTTGCAATTAACGGCTGCGATTGACTAACCTATTGCTAACATGTCTTACGAAAAGTCTGTTTTGGAGCCAAAATAGACGGGTCGCAGCTATTCTGGCTCCAAAATAGACCTTTCGTACAACGTGATAGCGATGTGTTAGTCAATCGCAACTATTTATTGCAAAATCGATGGTGTAAAACATGTGATTAACATGCATGTTAGTCAATCCGTACTATCATTTTGGAGCCAGAATAGACACGTCCAAATAGACGCAGCCGTTGTTGACTATGGTATAGTCCCATAGACTGTTTGACCTCATGAAGGTTATTAAAAAATGTCATTCATTCGTTCATTCTGAATGACAACTTTTTACTCTCAAGAAAGAATCTTACCAAAAAACATTACACCTCATAAATTTTAAGAATGTATTCTTATATGAGAAGTCTATACAAAATGTTAAAAACACAGTCAAAATTGTTGTATTGGTTCATATATAGGTGGAATTGTATAACTTATTTGGTGAAGTTGCTTGTATTCAATAATGCATCTAGATTTCTAAAGATGTTTTTTCATTAAAAAAATACCATTAAAAAATACCTTTAGAAAAAATATTCTTAAGACATCTAGATTTCTAAAGATGTTTTTTTTTATTAAAAAAATACTAATAAAAAATATTCTAACAATCCTCAACAACCTTAAAAGACTTCAAAAATAAAGAAATATTTGTATGTATTCTTTATGCTTTAGTGGGGAGGTAATATTCACATATTGAGGTGGCATGTGCGGTCCTAGTCTAAGTGCAATTATTATGCCATGCTTGGAATATCAAGCTACCCATGTCTCTCAAAATAAAAATCCATTTAGAGTTGTAAATATTGTTTTTAATCTGATACATAAGAGTTCTAATGATGAAACTTATGTATTTCTATTATTTATTTTTTATTTTGAGTATATTTTGATTATTTAAATCTAATAATAAGTAGTTTATAAGTAGTATATTCTGATATATTTTTCATTTATGATATTACTATTTTTGTTAGATTTTTTGAAGTTTACTATTTACTTCTAAATCTATTATTCTATGTTTTGGATCATAATTACAAGTGTGTACTTGATCTAGGCCACTTCATAGTCATAATTATAAAACATTAATTTTTAAATTTAAATTCAAATTTAAACACTCTCAACCACTTCATTAGCTATTATGAACCATCCTAGTACACATTTTGTTGATTTTTGGACTAGGTTGTATTTAAAGGTATTTATTCACTCATTTGGAAACATATATGGAATTATCAAAGAGTGTGTTGTGGGTTTATTAATCATTCTAATAACATTTATCAAAGTAAATTATCAAAGCATATCATCATGGGGTCATTGCACACTTGATTTTTGTTTTCGATGTTTTTCTCAAAGACATAAAATTGGTACATAGGCATCTAAATGAGTCTAGATTCCCTAAAGGTGTTCATAAAAACTAATAGTCCTTATGCACATTTAAACATTAGGAATTAATGTAATAAAACTTTAATGGTCCACATTTTGCTAGACTAGTTTTGAAACTTTTTATTAGGTCCACATTTTAGATCATTTCTACACATACGGAAGTCAATTTTGTAGTCACAAATTTCAAACAAAGCAATATCATCGTAGGGTCATTGCACACTTGATTTTTATTTTCGGTGTTTTTCTCAAAGGCATAAAATTGGTACACAAGTGTCTAAATGAGTTTAGATTCCCTAAAGGTGTTCATCAATACTAGTAGTCCTTGTGCACATTCAGACATTAGGAATTAATGTAATAAAACTTTAATGGTCCACATTTTGCTAGACTAGTTTTGCAACTTTTTATTAGGTCCATATTTAAGATCATTTCTACACATATGGAAGTCAATTTTGTAGCCACAAATTTCAAGCAAAGCAATAGACAATCAATTTCTACAATTTATGAATTTTATCTAAGTTAGTCCCAAAATTTCAATACCTTAGTGAATTGGTTTCCAACATTTGTCACATCATACTTCCATCATCAGATTTTGAGCTAAGTATTGTGTAGACACCAAATTTGATTAATTTAATGATCAGAAACAATTTTGAAATATCAAAAAATATTTTCATATTTTTTCTAGTTTTTTCTACATGTTAGTAATTGGGATATTTGAAGGCCTTCGGGGCATTTTCAGCCCATGAAACTTTTCTCGGTCGTTTAGAGAGTTGTCGTAGGCAAGCTCTTATAGGGCTTCGCCTTCAACTCTTGGAGACCTTTCCAACAAGTTAAACAACTCGCAATTTTGAGTCCTGGGTAGAAAGTTAGGTTTAGTCAAAGTTAGGACAAAATTTGATATAGTTTTTTGAAAATTTCGTATTTTTTTATTTTATTATGTATGTAGACGTATAAAAATGACCACTTTCCTAAGTGAATATTTAATATTCATTTTAACCTCATTCCTTTATTTAATTTAATTTTGTTTAATTAAATTATTTACATTCATCTATTTGATTAAATGAATTACTCAATTTATTTAATTAAGGTCACCTAAGTCTTCCATATCCTTTAATTAAATAAATCACTTTATTTAATTAATTCCCCTTTTTAATTAAATTTAAATTTAATTAAATTGATTCTTGCAAGTAAAAAAATCTAATTTATTTAATTTAAATCCCCACTTGTATTTATGCAAGTTTCTTCTATTTTTGTTAAAATAAAGTAATTTATTTTAATTAAAATTTCCCTCCATCCACTTGCAAAATCCTACATTTCCCACTTGCCTCCCTAAAGCCCCTTCTTGATTCTTCTAATCACTTCTAAATTAGCCTAATCCATCTCCTAAATATTGTCACATCCCTAAGCAAAGGGAAGTCACTTCTCAAACCCTCAAAGTCTTTGAAAACCATTAAAGACTTTATGTCCTCAACAAGTTAACCTCCAAAGTCTTCCAAACATTAATGGTTAACTCAACCTTCTTACATGGTTAGAGACTTTTTGCCTAGCTCAACCTTCATCTAACCCAAGGGTCTCATCAAGCATTCATGGCTTTACCCTTGGTTATCCCTTTAACCCTTGCACAAGAGTTTACCCCTTGGGTAAAAGCTTTGTTCAATGGATAACCCTAATCTAACCTTAACCCTTACCTCCTAGGGTAACCATCATGTCTTCTCAAGAATTTAATGATTCTTACATCTCCTCTCAAGCAATCTCTTGTTGACAACTGTCACCATTTCATTGGTGAGAATTGTAAACATGGATTGAGAATCCTGGCCCTTGATAAGATCATCCAATCTTGACCATCCATTGCCCTGTTTTTCCTATAAATAGAGCCCTCCTTCTATCATTTTCATATCCAAGTCTTTAGTATCAAACTTATAGACATTTAACTAAGCACCCAAATTTCATACATCCATATTAGACTAGTATATCATGTTAGGATAGACTTTTACTAATCTTTTATCTTATCATTATATCCATGCTATTTTAATTGATACTAGATTTAATATCATGTATAACTAGGAATGCATTCATATTAAGTTGATCAATATCCCTCGTTCTCATAGTTGTCATTCCTAAGTCACTTTTCTTAGTGATCTGAGACCAAAGACATTGACTTGAGGGATCTTGTGAGATAGAAAACAATGGAACATCCCTTGGGAAGTTGAGCTATTCAACATAGCTCCATAACTTGCACCAAGAGTCCCATTGGTGTGTGGACTTGTCTAGAAACTAGATTTTACATTTCATTGCACCACTTTTCCTGCACACATTTTTGCGCCCACCGTGGGGGCCAACCCCATAAATAATATCATTTTTTATGCAGGAGTAACATTGCAGGTACGCAGAAAAGCTGAGTTAGCGTGTTGGAGTCTTTCTTTAGCGCATCAAAACCATTTCTTAGCGCATGTTGCTCACTGTTTAGCGCGTTAGACCCTAACCTTAGCGCATGGAGTAGTTAGACTAGAGCATGACACTTCTGTTGGCAACAGTAAAATAACAACGTATTAGAGCATCAGTCTAGTGCATCCAGGGATCATCTTAGGGCATAGAGTTTGTTCTGTAGTGCTTATGTGCATTTGTGTAGCGCATTCGTGCAGTAGTGTAGCACATAGAGTTAGCAAGGAAAACAAAAAAATTGTAACTAAGGAAAATTATTTAGGCTTGTGTAAGCCCACACTAACATTTGATCACTCACTATGTGTAGGTTTTTAATCTTTTTATGCAGGGGAAGGAGTTAAGTTTAACAGCTTTAAAATTCTTTTTACTTTCTTAAGAAGTTGGTTAAAAAGAATTCACTCTCCCTTTTATGGAAAGTTAAAATAAACCTCACATCTCATTTTGGAGTACATAAAATGAACATCAGACTTCCTTTTGGTGCTTAAAAGATTCATCTTTCTTTATTGAAAAGTAAAAAGAACAACAAAAATCACTTTTTTCTTTCTTGCAAAATTAGAGAGGACACACTTCATTTTGGAAGCTCTAAAAAGAACAAGCAAACTTACCTTCTGCAAAACTTAAAACAAACCTCACCTTCCTTTGGTGTCTAAAAGGATCAATTTTATTTTTGCAAAGGTAAAAGAACTTCATCTTCGATTTTAGGCAAAGGAAAAGAGGGAAATCTTTCCCCTATTGACTTTACATTTTGTTGACCAAATCGCAATTGACTTTGTTGACCAGGTTTGATTCAAAGTTTACGTTGAAAATACACACTTTGCTATGAAAGGTTAAAATGAACCCCATGTTTGTTGGAGCAAAATCTCCAAATAGAGGTTAACAAATCACTGCTTTGAAAGGTTAAAACGAACTTGAGTGCCTTGTCTCGAAAGTGGAAGGTATATGCTCTCCCCTTAACTGGGTGACCAAAAAGCCAAACCACTCTTATGCTTTTTTCATTTCAACTACTTAATTTCTTTAGCAGGCCCACCCTCCCGAGTTTCTCTTAGAGCACCATTTAAATGGTCGGTGAGAGGGGAATGACCTAAGTGGGAAACAACTTTATTGCCAAGTATTCCAACCCACTATAATCAAAAGTGGAGGTTGACGAAAGTACCTTCAATGGTTTTTCTCAGCGATTAGCCTTCCCCCGGTATCTTTATGATATGTAAAGCCTTTGTTCTAAAGGTTGGGAAGCCTCCCGAGGGAGTTTATCATTGAAGACCGAACAAGAACCCTGATTAAAAAACTTTAGCAATAGAAATCTTGAGCCGAGTCAGTATCCAAACATCTTCAATATCATAGTGCAAGGGTGGGGAAGAATCTGCCCCCAAGATTACTCACCATATATCTCCCAAGATAACTACTCAATTATGAAGTAATTCACTTTGCATTAATTTCTGGCAAAAGGCAAAAAAATAGGCACCTCCTAGGGGGTGACACAATGGTTTGAGTTGACGAAGTATCAAGACTAGTGGGCTATGGTATTGTTGATGACCCTTGAATAAAGAGTCTATCTGATTTGTCTTCTTTGTATCCAAACCTGTGAAAACATTGGGGATTTGAACACATCCTCGCAGAACATACACTATATGTTTAGCATAGGCAAAATTAATTATCTCTTTCATGTTGTGTTTTCAAATTATGTTTTTAGAAAATCATCCATAAAAAATAAACAAGTATTGAATAATTCCAAAAAAACCCAGAAACGGAACATTCAGGGAAGTGTAGCGCGTAGGAAAAAATTCCTAGTGCATCTGGAACATTATCTAGAGCATGCCAGCCAAATCTTAGCACTTTTATTAGTCAAAATAGTGCATAATAGTTGTCATACTGGTAAACATTTCACTAGTGCTTTTAGATACCATATTAGCACTTTAGAGCATCAGCCTAGTGCATAGGGGGCAAAACTTAGCGCTTTTAGTCTAAACTATAGCGCGTATTCAAGACATAATAGCGCACAATCATCCTAGTCAAAACAAATTTCAAAACTTTGAGTTAGCACGTAACATAGGCAGCTTAGCGCATAGGGAGCTTTGTGTAGCACATCTAAATCATACCTTAGTGTAAACGGTCTCTGGCTTAGCGCATGGTTAAAACTTAGAAAACCAGAGAGCAAATCAGATCTTCTACGAAAAATTCATCAAACTTATTGAGTGCCCTTTCAGGTCATGTATCGAACTCAGTTATCAAAATTAGAGTCCAAACATCAGAGAAATCAATTCCAAATCAAGCAAGGATCCTTAGAACAAAATTTGTCGAATCGAAAACTAGCTAGAGATAAAACTTTATCCAATCAAAATCAGGTAGTACCATCACATAGATCAAAAGGTCCACCATCTAAACAAATTCCATCAAACAAACAACATACCGAGTTTAAAACCTTAAGTTGTCAAATCGAGTTTCCATATTGGGAGACTCTTATCTATATCATTTGACACACTTTGTCATGGGGGAGAATCTAAACGTCTACTTGATAAAGTAAGATTGAGTTTTTCAAAAAAAGTATCTCAATCCAAACATCGAAGGAAACCATTGATCATTTGTGTATGACCACTCCTCATATTTTGAGAAGAGCAAGTCTTCATCACAAAACTGAGTTGAAGAAGAGACAACTTAGTTCTAAAAAAACTTGCCAAAATGAATAAGTTTCTCTATATAAATTGTCAACTTTTTAAATCACATCGCGAATTCTTGTGTCATATGAGATTATATCTTCAAGGAAAATCAAACGAGTTTGACAAAGAACCCTTAAGAAGTAGATCTTACATTCAGAAAGTGACATTCAACCAATTCTTGAATCGTGGAGAAAAGATTAATCCCGCTTTATTCCCACAATTATGCATCACTTATAACGTAGCTTGACCAGAACCACCAACCCCTGAACAAGTAGAAGAAGATTTTATCCCCTTTGTCACAGAAAGCTTCTACTAGATGCCATTGTCACTCGCTCTCAATGAAACAAGAAAAGCGAACCGCAACCATAGTCAAGTATGGGTCGTAGATTATCAAACCCTTTCGATTATACTGATCTAGGAGATACGGAGATCACTGAGGAACTTCTCCAAGAATGTCAAGAAAACCCCTCGTTCCAAAAGATTATGGAAAGACTCATTGAAGCTGACAAAGAAAAATATATGCTCATGCTAACAAGCAAAGGAGTTAGACTTCCTGAAGACTTCGATACTGAAAACTTAAGGAAGGTCAACGAACAAATTTTTAGGACAAGATCTTGAAATTATGCATATTAGGAACAACAGAGAGAAGAAGAAATGCAGGACCTTGATATCATACCTGAACAACATAATATACCTGAACAACATAACATACTCGAACACAATCATGTCCGAACTAGGGATAATGAAAGGGAATAAGATTTCCCTCGACAAATAAATGCACCCATGGTCCCTTGTTGGTATTTTGCGGATAAGTGTTAGTGCCTTGCTTAACACCCTTTTGATTCTTGTTAACTTGCGGATTACCTGATAAAGCCAATACTGGTTGTTTGGACTTCATATCATTAGCATCAGTTCCTCCCTCATTAACAACGTTTTTGTTTCTGGTCCAAAACCTGGATTTGTCTAAAGTGTTGTCGTTGTTTTGGTTGTTAAAGTGAGTGTTGGATGAATTAGTTCCTTCCTTAAAGAACTTTATTGTTCCTTTCTTGATGCATGCTTCCTCTACTTGGATTCCATTTTTTATTAACTTGGCAAAAGATGGTATGCACTGGAGCTTGAGTAGATAACTCATCTCACTATTTAGATTGTTGATAAAGATCTCCATCTTTTTCTTTTTAGGCACATCTCGAGGATATATTGAAACCATACGTCTCCAATACTAAAGAAACACCATGAATGTTTCATTGTTTTTCTATTTGGTATTACATACATCCAACATGGTGATCGTGTGTTGAATACTATAGGAGTATTGTGTGATAAATTTTTTTACCAACTCATCAAAGGATCTAATGGGAGGTGTAAGTTTAGACAACCACTCCATAGTTTGCCCTCCCAAACTTCTTGGGAATAGCCTCATCAAGTAAGTATCATTGTGAACAAATTCTAGGCTTATGATACAAAATTCCCGAACATGATCACGAGGATCACTTTTTCCATCGTATTTATCGTATTTTGGTATATCTAAATTCAGGGGAAAAGGTATCATGTTTAATCTCTTGTCAAAGGGGTAAGGACAAATTTCATTTAAGGAGTATCTTATTGTGGTATATCATGAATCAGAAGAAAAAGACATCCTTAGTGGGTTATACAAGGATGAGGAAGAAGTTAGAGCTACTACTCTAGAGATAGCCATACCAACACAACAATATGGAAAAGGATTCCTAATCATGCAACAGATGGGATACAATGGAAAAGGACCTATAGGCAAGCATCAAGAAGGCATTACAGAACCACTAGACCCTCCTTCATAATTTTCTCGAGACAAAATAAGACTGGGATATGGACAAAACCTACCCCCAAGGCAAAAGAAAAATAGATATCAAAAACCTTAGTGTAAAGAAAATAAGAAATGCAATGAGGACTCATGGAAAGAGGTACTACACCAAGCAGCAAAAACAATTAGGAAAGAACGAGAACACCAGGAAAAAGAGAAATGACAAGAGGAGCTAACCATTCAAAGAGAAGAAGCATCTTATGAGGAAGTGCACCATGTTCAGGAACCTATTCAAAATAAGGCAGAGTCACTTCCTGCAAAAATCACTATTCCCCAAGAAGAAACAGTGTATGAAAAAATGCAAAGGGTGCAAGCAAGTTCTGATTCAGAATTAAAAAAACTACAAGACTGGTATCAATTATCATAGATCTCTTCTCACCCTACAACATACTTATCCATAGCACTGAAAGGCTCTAGGATAGTACTTCTGAAACTGATTCTAATGATTATGAATGGGGTAGTTGTTCAAATATTACTGAAGATGTCCCTAAAGGTTCTATACACACACCCCTTTCTCAAGAAGGCCAAGGTACAAAGTCTCAATTACTTGAATTTGGTCCACAACATATCTACGAGGCTAAGAAAAATGGCAGCGACACTATGAACAAGTCTACATGAAAGATGATACCATCGAAGACCTTGACAATATCATTAACTTAACCAACATCTCAGACAACCTTAATGATACCTCTATCATGACACTTACCGCAGCTAACCTCGACCCACCGAATGACTCTTTACCACTTGTATTTCTTGATTTGATAGACTGGGACAAACTTGAACACCATGATATACCTATTTTCCCAGATGACACGTCCTTTGTCCATTACCTATGTACAATCAACCCGGAAACAGACTCTACCAGTGAACAAAATAACGATATTTGTAATCAAGAGGGTGCCAAGTCTCTCAGTCGCAAAAATGAAAGAAACAAAGGATCTAATGCTGAAAACTAGTCAACGGTAGCACTAGATCACAAAAAGTCAAAATAAAAGACGCATCTAAGGGTGAAAACATTTTTAAGGCACCTAAGGATGGGAGACTTGACACTCTTCTTGAACACTATCAGGAGCGATCACCCATATTGATTAAGCCCACTCAATCAATAAAGATTGGTACAGAAGCAACAACTAAAAACATACACCTAGCAGAATCACTAATAGAAGAGGAAAAACCAGAGTTTATCAGATTCTTCAAAGAAAAGTAAATCAATTTTGCTTGGTCCTATGTTGATATGCCTGGAATAGATCCAAACTTAATCATGCATCATTTATTTATTGCTCCAAGAGCTAAGCCAATCAAACAGAAATTAAGAAAGATGAATCCACATGTAGCATTAAAGGTCAAAGTTGAATTAAAGAAACTGTTAGACGTTAGATTCATTCGACCTATAGACTATACTGAATGGATTTCAAACATTGTACCAGTTTCAAAACCAGACAAAAGCATCAGAATATGCACAAATTTTAGAGATGTCAACAAAGCCTGTCCAAAGGATGACTTTCCTTTGCCCAACATCAACATAATTGTGGACCTCATAGTAGGCCATGCAATGCTATCATTAATGGATGGTTTCTCTGGTTACAATCAAATCAAGATAGCTCCAGAGGATCAAGATAAAACTAAGTTCACCTACCCTTGGGGAACGTATTGTTGGAATGTCATGCCTTTTGGCTTGAAGAATGCTGTGGCAACTTATCAAAGAGAAATGATGACAATCTTTCATGATATGATGCATACCTTCATGGAGGACTATGTGGATGATTTACTGGCTAAGTCATTCACCCGAGCAAAACTTTTGGGCATATTAGACAAAATCTTTCAAAGATTGGAAAAATTCCAAGCCAGGCTAAACCCTAAGAAGTGTGTCTTTGGGGTGACGTCAAACAAATTATTAGGCTACATTGTGTCTGCAAAGGGCATTGAAGTAGATCCAACAAAGGTACAAGCCATCATGGAGATGCCACCTCCTTAGAACATTAGTCAACTCATATCTCTATAAGAATGACTACAGTCAATTAGGTAATTCATAGCCCAACTAGCAGATAAAAGTCTACCATTCAATCATCTGCTACATAAGAACATACCATTCAGATGGGAAGCTAAGTGTGCACAATCATTCTATCAAATCAAGCAATATATCATGAATCCACCAATTCTGATACCACCAATAGCAGGAAAGCCACTCATTCTCTATATAATCAACAATGAATGTTCATTAGGGGCATTGTTAGCACAATAAGATCAAGAAGGTAAGGAATGAGCTATATATTACATCAGCAGAACATTAAATGGATATGAGCTAAATTACACATTCATTGAGAAGGCTTGTTTAGCTATGATATTCGCCTCTCAAAAGTTCTGCCATTACATGCTAGCTCACACAATCAATCTAGTAGAAAAAATTGATCCTCTCAAGTATTTACTCACCAAAGTAGCTCTCATAGGCTGACTGGCCAAATGGGTCATGATTCTCAATGAGTTTGATATCCTATACATAGAGCGTCGGGCTATCAAGGGACAAGTAATTGCTAATCAATTAGCTGAAGCACCACTACCAGATAAGAAACCAATGAAGGTGGAATTTCCAGACATGGATGTTCTTACTATTACACTCAAGCAATGGACCTTGTACTTTGACGGTTCCTATACTCAACATGGCTCAGGTGTTGACATCTTATTCGTCACCCTTGAGGGACAAACCATTCCAAGATCATATAGACTCATGTTTCCATGCACCAATATCATCACTGAGTATGAAGCTCTGGTCATAGGAATCAAAATGGTTGTGGAATGGAGAATCACGGAACTTAAAGTCTATGGAGATTCCCAACTGGTTATAAATCAGATCAATAATGAATATCAAACAAAATATGACAAGTTGCTGCCATACAAAAGAATGGTGGATGACTTCAAATAGTACTTTGTACACATCACCTTCGAGAAAATGCCAAGGTTGAACAACAGAGCGACCGATACAATGGCCACTATCGCTTCACTGCTACAAATTCCAGAATAACAGAGTCATTATGACTTCCTGGTAGAGAAACTGTTTTTCATAGCCTATGACAATTATGCATCCCACGCCATCTATGCCTTAACCGGTTCAAACTCTCCTTTATATGAGATAATTTATGAATATCTTAAAACCAATACCCTACCCATTGACCTATCTTGAAATAAAAAAATGCAACTTTATCCAACAAGCCTCTTGTTATACTTTAATTGCTGATACCCTTTATTGTCGAGGTCTAGATGGTACTCTTCTTCGTTGCCTTGATCATAATGAATCTAACTCTGCTTTACACAAGCTTCATGAGGGTATCTGTCGCACACATTCAAGTGGTCCTACTCTCGCTAAAAAACTTTTGAGAATGAGATATTACTGGTTGACAATGGAGAAAGACTCTACCAATTTGCAAAGAAATGTCCTAAGTGCCAAATTCATGGCAATCTTATCCATGCACCAACACGGGAGCTACAACCATTTGCAACATCATGGCCTTTCTGTCAGTGGGGACTTGATTTAGTAGGGAAAATCCATCCTTCCTTTTCAAATGGACACAAGTTCATTATCCCTGCAACAAAGTATTTCACAAAATGAATTAAGCAGTCCCACTGACCACAGTAACTAAAAAACAGATTGCCTCATTTATTCTCAATTATCTAATTTACAGATATAGCATTCCTAGTTCCATCACCACAAACAACGGGCGTCCATTCAAAAATTAGGATGTGCGATAACTATGTGAGCAACTCAAAATCCAACATCATTTCTCTACACCTTACTACCCACAGGGGAATGGTCAAGAAGAGGCATCAAATAAAATAATCTTGAAAATACTAAAGAAAATAGTAAATGATGCAGGTAAGGATTGGCATGTACAACTCAATCTGACACTCTTGGCATACAGGACTAGCATCAGGACACCTATTGGGGCTACGCCATATTCATTGGTATATGGATTAGAAGCAATTTTACCTCTTGAGGTAGAAATTCCATCCCTTAGAGTATCCTTAAAAGGCCTCATACTAGATGAGGAGTATCGGGTCAACATATTGCAAGAACTAGAGCTTCTGGATGAAAAATAACAACATTCCTATGATCATCTCAAAACATACCAGCAATGCATCTGCAAAAGCTACAACCATAGAGTCATCCCTAGGATTTTTAAAGTTGGTGATCTTGTACTCAAAGAAAATCCCAGAAATCAACAGGATCGAGAAAAGAAGGGGAAGTTTGAACCTAACTGGTTAGGTCCCTATGTTATCATATCAGGCTATGGATCAGGCACCTATCAACTAACAACTTCAGAAGGCGATGTGCTCAACGAACCCACCAAAAACATCCATCTGAAGAAATTCTACACTTGAGTGGCCTACTGCACAGAAAAGTGAAAAATACAAAAACATCAAAAAATTAGAAAAATACAAAAAAAATCAGAAAAACAACAAAAAGGTGCAATAAAAACAAATGGTAAAAACCTGGCAACAGATGCTATTTGTGAGGGAACAAATCCTCTATCTATCATTACTCATATCTTTTGCATCTGAAGTCCAACCTAATGGCCATCGCCCAACACTTTTTACGCAGCGTTATCCCGGACATACTTAGCATAGTCACTTTTCTTGCTTATTTGAAGATCAGTTCCTCATATCGCACCATGTCTTGGTAATCACTATGAATATCCACATCGACCGGTATCTATAACTAGGGGTAGTGTTCCTCTGACTTCAAACATCCCAACAACAAGCAAACAAGAATCACGACATGCTAAGGAAATCTTGTCAACAACAACTCATTCGCGGAGAAAACAAAACATTGATCCATTTAACAACTCAACATAAGCATGATGAATGATTTTCTAAATGATAATTTTCTTGCATCTCGCATAAAGTTTTGAATGTTTTGCACTTCAAAAATTTTGAATCATTGGATCTCCTGAATTTCTCAATGATGCATCGAGCTAGAGAAAATCGTAGGGGAGTCTGATATTTTTTTTGGTTTTTTGTCTATGATGCAATCATTTGTACAGTGCAAAATTTGTCTCGAGACATAATTGGAAACATACCATTGAAGACATTGTTCCACTTTTTGCATACAAATGGTTAACTCTTGTCTGTTTTACGCAAGCAACACTCTAGTAGTCTTGGTTTAATTATACCTCGACACTTGTGTTGTCTTGCAATATCAAAATCCATGTACATTTTACTCAAGTCATTATGGTTCAATTATACTTTTATGCTTGTATAAACTTCCAACATAGTGAAAGCTCAATGATGACAAACCAAAACAAAGCAAAAACATGTGACTACACAGTAATGACAATGAGAAAATGAGGGTGATCACTTAGTTGCATATCATTTTAAATCTTGCATTTAGCCGCATATCACATTTTCATCTTACATCAATTTCACATCATTATCATACATCTCATTTTCAAGATACATCTCATCATCATCATCTAGTTACATTCATCATTGCATCCATCACATGCATATCTATCACATCATCATGAAATATTTCTTCACTTTCATATCTTCACCATTCTTCCAAACTATCATCTATCATGTCTTATACAAGATATATCTTTCCTGAAACTAGACGTTTTGATCAGCTCTTATACAGGATATATCGTTCCTAAAACCAGACATTTTGATCAGGTCTTATACAGGATATATCATTCATGAAACCAGACGCTTCGATCATCTTTGTCTTATACAGGCAGTATCCTTCCTAAAACTAGACGCTTCGATCATCTTTGTCTTATACAGGCGGTATCATTCCTAAAACCAGATGTTTCAATCATCCATGTCTTATACAAGAGGTATCATACCTGAAACTAGACTTAATCTCAATCCAATCAATCTAATCAATCTTATCAAATCCATGCATGTCATCACTATCCACTCTTCTATCTTTCAAGCAACATTCTTCTTCTTCTTTCGAGAGATCATTCATGCCTTTAGTGCATGAATGATCTCCCGAGGGGGCATTATCATATCAAATCTCAACATCAATTTCATATAAGTTTCATATCAACATCAGTCTCATATCAAATCGATTCTTCATATATGGGACATCACCAATATCATTCATCAAATCTAGGGCACGACATCAACATATTGACACACAACATCACATCGATCAAATTTTGGTAACATATCCGACAATTTTCTTTGAATCAACATGTGCACACACGTCACTTCAAAAAGGGGCAAAATGTAGGTGTATAAAAATGACCACTTTCCTAAGTGAATATTTAATATTAATTTTAACCTCATTCCTCCATTTAATTAAATTTTGTTTAATTATATTATTTGCATTCATGTATTTGATTAAATGAATTACTCAATTTATTTAATTAAGGTCACCTGAGTCTTTCATATCCTTTAATTAAATAAATTACTTTATTTAATTAATTCCCCTTTTTCCCCTTTTTAATTAAATTTACATTTAATTAAATTAATTCTTGCAAGTAAATAAATCTAGTTTATTTATTTAAATCCCCCACTTGTATTTATGCATGTTGCTTCTATTTTTGTTAAATTAAAGTAATTTATTTTAATTAAAATTCCCCTCCATCCACTTGCAAAATCCTACATTTCCCCCTTGCCTCCCTAAACCCCCTTCTAGATTTGTCTAATCACTTCTAAATTAGCCTAATCCATCTCCTAAATATTTTCACATCCCTAAGCAAAGGGAAGTCACTTCTCAAACCCTCAAAGTCTTTGAAAACCATTAAAGGCTTTATGTCCTCAACAAGTTAACCTCCAAAGTCTTCCAAACCATTAAGGGTTAACAAAACCTTCTTACATGGTTAGAGACTTTTTGCCTAACTCAACCTTCATCTAACCCAAGGGTCTAATCAAGCATTCATGGCTTTACCCTTGGTTATCCCTTTAACCCTTGCACAAGAGTTTATGTAGTACCCCTACTGGTTTGAACTCATTAGACTCATATTTTATTATTGTTTGTTTTCAGTGGATACATTACCATGATGTGTTATTCATATTTTTATGACATTATTTTATGCTTTATCTAGATATGAGATGCTTAATTTATCTGTCAGTACTTGTGATTTATGGCATTTTATGGATTATTGCTATGTACTGACATTTTACTTTATTTATGCAATGTGTAATTATATGTTGTGTGGGAAATAGTTTTTATTTTATTAAACTGTTATGTTTTTTATTTTTAAAAAAAAAAATTTTAAAAAAAAATTTAAAAAAATAAAAAAATAAATAAAAATTAAATAAACCCCTAGGTAGCATCTGCTACCGAACGGTAGTATCTGCTACCTGCGGTAGAAGTGCTACCAGTGGTAGCATGGGTTACCGTGGGTGGCACGGTACAGGTACTATCATTTTTGCTCTTTTTCCTAAATTTTTTATGTGTGGGCCGAATTAAAAGTTTTCGATGTCCGTGCAGAGTTTCAAGTTTGTTTTTAAATTAAATTATTAATATATGAAATATGTGTGTATATATATATATATATAATTATATGTAAGTTAATACTAGTATGAATACTATGTTATTTGGTATTATTATTTTAATACTGTGGAAAATTAAATTCTGAGTTGATAGATATATTTTCTGTAATATAATTTTAAGTGGATTATTTATAGGCATTGAATATAATTTTAATTTATAGTTATAATTATATTTTATGAATATAATTAATTTATAGTTTGGGTGTTTTCAGAAAAGCTTGTAAATTTAGAGATTTAATAATTATGCTTGAAAACATTAGGAGATTAATTTTTATGTGCTTGATTTAAATCTTATTGGACAAATGAAAAAATTGATTTATCTGTATTAATATAGTTGTATTTTCTTATATTTTGGAAAATCTTTAATTGCGAGTTATTTATGCATTTGACTATTTTAAGAAAAGATTGCCTGTATTAGGATCTTGTGTAAATGGTGTTTACAGTCAAGCTTAATTTCATTGTAATTTTGGTTGAGTTGTCATTATGTCATATGTTGTTATATCTCCTTGGTCAGGTGTTGTTGTATAACCCCGTTGATGTGAGCCATTGTGTGTTTTGTCCAAATGGTCAATCTTGGGTTAGTGATTGTGTATCATTCACCTGTGGTTTGTCAGGATTAGTTATGGCTGTCTGTTTTGCCATAGAGTTCTCATAGAGAGACCTTTCCTGTTAGTGTCCTATGAGAGAGTGGCTTTCGAGCGGGGGTTGTGCCCGAAGTGGATGACAGGATGACCTGTCGGAAGTCAGTTAAGAAGTGATAACCTAATAATTGATTAGGGGGTGGGTAGAATAAATATTAATTAAGATAATGTACCTCGTGCATAGGTGTAGTGCTTGTACAGGGCTCATAATGCTACAAGAAGGCCTGGAATGGAAAACTTACCACCTTGTCTTCACGAAAGGATTGGTAGGGTCCGCATGAGACTTAGTTGGAGCCGGAAGTTGGGAGAGGTTAACAGGATAGAGAGTCGGGACCTAGGAGGCCTACCATGGTAGCCATCAAGCTATACGATGACACTCTCTCCTTAGAGTCACTTGTGTTTTGTGAGTTGAGTCACATGGATGTTTGCAGAGTCTTGTAGTTCTTTTGTACTTGTCTTACTTTGCTTGCTTGAGGGTTTTCTACTATCTCCTAGCATGGTGGGGTGGTTCGATTTCGGGATCACATGGTCGGGTGGTAGTGCCATCGGATGTTCTAGATTGTATCTTCAAGCAAGGAAATGCTTCATTGGTGTTTCTTTGTTCGTGGTTCATGTACCAGCTCATGTCCATGATCATTGTTCAGTTGAGACCTTGTGGTCATTGTATCAAACTTTTATGTAACCTTGATATTCTAAATTTGTAATCTGTGGTATTATTGGAAGACATGTAATTATGGATATTGTAATATTATGTCAGTGGAGTGTATGTTAATTCAGTTGCTTTGTTCTTATGTATAAATGATTTATGGAAAATTGAATGCATTGGAATACTTGATTTCTTTCATTATGGAATTCAGATGTATGTGTAGTTTTGAACTTAAGCATTTACTTTATCTAATTAAATGGACAATTGAATTAACCATGGTGTTAATATAATCTATGATTAATCTTCATTGGTAACCCTTAGGAATTCATGTGCTAGTCTTTCGCTGTGTTATTAGATGTGCAATGGCTATAGTTAATGTACTTAATCTTTAAAAAAAAATTGTTTCATCCTGTAGTTTCCTAGTTGTGTTGTTTTCCTTTTGGGTTCCTAGTGGGGCATTACAGTCTACCCCTTGGGTAAAAGCTTTGTCCAATAGATAAATCTAACCTAACCTTAACCCTTACCTCCTAGGGTAACCATCATGTCTTCTCAAGCATTTAATGCTTCTTACATCTCCTATCAAGCAGTCTCTTGTTGACAATTGTCACCATTTCTTTGGTGAGAATTGTAAACATGGATTGATAACTTTCAATCTCGACCCTTGATAAGATCATCCAATCTTGACCATCCATTGCCCCATTTTTCCTATAAATGGAGGCCTCCTTCTATCATTTTTATATCCAAGTCTTTAGTATCAAACTTATAGACATTTTACTAAGCATCCAAATTTCATACATACATAATCATTTTTAAATCAAGCATTTAGCCTCTTTTTGAATAGATCATCTTAATAAGGATTTTAAGAAGCATTTCTATTATCATAGCATTCTCATATTAGACTAGTATATCATGTTAGGATATAATTTTACTAATATTTTATCTTATCATCATATCCATGCTAGTTTAATTCATACTAGATTTAACATCATGTATAACTAGGAATGCATTCATATTAAGTTGATCAATATCCCTCGTTCTCATAGTTTTCATTCCTAAGTCACTTTGCTCAGTGATCTGAGAGCAAAGGCATTGACTTGAGGGATCCTGTGAGATAGAGAACAATGGAACATCCCTTGGGAAGTTGAGCTATTCAACATAGCTCCATAACTTGCACCAAGAGTCCCATTGGTGTGTGGATTTGTTTAGAAACCGAATTTTACGTTTCATTGCACCACTTTTCCCGCACACAATGTAATAAACAAATATGACTATTGAGTTTCGATTCTCAAGGGGTTTTGGTGACCCTTGGAATCTCATGAATTGTTATATGTTGGATTTTTTAATAGAATGAACTACTTTTTGGCTTGCTTCAATTCTTTGTTTACCTTGTTTGTGTAAGCAAATCCACAATATCGCAGGTTCTCACTTAGGTGTTGTCATCTAAATGCATAATTCAGATCAGTAGTATCAGATAAAGTTCACTCTTTTATGTCATATCACATGTGATCAACATATAAAATATTGGGGTTGGAAACAAGAAATCCCTCAAACTACCTTCCTTTGAGACACACACGATTGTAGATGGCTAAGTTGTAGACCAACGATGACATTATTTAAATTGTTGGTTGCAGATGCATTAACAAAACAACGTGAAGAAATGATGGAGCAGTTCGAGAAAATGATGGAAAGTCTTGGGTCACAAGAAAACCCACCATTCACAGGGTATATACCTTTCAAGGTGCAAGTGGATTTTGATATACCCATGTTTCAAAGAAAGATTGATGCAAACGTTGTTGATGATTGGGTTTCAAAATTAGAAAGGTATTTCTCTATCAACCAATTCTCAGATGAAGAGAAAATTACCTTCACTCTTCTCAAAGATGAAAATCTTGCGAAAGATTCGTGCAAAGAAAAGTTAGCATCCAAGGTTGTAGAAACTGGCAGTACATTAATTTTTTATCAAAAAACCACATGAGGAGAATTCATGGAGCACATAAAGGAAGAATATTTTCTTGTAAATACATATGAACAGAAATATATGTAGTGGCAATTGATTCGACAAAAAAAAGGACCAAATTGTTCAGGAATATACTAATATGTTTCATGCTTTAGTAGAAAAACTTGGCATCAAAGATTGTGAGAAGCGCCAAGTTCTGAAATATCAAAGTGGGCTCCATAGGATTATCCAAACCGAAATGGAATTTCTGAACATAGAGACTTTACCTAGTCCATATAAATTTGCTACAAAAATTGAGGAGAAATTCAAATAGAAAGGAAGGAGGGAAAAATTTGCAAACAATAAATGGAAGGGTGAAGGTGGCAAAACTGCATGGAAATAAACTTCCAAGGAATCTTCTCCCAATTTACCATTGAAAAAGGCATGGGGTATGAAGAAGACACAAGAGAATGATATGTGGTGTGAATTCCATAAAAATCCCTCTCATAACACAAAATATTGTAGAACTATAAAAATTTAATGATGGAGATGCACGAGGACAAGGAAGAACCTAAGGTGGCAAAATCTTGCACATAAGAAAGTTATGAATAGGTCATTGAGGCTAATCCATATGCAACAGTGTTGGCTTGATGATGATTGTATTGTATTCATCACTTGTTGTCATTGATGAAACACTCTCTCACACACATATGATTACATTGACTACTGGCGTAACTTCAATTGGTTTACACTATCAACCGGTATGTGCTTAAGAGATAACCTGTGGCTACACTAAGTCGGCATCAAAATGAAGATGAGCATGAAGATGGAGATCAAGCAGAAGATTTCATGATAACGGATCACATGTTTTGTTCCAACCGATATTGACTGTTCTAACCGGTATCTGATTTTATGATGAGTTACCTGCACTGACTTTTTGATGGTCATTTTTGTGATGAGTTATGACTACTTGTCTAGATACATTGCACCTAGGAAATTATGTTTTGATTTCCTTAGGCCAACATAAGATTTGAATGTCTATTTAAAGACATCTTAGTGAATCATTGGAAACTGATAGAGAATGATGGTATGCAAATACTGATATTCATCTAGACTGAAAAGCTTTTATTAAAGAGTGATAAGTGTTAAGATGAAGAGCAGTGTTGAATGTACTTAGAAGGATCTAATCAAGCAAATATTGTGCTACTCAGAACAGATCAAAACATTCTTGTTGTTTTCTAATCATTACAATAGAATCAAATCCCCTAACCAGGTAAGCTCTAGCAAGATTAATTGTACAAATCCTCTAACAAGGTGATCCATTAGTTTGGATTCTCAAATCCTCCAGCGAGGTTACTCTTAATAGGGTAGTACTCTTAACAAGGTATAAGCTTCTAATCAAGCTTGGGATCTCTAACAAGATTTTCTCCTAGTAGAGCACTTTGTAAGGCCTTAACTGGTCAGTTATCTATTACTACAGATAGTTAACTTGTGAGTTCCATCTCACCATGGTTTTTACCTATTTGGGTTTTCCATGTATAAAACACTTGTGTTATGGTGGATGATTTACTTTTTGTGGATGTTGTTTTATCATTTTGGATAGCATGTATTTTGTTTAAATGCTTTGTTATGTTCATCTTCTGGTTAGTGTTTGAAGTAGTCTTTAATTTGGTGTCACTGATTCACCCCCCCTCTCAGTGCTTTTCAAGTCCATCAATTGGTATCAGAGCCTAACTTCTTTGAAGCCTAACCGCTTAGAAGGGAGTCTTGAAACCACCATGGGGGACATGAGCTACTTTGAGATGGCTAGAGAGCTAGAAGCTAGCAGAAATGAAGTTGAATCCCTTGGGGGCAAATTGAAAGCTTCTCAAGTCAAAAAGAGAGAGCTATCTGAAAAACTGTTAGAAATATCTGATAATAGTTCTTCAGATGAAGCCAACATTGAAGCTTTAGCAGAAGAAGTTGAAAAGGTGAACGGTGAGAAATTGAATCTAAGGAGAGAATTAGAAGGTCTCACTATCTGCATGAGCCAGGAACTTGAAGCCAGAAGGGCTACTAAAGATCTTGTCGAGGTAAGAGATCAAAAGATTATAAAGATCAAATGGGATAAAGACACTATGCATGAGAACATGATTGCTGAAACAGAAGAAAAGGAGAACCTAAAGCTAGATCTTGAGCTGGCATCATCTCTGAAAGAGAACCTGTCTAAGCACAATGAAGATCTTGTCAAAAACCTTAATGAAGCCAATGAGAAATTGGAAAAGTTTGCCAAAAGTTTTACTATGCTGGAAGAACAAATTCAATCACAGAGAATGAAGGGTGATATCTTTGGACTTGGTTTTCATACAACTGAAAAAGGTGAATCCTCCGGTACAAAGAGCAAATATACAAAGAACAAAACTGCTCCTAAAGTCAATAAGACTACCGGTAAGAAGGTTTTTAAACCTGTCTGCTTTGTTTGTCATAAGCCTGGTCATACTGCAAATGTCTATAGAGACAAACCTAACAGAAATGCAAATTACAATGCTAATGCTAGGTATGTGTCTAGAAAGTTTGAAGGTCATTGCTACACATGTGGAATGTATGGGCATAGACATATTGAGTGCAGATATGGAGCAAACAATCTTGTACCACACATGCATCCTAGACCAAATGGTGACCGGATAAGAAACTTTGATAACCGGGTAAACATGAACTGGCAGAGATCCTATGACAACCGGTTTAGTCCATTCGAAATGGAAAAGGTAACAAATGTTGTTTGCACCTTTTGTAATAACTTTGGTCATGTGGCTATGAACTGCAGAAGAAGAACAGGAAGAGGAAATATAAGACCTTGGAGATCATCTAGTATGGTATGTTATCATTGCAACAAACCGGGGCACTTAGCAAAGTTTCGTAGATCAAGAAATAGTAGACCGGTCAACTCCTTCAAGGATTAGAAAGGCAAGTAGAAAGTTCATGTTGAGGAAACTAGAGAGGATATGAACCAGACTTGGAAGAAGAAAAGCAAAGATTTGTCTGAAGAAGAAACCGTTCCTTCACCAAGTGAAGAGAACCCAACACCGGTGACTTAAGCCTGTTTAACATGGCTAAGGGGAGCGTAACGGTAAAACATCTCTAGACCCCTTGTAAAATGAGTGAGAAATAATTTTTGAATTTTGGTGACTTTTTGTTGATGTGTTATCAACTGGTATTTCACGTAAGTAGTGAAATTAGGGTTTGTAACCTAAAGTGTGAGCATTTATTAGAGTTGGTAAAAAGGAATAAAAGAAAGTTTTACTTTATCATTTTTACCCTAACTCTTTTGAGAAAAGAAATTTGAAGCGATTACAGAGCTGAACAAGATTGTCTTGCTATCGATTGGTGAATTTCTTTGTGATTAGAGAAATTAAGTTGAATCGAAAGTTGCATAGAGGTGAATGAGTGTGCATTTGGACATTTCAATCGAGAAACGGAGTGACACGTAAGAAACAAGGTATTTCTTTGAGTATACCACTTCAAAATTTTCTTATCTAGAATGGCATCTATGTCTAAGACTCTAGAGAAGTTGATGATCACTGCTGAGCTTGAGGAAGATCTAAAGGTAGATAAAATTATGTTTTATAATGCATTGTCGCAAGTCCCGAGCGGTGTTATGGTCAAAGGTGACTTGTCCAGCTATATATATTGCAAGATAGAAGATTTAGGAACTCTACACATCTATACATAGTTGAAGTCACTCTGTGATAAGAATGGAAAGATTGAAACAAAATATGCTAGGGTTTTTGAAAAAGGTTTGCGTAATGCCGCCTAGTTTCTTAAATATTTTGAGGAAGAACATGTAAGAATCATTTTGAGTCGAGTCCACTGAGAGAATATGTATTTGGAGAGGACTCATACAATAACCAAGGAAGCTATTAGAGTTGTAACGGGTTATTTCTCAACCAGTGAAATTCCTGTGCTAAGAAGAATTTCAAAAGATACTATTTTCAAATTAACCAGTTCTACATTTGATAAGCATGCTTTTTCTATCAACAATATTAGAGACCCTGCAGTGAAGTTAGCAACAATGGTGATAGGCTACTGGGTATTTTACTCCAGTAGACTTAACAGTGTTCCATCTGCAGCAATTCACATAGCACATAGAATGATTGTTAATAACATAGGTTATGACCTTTGTGAAGCCATCAGAGTGCAATTATTTTAAAATTTGCAATCCATTAAGAAGGACAACACACAAAAGTTCAAATATGGTCAGCTATTAGTAGGATTATTTTTCCATTTTCAGAACTTCCTACCAGGTATTGGAGACATTGAATGGTCCAAAGACCTATCGGTCAATGCACAGATCAAGAACAACATTAAAGCTATGAAGAATACTTTTTCAGTTGCCTTGAATAAGTATTTTAATGAATTTCAGAAAAAGATGAGAATGAGAATGAGGTGACTTAAAGATGTGGTAAATCACTTTACAAAAGACATAGTCTTCACTATTACCACTAACTTTTGCTTGATGCAAGCAATTGAACCTAGAGAGGAAGAGATGAAAGATATGAGCTATGAGTTTAATCATGATTTGTTGGTTGGCTATGCTAATACCTTGTTAGCATCGCCTAAAGATAAACAAAAGGAAAAATTGGACATTGTGGCAGTCCAAGGTGTACCAACAAAAATCGGTACTGTACCTACAACTAAGGAGAAAGGAAAGAAAAAGAAGACTGATGAGAAGTCTCCTATGAAAAAGACTACAAGGGTGACTCAGAGTGTCCTAACCAAGAAGGAACCAACACCTAAAGTATATGTAAAGAAGGAGAGTGCACCAAAGAAGAGAAATCAGAAATTGATTTTGCAACCAGAGTCTGAGGGTATAAATTCTGAAGAAGAACCAAAGAAGGAAAAGGCAACCAGAAGAACACCCAAGAAGGTAAAGGTAGTGCCGAAGGCAACTACACCTATAGATATTGCTACCTACAAACTAGACACAGTTTTTGAGAGAACAATGAAGTCATTGTGAAGAAACAGGTTTGATAATATCAAAGAACATTATGATTCTTTCATTAAAGATGAGCAAAAGCAAGAAATCCAACATGTAATAACTTATTTGGGTCATTACAATAGATTTCCACATGACTTGGAAAAGATGTTTCAATCTCTCTATATAATACTCTTTTAGATAAATGGGAAGAAGCTATTCAATTGGAAAAACAGTTTTTTCATGAAATATTTGTACAATATTTTCCCAACTTATCATCAAATGGAATTAGTGCTTTGGTTGAGAAATACAAAGCATATTTTGATTTTAAAATGAGGAGATTGAAGCTCCTTAATGAAAAAAGGGCAGTTATTGAGTTTGAGACACATCAGCTAGCCCGTGTAATCAAACAGAGGGAATAACACATCTACTCTGCCTATAAGGATGATACTACAGATGATGTTCGTCAACCGAAAATGGATGAAGAGGAGATTGTTCAAGCTAACATAGTCTATCCAATCAAGAAGAAGGATGATTTCATTATTCTTGATGATGAAGATGTTCAGGACACAATAGACCTATCTAGAGACATCACTGCACCAGATATGGAGCTTCCTACAGTCACTGAAGTACAGGTTACATTAGTTGAACAACTGAGTATTAAACTAAAAGTGGATAATGAACCAGAAACAAAACAACTGGAGAAACCCCAATCTCCACCGGTCATTAAAAATATTCAAAAGGAGTCTACTGAGAAAGTTGTCACTTGGTTAACTGGAGAAACAATAGAGCTGAATACAGAAAAAGCTATCATTAAGAGTGTACCCCCTGAACCAGCGAAGTAGAAACTATTTGAAGATGATGATGATGATTCTTTAAGTATTTCCAGACCCATTGACATGAACACCTTGAGTGCATCAGAAATGATGAAGATTGCTAATGTTATGCAATCTTGAGCACACAAGAAGAGACTGAAAGAGAAAAGGATTGAAGAAGAGACAATCCAGAATGTAGTAGAAATTTTGTTTGGTCTACTACTAGAAACAGTTGTTGCACATCTTCCTACACCCATTAGAAAACTTGGTCAGTTAGTTGCAGATGCATCTGATCAAATCAAGTCGCTTGAAGATGCTACTCAAATGTCTGCTGAGAAGAGCCACAAGAAGAAATATGGAGATAAACTAGCAAAGAACATTGAAAATGGCAAAAGGACTCTATCTAATAATGGAAGTATGTTGAAGAAAGCTATTGAATCTGGAGGAAAGTATCTGGCCTCTACCGCCAATGTTTCTTTCTTTTACTCTGACATTTCTAAGAGTCAAGTTGAAACCGAGCAAGAAATGGAAAGAATATGTAAGGCATATGACCCACTCCAAGACTCCATTCATGCCTTTAACTAGTATATAGATGATTTAGATGACATCCTGAACATGAATGATAATGAGAAGGCTAAGAGATTCCAATCTCTAAAAGAGCTCAAGAGTCAGCTCACCTCATAGGTCGACATTATTCAGAGGGCCTACTCCAATGCAGAAGCTATCCTTGCTACTCCTAAAACCTGCATGCTAGACTCAATGGAATAATTCCATTCCCAATTGATTACATTTGAGTATACTGCTAACATATTGGAATCATGGGAAAATGCTTTATCTCAGATGAAGCAAAAATTCAATGATATTTTTATGAGATTAGCCAATGCATGAACTTTTTTTAAGTTGTAATTTATGCTACACACTTTGATACAGATTTTCTATATATATGTATATATTTTACTTTATCATTTTGACATTGTTGTCAAAGGGGGAGTAATAATATGTATGTTTTTTTTTGAAAATTTTGTATTTATGCATGCATTAAGGGGGAGTATTGCATTAAAAGGGGAGTATGATTAAATGTGTAAATATGTTGTGTATGCACACTTAGTAGTATTGTGTTACTCTAAAATTTTCTAAGTGTTGCCATCAATGCCAAAAGGGGAGATTGTTGGCTTGATGATGATTGTATTGTATTCATCACTTGTTGTCATTGATGAAACACTCTCACACACACATATGATTACATTGACTATCGGTGTAACTTCAATTGGTTTACACTATCAACGGGTATGTTTGAGGTTTATCTCTAACCGATACTCTGTGTCAACCAATATGTGCTTAAGAGATAACCTATGGCTACACTAAGTCGACATCAAAATGAAGATGAAGATGAAGATGGAGATCAAGCAGAAGATTCCATGACAACGAATCGCATGTTTTGTTCCAACCGATATTGACTGTTCTAACCGGTATCTGATTTTGTGATAAATTACCTGCACTAACTTATTGATGGTCATTTTTTTGATGAGTTATGACTACTTGTCTAGATACATTGCACCTAGGAAATTGTGTTTTGATTTCCTTAGGCCGAAATAAGATTTGAATGTCTATTTAAAGACATCTTAGTGAATTATTTGAAACTAATAGAGAATGATGGTATGCGAATACTGATATGCATCTAGAGTGAAAAGATTTTTTTTAAGAGTGATAAGTGTTAAGATGAAGAGCAGTGTTGAATGTACTTAGAAGGATTTGATCAAGCAAATATTGTGCTACTTAGAACATATCAAAATATTCTTGTTGTTTTCTAATCATTATAATAGAACCAAATCCCCTAACCGGGTAAGCTCTAGCAATATTCATTGTACAAATCCTCTAACAAGGTGATCCATTAGTTTGGAATCTCAAATCCTCTAGTGAGGTTACTTTTAATAGGGTAGTACTCTTAATAGGGTATAAGCTTCTAATTAAGCTTGGGATCTCTAACAAGATTCACTCCTAGCAGAGCACTTTTTAAGGCCTTATCTAGTCAGTTATCTATTACTACAGATAGTTAACTTGTGAGTTCCATATCACCATGGTTTTTACCTATTTGGGTTTTCCACATATAAAACACTTGTGTTATGGTGGATGCTTTAGTTTTTGTGGATGTTGTTTTATCATTTTGGATAGCATGTATTTTGTTTAAATGCTTGGTTATGTTCATCTACCGATTAGTGTTTGAAGTAGTCTTTTATTTGGTGTCACTGATTCACCCCCCCTCTTAGTGCTTTTCAAGTCCATCAAATAGTAGCTACTACAAAGATATTGCCTTGAGAGGATGAGGAAAGATTTTTCCATTCACAAATGTGGGTCGGATGAAAAGTCTTGCACTTTATTGTTGATAGTGGAAGTCAAAAGAACCTAATATCAATAGAGTCTGTGAAGAGATTGAATCTAAAAACAACACACCCACAACCCTACTCAATGGGATGGGTAAGTCAAGGGAGAGATATTCAAGTGCACCAACTGTGTCACCTTTCATACTCTATAAAGCCTTTCAAAGATGAGGTAATATGTGATGTATCTCCTCTAGATGTTTGTAATGTTTAGTTGGGACAACAATATATGTACCAATGCCTTGCTGTTTATGAGTCCAAACCTTGTAGCATGTCAATTAGATTGGGTGAGAAAAAATACTAAATACCAGAGGTAAGCCACATACTCTACATCTTTGATTAGTGCTAAGCAATGTAGGAGGTTGGTTGCCAAAACGAGAACATTCATATTATTGATGATTCATTTTGAAGGAGAAAGGAAATCAATATATAATTTTGATGCCATCACAAGCACCACAACATTGCAGAAAAGATCAATGGATCAGATTTTGATAAAATATGAGAATCTGTTTAAGTTACCAACTAAGGTACCTTCACACTGCCAAGTGAGACACACTATTGATTTGATACCGGGAACTCCATTTCCTAATGAACTAGTCTACCATAGATCACTATTAGAAAATAATGAAATTAAGAGGCAAATACAAGAACTGATTGAGAAGGGACATATTCATCCAAGTGCATAACACTGTGGCAATCCCATTATTCTGGCAAAGAAAAAGGATGGAACTTGGAGTCTTTGTATTGACTATAGGGACTTGAAAAAAATTACAGTAAAAAGTGTATCCACTTTCTCGGATATATGACCTTTTGGACCAGCTTAGAGGGACCCAATTCTTCACAAAAAATAATTTGAAATCGGGATACCATCAAGTACCAATTGACTCACCTGATGTATGGAAGACAAACTTTCAAATCTAAAGAGGGATTGTTTGAATGGCTAGTGATTCCTTTTGGTCTAACAAATGCCCCAACGACATTCATGAGAATTATGAATGATGTACCTAGACTGTTCATTGATTCCTTTTTGGAGGTATATATGGATGACATACTCATCTTCAGAAACACTTGGGAGGAACATTTGCAACATGTGGAAAAAATTATCTCAACTTTACAAGATCATGGGATTTATGCAAACAAAGAAAAGTGATCCTTTGGTATGTAGAGTATTAGATACTTAGGGTATGTTATTGACAACGAGGATGTCCATGTCGATCATGAGAAGATACAAGTGATTAAGGACTGGCCATCTCCTAGAAATCTCACAGAGTTATGAAGTTTCCTCGGGTTGGCAAACTTTTATCGTAGGATTATGTTGGGGTTTTCCCATTTATCTTGGCCTCTAAATCAGTATTGCAGTGGGGAATACAAGAAAAGTTCAAATGGACAGGTTCTCAACAAGAAGCATTCAAGGAGTTAAAATGAAGGTTATGCTTTTCACCAGTTTTCTCTCTTCCTGACCTACAACAGTCATTTTAAATACAAGCTGATGCATCAGAATATGCCCTAGGAGCAGTCCTTATGCAACATGGTCACCTAGTTGCATATCATAGTGAGACTTTTTCTGATACAGTGCGTCAATATGCCACTTATGACAAGGAATTGTATGCTATCCTTCAAGCTTGTTGCTAGCTAGATAAGAGAGGGGGGGGGGTGAATCAAATAAACTCATAGTTCAACATATTCATCAGATTCAACCTCAGTAGAAATTACTTGATATGCAACTATGACTGTAAATCATTCAAACTCATAAACTGATAAACTTGAAACATCAAAACATATTTAACACCAGATTTAACGTGAAAACCCTAATAGGGAAAAACCACTATGGGATTTCGGACCCACAAGAAAATATACTCTTCTAGAGTATTCTCGGTTAAAAGCCAATCCTGTTAAAGATTACATAAACACATTGCTAGATGTGACCCAGTCAAGGGATTTTCCTCAGATTTATCAAAATCTTGCACTTTGTTAGAAGTGACCTTGTCAAAGGATTTCAAACACTCATTCAAAATGTTACCTTGCTAGAGGATTTACAAATAAGACTGTTAGGTCCACTCAGTTAAGAGATTTCCTGTCACTTACAAAAATAAATAACAGTAATAAAATATATCTGCAACTTCACATCTAAAATGTTAAAGCAGACTCTATGTGCTCAAAATAATCTTGTCATAAGACTTATCTTCCTACTTGCTGGGCTTCTCAACCTGTTCTTTAATTAGATCTTCAATCTTCTGTACTCAGTAATCACTGCTCTTCTATTTGCCCACATACTTTATTCATCAACTTTTCCTTATTTATAAGCAATTCCTAATCGCTTAATCTCCTTAATCACATTTCCCATGATTAATCTTAGCCATCAGATCATCAAACTTGACTAGGTTCATTGAATCCTTCGAACTAAAAAATGTTTTATCTTGCCTTTAAACTTGTATTCCTTCCTTAGTACTTGTGCTCAGTTTTGACCGTTCAATCTGTGCTGTAGACCTAACTCTTGAATTTTTATTGCCGTTGATCCTTAACAAACTTCTTGCATGATATTCCAATCTTCTATAAATCTCTAGCTCATTGGCATCCTTCATTTAATAATGTATTTATTCATTCAATGCATTCTGTTACTACTCGGTTGATACTCGATAAATACTGAACTTTACTCGGTAGTATTGCTTGCTAATGACACTCAATGACTTCTTCCTTCTTTAACTAATACCGACAACCTTGGTGTTTACCGACTAGATTCTTGCTCGGTAAAATAGTACAATATCAAATCTTTACTCATGAAATCTTTTCTCCTTCTTATTCAATCTTCAAAACAATCAAAATAACATAATCTCATCACTATCTAACTCGGTAATAGTTGCTCATTGAATAACTTATTACTCCCCTTCATTTTCACATTCTTTCTGTGTCACTTACCGACATCTTTATACTTATCAAAACATACTCTTTAAGATATGGCAACATCATACTGAATCAGAAAATTAATTGCTTGACATCAATGACATAATAATATTATTAAGATAGTAATTTATCCTTTATCAATTATATCATGAATCTCCAACAACCTTCTCAATATTCTCATACCAACAAACTTATTGTAATGCCAACAATCTCCCTCTTTGGCATTGATGGCAATACCAACTTGATTTCTTTCTATTGATTCAAATTGCTGTTATTCTTCTCCTATTATCCTCTTTTCCTGTCATTAGTCTTCTCCCCCTTTGACAACAATGCCAAAAGTAAAACTAATCCAAGCTTACTTCCCCTGAGAAGTAGTTTCCTTGCTATTAAAACATATATAAATATATCATCTTAGTCTCAGTCAAAGCATCTTGTCTCCATCCACTATTTCTTGCACAACTTTAGACAACATCCTAAAGTGTGTAAATCAACATCAACTCATAAATAGTATTCTATAGAGTCATAGAATAGATGCTTTCACCGAACTCTGTCAGTGAGTACAAGATAGGGGTAGGACCCCTAACTTACTTCTGAGATACTCAAAAGTGTCCCTTGGAAGTGGCTTTGTGAAGATGTCTGCTATTTGTTCCTTTGTGCTAACATATTCTAGCACAACTTTCTTTTCTTGAACTTCTTCTCTTAGATATTGATACTTTATAGAGATATGCTTTGTCTTAGACTGCATTACCGGATTTTTTGAAATGTTAATAGCACTTGTATTATCACAAAATATAGTTATTGGCTCAATAATTGTCTCATTCATACCTTCCAATAGTTGTTTGATCCATGCTATATCAATACAATTCAATGTTGCAGCGACATATTCAACTTCAGCTATTGACTGTGAAATGCATCCTTGTTTCTTGCTAAGCCAACTCACTAGTCTTTCTCCCAAAAAGAAAGCTCCACCGCTTGTGCTTTTCCCGTCATCAATATTTCCTGCCCAATCAACATTAGTATAGACTTTTAAGTCAGAATCATTTCTCTTTTTATATAATAATCCATAATCTTCAGTGCCTCTAAGTATCTAAAATTTTTCTTGATTGTTGTCATATGGGTTTCTTTGGGATCTGCAGAAAATCTTGCAGTTATGCCTACTGTATGTGTTATATCAGGCCTACTGTGAACTACATATTGCAACTTTCCAACCATAGATCGGTAAAGTGTCTCATCAATAGATGCAAATTCATCATTCTTTGATAGTTTACAATTAGTAGCCATAGGAGTACTTTCAGGTTTAGAATCCTCCATTCCAAATTTCTTCAAGATTTCCTTTATATACTTGGATTGAGTAATGAAAATCCCATTTTTCATTTGCAGTATCTGTAAACCTATAAAATACTTTATTTCACCAATTAATGACATCTCAAATTTTGCACATTTCATTTCCAAAGGTCTTACATAAAGAATCATTTCCACAAAAGATAATATCATCAACAAATATGGCTAAAATCAGTATTCCATTGTCCTCATCATTCTTCATATACATGTTGTTGTTTTCACTAGTCCTCATAAATCCAATCCCGATTAAGTAGGAGTGCAACTTTTCATACCATGCTCTAGGTGCTTTCTTTAGGCCATATAAAGCTTTCTTCAACTTACATACCTGATCTTTATCCTTCTCTTCAATAAATCCTTCAGGTTGTTCAATATAAACTTCTTCTTCTAGTATACCATTCAAAAATGCAGATTTAACATCCATTTGATATACCTTGAAATTTTTGTAAGCAGCATATGCCAACAATGTTCTCACTCCCTCAAGTCTTGCCATAGGTGCAAAAGTCTCACCATAGTCTATTCCTTCTTCTTGAGCATAACCTTTGCAAACTAGCCTTGCTTTATTCCGAATGACCTCACCTTTTTCATTTAGCTTATTTCTGAAAATCCATTTTGTACCGATTACATTTTTCTCTTTTGGTCTTGGGACCAGTGTCCATGTTTCATTTTTCTTGATTTGTTCAATCTCTTCTGTCATAGAATTCACCCAATCTTCATTGCTTAATGCCTCTTTTACTATCCTCGGTTCAAACTCAGATATCAGACATGTGTTCTGTCTCAGTTTGTTCCTTGTCATCACTGGATCATCCTTATCTCCTATAATTTTACTTGATGCATGATTTCTTCTGACATATTTTGCTAATATAGGCTCGGTAGGCTCTGTATGATCTTCTTCATCACTCGGTAACTAAATATTTTCTTCATTGGTTTTCTCGGTAAAACTTCTCAGTTGTACATATACAAACTCTTCATAATCTTCTGGTTCTTTGGAGTTTCCTTCATCATTCCTTTTTGCAAATTCATCAATTTTAACATTTGCACTTTCCACTATATTTTTAGATAATTTGATCAGACATTTAAATGCTTTACTCCTAGAGGAATAACCAAGAAATGTTCCTTCCTCGCTTTTCTGATCAAATTTTCCATTTCTGTCATCTTTGTGAACATAACATCTACTTCCAAATATTTTAAAATAACTTACATTTGGTTTCTTGTCATACTAGATTTCATACGGTGTCTTCATAGTTCCTTTCTTCAGTTGTACTCGGTTCAGGGTGTAAAATGCAGTGCTTATTGATTCTCTCCAAAATATTTGAGGTACTCTCTCTTCTATCATCAAGGTTCTAGCACAATCTACAATTGATCTATTTCTTCTTTCAGCTATCCCATTTTGTTGTGGAGTTGTCGGTGCAAATACTTGTCTCTTTATACCATGATCATTGCAAAATATGTTAAATTCATCTGAAATGGATTTTCCTTCTCTATTAGATCTTAGACATTTCAACTGTCTTCCTGTTTCTTTTTCAAGTCTTGCCTTATACCATTTGAACATTTGAAAGGCTTCTGATTTCTCTTTTAAAAACATAATTAACATCATCCTTGAGTAATCATCCACAAATAATATGAAGTATTTATCACCATAATAACTTTGAACTTTCATAGGACCACAAAGATCAGTGTGCACAAGATCTAAAATAGAAGTGCAAGACTTACTTGTAAAGCTCAATTTTGTCATCTTACCTATTTGGCATCCTCAGCATATTGCATCCTCAGGTTTTTCCAAGCTTGGTAGACCTCTTACTGGGTGCTTCTTACTTATTTTGATCAGGTTATCAAAATTCACATGATAAAACATGTTATGCCATAACTAGGTATCTTCTACTTTTGCATACAGACAATTCTTCCGAGTTGAGTCAAGATGAAATGTATCACCTCTTGTTTGAGTCCCGGTAGCAGCCAACTTTCCATGTTTGTCATGAACTTTGACAATTCCTTTCTGAAATTCTATTTGGTATCCTGTATTGTTTAGCTGTGCTACACTCAACAAATTGTATTTCAGACCTTCAACCCAATATACATCATCACATTTAGCATTGTCAAGAAGTATGATAGATCCTTTACCTTTCACAGGACATGGTGCATCATTACCAAATCTTACATAACCTCAATCATAATCTTCTAAATTAACAAACTTGTGTTTATCACCTATCATGTGATGTGAGCATCCACTATCTATGATCCAAGAATCATTATTATTTATGTGTGATATTAAGGCTTTTTCTTCATATCTTTCTTCATCTGATCCATCTTTGATAGCCACATATATAGCTTCCTTTGTCTCAATCCCATCAGATTTATCATCATTGGATTCCTCATCAGCTACTAGGTATGTCTTTCTATCTCTCCTTCTGAAGTCTCGGTGCCCTCTGTATTGGTTGTCTTTCTGTTTGTCATCTCGGTATTCTCTCTTTTCACTAGATTCTTTGTCAGAATAGTTTGAAGCCATATGTCCAATTTTATCACAGTTAAAACATTTTAAATGTAACTTTCCTTTATACTTACCTTTGCCTCTCGGTAACCTACTAGCCAATAATGCTTCAAAATCTTCTTACTTTCTAATTTCCTCATATAGTTTGTGTACTTCTTCCATGTTTTTGTGAAATCTCTCACTTTCTCCACTGTGATTTCCTTCAACATACTTATACATTCTATCATTATAATCATCAGATTCACCAAGATGAAAAGAACTGAATGCAGATTCAACTTCATTTATCAAAGACCCACTGTTATCAAAATTACTTAACTCAAAAGCATGTAGCTTACCGATAGTAGCATCCAAAGAGACTTGCATGTTTGGTACATACATTAATTCATTAATTGCAAAGGTGCGAATGACATAAGCAGGTAGAAGTGTTCTCAACAACTTACTTGTTACATCCTTTTCTTCAATAGTTCCTCCCACTCCTTTGATTTGATTGACAGTTTCCTTTAACCTTGTATTGTATTGGATTATGTTCTCTCCTTCATTCATTCTCATGGATTCAAGTTGTCCTCTTAGTCTATCTACTTTTTCTCTTTGAACATGTTCATCACCACCATACATAGATATAAGCTTATTCCACATAGCTTTGGCATCATTACAACCTTCTAGATCATTAAACTCTGAGTTGGTCAATGCTGATGTTATTTTAATCATTGCTTGAATATTTTCTTGCTTTGCCTTTATCTCTTCCATTGTCATCGGGTAGGTGCTAGGTGCAGTGTAATCATTCTCTAGATAATATGTTGCATATTCTCCAATTCCTGATAAGTGCAGCTTCATCCTTTTCTGCCATGTGGAAAAACTTGACTTGTTCAAGTTTGGTTCATCCCTTTTATACATCTTTGGATCTTGCCTCAAGTTCCTTTAAACTTTTCTTTCAGAGTTCAAGCTCTGATACCAATTGTTAGTTAGATGAGAGGGGGGGGGGGGTGAATCAAATAAACTCACAATTCAACATATTCATCAGATTCAACCTCGGTAGAATTTACTTGATATGCAACTATGACTGTAAATCATTCAAACTCATAAACTGATAAACTTGAAACATCAAAACACATTTAACACCAGATTTAACATGAAAACCCTAATAGGGAAAAACCACTGTGGGATTTCGGACCCACAAGAAAATATACTCTTCTAGAGTATGCTCAGTTAAAAGCCAATCATGTTAAAGATTGCATAAACACATTGCTATATGTGACCTAGTCAAGGGATTTTCCTCAGATTTATCAAAATCTTGCACTTTGTTAGAAGTGACCTTGTCAAAGGATTTCAAACACTCATTCAGAAGGTTACCTTGCTAGAGGATTTACAAATAAAACTGTTAGGTCCACTCAGTTAAGAGATTTCATGTCACTTACAAAAAAAAATAATAGTAATAAAATATATCTGCAAATTCACATCTAAAATGTTAAAGCAGACTCTATGTGCTCAAAATAATCTTGTCATAAGACTTATCTTCCTCCTTGCTGGGCTTCTCAATCTATTCTTTAATCAGATCTTCAATCTTCTGTACTCGGTAATCACCTTTGCAGTATCACTGCTCTTCTATTTGCCCACATACTTTATTCATCAACTTTTCCTTATTTATAAGCAATTCCTAACCGCTTAATCTCCTTGATCACATTTCCCATGATTAATCTTAGTCATCAGATCATCAAACTTGACTAGGTTCATTGAATCCTTCGAACTAAAAAACTTTTTATCTTGCCTTTAAACTTGTATTCCTTCCTTGGTACTTGTACTCAGTTTTGTCTATTCAATCTGTGTTGTAGATCTAACTCTTGAATTTTTATTGCCGTTGATCATTAACAAACTTCTTGCACGATATTCCAATCTTCTATAAATCTCCAACTCATTGGCATCCTTCATTTAATAATGTATTTATTCATTCAATGCATTCTGTTACTGCTCGGTTGATACTCAGTAAATAGTGAACTTTACTCAGTAGTATTGCTTGCCAACGACACTCGGCGACTTCTTCCTTCTTTAACTGATACCGACAACCTTGGTGTTTACCGACTAGATCCTTGCTCAGTAAAATAGAACAATATCAAATCTTTACTCATGAAATCTTTTCTCCTTCTTATTCAATCTTCAAAACAATCAAAATAACATAATCTCATCACTATCCAACTCAGTAATAGTTGCTCATTGAATAACTTATTACTCCCCTTCATTTTCACATTCTTTCTGTGTCACTTACCGACATCTTTATATTCATCAAAACATACTCTTTAAGATATGGCAACATCATATTGAATCAGAAAATCAATTGCTTGACATCAATGACAAAATAATATTATTAAGATAGTAATTTATCCTTTATCAATTATATCATCAATCTCCAACAACCTTCTCAATATCGTCATACCAACAAACTTATTGTAATGCCAACACTTTTAAGTAGTGGAAACATTATATTTTGGGTAAGAAGACTGTCATCCACATAGACCACAAACTTCTTAAATTTTTGCAAACACAAGGGAAGCTGCAGCATGATCGACATCAATGATGGTCAACCTATCTTCAACAATTTCATCTCAATATTCGCCACAAGAAGGGAAGCACTAATAAAGTAGTAGATTGTTTGAGTAGGCCTCTGATTGCAACTATAAGTATGGTATTGGACTCATGTGGTTGAGAATTATGTTGAGTTTGTAGATGTTTATAATCAATTAGTGAAGTGAAATCAAGTGAATGACTTTTATTTGTAGGATGGAATGCTTTGTCACCTTGGCCAAATTTGTGTGCCCAATGGAGAATGCAAAAAGCTAATATGGGAAGCTCACTATAGTAAGGTTGCTGGTCATTTTGGTATAGGTAAGACTACTGCTATAATTCAGAGGTATTTTTATTGGCCAAAGTTTAGAAATGATGTCATTTCATATATTCAAGCTTGTATTGCATGCACTATTGCTAAGCTTGCCAATCATAAATTTGGACTATATTCACCACTTCCTATTCCTAAAAGAAAATGGCATTCAGTTTCTATGGACTTTATGTCTGGTCTTCCTGCCACCAAAAAAGGCCATGATTGTGTGTATATTGTGGTAGATAGGTTCTCAAAAATGGTAGTAATAGTGGCTTGTAAAAAGACAATTTCTGTAGAGGACACAACAAATCTTTTCTTTGAACACATTTGGTTTCATTTTGGTCTGCTGAATAGCATCATTTTAGATAGGGACAAGAAGTTTCTTAGTAAGTTTTGGTCTACATTATGGGAGAAGATGGACACAAAATTAACAAAGTCTACTGCTTTTCATCCTCAAACATATGGCCAAACAAAGGTAGTGAATCAAACGATCATTCACATCCTACGCATGTATCACTCAAAACATCTCTGCACATGGGATGAAAGTCTTCCATACATTTAGCATAGTTACAACAGGGCAATTCAGAGTTCGACTGGTCATAGTGCATTTGAGGTTTGTCTTGGTTATCAACCACTTGCACCCATGGATGTTGCCATACCACTTATTCAACCTAATTTGGTTCCACATGTTGATAAGGAGGAAGATAAGGAAACACAATTCATTGATCGAATCCATCATCTGCAACAACAAGTTCATTAAATCTTGGAGCATACCAATAAGAAATATAAGGAGAGACATGATGAGCATCGTACTCCCCATAATTTTAAAGTCAGGGATAGGGTGTGGTTGCATGTCCAAAAGGAACGATTGCAGGGTGTCAATAGGAAGCTTCGTCCTCTGCATTATGGGCCATACACAATCATCAAGCAAGTTGGTAATAATGATTTTGAGCTCAATTTACCCCCCTTTCTGGGTCTTCATCTAGTCTTCAATGTGGAACTCTTGAAGCCATATATTCCCCCACTATTAGATGTTGCAGATGTGGCAGAAACAATTTCCACTATAAAATTGAATCTAGATGTATCTTTTCCATTGTAATGTGATCAAATTGTGGACACCATGGTGAAAAACCTCAAACAACAATAGATATATCTGTACAAAGTGGTTCAAGGAGGGAAGATTGCTCAACAAGGAAAGTGGTTTACTCGAGAGCATCTTCAGCTCCGTTTTTCTCATCTCATCCAGAGTGTTGATGAAATGGGGCCCATTTATTTTCAAGGGGGAAGTAATTATCATAAACAATTTTGAAATATCAAAAAATATTTTCATATTTTTCTAGTTTTTTCTACATGTTAGTAATTGGGATTTTTGAAGGCCTTCGAGGCATTTTCATCCCTTGAAACTTTTCTCGGTCCCTTAGAGAATTTCCATAGGGATTCTCTTTCAAGACTTCACTTTCAACTCTTGGAGACCTTTCCAATGAGTTAAAGGACTCACAATTTCGAGTCCTGAGTAGAAAGTTAGGTCTAGTCAAAGTTAGGACAAAATTTGATATAGTTTTTTGAAAATTTCATAGTTTTTTATTTTGTTATGTAATAAACAAATACGATTGTTGAGTTTTGATTCACAAGGGGTTTTGGTGACCCTTATAATCTCATGAATTGTTATATGTTGGATTTTTTAATAGAATGAACTACTTTTTGGCTTGCTTCAATTCTGTGTTTACCTTGTTTGTCTAAGCAAATCCACCATACCGTAGGATCTCACTTAGGTGTTGTCATCCAAATCCATAATTCGGATTAGTGGTATTAGAACAATTTAGCAGATTCAAAAGAAGGTAGTGTCAACTTTAGATTGAAAAGAAAAATTAGATGAAAATGAGATAGCAGAAAAGAAGAGAAAAAACATGCTTGGTTAGAAAAAGGAAAGTACAAAAATGAGTCAAGTTTGATTACCCAAACTACCCTACATGCAGAAAGGAAGAACTTATGGGTAGTCGGCAGTGCTTGCTCCAATCACATGACCAGAGATAAGAAGAAATTCATTAAACTTGAAGATTGGAGTGGTGGTTCTATGAGGTTTGGAGAGAACTCATCAATCAAAATCAAGGACAAAGGTACACTAAACATTGATGACAAATTAAAAGAACATGATGTTTATTATGTTGAAGGTATAAAACATAATCTACTAAGTGTGATTCAAATGTGTGACAAGGGATACAAATTCAATTTTAACTCCAAAGGATGTGAAATCAAAAAGTAAAGTAATGGACAACTTGCTGCTGAAGGCAAAAGGACAAATGGAAATTTGTGTAACCTTAAGGAGTGTTTTGAGTCTCAATGCATGATGGGATAAGTTGATGAGAGTTGGTTGTGGCATAGAAGGTTAAGCCACATTAATTTTGACAATTTGGTCAAAGTGAGCAAGAAAGGATATGTAAGGCACATACCATAGATTATCAAACCTACAAGCACTTTTTGTGATGAATATCAAAAAGGAAAACAAACTAAGGTTAGATTCAAGACAAAAGAATTCTTAACTACAAGGCCACTAGAACTAGTGCATACTAACTTGTGTGGGCCAACCAGGACAAGAGCACTAAATGGAGAAAAATACTTTATGCTTCTTATAGATGATTTTTCAAGGATGACATGGGTCACCTTATTGCAAAACAAGTCACAAGCATTTGGAAGATTCAAAATCTTCAAAAAGAAGGTAGATAAGGAAAGTGGATACAAGCTAAAATGTCTAAGATCAGATCGTGGAGGTGAGTTCACATCAAATGAATTTGAAGACTACTATGAGAAACATGGAATAAGAAGACAATATTTTGCCTGTAGGTCACCACAACAAAATGGTGTTATGGAAAGGAAAAATAAAATAGTCAAGGAAATGACAAGAACAATGCTGAATGAAGCCAATCTGCTTGATATTTTTTGGAAAGAGGTAGTCCACATAGCTATATACACCTTGAATAAAGTACAACTATGAGTGAACAACATAATGACACCTTATGAGTTATGGTATGATAGGAAACCCTCAATCAAGTACTTCAAGGTGTTTGGTAGAAAATGCTTTAGTCAAAGAGATGAAGGTGGATTAGGTAGCTTTGAATCAAGATGTGATGAAGGTATATTCTTAGGATAATCTACTCACAACAAGGACTTCAAGTGTTTTAACTTTGAAAATTTGAAGAAAGTGGTTGAAAGTGTACATGTGAGAATTGATGAAGATCTGCTTAAAGGTAAACAAATTAGAGTAAATCAGATTGAAGAACCATATGTTGAAGGTGAAGAGAAATCTAAAAGTGAACAAGAAGAGGCTCCTAGCAAAGCTCCAAATAGATATGTTCAAAAGAATCACCCTAAAGATCAAATAATTGGCAAAAGAATGAATGTGTGCAAATCAGAAGAAGGCATGCAAGAAATAATGAGCAAGTAAAATTCTGCCTTATGACCGAGATGGAACCCAAGACATATGATGAGGCCAGAAAGAGTAAAAAGTGGTTGAAGGCTATGGAGGAAGAGTTACAACAGATTGAAAAGAACAAAACATGGGAATTGGTTCCTAGACCTGCTGACAAAAATGTCATTAGGACTAAATGGGTCTATAGGAACAAGATGAATGAAGAAGGCAAGGTATTAAGGAACAAGGCACGACTTGTATGCAAGGGATATGCTCAAGTAGAGGGCATATATTTTGAAGAAACTTTTGCACCTGTGGCAAGAATTGATGCAATAATAATGTTCTTGGCATTCTCTGCATTTAATGGATACAAGGTATACCAAATGGATGTCAAATTTGCTTTCTAAAATGGTAAACATTGAGGAAGAAGTGTACATAGAACAACATGAAGGGTTTCAGCTACATGAAGATGAGAACTTTGTCTGCAAATTGAAGAAATCTATATATGGTGTAAAGTAGGCACTTAGAGCATGGTATTCTATGTTGGATAAGTACTTACATCAGTAAGGATTTAAAAAGGGGAGTGTTGATAGTAACTTATACATCAAAACAAAAGGTAATCATATGATCATAGTTGTGGTTTATGTAGATAACATCATCTTTGGAGGCAACAAGGATGCCCTATGCAAGGATTTTGTTGAACAAATGCAGCCTGAATTTGAAATGTCCTTGCTTGGATAGTTATCATATTTTCTTGGTTTGCAAATATCACAATAGAATGAGGGAATATTTATCTCTCAAACCAAGTATGCTAAGGATATTCTAAAGAAATTTCAAATAGAAGACAACAAATCAATTAGTACCCCTATGGCGACAATTTGTAAATTAAGGATGATGAGTCACCTAGTGTAGATTAGACCTTGTATAGATCTATGATTGGAAGTCTATTATATCTCATAGTCTCAAGGCTTGATATAGTTCAAGTTGTGGGTATGGTGGCAAGATTTCAAGGAGCTCCTAATAAATCATATTTCAACGTTGTTAGGAGGATATTCAAGTATTTGCAGGGGACTCTTACTTATGGCTTATGATACCCAAAGAAAGGAAATTTCATTTTGCAAGCATATACTAATGCAGATTGGGTAGGATGTGTAGATGATAAGAAGAGAACTAGCGGTGGAGCCTTCTTCCTTGGAGACCTGTTAGTGTCATGGCACAACAAGAAGCAAGAATCAATTTAATTATTAACTGTTGAAGCAAAGTATATAGTAGCTTCCATATGTTACTCACAAGTGTTATGGATGAAGAAGGCATTGAAGGACATCCAAGTAGAATTTTTAGACCCCATTCCCATAATGTGTGACAACTAAAGTGAAATCAATATATCAAAGAAACCTATCATGCATTCTAGGATAAAACACATTGCAATCAAATATCATTTTCTCAGGGAAAAGGTTGTAGAGAAAGAGGTAAAAGTTGAATATGTGTGCATTGGTGAACAAGTTGCTAATATCTTCACTAAGCCACTGCCCAAGGACACATTTGAATATGTAAGATTAAAATTGGGATTTATCCCAGCCTGCTTCAACACCTAAGTATTTTTATGGAGTCTTTGGTTCAGGGGGAGATTACCGTTCCATTATCTTCATCCTTGAACCTCATGCATAGTCTCAGGGGGAGATCTGAATTTTTGTAAGTAGTATTGACATTTCTTTTTATATTTTAATAATGGTTCATCTAGCCTTTAGGTAATACATGCATGCACAGATGATCATAGGGGGAGAAGAATATGTCAGAGTGTGTTTCCTGTCCGACCCTTTGCCATTGTGTCAAAGGGGAAGAAATGGTCTACCTGCATGTTGGCATCAATGCCAAAGGGGGATATTGTTGGCATCATTGTCATTGATGTCAACAAGACTAGCAAGGATGTCAAGAGGTTGCAAAGAAGCAAGTAGTAGGTGTGCATAACACGCAAGTTATGCAGAGGTTATGTAGTCATGCATAACACGTCGTGTTATGCTACCCAAATGATGCAGGGTTAGAATATTGTTCTACAATAATCTCTCAATGTGTTTCATCCATCGAGTTCCATCTATGTGAGTTGAAAATTGAAAAATAGTGAAAAACCATTGTCTAATAGTCTTTCGACATGATTGTATTTCAGTCTCAGTGATATATTTGCATTTTAGTGTGACTCTGTTTATTGCTATAATCGCATTCAGGCTATGCAGACCCTTAAGCTATACCAAAATGTCTTCCCCAACATCCCGCACTGTAGAAAGTCATCATGATAAAGGCATGTGAGGTAAGAAAACAAAGGAGCTCAGGGGTTCATGCTATCTCATAGGAGTAAGAAGACCAAAGTGAAGCCAATGCGGGATAATAAAATGATGGAAGTATAGAGGCTCCTCACTATCCTGCATCATCAAAATGTGAGAAGTGATGGTCATGCAGGGTAACACAAGGAGAAGGGAGAGATGTCCCCTGCTATCCCGCACTAAAGGAGACCTAGGAGAAATTTTCTTGCAGGATAAGAAGATCAAAGAAGAATTTCAGATCCCGCTATCCCACACCATTCAAGGTGGATATGTGATGGTCACATGGGATAAGATAGTGAAGGAAGAGAAGGATCCCGCTATCCCACAATAAGTTTGACCAAAGTAAAATGGTCATGCGAGGTAAGACTGACCATGGAGAATGAAGTCTCTCGTTATCCCGCATCATGGAGATCTGGAGAGAATTGATTGCATGGGGCAAGATAAGCTGAGTAGTTTGATCATGCGAGATGATTTGGTCAAGATGTTGTAGCCCGATACATAAAGATGTCCATGTGGCAGTTGACCAAGTGGTTTGGATGTCGATTGAGAGGATTTTGACTTCACGGGCACATGCCAATACTCACAGGGGTTCATGTGGTAGTTGACCAATGTTGACTGAGTGACTTAGATGATGGTTTTGAAGGCATGTGGTATCTAGGCTTGTCGATGAGAAAATCTGATATGCAAAAGTTGGTGATGATGGATTTAAGTGTGGTAGTTGTTGATCTTTTTAGGTTAGGTTGAAAGAGGATGGAGAAGACATTAATGGAAAATTATTTGTAGATGGTTGAAGGGCTCGAGGTGATCATCAGAGGAAAAATCAAATCTATTAAACATATTGACTTTTCTAAATATAGCAACATAGTACAAAGAACATTCACAAAATCAAAGAAGAGCCATTTAATGTAGATGGTAGATCCAAGAAAGATATTCCAATATGCTACAGACCAAATCCTAGAGAGATAAATGAATTAATTTTAAATTACATATTTTGAGGGAAAAACATTCTTTGATGAAGAGATGATTGTGCAGGGCAGCAAATATGAATTGACAAAAGTAGTTGGGTTGTTGAGACAGAGATAGAGGTGGAAATAGAAAAATCTCAATTATACTACAAGTGTGTTGTTGGATGTGTAGCTGCCATGGGAAAATAGGACTAAGCTGCACAAGTGAGTTAGAGAATAAATTGAAGAGAACATTCAACAAGGTGAAGTAGAGATTGAGAGAGAAGCACAAATAGAGAGAAGAAGAGGAAAATAGAAGAAGACAATCATATAGAGGAAGAAGATATAACAGAGGAAGAACATTAGCAAGCAAAGAAGTTACAAGTGTTACAAAAAACATTTGTAACAAGGTTTCTCATTGTATTGTTAAATTTTTGATATTATTGTAATTCTCTAAGTGGGTGCTCAGAGAAGGAGTAGGTGCTCCTTGAGTAGATGCTCAGAATCAAGGGTTGGTGCTCCTTGAGTTGGTTCTCAAAATCATCAGGGGTTGGTACCCTAAATGGATTGTAAACATTGTTTTTATTGTGAGGCTGGATTGGAGCAGTAGACTCTAGCATCTATTCTCACCAAGGTTTTTCCCACATTGGGTTTTTCTTGTAAATCTAGCATTCTGGTTTAGTTTGTGTGTGTGTATGTTCTCTATTGATTTTTAGTTTTAAAATTTGCACACATAGATTCAAATTTTTTGAAGGACACTAATTCACACCCCCTCTTAGTGTCCATTTGTGTTCTTTACTTCCAAGCTCTTCAATATTATAATGGATGTAAACCCTAATATCTTCCACATGCAATACTCCAAATGGGATGGATGAAAAAGCACCATTCGAATCATCTTCCATAGATTTATAGGGATGCCTTTTAAAGATTGGCCTAGCCCTTTTAGTGACATCAACTACCAATGGGGTCACAATACTAGAGAATGCCATATTGAAATTTGAAGCTTCAAACTAGGAAAAATGTTAGCTGATAAATACCTTTCAACGAGATGCAAAATCGAACGATGAACCCTCAATTTGCTCTGGAAGTCTGGAAATTCCACTCTTCTTCTCTCAATTTCTCTTTTTCATCAAATGCGAAGTAAGAAATGAAAGTTTTATTCATCTTTTACCCATCACATACCTAGCTTTTAGATATAATAAATGTACTTAACCCTAACTCTCTCAGTTACTTTGCATACCGAAATATCTTTAGGAAATATTTTGTGAATCATCAAACTCTTTCAGAAAATCATCAAACAAGTGTCTGCAACCTGTCGAAACTAGGTACGGATCTCCAATAGGGGGTTTGAAATATTTTCCATGAAAATATCCCCCTAAGGCCTGATGCCTTAGCTTAGTTATCGGATGTAGTTCCAACATCAGAATCAGGTGCAGACCCACTTCCTACATCATCATTGCTCTTCTTAACCTATGTCTTCTTCATTTGATCTCTAATTACTTCAACTTTTTCTTTACCCTTCTCATCTGGCTTCAGATCTTTGCTCTTGTCTTCCGAACCTGTCATATTCACATTTCTGCTTTGGCAATACTTTGCAATGTGATCGGATTTGTTGCAAGTATAGAAAACAACATTTCCTTGCATAGGTCTAAAATTCATCTAATTTCTTCTTGTTCTACATTGGTTATAAACATGTCCAAACATACCACATATATAACATCTCACACTTCTTCTATTTGGAACATTATTCATCATAGTTCTACACTCGTTAGCCTTATGATCATACTTATTGCATTTGAAACATTGATCAGTAAAATATGGACCATTATTAATCACCCTATGTCTTCATTGACTATCCATATGACCAAATTTATTGCAAAAAAATAAGTTACCATTGAATTTATAAGTATTAGGTTACCTTACCGGAGGCCTTCTTGAGTTGTTCTTCTATTGTATTTATTTGGAACTTTCACCTTTCTAAAAAACAAGACCTTGTGTGTCATTAGGATTCTTCTAGCTCACAAGCATCTCATCAAGTTTGGCTGAACTGATTCTGAACTTCTCCTTATACTCATTTGTAGCATCAAGATCAAATTTAAGAAGTAGGACCTTCTTTCCATGATCTTCCTCATGTTCTCTAGCATTTTGAAGGTCACTTATCAACTGTCCATTCTCATTCTCAAGTATGTAACAATCTTCAGTTTATCTTTTAGGGACTAAGCAAGATTCTCTTCATTCTTCTTCCTTTCTTCAATTTATTTGGTCAATTTAATCACTATAGCTTTTAATTCATTTTTTTGAACTACATTAGTTCCAGCAAGTTTCTCACATTCTTCAGTCTTCTTCCTTATAACTTCTTCATCAATGGTTTGTCTTTCTTTCTCTTGAGGATAATCAACAAGCTCCTTTCTCTTGTCTCTTACTTGTTTAGCTGGTCTTTCAATGATTCAATAAATTTCTTCACATCTTTCAAATTTGCCTTCAATTGCTTGTCCTTAGCTTTGGTCTGATCTAGGTCATCAAGTGCAACAAGTAGTTGCTCTCTAAGACTACCAGAATCCATTTATTCACTTTCCTGGATCAACCTCAAACTATTATTCTTCTTCTTAGGAACTTAGCTCTGATACCAATTATTAGAATCAAGGATCCAAGGAACACTAGGAGCGGGGGTGAATCAATGTTCTACAATTTTCAATTTAGTTATCCGGATCTTTAAACCACTCAATGTAGATAAAGAAAAATAAAATGTAGAAACACAAAGCAAGGAACAACAACACCATAATACCAATATTTGTACGTGGAAACCTAGTTAAGGGAAAAACCATGATGGGATTCAAACCCACAATATTAGTATACACTATTAGAAGTATAAAAATATTACAGAAGGGAATGCACATGCATTCAGACACACTGCCTAGAGCACATTGCTCATATTATAATTAAGGGCAACAACCCCGGAAGGCTCACTACCTTGCAAATGTTTTTAAGAGATTATAATGAACTTTTAACTATGAAGTAGCATCAACTAATGCCTATGAATAGTTTTGGTTAAGCACAAAATACTACATCTCACTCAATTTTGTAATACTGTTATGTTTTGATATTCTACTTTAATCCAGAGCACAATTCTAACACTTGCGCATGTAAAACTGTGCATAATCTCTCATACATACTTTGCACACTGCCCCACACACAAAAATACCCATTACAATCAATCTTATATATCTTCATCATAATTAAGAACCATTTCATGTCGGCTTCAATAACAAGCCATAAAAGATGTAACGTATAAATGAGTCATCTCAAATCCAACTTCAAACCATATGCAGACCAAAACAAAATGTCCACACACTTCCCACATGATAGCTCATCAACCTTGAACATGCAAACAATTGCCAAAATTAATCTGCAAGATCCACAAAAGCAAATCACCACATGCTACAGTTGTTATACACTGTTTATACCAAAAACATGATTACCGGATCTTCTAACTTACACAGAACTCATCAACAGTGGCCACAATCCAAGAATTAGGCATATTACATGATCACAAGCCTTCTCTGAAATCCGCATAGAAAAATACACAACCAAAATAATACACTGACCAAAACTGTTCACTACTGGATGTCCTACTCTGCTTATTGGACCTCACCAGACTCAAACAATATTCACTCAATCTACCAAAATGATGAAAACATGAAGTGTGGATACTAGAGTTGATATGAGTTGCCATCAATGCCAACATTTGAACATACCTGCAGTGTCTCTTGCCAACACCTTATTTCTCAAAACATTCAGAAAGGATCATGTACAATTCTTCTTCCAAGTCTCCATGTAGTATTATTTTTTTTGACTTCAAGTGGCTCCAACTCAAGATCATAAATAATTGCTAAATCCAAAACTACTACAATAGAGGTCATTTTCACAACTAGTAAAAACGTTTCTATGAAATATATACTCTTTTGTTGATCATATATGTTTCTCACTAATTTCACCCTATATCTTTTCTTCGTTCAACCTATATAACCATATATATTTTAATTCTTTCATATTAGGTGGAAGAGGCACTAAATCCCATGTGTGATTTTATATTAAATATTCCATCTCATCTCATAGCCCCATCCATTTTATCTACACATGATTCTTCAAACATAGTAAGTTTAGCTTCATTTGATAGTAGAAGAATTTGAATGAAAATGTTATATTTTGTTTGAGACTTGTGCTCCCTACAAAACCTTCAAACTTGAGGTATCAATTCCTATGGTGTACCCACAAGTCATGAGTACCAATGAGATTATATTTCTCTTCATCATCAATGAAATTTGGGGGCTAAACTTATGATTGTATCTATGGATGAACATGCACATATGATTGATTTACAATTTCCTTTTGTTTGAACATATCACTCCCATTTTTAATGTTATATAATGGAACATAGTCCTTTGTTGATATGCCTTATTCTTGTAAAATTTCCATTAGCTTTTGATTTAATTTTACATCTCTACCTTGTGTGACTTTCTTGGCAACTGGATCCCTCAATCTATGACAATATTTTCATCTCTATATCCAATTAAGATACACATTTTAGACTTCATATCAAGATTTGCTCTTTTTCTTGTGGGATCTGAATAAAAGATTCACACCCCAATACTCATTAGTGATTATAAGATATCCTCTTTCCCAACCATTTATCCTCTAGAACTTCAAAATCCAGCTGAGAGGATGGACCTATATTAATCAAGTGCAATGTCATATTTATAGCTTCCCTCTGAAACTATTTTTCCAAACTAGCATTTGATACATTACTATGTATTCTTTCCAAAATGGTTTTATTTTGCCTTTTTAACACACTGCTCCATTGTGGTGTAAGAGGAACTATTTTAATTATTTGAATACCATTCTTTGTAGAATATATATCACATTGTTTTGAAGGATATTCACCCTTGTTGTCATTTTCTAAACACTTAATTACAAAACTTGGTTTTCTACAAGTTCCTTGAAATTTTAAAACATACAAAAAACTTTAGAATTTTGTTTTAGCATATAAACCCAAACTTTTAATCTAAAAAAGAAACACAATAATTTGACCTACTATTAGATACAACACCTTAGAGTGGCCAAAGACATCCAAATGTACTAATTCCAATGGTTGTAACTTCTTCTAATCTTTCTTGATAAATACTATTATCCTCTTTTATTTTTCATATATGTAGCATTCACGTAAAATCAAACCTGCTTATTTGAAACTTGGAGGCTAATTTTGTTTTTGTGTAAGATCTCAAGACCTTTCTTTCTCATATGACCAAGCCTTTTATGATAAATCTATGTTTTTGTATCCATAACTACCATTGTAGCTCCCACTTTCGCTTGATCCTCTAGCACATACAAAGTACTAGATATTTTTTCCTTTGGTAGTTATTAAAACTCCTTTGTCACTTTCCATGCACTCGACTAAAAATTACTACTACATTCTTGAGCAACAAATCATCACTAGTACATTTGGGCCTAATTTCCAATGGCTAATTGTCAGAAGTCCGATGATACCATGTCGGACTTTCGACCAATTTAACCGTCAAAAACTCATCGTCGGTCTTCTCGACGATACCTTTTGCATCGAACGTCCGATGACATTATGAACTCTTCCGACGATGGCTATATTTGCTCCCCCGACCAAAATTTTTGGTGGATTACCGTCGGAATTCCGATGGATGCTATGTTTGCTCCTTGATGACTGTCCAACATGGAAGTGACGTTGGATATACAACATCCTTGTCAAATGTTTCTTTAGTTATCATCGGAATTCTGATGGTGTCAGATGATGTGGGTCAGACGGCTTTGTTGTTGGTGCATGAAAGCATTGAATGAGTTCTACTTTTAAAATTTGCATAAAACATTTATTATTTATTTGATTTAGTGTTATTTGCAAAAAAGGATTATCAATGATGTTTCCTTTCTCCAAGAATTGTCTAGGATCTTTCCGTTAGATAATATGTAACATCTAATGACTAAATCTTTTCTTTACAAATGCTTATTTTATTTAATTATCATCTAAGCGTGAATTAAAATTTATATCTGTACGGAAGCAGAATATACAAGCTGAAGACTCATGTGCAAGTAAATTTCTTAAAAGAAAGCAAGCAGGCATTATCTTGAATGACATGGAAACAAGCTCATCAATTGCCTAGAAGAGAGCAATTGGAGAAAAGCAGAGGAAAGTGTTAAAGGGTGATAAATACATAGAGAGTATGTAATACAAACAAACAATGTCTGGAGTGTGTGATGTGATGTCTCTAATTTATGTTCAGAGGGACTAATTGGTTTTGGAGTTCCTACGAAACCTATTGGGCCATGCTTGGAGGAAATCAATGTATTCATGCAAGGCACACCTTTTTTCTATTATGAGAATGATGCTTTTGCACCAAAGGATATTTGGAAGGCAATATGCAAAAATTTCTATCGTGTGGAACCAGAGTTGGCAGACTCGAAGTAATTTTTCAGCTTTCAGAAGAACAAGAGGTTATGTACACAATCTCCCAATAGAAGGGCGATTTCAAGCATTACCTCTCCCCCCCATGACTATTTAAGAAGAACTTCCTTGGACAAAGGACAACTGCAAGATAGTGAATAGAAATACATTCTTAAAAAGGGAAGAATGGATCTTGGTTTGGGTGGGGCCAGGTTAGGTGGCTCCTCTAGAGGTTGACAAGATAGAAATCATATTAAGATTTGAAAAAGATCACACTCATGGAACTTCGTGTGCGACTGATCGATTGCACTGTTTGGGTAAAGCATTCCAAATAGATACAGTTGCATACTATTTATCTGTCTTGATTAAATCCTTTTATCTTGATGGCATTAAATTGAAGTTATTTCTCTATTTTCTGGTGATCTCTGGAGCAGAGGTTGCTTTGCATGGACCTGGGATACATTTAACTTGTGTTGTATTTGGGTAAATATGTATTTTAGGTCGATGCAATGCAACCTCTTCTCCACCAATACCAGATAGAAGAGAAAGTAATTTAATTTAATGCCATCAGGATAATAGGCTTTAATCAAGATAGATAAATGGTATGCAACTGTATCTATTTGGAATGCATTACCCAAACAATGCAATCGATCAGTTGCACACAAAGTTCCACGAGTGTGATATTTTTCAAATCCTAATATTATTTCTATCTCATCAACTTCTAGAGGATCCACCTAACCTGGCCCCACCCAAAGCAAGTTCCATTCTTCACACTTTTCAAGAATGTATTTCTGTTCACTATCTTGCAGTTTCCCTCATGAATTTTCAATTATAGTGCAGAGTTCTTCTCGAAGGACATCACCACATCGTCTAGAGTCTATGCTTCAATTTTTTTCTTTGATCTAATGGAGGCCAATAGTCCTTTATCTGAGAAAGTGCTTTCTGAATAGTCATGGGGGGGAGAGGTAATTCTTGAAATCGCCCTTCTATTGGGAGATTGTGTACATAACCTCTTGGTCTTCTGAAAGCTGAAAATTACTTTGAGTTCGCCAACTCTGGTTCCACACTATAGAAATTTTTGGATATTGCCTTCCAAATATCCTTCGGTTGAAAAGCATCATTCTCATAATATAAAAAAGGTGCTCCTTGCATGAACACATTGATTTCCTCCAAGCATGGCCCAATAGGTTTTGCAGGAACTCCAAAACTAGTTAGTCCCTATTGGAATTTTGATGAAGTTTTGATTGTCATTGATGGACACACACTTTCTTGATGTATGAGTTATGCTCAACTGGTAATTGTTCCAACCGGTATTGTGTATTATTGAATGTATAGTCTTTAGACTATAATTATTTTGTAAAAGATGGCTTACCAGTCACAGATTGACTAAAGATCCCAAGTAGTATGAAGACCTCAAGCGGTTCGAGGATCTCAAGCGATACGAAGGACCCAAGTGGTCGTTAACTTTTGATCAGAACACTATGATCTTCCAGTCATCATTTTTGTCAACCGGTAATCGGTATATTGTATTAACCGATATATATCTGTGATGAGTTACTAACCGGTATTATTGTAATGTGTGATGAGTTATCATCCACTGACACTTTGACGGTGATTTTGTGTCGTGTTACCAAATGTGTCTAGATGCACTATACCTAGGAACTTGTAGTCTAATTCTTTGGACTGACATGAAATCAAATTCCTTTATAAGGACATCATGTCTAGGGTTTGCATGTGTGAGATATAGAATAGAAAAGGCTATGTGCGATCATTGAAGAGAAGATTAGGTCTGTGTGAAGAGATAGAGTGTGGAGATATTGAAGACTGAAGTAATGCTGAAATGCATTAACAATGAACTGTTAAGGATCTAATTAAGCATACTATGCTAGCATCTAGATCATTCACTTGTTGATTACTAATATCTTCGACAAGTCTAAAACCCTTAACTGGGTAGGCCCAGCAAAGCCTTTGTAACTCCTCTAACAAGGTGGTTCACAACCGTGGATCTGAAATCCTTTACCAAGGTAGTCTTTAACAGGACTTATCTCCTAACAAAGATCTAGATTTCTAATAGGATCTATTCTGGTGAAGAACATTGTATGACCTTAACTGGTCTGGTTACTATTCTGCAGATAGTTACTTGTGATTTTCTGCTCACTGGAGTTTTTCCCATTTGGGTTTCCACGTCAAATATCTTGTGTTATGGTGATTGTGCTTTTGTGGGTGAATTCTTTGTTTGTTATTTGTTTTGCATTTATCCTAACTGGTTTATTAGTGAATCTATTGCATCGGTTATCTGCTAAACTATTTAAAATATTGATTATAATATTTATTGGTATACTAATTCACCCCCCCTCTTAGTATTCATCAATTTGTATCAGATCTAACCTTTCTATAAGTCTAACCACTTGGAAGGAGATATGGGGAATACAGTGTGAGGGAACTTACTCATCGTCTCACTCAGATTGAGAGAGCCTATGATGAACTCAAAGTCAAGTATAAAGCCTCTTTGGCCAAGAGAAGAGAGCATGCTGAAAAACTTATGGAACTTACTGAAAATAGCTCTTCTGATGAAGCAGACATGGATGCCCTAGTTGAAAAAGTTGAGAAACTAAATGAATCAAAAGCCAACCTGAGAAGGGAGTTGGAAAGATTGACTATCAGAATATGTCAGGAGCTTGAGAATAGAAGGAAAGCTGAAGATTTGGTAAAAGACAAAGATCATGAGATCTCCAAGCTAAAGCAAGAAATCAGTACCCTTACTGCTCATCTCCAAGAGAGTAAAGTGGAAAAAGAAGAAATGCAAGGTGAACTAAACATGGCCATTTCTAAAAATGCAACCTTGATGGAATCTAATACTATTGTTTCCAAGGAACTTACTGAGTCAAAGGAGATACTTGCCAAATTCAATCAGAGTACTGCTAAGCTAGAGCAAAAGCTAGAATTAGCAAAGCCAGTACGAATACCACTGGACTTGGTTTCTCTAGATATGAGGAAGGTGAGACCTCTGGAACAAAAGCTAAAGCATCAAAGAAGAAACTGACATCCAAGGATAAAGGTAAGCAAAAAATTAAACAAGTTTTCTTTAATTGTCTCAAAGAAGGAGATACTGCCAATGTGTGTAGCAGCAAGGCCTACAACAATTTTCCTTATTTTCAAAACAATATGCCTAGATCCAATAGATTCAATGGAAACTGTTATGCATGCAACAAGTTTGGGCATAGAGAATTTGAATGCAGGTCAGTTTTGCACAACATTGGGAGATATCCTCCAAGGACTCAAGGAGTTATCTCGGAACCTCCTGTGAACCAGAATCTCAACCAGTACAATACCTATAACCATCGGTCAGGTGGTTATCAAGTAGCTACTAGTTGGAGAGCAACTTGTTTGATCTGTCATGGTAGAAGTCACACTACTGTAACATGCAGAAGGAATAATGGACCATGGAGAACACCTGGAATGGTATGCTATCATTGCAACAAACCGGGACACACAACCATAACTTGCAGACTGAGAAAGAACCTATCGGGTGATATACCGATCACTCCAAAAGGGAATATTGATGTTGAAACCGTTCAAATGAAAATGAATAAAACCTGAAAAAAGAAATCAGAAGAAGAGTCACAGAATGAACCTGTTTCTGCACCTAGTGTGGAAGTCTCTGAACTAGCAAACTAAGCTTCGGAAAAGCTTAGGGGGAACATATCGGTGAAATATTTTGAACCCCCAATTTATGTCAGTAAATACCTTTATCGGTATATGTTACCTATTAGTCGGTAGAAGATCTGAAGTGGTAAAAGGCAAAATTAGGGTTTGTGCCCTAGCGGTGATGCATTTATTATGGTAGGTGAGAGTTTGTTTAAAAGGGTTTTCATCATCATTTTCACTTATCTATTTACGGAAGAAGAATCTTCAAGAGAAAAGAAACCATAGTGATTTTTTTAGCAGTTGAAGAAATATTGTGCGAAATCTTGCAATCATCTTCAAGCAATCAATGAAGAACACTAAGTAGTGAACTAGCAACTGAAGTGGTGTATTGTGCGCGATATTGAAAAACCTAAATTTCAGATTGTGAAGGTATTTACTGAAAGTCTTTCTTATCATTTGGTTATGGCTTCTGCATCACATTCTAGTTCTAGTACACCTAAAGATACACCTAAGTTTCTTCAAAAGAAAATAAGATACAATGCCCTATCTCAAATTCCCATCGGAGTCATTGTTGAGGGAGATATTTCAAGGTATATAGACTGTAAGTTGGAACACCTAGGATACCTAGTAATTCACTCCCAACTAAGTTTGTTCAGTGGAGATGGCATGAAGATCAAACCAAAGTATAACATCCTTGAGAAGATGAATCTGCATAATGCGGTATACTTTCTAGAAGAATTTACAGAAGAACATATTCACATTATCCTCAGCAGAGTGCATGGTGACAAGATGTATCTCGAGCGAACCCATGACATCACACCGGAAGTGATTCATATCATCATCAGATTCTACAATGTTGGAGAAGTACCAGTTCTATGGAAGGTCACCAAAACTCAAATGACATAGCTCACCGATTCTGTGAGTGACCAATGGGTAATGACCGTCAACACCATTTTTGATGATCTGGTAAAATATGCTTGCATGGTGATTGGTTAGAGGATATTTTATGCCAGCAGAATGAATTCTATCCCTGCTACTATGGTGAATGCTACTTATAGGATGATTAAGGAAGATACTAAATATGACCTATGTACCTATTTACAGAAGCAATTGTTGGTGAATCTGAAATCCATCAAACAGATTAAATCTCTAAGGTTCAAGTTTAGACAACTTCTGGTTGGTCTATTCTTCTACTTTCAAGGTTATTTCCCTAGAGTAGGTGATGTTCAATGGTCTACTGACCTACCGGTCTCCAGACAGATTAAGGAGAGTCTACAAGTAGTGGGAACTGCATATCCTGAGGTTCTTAATAAGTATTTTGATGAATTCAAATGAAAGATGAGCCAGAGAATGAGGATATCTGATGATATTGTGAAGAAGTATGAAGATGACATCTGCTTCACAATAAGGATAGATGACTGCATAATGGAAGCAGTGGAACCGAGAAAGGAATTAGTTGGCCCTATGGGGTATGAAGTGGTGAATGACATATTGATCAGGTATGCCTCTACTTGCCTCACCACTAGATGCAAAGAAGAAAAGAATGAGTACCTACTTGGAGAGGGTCACACCGATTGAGGATTTGAAGCATAAAAAGGGCAAAGTAGTGCCATCAGTATCTACACTGGTTACATCTGCCAGTCTGAAAGTGACCAAGCAGTCACCAACCAAAAAGAAACCTAAGATTATTTCGGCAAAAGTATTGAGAGGAAGCGGAAATCCAAGAATCACTCACCAGAGTCAGAGGACACTGAACCAGAGATTTAAACAAAGAAGACAAGGAAATCAAGCAAAAAGCCAAAGTCTACCGGCAATGTACCAGCAACTTTTGCACCGATAAGTATTGATATTACCTCTTATAAACCAATGACACATTGTCAGAGGAAAATAAAGAATATTAGGAGGAAAGTGCTTGACAATTTAAAGGAATATTTTGATGACTTTAATGATAGTGAAAAAGAGGAGGTAGAACATGAGGTCATTAAATACTTATGTGTTAATGATCAATCGCCTTCTGAGATTAAATCTGTTACTCCAAATTCTTTGTATAATTCTTTGGATAATAAATGGTGCATTGCTATTGAGAGAGAACAAGAGATCAGGGAGAAAATTTTTGCACAGTACTTTCCATATTCTTCTAATTCTGAGTTATTTGAAATAATGGATAAGAACAAAGGCATCTTCTTTATGAGAAGGAGGCAACTCAAGTTACTAGAAGGTAAAACTTTTGAAGTAGAAAAGGATACACACATACATGTTAAAGATGTTGTCAATATCCACCGAGTATCTGAAGCCGCTAGGCAGGCTGACCAAGCACCTGACCTATCCTCAGACAAACTGGATGAGGTATTTAACAGTCAAGGTGAAAGAGTGACAAAACAAATTGACCCTATTGATGTTGATGCATTAGATAATAAGGATGTCACTCCTGACAAAGAAAAAGATGAGAAAGAGCAACAGGACAAAGAGAAAGTAGAGAAAGAACAAGTGGAAAAGAAAAAGCAAGAAGAAGATAAGAGAAAAGAAGAAGAGAAGAAGAGAGAAGAAGATAAGAGAAAAGAAGAAGAGAAGAAGAGAGAAGAAGATAAGAGAAAAGAAGAAGAGAAGAAGAAAGAAGAAGACAAGAGGAAGGAAGAAGAAAGGAAGAAGGAGGAAGAGAAGACAAAGCAAGAAGAGGATAAGAAGAAGGAAGAAATGGAGAAGAAACAAGAAGAGGAGAAAAAGAAAGAAGAAGAAAAGAAAAGAGTAGAAGAGGAGAAGGAAGCAGAGAAGAGAAAACAAGCGAAGATCAAGACCAAAGAAGGAGGTCAGACTCCTAAGGCAACTGGTGATCAAACCAAGTAGGTTGATTCCACTAGACCTATTGATCTAACTCTTGCATGTCTGACTCAATCAACAGATGAGTCTGAGCTACTTCAAGGCATCAAACTTGCACAGGAGAGACTAGAAGAATTACGGAGGAAGAAAGAACAAGATGTCATACAAATTGCAGTTGACACCCTTACGAGTCTAATTCCCAGTATTAACCTCCCCAGCACCGACTCCTCTCTATCCAAGCTCAAACTTCTTTGTACCATAGTAGAGGACTAGGTACAATACTTGGAAGATGTTGCTAAAGCAACTACAAGTAATAACCATGAAAAGGAACTTAATATTGCCTTAGTCAAGCAAATGAATGAACTCAAGACATGACTACTGAGACAACATAATGATATCAGTGTTACTATGGGTGAGGGTAAATTACTTCTGAGTAAAATCTACCAACCCCATCTGTTTTGTGAAGATGTGCTCAAACAGAAAGCTCAACTCCAATCGGAGTTATAGGAATATATCAGCAACTTAAATATGCCCTATGATTTATTCACTGCCTATGGACAAACTATTCATCATTTTCAGTGTGAGATTGCCAAGATGGACTTAGAGATCAACAATCAGACTCAAGATTTGCAGGAGCTTCAACTGCTCCTATTACCTAGACTGCAGGTTCTTCAGAGATATTTTCTTAACTTGGAAGCCATCACGGTAACTCAAGAGATGAGTACCATCGATGCAATGGAAGAACTGGCATTCCAGATGAAGACTGAAAGTGAGGTTGCTACCTCATTACTTGAGTCATGGACATTGGACATGAAAAATTTTGTGCAAAACTTTAAATCTATTTTTGAGAAATTTCATTCCTTATTGTCATGAACATCTACTCTATTTTATTATAAGGAAAAAGGGGTTATTTTTCATTACTTTGTCATTGTTTGCAAAGGGGGATTAGTGTACATACATTAAACTTTGGTGAATGTTTATGCACTTACTTGTAATTTTTGCAAAGGGGGTAGTGTATATGCTTAGGGGGAGTAATATTGATTGTAGTATCTTTTGTGTTATTGTTGTAAAAACACTTAGATGTCAAAATTTTCCTAAGTGTTGCCATCAATGCCAAAGGGGGAGATTGTTGGCATTTTTATTATGTTTTGATTGTCATTGATGGACACACACTTTCTTGATGTATGAGTTATGCTCAATCAATAATTATTCCAACTGGCATTGTGTATTATTGAATGTATAGTCTTTAGACTATCAGTATTTTGTAGAAGATGGTTTACCGATCATAGATTGACTGAAGATCCCAAGCGGTATGAAGACCCCAAGCGGTTCGAGGATCTCAAGCGGTACGAAGGACCCAAGCGGTAGTTAACTTTTGATCGGAACACTACGATCTTCCAGTCTTCATTTTTGTCAATCGGTAATCAATATATTATATTAACTGGTATGTATCTGTGATGAGTTACCAACTAGTATTATTGTAATGTGTGATGAGTTATCATCCACCGACACTTTGACAATGATTTTGTGTCATGTTACCAAATGTGTCTAGATGCACTGTACCTAGGAACTTGTAGTCTAATTCTATTGGACCGACATGAAATCGGATTCCTTTATAAGGACATCATGTCTAGGGTTTGCATGTGTGAGATATAGAATAGAAAAGGCTATGTGCGATCATTGAAGAGAAGATTAGGTCTGTGTGGAGAGATATAGTGTGGAGATATTGAAGACTGAAGTAATGCTGAAATGCATTAACAATGAACTGTCAAGGATCTAATTAAGCATACTGTGCTAGCATCTAGATCATTCACTTGTTGATTACTAGTATCTTCAACAAGTCTGAAACCCTTAACTGGGCAGGCCTAGCAAAGCCTTTGTAAATCCTCTAACTAGGTGGTTCATAACTGTGGATCTAAAATCCTTTAACAAGGTAGTCTTTAACAAGACTTATCTCCTAACAGATATCTAGATTTCTAACAAGATCTATTCTAGTGAAGAACATTGTATGACCTTAACCGGTCTGGTTACTATTTTGTAGATAGTTACTTGTGAGTTTCTGCTCACCGTGGTTTTTCCCATTTGGGTTTCCTCACCAAATATCTTGTGTTATGGTGATTGTGCTTTTGTGGGTGAATGCTTTGTTTGCTATTTGGTTTGTATTTATCCTAACCGGTTTATTAGTGAATCTGTTGCACCATTTATCTGCTAAACTATTTAAAAGATTGATTACAGTATTTATTGGTATACTAATTCACCCCCCCTCTTAGTATTCATCACTCCCTCCGGACATAAATTAGAGACATCACATCGCACACTCTAGACATTGTTTTTTTGTATTGCATACTCTCTATTCATTTATCACCCTTTAACACTTTCCTCTGCTTTTCTCCAATTGCTCTCTTCTAGGAAGCTGATGAGCTTGTTTCCATGTCATTCAAGATAATTCTTGCTTGCTTTCTTTTACGAAATTTACTTGCACATGAGTCTTCATCTTGTATGTTTGGCTTCCGTACAAATATAAATTTTAATTCATGCTTAGATGATAATTAAATAAAATAAGCATTTGTAAAGAAAATATTTAGTCATTGGATGTTACATATTATCTGACAGAAAGATCCTAGATCTAATTCTTGGAGAAAGGAAACATCATTGATAAACGTTTTTTCAAATAACACTGAATCAAATAAATTAAAAAAAATTCATGTAATTTTTAAAAGTAGAACTCATGCAATGCTTTCATGTACCAACGACAAAGCCGTTTGACACACACCATTATCCATAATAGAACAAATCATTATAATAGGCTATTATAAAGAATATATACAAAAATATGAAAGAACATTAAATTACCATTACAACCCATAAACCATTAAATAGTGAAAATAGATATAAATTTGTAAATGTCTCCCTACAAACACCACAACCCTAACCAAAACAAAAAAAATTCTTACCCACAAAAACTAAGTAGCTGGTGTGTTGCAAGTCTACAACATCTCTCAAATGATCGAACCATTTCTTAATTTTGTTCTTCTGATTAGTCAATGGATTTAGTTGCATGTACAAGTTTTCTATTTGAAGCCTTCTGTTTCCCTATATTTGAGACTTAATAAAATTCTTGTGAGTAGAATGGTGAAGTTTATCACCCAAACAAATCATATGAAAGGGAGAAAATCACTTAAGGTCCATATGATCTTGAGACATTGATGCCCACTTTAGCATGTCACATCCTAAATTGACAAGACTCATGATTGGGACCAAAAATATGACCCCTCATTTCTCGCCTCATGTGTGAGAAAAAATTCAAATACTTTATGTATGATTAGGTATAAAAGGAAGCCTACCCTGTCATTTGAAGGGGTCTACCCATAATTCAAGTGATCTCTTAATTATAAAATCAATTAAATTCCAAGTGAACAAGCAATCAAGCATTCATCAAGCATTGAAGGAGAATTCAAGTTAAAGAACAACATTCATGATCAACAGTCTACATGACATCCTAAAACCTTGTGTGAGGATTCAAGAAATATTCATCAAGGTATCATGTTCAATTTTAAGAATTTTTAGAATAGATCTAAAGCGATCATTTTAAAGAGGGAGGAAGAGATCTTTTCCTAAAGATGTCTACCTCCAAAAATAGAGGAGATATTTAATAAAGATACCATCTTTTAAATTAAGAAATGGGTAGGAGATTAAGGATACGAACCTTCCATATTGCACAGTTCAAGGTATATTCAAACCTATTTGACCTAGGAAAGCCCCCATCAACAAACCTATTTTCATCATTTTGTGTGTAGGAAATTGATTCAGGAGTTACGTGTGAAGAATTTGGCAAAGTAAATAATGACAGTCAAACTCAAATTTTATCTGTCTTGAAAGCCTTTTATCCTGATGGCATTAAATTAAAGTTCTTTCTCTATTTTCTGGTGATCTCTGGAGCAGAGGTTGCTTTGCATCGACCTGGGATACATTTAACTTGTGTTGTATCTATGGAAATATGTATCATAGGTTGATGCAATGCAACCTTTGCTCCATCAATACCAAATAGAAGAGAAAGTACTTTAATTTAGTGCCATCAAGATAAAATACTTTCAAGACATATATTAGGTATAAAAGGAAGCCTACCCTATCATTTGAAGGGGTCTACCTACAATTCAAGTGATTTCTTAATTATAAAATCAATTCAATTCCAAGTGAACAAGCAATCAAGCATTCATCAAGCATTGAAGGAGAATTCAAGTTGGTGCAGGTGCATTCGGAAGACCAAAGGACTTAATGAAGCCATTAAAGACTTTTGAAGGTCTTAGGAGTGAAGAGCCAATCAATTATGATGTCTTAAGGTCCATTATGGCCTTTAATGATGAAAATTGTAATAAGTTTGTAATTTCTCCTAAAGGGCCTAGTAAGGACCCTAGGACCAACAAAAAAATGTAATAGGAATTTATGGCTTAGGGAGTCTAGAAGAGTTTAGGCAAGTTCAATAAATCATTTCATGACCTTGTGTGTTAGAAATTAAGATTTTTTGATCAAATGGCTGATGTAATGCTTTGTACGATAGAGAATGCTGGTGTACGGACTAGGACAAGCAATAACAACAAATTTTTGTTTTCTTGAATTTTTTTGGTGTTTTGGCTTATGGTAACTTTTTCTTGAGTGTGTATTCAAATTCCTAATGCATTGAAGAGACCTTGAACATATTATTTGCAGGGAAGAAGCACTAATAATCCATTTGTCTCAGACTTTAGACTAGTTGCATTGACTGTTCTAACAAATTTGTGCAATTTGGCATTTGATTTGGTTGATTTACAATTAGAATGTTCATTCCATGAATGTAAAAGGCCTAATATTCATGGAACAACACTCCTCTAACATGTAGAATAAATTACTAACATGTTGATGTGCAGATTGGGTGGAGAACCAGGGTGATCACCAAAACAACGAATGTAAGAGTGGAGAAATTGCTTGCTAAGGAGCAGCAGTAGCAAATCCACCTTAAGGAGGGACACATTTTATGATTGACAGTGTTTAGAAATTTCAAATGAAAGGTGAATCCATCATCATTTGGATGGTATACTATTTGGAAGAGGGGTATATGAGAAACCCTACTTTTAAGGGTTTGTGAGAGGCTAAATAAGGGATTTCGCATCTAAGAAGGTTAAACCTTGTAAATAATTTCATTTTATTTAATTTTTAATCATATTGGATTACTATTGAGAGTTTGGGAGTCAAGGAGTTAAAACATTATATACTTCCTTTGTAAAATCATCATTTTTGGAGTCTAAAAACAATGCATAGTTACAGGACAACATGTACTTTCCAAAGAAACCATATGAAATCTTCTGGCATGCTGAAGAAAAGATAAATGGGTGTCTGAATATCAAATTTTTTTGTTTAGTTTTTTGGGAAAGTTGATAGAAAACAATTCATTTTCCTCACTGGAGGGCTAATTGGGCAACTACGCCTAGAAGGCTAAAAAGAGGGCTTTGCACTTAAAAAAGTTCATGGAACCACAAAACAAATTAAAACAACTTATTTGGAGGTAGTACAAACATTCCATACCTTTGGAATCATTTGAAAAAGTGTTGGTTTGCATTTGACCTATTTGAGCCATTTGGGTGCTAGTAGGCCTAGGGGTTTGGACCTTGTATTTCCCTTATAAATATTAAAGGTTCATCTATCACACCCTTCCTCTGTATCACAAGTTAAAGCACAACATTCATGATCAACAATTTGCATGACATCCTAAAACCTCATGTGAGGATTCAAGAAAGATTCATCAAGGTATCATGTTCAATTTTAAGCATTTTTAGATTAGATCTATCCTTTCCCTCAAAAGAAAAACATTATACTTCAAGGTTAATTCACAACCTAAGGTTTGAGCTAGGAAATCCCCCATCAAAAAACCTATTTTTCATCATTTTGTGTGTAGGAAATTGATTCAGGAGTTACATGTGAAGAATTTGGCAAAGTAAATGATGACAATCAAACTCAAATTTTGATGGCATGAAAAGCATAAGAGTAAGCCATTTCACACCTCCTAGTCCCAAGAATTTTTTACAACCTTTTGATAGTAGATTCTATGTACCATCCTAATCTAAAAAGCATTCATTTTGTTTACATCTGATAGTCATTTCTAAAACCAGTTTAAAGTGTATTCATTTAGGGACCTTTCATAAAATATTCTCAACTTACACATCATAAAAGGATCTTAAAATATTCATTGTTTATAATGATAAGAATTTGGTTGTTCCATACACCTTCCTTTACTATTTTAAAAATATCATTGACTAAAATATTGTGTAGCAATAGTATGGAGTGTATTTCATCTATTTTATGCCTAAAGATTTCATCATACCACTTTCTTTTCAAAGGCGACTGATCGATTGCGTTGTTTGGGTAATGCATTCCAAATAGATACAATTGCATACCATTTATCTTCCTTGAAATATTTTTATCCTGATGGCATTAAATTAAAATTCTTTCTCTATTTTCTGGTGATCTCTGGAGCAGAGGTTGCTTTGCATTGACCTGGGATACATTTAACTTGTGTTGTATCTACAGAAATATGTATCCTAGGTCGATGCAATACAACCTCTACTCCACCAATACTCAATAGAAGAGAAAGTAATTTAATTTAATGCAACTAGGATAAAATTATTTCAAGACATATATTAGGTATAAAAGGAAGTCTACCCTATCATTTGAAGGGGTCTACCTACAATTCAAGTGATCTCTTAATTGCAAAAGAAAGGAGAGATAGTTGTAAAAGAGATATTATGGAAACATTACATAATTTAAATGAAGGAAACCAAAAGAATGTAGAGAGATAAAAAAAATCTATAGAGCAATTATTTTACACACCTCAAATACAAAATTGTAGGGTGGAACAATAAAAAATGGTAAATCAAGGAAAGAATGAAAGATCCACACCAAATTCTTATACAATGCAGTCCAGTTGAAGGATTTTCATTCAATACAAGATAGTGAAGGGGTCATTATGATGATTTATTTGAAGGTTCATAAGTTAAAGGTAGTCACTAACATATAAAGAGTGAATAAATTGAAGATCCCGATGAATTGCCAGCGTAGCATGAGGATGTATGATGTTAACAATAGAAAAATGATATTATAATGGTGGTGAAACTACAAAAAGTTTTGATCATATTTTTATTGAGCATGAAAGCAACCACCTTGAGCTCATGAATGATAGGCATCGTGTTGTAGAGTATCAACCCTTGTTGAACAAGGGTGTCACATTTTTGAGGCTCGATCAGTGCAAGGAGACATTTTGTTTATATGAAGTGGTTTCAATTAGCCATTTTGTGTATAAGTAGAGAGGAGAGGTCAATGTCTTTATTTATTTTCCTACAAAAAAATGAAAGAGGTCCTAATGAAGGAACACACACATCCAAGCAAGGAGAGAATTTGGATTCAGGACAATTCTATGCAAGAAAGGATATCAAGTTATAAAAGATAAAAATCAACAAAGGTAAAGTGGATCCTTAAAAAAGAGGAACAATTGACAACTATTATTCTTGCTCCACGATGTAGAGACAAGAAGAACTAGGCTATTGCATTGCCTCCCAAGTATGATTGCATATTAAATCATAGTACCATGAATGACAATGAGCCCCTAATAGGTAATTAAGCTACCAATGCCATATAGCAAGATAAAAATATAATAGGTTATAAATGTCATTTAAAAGGGACATGATGAGTGTATAACTCATTGTCACCTATTATTTAAATGTTACTAGAACTACAATAAGTTGTTGAATTTTAATCTCCAAATCATGACATTCATTAGTGGAATAGTTGATGATGCTTGAAAAAAGGATTGTCCTAATTTTGTTTATGGTTGGTTCTTGAATTTTTCAAGGGGAGAGTAATAAAGTTGGCTTTAAGAAACTCATACAAAATTATCTCTTGTTGTGATATTAAAAGTTGTTGGAAAATTCATAGATATATTAGACAATGGGGGAGGGGATGTCAACAAAGGAGGAGGATAGAAACCTAAATTGGTGTATATCACTTAACAAACCACCTGATACTTAATAGATGCATTTATCATATGTAAGACAACCAATACTAATCGGTATGTATTAGTTAATCCCAATAACAATCAATGCTCACATATAATATATTAACCTATATTAATCGGAGTGCATTGGTTAAGCCCGATAACAATCGGTGTTCATAGTTAATATGTTATTCGATATTAATCAGAGTGCATTGGTTTTAATGTAAACCGATACTAATTGGTATTCTGTACTATGAGATTTACAACCGATGATTATCGGTAGTTAAGCATTGATCGAACTTTGCAAGTATGGTTGAATATTACAAATTTAAGAATGATCATCAAATGAAGGAATAATAGCTTGAAGTCTTCATCATAGTTTATCGATAGGATAGATGATTGAATGAGAGACTTCATTTATCTATCATTCAATCATTTATCTTATCGAGTTATCATGCATTAATAGGATAGAGGGATCTTATATCAAATTAAGAAAGGCATGAGAGTGATATATGTATTAGTGTAATTATTATACTTTTTGAATATTTATCCTTAGTATCACCTAACAACCAACCTTCACACAATGGATAAGGAGCAAGTTTTCATAAGAGAGAGAGAGAGATTGCCAATTGTTGGAGAACAGATTACATGCGTTGACAACCTTAAGAATAATTTGCCTTGTATGTTATTGATTCATTATGCCATGCAAATGCTTTGCTTATATACTTGACTTGTGGTGTCAAGTCTCAAGTCGACTTGCCTTGTCAATTTAATAATAATATTATGTATATCGCCCAAATAGGTCTTGACCTATTAAGACGTCATTGCTTGATTGCCTTTATCACACTCTACATGAGTTTGGGCCCAACCCAATTACATAATTGCTCAAAATACATATTGGACCTACCCTATCTACAAGTTACATTCAATATAGGACCACAAGTTACATCACCCAATTAGGGTCAGACCAAATTACAAGTTACACTTATAAGGCCTGTCCTATCCACAAGTTACATTATATATAGGTCTTTCCCAAGCAAGACATAATTAGAAGTTACATGTATTTGGGCCCAACCTTAAGTTTGATTCACATAATAGATAATACATGTGTATTTTAATTGTCATTGACAAAATTAAAATACAATAGATAGGTATTTGAGCTAGCTACTATTTCAACACATTCTAACACATGTATCTATTTCTATGCAATAATTAGTAGTAGCTACATAGACTAACATGGTACATAAGTTCTTTTCTAATAGTGACCTTCATATGCAATTCTTTCAAGATTATTTAGTTGTATCTACCTTCTTAGGTTATGTATCTACTTTCTTGCTTTGTAATTCTCATTGTGTTTAATAAATTTTTATCCCTTTGATAAAAAAAAAGGAGGTTGATGATAAATATCTATGTTGTCTATTAGTTGATTCTCATGCCAAAACCTATCACACAAGCTGAAATATGATAATCTTGGTTAAAAAACATCATACAAAAGAATAATGAGTTATGTCTTAAGTTTCATTGCATGGTACTATGTGACATTGGATAAGTTCGCTACTGTTAATCATGAAAGATGATGGACTAATCATGGATGGTGCTGAAATTGTTATGACAAACCCAATGGAGCCATGGTTTACTCACAAGGTTGATCAATATGAAATTTCAAGTAGTTTCCCAGGTTCCATAACAATTGTAGCTGTGGTCTACTTCACTCAAATGTCATGAAAACAAAAAGTGTTAAGATCAGAAAAAACCTCTCCCCTGCGGATCCTCTTCGAGGCCCAGATGATCACCTAGAAAAAAATGGTCGTGGCATTACGTACGCAGACACAACCTCGATCGATATAGTTGTTGGGGTTTGTCGCTGTATGTATAGATAATCAACCACACCACGACCACGAAGTGGGGGCCCTTCAATCCTTGTTCGAGTTCCTTTCACGGTCAAGTGAAATATTTCGCTTCAAAGATCCCATGCTTTGTTCCAGTTCCAGGAAAATTCCACCATAAGAACAAAAACTAGTTAACCGCTTGACTAGAGGTTCCCGCCTAAACAACTATGACCAGGAACAAGCAATGAGTAGTGGCGGAGGCAAGGCTGGGGGATTCTAGCAAACAGAGGTGGAACTGTGGGCGGGAATACGCTGCTGAGGCGGCAATGAGAGAATGGGAAGAGGCTGCGAAAATGATTTGAAATGTCTTGGTCTTTGTTTTTTTTAAGTAATGCCCATTGTCGTCAGAATTTTGACGAACGCGGGCACTTTTTATTAAAAAACACAAATGTCGTTACCAATTCCTTCTCTGCCGCAAACTTATATTGAATTATCGTCAGAATTCCTATGAATGCGGGCAATTTTTGAAAAAAAAATGAAATTTGTTCACAATATACCTTCTCCGTCCGAAACCGCCGTCGGAATTTTAGGGCAAATGTATTAGTGCATGCAATTGAAATTATTATTTTTTTAGTTGAGGGAAATGCCTAACATCCTTTAGTAAACTATTACCATTTTTCAAATTTAATAAAACATCTCCCTTGTCAATGATATCACAAGGCTCGTCATCACTAAGTTTGACTTCATAATTTAAAAAAAATCCCTACATGATGTAGCATGAAATGATGCTCGTAATTCAAGCAGGTCCAAACATATGCAATAACTTCTATAAATAAAACAAGAGCACTAACATATTTTTCATAAACAATGTTAGCTTCACTTTCTTTTGATTGTTCTTCAACCTTCTTGTTTTAAGTGACTAGCATTTTTCCTATGGCATTCCTGATAACTCAATGATGAATAGTGAGTACCAAACCGGTACTGAGAGGGGGGCAAGGATAACTTTAAGAAACACCCCCCCCCCCCCCCTCGGGCAACTGTGTAAAATCCTGGCGAATCAGACATTATTTTTGGGGGGAAATTTTCATATCGATGGCGAAATTTTTTTTTAAATGACGAAAAAACTATTTTGTACTAGCGATTTTTTTTCTAGGGTGCGAAAATGCCATAAATTTCTGGTGAATAATACCTTGTTCTATGTGAAAAATATTTATTGTGGGAGGTGAATAATTATTGTTAAAAGGAACAAATATATAATTGTATGAGTGAAAATTTTTACTCCAAAGGAAAAATTATTTAAATGTATTAGCGATTTTTATCCACCGCTTGAAAATTATTTAAATGTATTGGCAATTTTTATCCACCGCTTGAAAAAATTTTAATTTGTTTTGGCGAATATTTTGTTATTTATGATACAATATATAATTCATTGGCGATTTCATAAATTCATTGCCATTAATAGACAAGGCACATCACATCACATCAGTACATCACATCACATAATACATTGAGTCCAGACTCTGCACGATGTATCAATAAGCGCGACCTCTTTGACACGTAAAGGGTGACACATACCTAAAATCTATCAATGATTTTAAACCATTCGATGATCGTATATCAATGGCTGAAGTTTTATTTCGACCCAATTTTCTGAAGAGAACATAGCTCACCAGAAAGTGCTGGAATGGAATTGGATTCAATAGACACGTATCAAATGTCACGAATCATGATCGATAATTTCGTTCATTTAATATATATCTTTTCACTTACGGCAATCCACTCTATCCCCATGACTTCCAATGTGATACTTGCCATTTTGGTACTGGTTCATAGTTGTTTTCAATTTCGCACACTTGTGCATTTATGGGAAAGATTTGCAAAGATACGAAAGATTTAAATTTTTTTATAGTAGTTAATACTGTTAAAGAAGTAATTATTACAATCAAGAGCTTCAACAATTTATATACAATCTCTACTTCTTTCATCTTCAATTAGCCTTTGCCATTTAGTAGATAAATCGTCAGAGCTCACAGTATTTTAGGTTTATAGGCTCACTGCTCAGGTTGTTTAATTTGTTAATCTATTTTCTCAAGATGGACACTCCCATCCGCTTGAGAAGAATTTTTGTAGAGGACCAGAGGGCCTTTCTAGGCTCCGTTAGAGACCCAACCCTCCAATCAGTCTGCAAGGAGGTTGGGTCGTTCACCAATGAAGCTGTGCGGATGGTGTTGGGCAGAGAATTTCTGCGAAACGAAAATAGGTACCGTGTTAACATGAACCTTACATCCCGCTTCTTAGCATCTCTTCTGGACTTGGGAGGAGACAAGGTGGATATGCTGATGTTGTTGAGGAAGGTTTTTAAGGAAGACTTCCTTGGAGACGACATTACTCTTGTCGTTCTTGCAGAAGTAGGGGTGGGGATCCCTTGGGCGAGTGATTTATCCAAGCTTCTCCTCCCTGACCAAACACTGCCAGTGGCCAGGCAATCATTTCTCCTAAACTTGAATGCGGAGCAGCTGACGCGTCACAGAAAATGGGTGCGGATTGGCAGTGACTTCCTCCGGAAATGGTTCCTCCTGGATGACTTTCCAAACTACATGTGGCTTGAAGAATTCTCTCAGCTTATGTTGTCTGAAGAATTCTACATGGAAGGAGGGCTAGATTCTTAGGGAAAAATTGTAAACAATTCCACTACCTGTAGTTTTTTTTCCCTACGTCCTTGAACCCTAACAGGTTGAGTGCCAGAGGCTCACTCATTTTGGCTTTTAAGTTTTTGGGGGACTTAAGTCTCTGACGAAAAAATTGTAAATTTCAAAAGCATAAATAATTTAATGATAATTTTTCAAATTCCAGTTTGTTTCACTTTGCCTCTTACATTCTTATGGATATAAAAATGCTTTCTATAATTCTATTTCATTTTTATTAATTAATTTCTTTCAATTGCTTTTTGTATATGAGCTATGTTATTTCAATTATTTGTTAAACAATGGAAATAAATTTAATACCGTGATCTTTTTATGTAATGCTATAAAAAAAAAAATTCAATTCGTTCCATTAATTATTTGTACATTGATTATGGTTGATTATAATTTTATAAATACATACTATATAGTCATTCAAAATACAAAATTTCAAAAGTTGCAAGATACAAAAGTTTATCGGTAAAGGTTTTTTCATTCAATTAATTGAAAACTTTCAAGATACAAAATTTGCCCACAGCTTATAGCAAGCAGACAATAAAACTAGTTCATTGCCAATAGGCCGCTCACTCAGTCTCACTATCCCCCTGGGATGCCTCCTCCCAGCCCCTTCCCTCCTCGGAGGTAGATGCTTTGGCTTTCCCTTTTGCCGCTTCAGCTTTCATTTTTGGAATGCAGTTTAGGAACCCGAAGTCGAGCTTGCCAGTAACTGTATGGCCCTTCCTTCTTCAACCCTATCTCTCAATGCCCTACCAACCTCCATCCTTGCCACCACATGCAAAGCATTCAGGACTTCATCCACCCTCGTTAATTTAACAAAGACTTTCATCGCTTCCCACTCCACTCGGGCTCGTTCGCGGCACTGGTATTTGATTTCATCCTCTGGGCCATGAATAAAAGGAAGCAAATACTCCTAGTCGTCCCCTTCCTTAATTTGAATGCCAACTCTTGGCACCACCCACTCCAAGATTGAATCCAGGTTAATCGAAAACTCCCCATCAATCAAATTGACCAATGTGAGTTTTACATTTTCCACTTCCGGTTCGAATTCACAGGCCCACGCCATAATTAGAGAGTAAACCTCCATATTAGTTCGATACCGGTGACTAATATGTGCCACCTCCTCCACAAGCATCATTCGAGCTGCCGCCCACAACTTCGCCTCCTTAAACTTGAACAGTCCTTACATTCGTTTATTAGATACTTTGCCCAAAAAGGGCACCAATTTCTTGTCTGTTCGAAGTGTGAAATTGGCCTCCATTGTCACCTGCAATTTCAAAATCACTTCCTGCAAAAAATGTTTTACAGAAGGTACGATTCTACGAACTACTACTACAAATTTGTTCTGTAGCTGCTTCAAAGCAAAAAGTGGTACATAGATCAAAATGTTAAAAAATCTGCCTCCGTCTTATAGGTTGGGTAATGAATGTGCATGATAAGACATTAATGCCATGAGATCAGGAAAAAGATTTCCTCCCATCCTACCCTTCCTCCTTTCGTGCGGCATGCCGCAGACAACTCTTTGTGCAACAATTAATCACCACCTTGGCATTTGTACTTTCTGAATTTTCTCGCCTTAACAGGTTGAGGACTGCAGTTGCACATTTTAAAAAATTAATAGACTAAATTTATGTTGAACTTTTATATATATCTTTAAACTATTTTTGAAAATTATATATCGTAAACATATTTTCAAAGAATTTTGTTAAACTTTAAATTAATATTTTAGATTTAATATTGAATGTTTTCTTTTTAATAATAAACTTTTACCTTTCAAATTGCATATCAAAATTTATATTTTTATTTAGTTATTTGTTTTATTCTCATTTCTCAAACTATTGCCCAGAATTGAACATTTTAAATTTAATTAAATAAAATTAAGTTTATAGTCTATAGACTATAAATCTCTTTTTCGGGCGGAATTTTAAAATGAATAAATAGACTTTAAATACAAACCCGAAAAGTAACACGAGTATGGTGACGTGCCAGAAAAATGGCAGAAGTCGTGGGACCCACTTCATCTTAAACAGGTACCATCGACCGTTGGATGAACAAAGATCAACGACTAGGGTGGATTTCAGTCCGAATGTGGGAAGTGAACACCTTTCTGAGAACTTCCCCCGGAATTGGACATTTTAAATTTAATTAAATATAATCAAGTCTATAAAGATTTTTTTCGGGTGGAGGTTTAAAATGATTAAATAGACTAAACATCGAACCCGAAAAGTGACACTAGTATGGTGACGTGCCAGAAAAATGGCAAAAGTCATGGGACCCAATACATCTTAAAACAAGTACCATTGACCATCGGATGAACAAAGATCAACGACTTAGGGTGGATTTCAGGGTGAATATGGGAAGTGAACAAATTTCTGAGAACTTTGCCCGGAAAAGTGACATGAGTATGGTGACATACCTGAAAACTGGCAGAAGTGATGGGACCCATGACAACTGACAATAGGTACCATCCTCCGTTGGATGAGCAAAGATCAATGGCTTAGGGTGGATTTCGGCCTGAATGTGGGAAGTGAACACATTTGGGAGAACGTTGCCCAGAATTGAAACGTTTTAAATTTAATTAAATATAAGTAAGTCTGTAAAGCACTTTTTCGGACGAAAGTTTAAAATTATTAAACAGACTTAAAAAACACACCCGTAAAGTCACAACAGGTACCTTGGTCCCTCATCCGTTGGATGAGCAAAGATCAATGGCTTAGGGTGGATTTCGGCCCGAATGTGAGAAGTGAACACATTTGGGAGAACTTCGCCCGGAATTGAACGTATTACATTTAATGTCCTCAGAAATTCAGAATTTATACTGAAGTATTGAATGTTTTGTCCTTCGGCATCGAATAGTTATTAATAATAATTAATAAAATTACAACATGATTCTTAATGTCCTCGGAATTTATACTGAAGTAATGAATGTTTTGTCCTTTGGCATCGAATAGTTATTAATAGTAATTAATAAAATTACAACATGATTCTTGATATTTTGCCCTTTAGGTTTTACTTTTCTACTTTTTAGAGTTTTCAAAATAAGAGACTCGTAAATCATAATCGTCTTTCATTTCTTGGATAAACCTGTAAATCAAGGGAGATTCAGAAACAACTACTAGATTGAGGAATGCAAGTTGCAACAGAGAGTGTCTACACCAATCTAGTGAAATAGAAATTCCAATTTCCAGGTAAAATCTAGAACACCTACATCCCCCCTTTTTGGCTTTTGGTAATCTCATGGTCCAATTTGAGGGTTAGCATTTTTAGGTTTTTATCTAGCTGCCTAGCATTATTTTGAATTATTAACAATAATAGTGATGGGGAAAACAGGAAGCAGTAGTTCAACAAGAAGCCAAGTGAAAAACAAAATGTACCTTAACCTAACCGAACTGGTTAAAACTCCAAGTTTCACTGATGAATACCATGATATTTATGACCCTGCTATCCATGGTGAAAAGTGTATCATAGATATTAGATATACATTGTCTAGTAAGGCGGCAGATGCATCCAGGGCAAAATTTACTGTTTTCAACCCAATGTTACAACAAAAAACAAATAAAATCGCATCGTGGGATGTTGGATTGGGAAGCATGGTGTTACCTGAAGTATTCCCTTGCCCTGATTTTCTCATGGTCTATGCCGAAAATTATGATGAAGATAGAAAAGCAATTGTCAATAAAAATACAAAAGAGGAAATTCTATCCATAAATGAGGGAGAATTTGCTCGTTTGTTGAACCTAGGATTTGAAGCCCAAAATTCAAACGTCCAAATTGACCTTGAAAAGATAGCAGGGAATTATGAGAGTCTCAATCCAAGTCGCAGAGATTCATTTATCAAAGGTCTAATAAAGATTGGTACTGGTATTGTGTTGGATCAGAATCATAAGCCTCCTTATGATTCTAAATTTTTTGTTCCATGGGTTGGGGATACTATTTCCTTGCTGTCGTTTTGCCTGGGATTAGAAAATGATAGGGAAGTGGGTGCAAGCCTTCTTGAAATGATTTATAATATCCATTGTGCAAGTTAGCCAGTAAGATATAATTTTATTGATCAAATTGTAAAATCCATGCAAAAACAATTACTTATGATCAAAAAAGGTTCCTGTAAGACATTTAGGTTCTCATCCTACTTGTGCTATCTCCTTCTATCCAAGCATCGTGCAATATTTGAGACCAACAAGCTTCAAATTGCGAGCTATAAGATTGATGAGAAGACTGGGAAGAGAACAGACTGTCCAATATATGATTGGAGCCCAAAGATAAGGATGCATGATAACAGGAAGAACTACAACCATTTTGTAGACTTCTTTTTGGCACCAATGTATAATTAAAATACAAGCATTCCAATGCCTAGGTTGCCTATGTCTTGTAGAGATTGCATTCAACCCGGAAGTCAAATAGAATTGGCTGCTTGGTTCTTCATGGAAGAATTCACTGTGTTAAGGTTTTACGGATCGGCAGTAAAACCATACAGACTTCCAATACATGTGACAGAGAGGGTATTTGCATTAGAGTATGTATGACAATTGGAGAGAACAGATAGGTACTTCCATGGTCAGCAAAAGAAGAGCATATTTCCTTCCTTGCCTTTCTCATGTGGAGGGTTCACATTTGAGAGAAAAGCATTCATTGTGGCACATGATTTCTTGACAATTTTTAACTTTGGTGACAAGGGTCTTTGGCAGTATGATCCAATCGGTGTAGTTCAAGCAACGCTTAAGAAAAATGGGAACTCTTCAGCATTATGTCAGCATGAAAGTAAACCATTGCTAGAAAAGCTTAGAAACAAGGACTCCTAGGATGGGGTTAAAAAAGAGATGGAGAAAATTGCAGCTGACAATAACATTTCAACAGAAGAAATTTCATCACAAATTATGGAGGGCCAGGGCATCCAAAATAGGAGGTCCTACAATTTCTACATAAAATCTACTAATCCATCTAAGAAAACTATTCCCAAATCAATTCTGCACGAATTTAAAGAGAATTATTGGACTCAAACCAAAATAAATGATTTTTGGACTATGAGGAGGAATCTTGATGAACTAAAGACAAGTGTAAAATTTGATAGCATCGACAAGGATGAAGAGTTTAGCAAATTGTGGAATATGGAGCATCCCACAACATCATATGATAGGAGTGAAGATGTTGATCAGTATGAGCCCACTCAAACAACTACTACAGTCCCTAAAATATTAGGTGCAGTCAATGAGGCAATGAAACAGAAATATATCAAAGGGTCAAGCATTGTGGAAAAAATGGGATTTGAAGGTGGTGGTCTAGGTCCCATAGGAGAGGGCATTTGGTATCCACTTCAGGTACAAAATCCATCAGGGTCAAAATCAAAAGGTCCTTATAGACCAATCATTGGACTTGATTCTTCAGATTCATCAGGGATAGGTACTACTCATTACCCTCAGGGTCCACCTACACTTGTTTCTGGTTCAAATCCACAACCACCACCACATCATGGTATTCCCATTGGTGGTGAATCAAGTGCCACTACCACTGGTGGGAAATCTGGGGATAATATTCCTATTATTGTTCAGTCAAGTACCACTGTGATTGGTGTTGGACAAGGGCAACAACAAAATATCTCTCACAAGAGGCCACTAGAGGTAGATACTCAATCTCATACTATTGAGAATCCTATATCAAGTGCCACTAACACTACAAATCAATCATTTGCAGCTTCAGATCACACACTTCAAAAGACTATGAAAACTACACATGAAAGTGTCAGTGGGAGTGGGACAGCATCAGGAACTGTTGTTGGTAATCCTATTCCTGGTCAAGCATTAGTTAAAACCACAGGAATAAGTGGAACTGGAGCCTATGATATTCCTATGTCACCTTTCAAACATTCAATTGCTTTAGCAAGCCCAGATTTTCAATTTCGTGATTACTATGAAAAATTTGAACACACGGCAAAAACAAATAAAGAAAAAAAGAAAGCATTTCATAGGAATTCCGTGTCTGAAGTTGTAAACGAATAGCCTGCAAGGAACAGGGTATTTCCAACATATGACCCATAGAAAGATATGATGGAGTTCATGGTTGTTATGCCCCCGGGCCCATCTAAAGATAAAAATCCACCACACAGTTAGATAGATCCCTCTCAATTTCAAGTTAGCACCCTCCAAATGGATTTTTTCAAAGTACATAATGTGGACAAAATTAGTGTGTCAAAAAGGACTAACGAAGTGGTCTACACTTCACTTCTAAAGGTGGAGAGAGAAAAAAATAAACTGGAGAAACAAATAGAAAAGTTATAGGCAGACCTCGAAAACAAAAAAATCAAGGAGGAAAGCAGCAAATAGCAAGTGCAATGAATTACAAAAAAGAATAAAAAATTCGGGCTCTACAGTAGAAATTGCAGAGCAAGACAAGAAGGATGCAAAATTGAAGGACCTGACATAAAAACTGGCTAAAAGTAGTAATAAAATTGTTGAGGAAAAAGCCAGTTTTCAAAAATTATACAAAAGTTATGAGTCTGCTACCACCGAAATGAAAAAATTACAGGACCTATTGGATCATGGGAAGGAAAAAGAAAAACATTTGCAAGAGGAAGTAGAGGAAGAAAGAAAAAAATGTGCACAAATGAAAGAAGACCTGCACAATGCAAATGATAAAATAAAAACTTTGGATGATAGATTGAAAGATAATATGAAAAATACAACGAAGTATATACAATAAAACATTTGGCGGCAAATAATGCAGAGCAGTGAGAAGTTGTGTGAATGGTTTCAATTGACTGAAAGTATGAGACAATTTTTTTTAAAAATCAAAGGGCACTATGAGAAGAGCACACATGTTTATTCAAAAGAGGAAATGGCAAAAAGGATTCTGAAAGTAGTCTATAGTTCCAGTGACAGCTACTTGGCATCCAAGGGAATTAAGAGCTGCATTGATGCCACAGTTAAGACATCATCTATCATTCAAAAATGCCAGAAGCTAAGGGAAACATTAGAAGTTATGGACAGTTGTGGAAAAAAGATAATGAAGCTACAAGAAAAGAAAAATAATTTGATTAAACTTGGTTTGCCTAAGCCTATTGACACAGAAAATAAATTCATTGGAGAAGAAGCTTACAAAAAAATCATGTAGAAAAAAATGAAGTCTGATTTAGACTTGCTTCCAAAGGACACAACTCCCAAAAGCTTTATGGAATTCATCCAACCATTTACAACTCTAAATTCGCTATTGGATGAAATAGTGATGTCAAGTAAATCTTCTAAATATGGAATGTTGATGAAGTTGGAGTTGACTTTCCATAGTTTACAAAATATTGACCTTCCATCAGACGAAGAGTGGAGCACCCTACAAAAACTGGCACAGAATTCTTAAGAATCATAGTATGTATTGCACAATTTTCTTCTTTTCTTCTTTATTTCAAGGTTTTTTTTTTCTTGTTTGCTATTTTGCTAATCCAGCCTATGAATCTAATTTATGAATAGGAAAAAAATAGCACTCGCTATTGCTATTTTGCTAATCTAGCCTATGAATCTATGATGCACAGTGCAAAACTTCAGCCAGTAAATTTGTATTCTCAAATTCTCCCTTGCTTTAACATTTATGCATTTCTCTATTTCTGATTAGTAGGTTTTAGGCACTGCTATAGCTATTATCTATGTTTAATTTGTCATGACTCATGGCGTGAATTAATATTTAATTTTGAACTCTATTTTTTGAACAGGAGACATCAAACATGTAGCAGATGTTAAATTGCTAATACGGCCTGTGATGGCCATATAAATATGTGTTGAGTTTGTGATTTTGATGTTCAGTGTTCACATGTTGCAAACTTGCAATTCGACCTGAAGTTGTTGTTGCTCCCTTGTTTCTATAAAAAGGAATTCAGGGTCATTTGCAATTTTGCAAAGGGTTCTGAAACTTTGTATTCACTTTTGCATGGACATTGGAGAATCACACAGGAGTTGTTGTTGCTCTCTTGTTTCTATAAAAGGGAATTCAGGGTCATTTGCAAAGGGTTATGAAACTTTGTATTCACTTTTGCAATTGGCATGTAGAATCACACAGATTGGTGTATTACTATTGAATGAATTGTATCATATGGCTATATTTTGAAAGAATTAATGAAAATCTAAGTTCTCGACATGTGTATTACTATTGAATGAAATTTATCATATGGTTTTGAAATGTATCACACAGATTTGAAACTTAAACATGTATAAATAAACAATAAACATCTTTGTATCAATAAACACATTATAGTTTTTTTTTATTATGCTATTTTAAATCTGGAAATAGAAAGTTGAAAAATAAAATTACAAATCAATATTAAATTCTAATTGCAAAAAGTAATATGCTTTTGTAATATGAATGATGAGATACAATAATAAGATTAATAAATACAATCTCTTACAGTTGCCATTCATCCTCATCAAATTCAGTGCTTTCTTGATTCTCGTCTGTGGTTTCTTTACTCTGAGACTGAGTCTGAATATCTTCGCCGAATTGTATCTCAATGCTACCAGTAGGTCCACTAGTCCCACTGGCACTTTGGTTTGAAGTGTTGCCCAAACCTCTTCTTTCACATTTGGACCTCCTAATTTGCAGTGCCCTATCGTAAGGAAAAGTGTGGACATCATACCTAGATGTATAGAGCCTCAAACAATTTTCCAAATTTTTATCTAGTTTGTTTCTTAGCTTTGATTTTAGGAACCCCAAAGCACTGAAAACTCTCTCATCTTCCATCGAACCCAATATCATGGTAAGACATAAATCAGCAAGCTTCACATATTCTGGAATTGAATCACGCAAGGATGCGTTCTCAGCTATATATTTCCAAACCCTTATTACTGATCCCTCTTCGCGGGGGTTCTCCATTTTGGCATATTGTTGTTTCATAGTGTATGCAAAACGAGATGATTTCTCTCGAAGATGAGTTTCATCTAATATTCCATTTATAGTTACTCCATTCAATTCTCTGGATATGCAAAATTGTTTTATCAAAGTCAATAGCTTACTTTGAAAATCAAATGCACTGTTGAGGCTCCAATAATGAGGAAACACAATAGACATGGCTTCAAGTAGGTTGTCAGGATGGAATCTGCTTCTAATTTCTGAGGAAAGATCATATGCAATTTTCTTCACAGAAGTAGTTCTAGTCTCAACAATCTTGTCAAAATCTTCCTTTGTAACTCTTGCTAGTTTCTTCCTGGGGCGCTTTCCTGGTTCCTTGGGGTCAACCGTGGCATACAAGTGCATTGGTATCTCAACTCCCCGTACATTGGCACATACCTCCCCATTTGCACCGATTTGTAAAATGTTATCAGGATTGTTCAAATCTGTGAGTGTCTGCCACTTAACAAATTTTTCATCAGATAGTGTTGGTTGATTTTGATAGAGATTGTCGAGGGTCATGCATGTCATCTTACGCAGCGTAGCATATTCTGCAATATACAGAGCTCTTTTTTGGGAAGCCTTCATAATATTCCTCATTTCCTCTAGCATGGGCAGAAGAGCTGCTAAAGTTAAGAGTGTCTCTAAATTACTTAACCTACCAAGAAGTTCAGGAAATTTCAGTTGATCTGATTCGTCGCGAGTTGTGTGAAATAGTCCAATCAAGGATGGATATTTTGAAAACACTTGATGCGCTGGACCATCCAAAGAGATCCATCTAGTATCATTATCCTTGAGAAGCTTGTTCCCATCAGTTAATCCATCAGCAAAGTGTTGAAATTCCATAAATCGCTTGGGACTTCGACAGAAGTGTGAGTAGAGCTCTCTGATTAAAATTTCAATTTTTTTAACCGAAGCAAACTTGCTCACAATTCCAAAAGCTAGATTCATTCTGTGAGCCATGTACTGAATTGTAGTAATGTACGGTGCAAATGAAGTTTCAATCTTTGTACAAAGACCATTCCTGTGACCTTGCATTACTAAAGCTCCATCTGCTCCAACACAAACCAATTTTTTGGCTACTGTCATGTCATCCATACCTCCATATTCAATTAATAGTATAAACATGCATGCATACCCATGAAGTATTGTCTACTATCGTAACTTCGTCTAAAGAAAATGCAATGAAGTTTGACTCTCTTATTTTTTCCTGTACATCTTTTTCAACCTCAGGAAGACAAGTTGCCCATTCCCATCCACTGTTTACTGACCAGTGTCTATTAGGATAGTTAGGAACTTTCAAAAAGTGTAATAAACCACTAGTTGATGGGAAATCTGTCATAGCACGCCCTCTGCTCAAAATATGAAAAACAACGCTTAACTGAACAACTTTTCCCAGTTGTTCTATTTGCATTGCTTTTCCAAAAACAACTTCAATAGAACCTTAACTTCAGCAGGCTTCATTTGTAATTTCTCATGAAAATAATACTCTTCGGCATTCCTCACATGCTTACATTCATCCTTTTTTTTCCATCTTATCACTGATTTTTCAACCCCGTCTATCATTTGTTTTTCATAAACTTTACCCATATGCTTTTCTATGGTGTCAAATTTTAGCTGCAACCTAATTTCCTTCTTATTTTTCCAAGTGCAAATCTTACACCTGCATTCTATTGGAAGCTCGCCTTCAATTGGATTCTCCACTAGTTCAATGAATGGATACTTTGATGCCCAATTAATTTGAAAATTCCTCACTGACATATCCCACTCCCAATCCTTTTTTGATTGTGGTTCACCATTTTTTGATATGGCTTTTCTTTTCCCCTTCCGTGCATTATCATCAATGGAATTATTACCCAAGTCGATTATATCATTCCAGCTAACTTGGGTATCTACCAGATAATCTTCTTCAAGATCATCCTGATCTGAGATATCAGGTTCACTGCCATCTTCAACATGCGGTGCAGGTGGCAAATTTTGTACTTGTACTTGTGATGATGTACCTTCCTGATTTTCACCAGTACCACAATCTTTTCCAATGCCAAAGTATGAAGACAACGTTCTACTTTTTGTTGGCCTCTCCTGACCTTCCCCACATTCAGGTTTCCTACCCCTCTTCTTGTTCGACATCTCCAATGAAATAAAGGCTGCCAAAAAAATATCAATTTGCTAAAGAAGCAATAATAGACTATAATGTATAATATACCACTTCAAAAATATGATCGCTCACCTTTAGGCTTTAGGTAACTAGCAGTCGCCAATACAATCAACATCAATGATTTTCCTTGGTCTGAAACTTCACTATTGATCAGAATTTAGAGCCTAGAACCCACCAGATTGTGTTGAGATAGATTTGATCTTCGCATGTATTTATACCAATCCTTATATGGCGAATTCCGCGAGAATTTACTTGTATACAAATATTTGGCGAATCCCGTGTAATTATAACACGACTTATGTAATTTTTGAGGTGATTATAGGTCATCCAAATATGACTTATGTAATTTTTGAGGCGATTATAGGTCGTCCAAATACGACTTACGTAATTTTCGAGGCGATTATAGGTCATCCAAATAATAGGCGAATAGTGAATACAATATAGTTGGCAAAAGTTGGGGTGACTGGAGACACGCATCGACAAGATGTCGGGCGAATTGGGTCCCCCTGGATAACAAATCTTCACATGCCTATAGGAAAATTAAGGTCATCTATTAAGGCAACCTCGGAGAGTGTAGGCGAAATAATTAAATTTATCGTGTGCCCACCATATATTGTATTGGCGAAATCATCGCATAGAAACATTTAATTACATAAACCATATGGTGATCGGGCCATGATGTTGACGGAAATTGATAATGTTCTGGCGACATGGCCACCCCCAGATGGTACAAAATATTTGCCATTTCCGATAGGGCCGACGTGAAAAATTCGCCATTGGTGAATATTTGCCACTAAAGTAATCTCTGGAGAGGGGGGGGGTGAATCAGTACAGGCACAAAAACTTTTCCTGACCTAGTTTGATTGTAGACTGTAAACTACTAACAATCCCTAACACTGGTCCAAACCAGACTACTACCGGTTAAACACAGTGCAACTGCGAAAGACATGAACCGGTCAATCTTCTTAGCTTTTCATACAACCTACTCCCTTATTTCCATTTTGTCCTTATGCATAAACAGATAATCTATCATCATAGATATAATAACTTGCTAGATCAACATGATTCACCGTTTGACAGAAAACAACAGAGCATCACATGAAAAGGACATCACACATGACACACATATTTTTCACGTGGAAACTCAACTAGGAAAAACCACGGTGGGGATGAATACCCACAAGCTATTTTGAACTCTTTAGAAGTCTGCTATGTTAGAAGCCTAGTCCAGTTAAAGACTGTTACAACAGGTTCTGTTAGGAACCGATCCTATTAGGGATCACCCGGTTAAGGTTAAACCCTGTTAGAGGTTACCTTGTTAAAGGATTTTATGAACTTAATGGCTTTGAGTCACCCTGTTAAAGGATTTATAGCAAGCTAGTTAAAGCTACCCTATTAAGAGATTTTCCAACTGTTGAAGTGATTAGAGATCAACAGGTATTACAATGATTTGGTAATAGCACTCAACGCCAATGTAGATCCGCTTTAGTTCCTTCCTTCTGCACACACACTATGCAGGTATCAATCTTCTCAACTTGTCTAATAAGAATCACATATCTCTGCACATATATACACACACAACATTTGCCAACAACCTCAGCATGAAACATCACATCGACCTTATAGGAAACAGATATGTCGGTAGCATAAACCCTAAACCCTAAACACTTAGGTTGATAAATTTAGTCGGTTCAATCCTGACCATTGAACACTATGCATTTGAATACAATGGTCTTGAACATATCTCAAGACATTCTCCATCATTCGTTCTTCGCCGCTCCTTGGAGGTGATAACCCATCACGCGTTCTCCACCATTTTCAGAGACTTCGCACATTCTCGAGGTAGATAGGATCAATCTCCTTCATGCAAGATCCTTCACGTGCATGAGGCTGACGTGACAACATGATCTGATCTCTATTAGAATGCTAACTCATCACACAATGCCATCGGTTGAAACACACAAGCTCAAAACACTTCAACCGGAAACCTTGAAGCTAAGACTACCAACCGGTAGTTATGCCATATGAACCCTAGATACAAAACATACCATATACCGGTTCTCATTCTAACATACCGGTTTCGGTTCACAACATCATACCGGTTCACTTGGACAAGAATACCACTTCACTTTTTCACATATGCCAGTTCACAACATCATACCAGTTCTCTTTGTCAGTTGCTTAACTTCAATAATCCTGTTCACTCTTCATCATATTACAAGTTCTCTTTCAGCATATTGACATCAATGACAACACAATATCATCATGCCAACATATTCTGCACATATGCCAACAGTTCCTTCCCACAATGCCAAAAACTAACTTTTAAGTCTCTAAATTTTAATATTTTGTTGGATTTTGATCTTCCCTATGGTTATCATTTTTGTGTTCTTGTGTTATCCCTCTATTGTTGTTTACCAAAGCATCTCCCAATGAGGTACCTTAAATTTCTCTTCTCGTTTCCTCATTGAGAAGAATCCCCACAATATCATCAAAATTCAACACACTTCTTTTATTACCATTATTACCAAATATTGAGTTGTTAACAACCATAAAAACTCTTTCTTGACAATTATTGAGTAGATGACATAATAGCAAGATGACCTTGATATCATAATCCAAATTAACATTGACTAAAATTAATTGACTAATCAAGGTATTAAACTCATTAAATGACTAATGACATTACCATCTTTCTCCATTTTCAAGACAAACAATTTATTCATTAGAAATACTTTATTTGATGTACAGGCCTTTTCATATATGTCTAATAGATGATCCCATAATCCTTTTGCTATTTTTTTTCTATTGTGACATTAAATAAAATGTTGTTGGATAGAGATAATAATCATGAGCACTACCTTCCAAATTCCAATCCAACTTTTCTCATTCTCGATCTGATATTCTAGCCTATTTTTCAATTTTCCTTCCAATGTGATTGAAAGGTCTTTTTGGATTAGCAGAGCTTCAAAATGCAATTTCCACATCTCGAAACTTTGACTTGAGAACTTTTCAACTCTCCATTCATTTACCTCCTCCATTACTTCCTGTTTGATAACTGTTTCTCCAAATTCTCCTCAACACTATAATACAAATTGTTAAGATACAAGGTACAAAACGGACTATAGTCTGCAACAATACACAAAAAAAAGAGATATAAAAAATCGGAAGCAACAATATTTCTGTAATTTACCAATCATTTAGCTACATCCATGAAAAAGAAAAATATTTTTTCTATATATTAATCACAGCAATACCTGTCTTATAGACATCAATTTTTCACAATCCATAAAATTAAAACAACTGCTTTTAGATTAAATGTGTCAATTCTTACACTAACTCTAAAATATACAAAACTTGTGTACAAAATCATCTTGAAATAACAGAGAAATTGCTTGCATGAGCTTTCAAGGATTTCTTTATTCTTTTAATAAAACTTTATAACAGTGATGCGTCTTTCTCAAATACAGGCATTCAATCTAAGCAATCTAATCAAACTGCTTTTATCATTGCAAAAGCAATACTTTTTTTTGGTGGGGTTGTATTGAATAAAGCAGTTCAGATGAGAATTTTAAACAGTTTGTGTGCAGTAAATTAGGCCTGTTATTGAAAATCATATATAGTTGGGATCATATTTTAAAGATTTTGATAGAATAAATATATTTCGATTTTTTTAATATTGAATTTTTAGATAAAAAATAATTTATATATTTTATGTATCTATTAATTCTTTATCATTCTAATGATAGATCGTTGAATGTGATCTGAAACATTGATTAAAAACTTGCACACAATCTATTTTAACAACTGCAACAAACAAATTGTACAAATCATATATCATTAATTTATCCTTAAACAAAATCTATACAAAATCTCTTAAACACAGTAAAAATAATAATTGTTGCACTTTCATGGAATTCAAACTTGGATATTCTTATAATTTGTTTAAAAAACCAGTTAGTCGATCATATGAATGCCATATTCTTTTCTGTTTGCGTAGGATATACACACAGTATTTTGAGAAAGTTGATGTATATGGGTGGAATATCATTTAACTTTTTGTTGTCAAGCTGCTCGCCTTTATCAGCCTCGAAGCTCAGTATCCAAAATGTAATGGCCCACAAGGCCACAATAATTCAACAATGCATCTAAAATTATAAAGACGTTTTACCAAAAGAAAAGCAAAATCACCTTTGGAAAACATACTAGGAATCCTTCAATGACTTTAAAAATTAATTGTCTGCATTCTTTATGCTTTAATGGGGGGTAATCTTAACATTTTGAGGTGGCATGTGCATTCCTATATTAAGTGCAATGATTGGTGACATGCTTGGAATTTCAAGCTACCCATGTCTCTCAAAATAGAATTCCTTTACACTTGTCAATATTGTTTATTGTTTATTTTTTTATGGAGGTCCAGATCTGCGAGCATGACAGTCCAACCAGCCCAGCAATTCCGTCAAATCCCTGGTGGGCTCATTTGGAGCCATTCAACTTCACCAGTAGACCAAGGGCCCATTGACGATTATTTAAATTTAATAAGTAGTTTGTGAATAGTATTTAATAACATATATTTATTCATGATATTCTATGTTTTGGTCATAGATTCTACGGGATTTATTATTTGCTCTTAGATCTATTATTCATTATTTTGAATCATAATGACAAGTGCCTACTTGATCTAGGTCATTTCCATAATCATAGTTACCAAACTTTAATTTTTAAATTTAAAATTCAAATTTGAACACTGTCAACCACTTCATTAGCCATTATGAGCCAACCTAGTGCACGGTTGGTAGATTTTTAGGCTTGATGGTTGCATTTAAAAGCTTTCATTCACACACTACAAAACATCCATGGAATTATCAAAGAGTATACCACAATTTTATTAAAAGAACATTTATGAGAGCATTCTAAAAAAATTTGTCAAAGCATACCATCCTAGAATTATTGCACACTTTCTTGTTGTTTACAATATTTTCGAGCAACTTCATAAAATTGGTTCATTAGGTGTCTAAATGAGGAGAACTTGTCCCATATAATTTAATAGATTCCTTAAAGATGTTCTTAAACACTACTAGTCCTCATGCACATTTAGACATTGGGATTTAAGGTAAGCAAACTCCAAAGGTCCACATTGGTAGACTAGTTTTGCAAGTTTTAATTAGGTCCACATATTACATCATTTTGACACAAATGAAAGTCAGTTCCATATTCACAAATTTTAACTAGATAAATAGATGATCAATTTTTACAATCTATGATCTTCATCTAAGTTATTGCTAAAATCCTAGTACCTTGGTGAATCAGTTTTTACATTATTCAAATTATACTTCTATCATTAGATTTTGAGCTAAGTATTGCATTTAATTTATTTCAATTTCCACATCTAATTTTAGTTTTATTGATTATCAATCTCAACACATTTACCTAGGATAATTATTTATTTAATTAGCCTATATAATCTATGTAAGGTATATTTTATCCGTTATATGTTTGGTGAACTCAATATTCCTACACAACCTAATATTTTGACCTTAGGGATAATCCATCTATATTAGGGTTTTATATTTGAATTTATTGATTGCATACTTTTCATGTAACATTTTAATAACATTTGGATACCCTTTTTTATAATTCTTTCTTTTTTTAATTAGGTTTTGGTTAAATTGTTTTATTCTTTCTTTTATCATTTTTGCACTTATATTGTTATATCTTTATCATGGAAGTATTTTTTCAGTCTTCATTGTGTACCAACTTCCTATGTCACTATACTTTATGATGATACATATTTTTGTGGTTTATGATAGTGGCATAACATCCACTTCATCACTAGATGCATTTGATACATCTAGGGGTATTGATCCAAGTTTTTTTTACCTAGCATACATCTAATTATAGCTATTGTCCATGTACCTTTCTTAATCCATTCTTCCTTGAGCAACCTAGTGACATGCCTATACATGATATACCCTTTATACCTTCACTATCACTTAAGTTGTTATCCCCTACATGTCAATCTTTCTTCTCTATATTGTTACTTGTGATCTATTGATGATATGTATACAAACAAGCATGATGAAATTTTTTTTTCTTCTCATATGATGAAGTTGATGACTCTTAGTTTCATGATGACTTGGTTGATGATGCACATTATTTTAATACACTTGTGATAAAATCACTTATGTCAAGATTAGGTGTGTCATTCACCTTGGAAACCCTAAGTCTTATAAATTTATTTGATTATGTAGATGCTAAATAACATGTATTATCTTTGAACATCATGAAGTACACAAAATGGTACACCCATGTGATGGTGGGGACATTATATATTTATTTTTGTTATATAGGATACCTAGGATATTCTGTAAAAAGAAATTAAATAGGGAGGTTGTATTGAAAATGTCAAAAATGAGAATTCCAAAGAATCCATCCTATTCATGGTTATGACACAAGCATTGAGTGTCCTCATGGAGTAGTGGCTAGCTTTGGAAATGTTGGGATTAAGTGATATCTACCTTGTAAGTCCCTATGTCTAATATTTAATTATCTGTGGATGTTTAAATTATTGTATTTCCAATGGCGCATGTAAAATGATAAAGTTTGATGCCCATTTATGATGAAGATAATTTTTATTTAATATTATTCTATGGATTAAATGGTTTTGGTTGCATAGAGATTTTGAAAGAGAATGGGAAGATGAAAGGTCATATTGTCACACAAATAGTAATTTGGTAAACACTAAAATGCCTCTTCTTGCATTAATACATAGAGAAAGGCTCAAAGAAGCTGAACAAATAGTGGGAGGGAGAAGAGATGAAAAACATGGGAATGAGAATGCCAACGGTTAGGCTTCACAACCACACAATCTCCACTTGAAGATTGACCTATTTCTATGAGTAATCAAGTTCTAAAGGAATCATCTACTTTTTTGTTCTTATTGTAACATGTTAACTAGATCAAGCGAAGTGTTGTACAATTCCAACTTCTCTTTCAAAACAACTTGGTAGTGAAATCATCTATAGGATTCAATTTAGTGTAAAAATTCTCCAATTATAGCTTACCTTATTCAAGGAAACTTTTGGTAAAAGTGATATGGAATTTCTATGTGATTTGTTCATGAGTGAAAAACTAGATTTTTTCTAGATGAATTACACTTTTGTTATCACTATACTTGACATGAAGTCTTGTTTTCTACTACCTAATTCAAACAATAATCACCACAATCATAACATCTTCTTAAATCCTTCTATAACTATAACATATTCTTCTTTCATATTGGAAATATCAATCACCCAAGTTGCAGCCTAGAAACCCAATTGATTGCTATCCCTATAAAAGTGAAATATACCCTATAGTAGACCATATTTCATCCAAATCACCATCCATGTCAAAATCAAAATATCCTTTCTACTATGTACCTTTTCCTCTAAATCTCAATATATGATGTGATGTGCCCTTCAAGTATCTTAAAATTCACTTTATAATGTACAAATGAATTTTCTCAAATTATTTGTAAACCCAATGACCACTCCCATTGCATGAGAAATATAGAGTCTTGTGTAGACTATTATGTACATAAGGCTCACAATAGTTGAGTAGGAACTCTTTCCAAATATTATTTTTCTTTTTGTGTCTTTGGAGCAATAAAATTTGCATGATTCGCCAATCATTGGCTACATTCACAAGAAAAGCAGATGTATAATATTCTTATATATTAACAACAATAATACATAAATGAAAGACATCAATTTTTCATAATCAATAAAATTGAAACAATCGCTTTTAAATAAATTGTATAATTATACCAATTGGGATTCCTCTGAATTGGTCATCAACTCATGTTAAAGATCGTTCTTCCATAAAATGGTTACCCCTGCACCTAATTTCTTTAAGATCAACTTCGATGGCTCTTCCCATGGAAATCCAGGGAAGTCGAAAATTGGAGTTTGCATTTGAGATCATCATGGGAAAATGTGTGCTTTCCAAGCATCTCCCATCTCCTCAGGTACCAACAATTTGGCAAAGGCAAATGCTTTACTAGCCGGCCTGGTGTTAGCAAGGAAATGCGGTCTCTCCAACATACATTTACAAGGGGATTCATTAGTTATCATCAATTTAATTACATAAAAAATGTTTAAGACCCGACACTTATCGTATGTTTTAAAGCGTATCTGGGATTTACTTGAGTCATTTCAGATTACATTGTTAGCCATACATTAAGGGAAGGCAATTCCATAGTTGACAAATTAGCAAACATGGGTTGTGATGGCATTTCAGTTGAGTCTGTTAACTCTCCCATCAAACTGTCTTCATACCCTGAATTGCCTGAATTAGTACAAAAGTAAATTATAGCACTTTAAGGCCAAATTATACCTCAATGAGTACTCACATGTATGCACTTAAAATGAAGCCTGCGGATTGTATGAATGATAGGATACTCGCATGTATGCACTTAAAATGAAGCCTACGGATTGTATGAATGATAGGACACTCGCATGTATGCACTTATGATGAAGCATGTGGATTGTATGAATGATAGGAGATTGTGAGTACTCCGAGAGGTTGATGATGTCATCTCACACGGGGAAAGGAGATTTTTGGCTTCTCACACACTCCCTCGGCTGCGCTAATGTCAAATGTTAATGCAAGAAATTTTGAGTGTGGTTTTTAATAGTCTGACTAATTATTGCAACACAAAGATTGCCTTAATGCAATCCTTTCGGAAACTATTTTTGCATGGCAAGCTATTTTTTATTTATAAAAGGAAAATTGAGTGCATTAGTTCATAATTATCAGCCAAAGTGTTTGAAAGTTTTAGCAATTCAATGAGTGGAAAAATGGAGAATTTTTCTTGTGAAGTTTGCAGGAAATTGCACTAGGAGTACATGCCATGGAATGACTGAGTGGCAGTGCGTATTGAAGAGCCCTCTGCGGCATTCCATAGCCACATTGATGATCGGGACCTCGACCAACTATTTCATCTGCAAAACTCGCAACTAAGGAGAGTAGTTAAAGACTTCATTGGTGAGGAGATATTGTCCCCTCAAGCCAAAAGAATTTTATTTCCCTATCAAATTCTCAGTTCTTTTATGTCCAATGCTTTTGATCTTTTGCAATCGATTCCTCTACTCGAGATAGTGTTTTTTAAGTTGGTAAGGCAGGATGTGCTTGAATCTGCCAAGTTCTATGAAGCTTTCGCCTACTATAATCTGTGGTAGGGCTCGACTCTCCTAGGATGTGCTTTATGCTTTATGACCGAATAAAGCATGCCCTTGAAAGGCAAAATTTCTGCCATGTGAAGAATGGTCTGCAACAACTTGGTAGACAATTGGACGAGCACATTGTGCACAGAGTCAGGATTAAAGTCGGGGCTCTTATGGTGATTTTGGAGCTAGAAAACGTCGACTCCAGACAGAGGAAAGGGGATGGACTCCAAAAAGGGTGTCAGACCTTAATGCACCTTTGCATGATGTGGCCTCGGGTTGGACAAATAGGTTTTCACAGTCCGAAGTGGCAGAGGAGTGGGAGAATATTGCATCGACTTCAAGGAGGGAAGCAAGGTCTCGACAACCCATGAAGATAAATGTATGGGAGGTCATTCGTCGCCCACAAGAGGAAGCAGAGCCGATGCGATGGGAGGATAACACTTCAGACATCAATGCCCTCAAAAATCAAACCCTGGATAATTCCACCATGGAAGAGTAAAAAGGCAGTTTTTGTTTTTTGTTTTTTGGTACCAAGAATATTTCCTTGATTCGATGTAAAAGGGAATTCGATGTCAGCCGATATGGCATGCTAATTTTGGCTGCTTTTTTGATATTTTTGATATTTTGATATATTTTATCAAATTATACATAGCAACAATAGGCTTCCCAGAAAAATGTATATTTTGATGAAGCTTATTTTGTAAAATTGGTTGACTAGACCCTTTATAGCATAGGTTTGGATTTTTGCATTTGTATTCGAGCTAGGATTCAGAGTTTTCTTCCTAGTTCTTTCTTTGATGAGCTCTCGAACTAGGTTTTATAAATATTAATATATTAAGTGTTCGCCACTTTTTGTTTAAAAAAAAATAAAAAAAAATTGTATATTAATTTTTGTATTAACATTAAAATGTCGCTTCTCATATTATTATATAAAAAAAAAGAAAAAAAAAAAATGAAAGGAAAGTGGAAGAGAGAAGAGACTTGAAAACATGGGAATGAGATTACCAACAATCAGACTTTACAACCAAAGACCTCAAACTTGATTGCCCCTCCTGGTGACTAAAGCATATCGTAATCTTCTATTTTATTTTGATAAAATAAGAGCACAATATTTACAAAATTACATATTTCCTCCATGTAAGATGGTTAAATTAGCTGTCCGTCTGCAGATTCTTATAGAAATATCCAGAATATAGAAAACTTGTGTACAAAATCATCTCGAAATAACAGAGAAAATGTCGAAGAATTGCTTGCATGAGCTTTCAAGATTTTCTTTATTCTTTTACACAAACTTTATAACATATCTCTACAGGGGTGGCAGTGATGCTTCTTTCTCAAGTACATGCATATAGATACCCTATAATATAAGCAATAATCTAATCACACCGCTTTTATCATTGCAAAATCAATACTTCTTTTTCAAGTGGTTGTATTGAATAAAGCAGATGAGAATTATAAACAGTTTATATAACAATTGTTCATGGAATTCATACTTGGATATTCTTATAATTCTCTTAAAAACCAGTTAGTCGACCTTAAAAATACCATATGGTCTGTACTCTTTATGCTTGGGGAGGGGGGAGTGGTGAGGGGGGGAATATTCACATTTTGAGGTGGCATGTCTGCACCTAGTTTAAGTACAAGCATTGGTGCCATGCTTGGAATTTCAAAGTACCCATTTCTCTCAAAGGGGGGTGGAATATTCACATTTTGAGGTGGCATGTCTGCCTCTAGTTTAAGTACAAGCATAAGCATTGGTGCCATGCTTGGAATTTCAAAGTACCCATGTCTCTCAAAATAAAATTGTATATTTGTATTAGTATTTTTTATTTTGAGTATATTTTGATTGCAAATTTAATAAGTAGTGTAGTCACATAAATCATTTTATGTTTATATGCTTTCTATTTCATGCTTAATATCTCTCTTGATATGCCTGTTTAGGATAATCTTTTGTTGCTAACACTAACGTTTGTTTCTTGTGCTCTTGTGTGTGTTGCCATCAAACAGATTTTCTAATCCTTTTTGCAGAGCATCAAGTAGTTTGTAAGTAGTATTTTCTAATGTATATTTGATTCATGATATACTATGTTTTTGTCATAGATAGAATCAAATATTTATTATTCACTCTAAGATCTATTATTCGTTGTTTTGGATCATGATGACAAGTGCATACTTGATCTAGGCCACTTTCGCAATTATCGATACAAAATTTTAATTTCTAAATTTAAAATTCAAACTTGAACACTGTCAATCACTTCATCACCCATTATGAGACAACCTAGTGCACATTTGGTTGATTTTTAGGCTTGGTGGTTGCATTTCAAAGATCCCATTAACTCATTAGAAGTGTGACACACTTTTATTAATCTAGAACATTTATGAGGGATTGGTGATTCTTGGTCCGATGCTTCGGGCGAAACCAATTCCCAGGGTGTGATGGGCGGTGTGTACAGGGCTCGAGTACATATTCACCACGACATGCTGATCCGTGATTACAAGCGATTCCAACTTCATGTTCTCAAGTTGCAAAGAACAATCTGAAATGAGGCAACCTTTCTTTATTCTAACAATATTTATCAAAGTGTACCATCCTAGCATCATTGCACACTTTCCAAATTCATAAAATTGGTACACTACGTGTCTAAATGAAGAGAACTTGACCATTTAATATAGTAGATTCCCTAAAGGTGTTCTTAAAAATTAGTATTCCTATGCATATTTAGACATATGGTAGGCAAACTCCAATGGTCCATATTTTGGTAAACTAGTTTTACAAGTTTTTAATTAGTTCCACATATTAGATCATTTCTACACAAATGAAAGTTAGTTCCTTAGTCACAATTTTAACTAGAGAAATAGATTATCAATTTTTACAATCTATGATCTTCATCTAAGTTATTGCTGAAATCCTAGTACCTTGGTAAATCAATTTTAACATTTTTCAAATCATACTTCTATCATTAGATTTTGAGTAGCTAAGTATTGCATTTAATTTCTTTCAATTTCCACATTTTATTTTAGTTTTATTGGTTATCAATCCCAACACATTTACCTAGGTCAATTGTTTATTTAATTAGCCTATATAATTTAAGGTATAGTTTATCCATTATATGTTTGGTAAACTCAATATTCCTACACAACCCAATGTTTTGACCTTAGGGTTAATCCATCTATATTAGGGTTTTAGATTTGAGTTTATTGATTCTATACTTTTCATTTTAGATTTTAAGAGCGTTTGGATGCCTTTATTTATATACTTATTTCTTTTTTTGGATTAGGGATTGGGTTAAATTATTTTATTATTCTTTCTTTTATACTTTATGCACTTATATTGTTGTATATGTATCATGCATGTATTTTCCCTTCTTCATCGTGCACTAACTTCCTATGTCACTATGCTTTATGATGATACATATTTTGTGGCTTATGATAGTGACCTAACCTCTACTTCATCCCTATGCATTTGATACATCTATGGGTTTTGATCCATGTTATTTTATTTATACCTAGCATTGTTATTATTTACTAAGTTGTCATTAGTTTTATGTCCAAACTCATCCTATATACTCTAGACGGTTAATACTACCGAAATATTCAGTTGGTAAGCACTAAAGCAGTCGGTTACAGAAGAAAGGAGTCACAGAGTTAAGTATAGACCGAGCTATCTATCGAGTAATGTTCTATGTCTATTGAGCAACAAAGAAGGTATATCGAGTAATCTCAAACGAGTAGAAACGTGTTACCAGATTCAATGAACCTGGACACATATGTGGAAACATGTTACAAGAATCGAGGAACAGGGAACCATTATCACATAGGAAATTGCACTTCAAGATTTTGTATGATTTTGAGGAAGTTTATCCAATGAAATAATTTCTATGTTTATTCATTCGATGAATCTTGTTTGTAAGATCGAAGCACGAATAGATCATCGTCCCAGAGATCTATTTATACAGACTGATTTGAGAATCAAAATGAGAGAGACATGTGTGATAGAAGAGTTAAAAAGGAAAATCATAAGAGGACACATTGAGTTGTGACTGTTACTACTGACATAGATATTCAGAGGTCACCGAGAAAATCTTCAGAGAACAGTTTAAGGGACAGAGTAAATAGAAGGGTTTACCGAGTTGATTTATCAATTACCGAGGTATGCTATGAGCAAGGTAATTTCATATTGAGCACATAGAATCTGCTATAACATTTCAGATGTAAAGTTGCAGATATTTGTAAAGATTTTATTGAGTCATTTGAGTTGTAATAGAAACCTTTAATAGGGTAAAAGACTCTAACAAAGTCTATAAATTGTAAAGCCTTTAACTAGGTGCAACATTTTGTATAAGTGTTGTAAAATCCTTTAGCAAGGTAGATATAAAGATCTTGATACTCCTAACAGGGTAAGCTATCAGAAATAGCTAAACATGTAGCTCTAACCGAGCAACCTTTATTATTGCAGTAGTGAAGTTGTGGGTGCCATCCCCACCGCAGTTTTTCTCTCTAACAAAGAGTTTCTGTGTAACCAAAATATTGTGTTATGGAGTGAAATGTGTATGAATGTTATTTCTATAATTATGTGTTAGCTTTATATTATGAGATCAATAATTTACAGTTTATGTTTATCAGTAAGATTGTTTTTAAAGAAAAGTTTTGAAGTACTGATTCACCCCTCCCCTCTCAGTACATTAGCTTTCATTATTGGACCTAACAATTGGTATCAAAGCTTCAATCTTGGAAAAGGGTTTAACAGCCTAAAGAGAAAGATCTTATCAATGGAAGGCTACAAACAATCTCAGAGAATTGTGAATCTTCAAGAAGAATTGGATCATGCTAATCAAGTGATTGCAGATATGCAGAGACAAATGCAAAGATCACTGAAAGTCATAAGAAGGTTGTTTGATGATTTACAGGACTCACAAGAGTTGGTGGAACAAATTTAAATATCGTCTGAGAATAGTATATCAGAAGAGACTGAAGAAATGATTGGAGAATTGAAAGAAAAGAACAAAGCACTGACTGAACAACTGAAAGCAATGAAAAGAGAACATGAACATTTCAGCACACAGATGACTGAAAATCTTGATGCATTAAGAATAGCTAAGGATAACATAAGAGACATGGAAAGGGAAAAACAACAGATAGAAGCATTGGTGTCTGAAAAGAATGATGAAATTACAAGAATGACTGGAATTCAACATAATCTTTCTGATCAATTGGGTTATGCACATCATGAAGCAAATCTAAAAGAAAATGAGAATCAAGCATTGAAACTTGAATTATCAAGACTGACCAATGAACTTGAAGCAAAGAAGAAATCAAAAGAAACACTGAAGAAAAGTTATGAAGCATCAAGGATGTTGGATGAGCAACTAAATATAAGAAGATCCAACAAAGATGCAGGACTCGGTTACAAAGAAAAAAACTCTACCGAGAAAGGGATCAACACCACTGAGAGAGGGGAATCATCAAAGCAAGCTCGAAACAAGAAGAACATCAAAGGAAAGAAGCCTATCTGCAACTACTGTGGAAAACAAGGACATACTGCCAACATGTGCCAAATTAGAAAAGATAAGCAACCAAATGTCACTAGGTCTGATGGTTATTGTTACAATTGCAATAAGTATGGTCACACACCTAAACAATGTAGGACAAAGTCTGCTAGCATGATAAGGTTTGGAATGAACCACCGAAGATCATGGAGAAATCCTGGAATGGCATGCTTTCATTGTCATAAAGTTGGACACTTGGCTAAAGATTGCAGAGATCAACCCAAAGGAGATACTAAAGAGATAAAAATCAAACTACAGAAAATCTGGAAAAAGAAGGAAATTGAGTCAAAAAATGAAGAAAGCACCTTACCTATCGAGTTAGGTACATCTACTTTGAATTAATGATTAAAGGTATGAAGGGATTGCATTCTCTCAAGGTTAGATCTTAACAGTTCCTATTTTATCATGTACTTAATTTCAAAATCTGCATAGCTAAGATGCATTAGCAAGTTTGAAATTTTGTCTAGTCTTTTGGAGTACCAGAGAAGTCGGTAAGTGTAGGAACCCTGTCTAGTCGGTAAAAACGTAAAAGGAAGTTAATCAGTTTAGTGGAATAAAGTGCATTTAATGTTTTCTTAGCTAACTGTACAAAGCCCGATAAGGTAAAATGTGTACTTAAAGTTCTTCGCGCGGTCATTTTACACTTACCAACTATCAAGAGCAAAGCTAAGCGATTCAAAGGCGATCAAACATCTCCCGAGTAAATTTCAAGGTATTTATACAGCAATCTCAAATGCATTTTTAAGCCAGTTAACCGGTCAATATCAGTTGTGAACATCTACATTATATTTACTAAGTCGAAAGCATTTTCTGGTTAGTTAAAACCCTAAGCTCTTTCATTAGTAGAAATCCAAGTTTGAAATGGCGCCTAAGTTGCAGAAACTTGTTGTAGTTGAGACTATTGAGAAGCCCTTACTGAAGTATTCCTTACCTCCCAAACTTGCATCTAAACCCGATGAGAAAACTGCATTTTCTCTTATTCCGGATAGGGTTCTATTGGTTGAAAATGTCATATTCTACACTAAGTGTCGTGTTGAAGAGCTGCGTCATACCGAGATCAAGGACATGTATGATGAGTTATGCACCGATGGAATCCTAGCTAGCAAATATGAGCATATCAAAGTCAAGGGATTGACCGAAGCCCTAACCTACCCTCGAGTTTTTAAACCCCAATGGGTTAAATTTGTTTTGAGCAGAGTTCATAATGACTTTATGTGGTTAGAGGAGAAACCGTTCAAAATCACCAAGGAGATCATTCACATAATAACCGGATACCCTATATACGACCATGCCCGAGCACAGAAAATGATTTCACAAAAGGAATTCATAACTTTAACTGGAGTTGAGTTTGATTGCAGAGGTCTTAAATTGAATAATGTTATAGATGCAGAGCTAAAGTTTGCAATTAGAGTCATCGGTTATTGTTTCTTTCAATCAGCAAGAGAAAACAATGTACCATGTGCAGCTGTAGATTTGGCCTACAAGATTGTGAAAAAGGGTATGAAGATTGATCTATGTGAAGTGTTGTTGAAAAACCTATTTGAAAATCTCAACACTATAAGGAAGCCTAAGAAGAATAAATCGGCAAACACACTAAAGTTTGGGTCAGTCTTAGTGTGCATGTTTTTCTATTTTCAGAAATTCTTCCCATCGGTCGGTAACATAGTTTGGGAGTTACACCGACCAATCACCCATCAAATAAATGACTTTATCAATCAGTTAGGTGATAATTTCAATGAGATAATGGATGACTACTTCAGCAAATTTCAAGAAAAGATGCATAACAGGTACAGAATCCCACCTCAGTTAGTGGAAAAATATAAGGATGATATATGTTTTGAAGTGGACACCGACTACTGTTATGTCAATGCAGTAGATCCTAGAACTCAATCTTTATCGTCCATGGGTTATGAGATGGATCTTGATATTTCTCAACAACAGATAGATGCCTTTTTGACACTACCTAGGCATGCTACCAAGATCAGGTAAGGTACCTATGAAGAGGTCAAAGAAAAAGTAAAAATGAGCATAGTAGAACCGAAGGCTACAAGAAAAGCCACTAAAATGATCAAAGTGCTAACTGAGAAATTTGGAGAAGGTTCTATCTCCACTCCTATCAAGAGTGATCAGCCTACAATTGAGGAAGAATCTGAGGCTCAAGAAGCAGCAATTACTCTGAGCAACGAGTTGCCAAATGGCAAAATATTGAAAAGGAAGAAACAAGATACACCTAAGGTATCACCAACTCCACCAGTGAAACGACCTAACACTAGATCATCTACAGTGTCACTCGGTAAGAGGCAGAAAAAGGTTGAATTGCCTAAAGTTACAAAGACTTATAGAAAGTCGACCACGAGACTCATTTTGAATAAAGAGTCAAGTGACACAAAATCTGAAGACAAAAACAAATTTCAGATTGTTAAAAGCACAAAGGAAGATGTACACAGTGTTGACAACTTTTGTGCCAAATTGAAACAATATGGAGGATTCGGGTCATTCTGGTATGTAAAATATGACTCCGGAATAGAAGATGAGAAGAGGCAAATAGAAGAATCAGTTGTATGCACACTTCTCAAATTTTGAGTAGTTCCATTGGAAGTAAGTAATTTTCTTCCAAATGCATTATACTCTCACATTGACAATAGATGGAAATATGCTATGGACTCAGAGAAGAAGATAAGAGAAAGAGTTTTAGTACATCTCTTTCCAGACATGTTGGTAAATGATATTAGAAACCATTTGAAAAACTACCAAACAAATTTTCAAGTGAAGCATAGAGCCTTGAAAATGATGAATGGACTTTATCTTGAAGTCAAAAAGGAAACCAAAGAAAAATGGCAAGAAATCTTCAGAATTCAGACTGAAGAAACTCAAGGTGAAGTAGAAATAGTTGACATTACCGAGCAAGATCCTGATTCAACTATTCAACAAGATGAGGATGTCATGGACACTGAGGCACCGGAACAAGAGATGATAGAAAGAAATGCCTATGCCAAATTGGTATCAAGTGAATCAGTTTTGGAACAAGTCAAGTCCTATCCTCCGGTAACTCAGCAAGTTTCAACCGAGAAACCTTAGGACACTGATCAAGGCAAAGAGGGTCAACAGTCTACAAAAGGAGAATCTACTTCTCAAGCCGTCGGGGAACAAACTTTTCAAGCACTTGCATGCACTGAAACTATTGCCACTGAGACCCCAAGCAAGGAATCACCGAAGGACACATCAGAGGCTAAGGGAACTGACAAAAGTGTTGCCTCTACCAAGCAACCTACCAAGGGTGAACAAGCCTCCAAAGCCATTGTACTCATTCAACCAGTGAAAGCCTCATCATCCAAAGAAAAGAAAGTGAAGAAGCATACTTTCAAGGTAGATCTGTCAAAGCATATTGTGTTGCCAAATGTTGACATTTCAAAATTGAAAGGGCAAGCACTTATTGAATTCGGAGAACTATGTAAAGCCAAAGCAGAACAAGAAAGACAAATGGCTATTCAGAAGAAGAACCGAATACTTCAGAAGGTTAAAGCATTATTGACAGACATGCTACCTAAAGCTACCATGAATAAAGATGCTGCCATCCATATGCAACTGGATGAACTGCTCACTAAATTAGAAGCATCAGGAGTAGACGCATCAAAATACCTTAGCAAGTTGAAGGAAAAAGAGCTAACTGCCAAAATGATTGAAGAAGTGCAGAAAGCAATTACCATAGGTAAAGTCAAGCTTGTTAGACTCATTGTTGAGTTGTCCCCTCAACTCAAACATATTCTTTATTTATTTCAAAATCTCTATACATTTTCATTATTTATTAAGGATATCAAGCATAAGACCAAAGTTATTGAACAAGAGATTACCGATCTCTCCAATAAATTGACCACCAAGTCAAATTATGTTCAAAATTTCTATACCAAGCTGCAACCTCTTATGGCTCAACAGTTAGAACTTCGGAATGAAGAGCACAAAATAAGGATGGATATCATGACTCTTCAAACCTTATTTATTCCCCACTTATCATCAGTCCAAGAGCAGATCAATCGAGCTACCCACTTATCTACTGAACCAGAGGGAAGCACTTTAGATGGTTTGATTTCACTGTTAGCTAATATTACAGCTCAGAATTCCCTAATGGACAGTGTCAAGGATGCACTCTCCACTGCTCTCACCGATGCTAGTACAAAGTATAAATCTTTTTTTGACTAGTTGCCTCCACCTAATGGTAACTAGTTTTGATGTTTGTCAAAAAGGGTGAGTGTACCGAGTATAAGAGGGAGTGTACCAAGTATAAGAGGGAGTGTACTGAGCAGAATAGAGTATCTGAATGTACAGTTGAATTTGATAGGGGGAGCATAGAACACAAAGCAGTGAACATCGAGCATTGATCACAGGAGCATGCAAATTAAGTTATGTATAGTATATTGATAAGGGGAGTATATATTTGAGTATGTTACTATTCATTGACAATTGTATATACTGTCATTTTAGTCAAATTTTGTAATTATATAGATTTTGAGTTATGACTTTGAAAGGAGTTTTGTCAAACATACCAAACTAATGTCAAAAGGGGAGATTGTTATTATTTACTAAGTTGTCATTAGTTTTATGCTCAAAGTCATCCTGTATACTCTAGTCGGTTAATACTACTAAAATATTCAGTCGGTAAGCACTAAAGCAGTCGGTTACAAAAGAAAGGAGTCATAGAGTTAAGTTTACACCGAGTTGTCTACTGAGTAACGTTCTATGTCTACCGAGCAGCAAAGAAGGTATACCGAGTAATCTGAACCAAGTAGAAACGTGTTACCAGATTCAATGAACCTGGACACATATGTGGAAACGTGTTACAAGAATCGAGGAACAGGGAACCGTTATCACATAAGAAATTGTACTTCAAGATTTTGTATGATTTTGAGGAAGTTTATCCAATGAAATAATTTCTATGTTTATTCATTCGATGAATCTTGTTTATAGAGAGTGATTTGAGAATCAAAATGAGAGAGACATGTGTGATAGAAGAGTTAAAAAGGAAAATCATAAGAGGACACATTGAGTTGTGACTGTTACGACTGACAGAGATATTCAGAGGTCATCGAGAAAGTCTTCAGAGAACAATTTAAGGGACAGAGTAAATAGAAGGGTTTACCGAGTTGATTTATCAATTACTGAGGTATGCTATGAGCAAGGTAATTTCATATTGAGCACATAGAATCTGCTATAACATTTCAGATGTAAAGTTGTAGAGATTATATAAAGATTTTATTGAATCATTTGAGTTGTAATAGAAACCTTTAACAGGGTAAAAGACTCTAACAAAGTCTATAAATTGTAAAGCCTTTAACCAGGTGCAACATTTTGTATAAGTGTTGTAAAATCCTTAAGCAAGGTAGATCTAAACATCTTGATATTCCTAACAGGGTAAGCTATCAGAAATAGCTAAACATGTAGCTCTAACCGAGCAACCTTTATTATTGCAGTAGTGAAGTTGTGGGTGCCATCCCCACCGTAGTTTTTCTCTCTAACAAAGAGTTTCTGTGTAACCAAAATATTTGTGTTATGGAGTGAAATATGTATGAATGTTATTTCTATAATTATGTGTTAGCTTTATATTATGAGATCAACAGTTTACAGTTTATGTTTATCAGTAAGATTGTTTTTAAAGAAAAGTTTTGAAGTACTGATTCACCCCTCCCCTCTCAGTACATTAGCTTTCATTGTTGGACCTAACAAGCATATGTATGCAATGATTTCTATCCTCCATGTGCTTCTCTTAATCCATTTTTCCTTGAGGAACCTAGTGACATACCTATACATGATATACCCTTTCTACCTTCACTATCACATAAGTTGTTATCCCCTACATGTCAATCCTTCTTATCTATATTGTGACTTATGATCTATTGATGATATGTACACTAATGAGCATGATAATATTTATTTTTCTACTCATGGTGAAGTTGATGACTTTTTTGTTTCATCATGATTTGGTTGATGATGCACATTCTTTTTAATGCACATATGATAAAATCTCTTATGTTAGAATTAGGTGTGTCATTCACCTTGAAAACCTTTTCTTATAAATTATATTTGATTATGTAGATGATAAATAATGTATTATCTTTAAACATCATGAAGTACACAAAACGATATGCCCATGTGATGGTGAGGACAATTTTTATTTTTTTTTGTAATATAAGATACCTACAATATTGTGTAAAAAGAAATTAAATATTTGGTGGTTATGACACAAACATTGAGTGTCCTCATGGAGTAGTGGATAGTTTTGGAAATATTGGGATTAAGCACATATCTACCTTGTAATTTCCTATGTCTAATATTTAATTATGCATGGATGTTTAAATTATTGTATTTCCAATGGTACATGGAAAAGGATAAAGTTTGATACCCATTTATAATGTAGATCTTTTTTATTTAATACTATTCTATTGATTAAGGGTTGCATAAAGGTTTTGAAAGAGAAAAGGAAGATGAAAGTTCATATTGTAAGACAAGTAGTCATGCCTTGTATATGGAGCCTTCATGGCATTGGCTTGCACCTTATTTTATGGTTAAATATTTTGTTACCAGAATATCTTTTGTTTTCTTAGATGTATTTGAAAAGCCACTTTTTACATGTTTTAATTCCCAGAAAAATCCAAATATATTTTACTTTCCACAAATTAAATATAAATGGGATATTATATATATAAAACATTATTTTGTGAACTATTTTTCTATCTTTACTTGCATTGATTGTATTATGGATCCTCATATTGTCTTGCACTAGGATCAATCTCTTATTCTCACTTGTTATGTATACTACATGTATATTTGGTCCTATTATTCTCACTACCTAAGCATAATACTATAGTTTTGTATCTTTATTTTGTTCGTGTGATAAACTAGTCATATATCTATTGTTTTTGTTCACTTATAATAGCTTCTCTACACTCATGGTGATCAATTGATTCTAAGATTAATTTGTTGGGATTAAGGTTTCTCAACTTTTTAATGTCCTTGCATTTAATTAATTAATTTAATAATTTTTTATTTTATTGTATTTCCTACTAATGTCATGTCATTTAGCAATATATACCAATGAGGTGGCATCCTACCTAGAGATGACTATAATGACACACAAATAATACATGTGGATGTTGTGTTGTAGATATAGAACAGTGTGTTGTCATTGATGTCAACCCATATGGAGCAATGTGTTGTGTGTTGTGTTTATTGCAGATATAGAGCAGTGTGTTTTCATTGATGTTATGAATGTTCTTGTTTGGATGTCCTAAAAGGGAGATTGTTTTACTTGAGGTGATAGTGTGTTGGCATTGATATCAACATATGTTTTTATGTTTGAATGTTCATGGTTGGATGTCAAAATATGCTAATCAAATTTATTTTATGGTTGGATGTCTAATGTGTGATGTTTTGAAGTTCATGGTTGAGTTTCAAACATGCTCTAATTGATAGGTTGTTGCAAAAAAATAGCTCATGTATGTAGTATCAATTTTTGGGTGTCCTTGGCTTAGGAGATCGTATCACAATTCTTTACATTTGAAGATATGATTTTGTGGTTTGGAAGTAAGATTGAGGAGGATATGTTGTCTACATGTTTCACAGTTTATGTCACAAAAAATATAATTAATCCCAGGGCATGCATAGTAAAGACAATTTTGCTACTTATCAAGATGGGTCAAACAAATGCTCCACACTTCTCTGCAATTTAATACTCTCTCTTACGGTTTTGGAGACTTGATCACAGTGTTTATACATTACTTCTTCTCAAGTTTAAGATGTTTAGGTGTACCACAAGTATTAACCTAATTGTTATATCTCAAGACTGTATTTTCTGGTTTGACTATGTTATTGTTTTCAATCTGTCAGTTTGTGCCAGATCTATTGATCATGATAATGTGAAAGAAGGTTACAAGAATGTCTCAAAAAAAATTATGATACTCCCTTGTACTCCACATTGTGGTCCCTAATCTCTTCAATACTATTTTTTATCTAGAGGAAGCCTATTTGGAGCATTTGCAACTATGCTTTGAAGTTTACGCCAATAGGATGATGCATGCTAAGGCATTTTGGGTCATGTTTATCTTCTGGTTTGTGTTGCAGTTACTTCCTCTCCACCATGGAGTTATTAGGTTGATCGTTTGGTTCTTGCACATTTCATGTCTACGTGTTTTAACTTTGCTAATTGGAGAAGGTTGTTTGAGGTTGTGCCACTTTGGAAGATGCATTGTGATATATTTTGGGCCTAGTTGAACTTTGCATTGATCCATAATGTGAGCTATCTAACCAACTGTTGTGATGCTACACATTTTATCATTATGTTATTTTGAGTCTGACTTAATCAACATTTGAAGGGTTGTGGAGGATATAAATGAAAGATCAAATAATGAAAAATCATGTGGTGGTTGTGTGCTATGTGGAAGTGTGTAAATAAATGTCTAATGCTTATTGAAGGGAGTGAGAGGAAGGTAGCTACTTTTGAGTAGACCCAAAATTGTGTTGGAGGAGCTGAGCCAAAAGTAGCTAATGTGGTCAAACTGAGTTCTTGCAATGGAAGTCAACCAATTATTCATGTCAATGTAAGATTGAAGCCTCCTTTTGTAAGTGTTTTATTTGTTAGGGAGTAGTGAACTTCCTTTGGTTGAATCCATTAAGCTATTATTCAAGAAATTGTTGCTTCCTTGGGTTGTAGCCCTAAAACAAATTTGTATACTTATTATTGTGAGGTTGGATTTGGACAATAGATCCAAGCATCTTGCTCACCATGATTTTTCCATTGTTCGGTTTTTCACGTAAATCTAATGTCTCTTGTGTAATCGGGGTATTGTACTTCATTTCTACCATTCTATTTCTAAATAAGGGTTTCAAGGTTATGTTGAAGGGTTCAAGTTTTATTGAATACTAATTCACCCCCCTCTCAGTATTCTGGTATGCTTAACATGTAGGCATTCCACTTGGTGGACCACACTATGTAGCTATGTTGGTGTCATGTGTTATCTTTTTCTATGACAACATATGATAGAATCTTATGACGCGCTAACATTTTATAACTTATGATATTGTCATAGTTGGTTATGACAAAATATATGATGAGTGGACAATACTAGATATTGATGCCTATGCAAGCAAGGCTTTTAAGGTTGAGGGTATTTTTGTATTCAAGGAAGAAATTGGGATTGATATATTATCTTGCAAGTTTATGATATCACTTTTCATACAAGATGGTTGCATTCATACAAGTATCATGCATGCCAAGGAAATTCATGCACAACTATTAGATTCTACCACTTGGATCTTGGTGTCCATTCAAGTTCTCTTCATAGTTGTTCATAGTTTCCATAAGAAGGCTTTCTATAGGTACTCTAATCTTGTTGAAATTGATCTAGATTTCAAGTGATTTATTTTATACTCTTAATAAAAATCTTAGATCTAAGATTTAAATTATGCATTAATAAGTTTAATACAAGTATTAAAGGGTTGTTCTTTTGGAGTGTGTGGTTTTCTCTCAAAAGGGCTTTCCCCACGTATATCAATGTGTTATGGTGGCAATATATTATACACGTTATTGGATGTGCTTCTCTTACTGTAGCTATTTAATGATTTTAAGAAAAAATTCCATCATCTCCGTGTCTAGATTAGTGTTGGTTAAGATTTTTTTACATACATTGTTTTCCTTTAGCTGGTATCAAAGCCTATCCAACTTTGGTCTAATTATTGTGTAGAGGGTTTTTTATGTTGATCTCTATTTGAGCAAGAACTTTTGTACAATAATTTTTGTAGTCTTGTTGTAGGAAGAATATGGATATCACATTTACTAGGATTGAAATGGAGAAGTTCAATGGCAATAAATTTGAATTATGAAAGTCAAAAATTGAGGATGTGTTCATAGATCTTGATCTATGGGCTGTACCATCTAGTTCTAAACCTACCAACATGACTGGATTCATAAAGAAAAGGTTTTGATTAAATTTTTTTTGGATAAATGTTAAATTGTTGAACATCCATTAGAAGCATACTATGAAAAACCTATGGAAAAAATGAATTAATTTATAAATATAAATCCTTGGTGAATAAGTTATTCCTAAGGAAGATGTTGTATTCTTTGAAGATTGAAGAATGAGAGTCTATGATTGATCATATAAATATATTTAATTTGATTGTTGTTGAGTTGGTTTATTTTGGTGTGAAGATGGAGGAAGATGATCCTTGAATAACCCCATTATGTTGTTTTCCAAACTTGTGAAATCTCCTCATGGTGGCCATTGGGAGTATCACTACCACCTTCAAGATGGATGAAGTGGTCACATAATTTATTTCTAAAGAGGTATTAAGAAAATATTATAAGATGGCTAATAAGGTCCTTCCTATTTCTATAGAATCTAAAGAGAAAGGAAAGAAGAAGGAAAATAAGTCAAAATCCAAATCCTTGGGAAGATCTAAGTCTTTTGGAAATTCTAAGACAAAATGTTGGAACTATGCAAAAATTGGTCATTTATATAAATAATGTGAGTAGGATTAAAAAAATGAAAAACAAGAAGAATTTTTTTTATTTAGATTTTAAAAAATGTTCTTAGGATGATGATGAAACATATGTCATACCTTTGGAAATGCATGCATCTGAATATGTGTCGCTAATAGATTTGTGTATCTTTTCACATGAACTTGCAGAGTTGGTTTACTAAATATAAATACTATGGTGATGCAAAGTTGTATCTACATGATGATTCTCATCTGGATATTGTTGTTTGCGGAAGAATTAAAGCTAGAGTCTTTGATATTAAAGTGAAGGGCATTTGTGATGTCTTATGTGTTCTAATTTTAGTATAAAATCTACTTTTTGTAAGTAAATTGAATGGTGTGGGTGTGTAGGTTATTTTCTTGAAAGGGGGATGCAAGATGACAATAGGATCTATGGTGCTTGTTAAGGTTATTTAAATTGACAGTCTATATAAGTTGGATGCATGCACTATATAGTCCAATAATTTTTCTATTAAATCAAATAAGACAGTTTAGATTCTTTATTCTCACTAACAAATCAAGTAGTGAAGAAATTTATTGCATGTACATCTAATGGTCATGCTTTTTGTGTACATAATATTATATGGAAATGAAACTTGTAGCAAAGAAGACATTGTTATAGCACAAAAGACTTGGTCACATTGGTGAGAAGGGTCATAGAAACTTAAAAAATAAATACCTCATTTGGGTGTGTGCACCAAGATGGTGTGCAAAAAAGTGGACACACCGCCCAAAAAAAGTTGGAAAAACACAAAACGCACACAAGTTATTTAAAATTTCAAAAACCCCGTATGCATTTTGGCTCGTTTTGTCTAGTCTAAATGAAGCAAAACCATGTACGAGGTTTTTCTCATACTAAATGCGTATGCGGTTTAGTTTTCAAAACCTTGTACGCATTTTGTTGTCATTAAATTTTTTTGACTACTGTCGTTGAGTTATTTTCACCCGCGGTCGCAAGAAAAAACACTTTAAGGGTTTCAAGAAACACAATACGTGAATGGGATTTTTTAAAATCAAACACATGCATAATGGAAAGAGGTATGAGATTGAATTTGTTCATCTATTGTATGTATTTGATAAATTATATCCGCAATTAGAATGTAAATTCCTCGTTTTCTATTATTTTTTTCTATTTTTTGTTATGAATGCATATCAGATTCATAAAATAATGCCCCCCAGCAAGACAAACCTCTTGAAAACTTAGGGAAAAACCCACAAGAGAACCCACAGGAGAACCCTCAAGATACAAACCCTCCAGCTCCTCCAGTAGACCATTCACAAGCTACACAGGAGGATTTGATAAACTAGTTAGCACAAAACATTGCCAATAGAACTAGACTGGTGAATAGACTGAAGGCATCTGAGCATGAGCATCATGCATCCCTTGCCACAGCCCTAGAATCATTGGCTAGTAGTGCCAATGAAGTTTCCAATCAAATTACAAAATGGGGAAGCTATGGGGATCAATGTTGTTCTTTTTATGCTAGTGGGTTGTCATATAATGAAGTGAAAAAAAAACATAAATAAAGCACAAATATGTGCTCTTTTTATTGATCCCAAAATGGGTGAGAACTTACCTCTTAATTCAAAGAGGTTTCCTATACACTGGTGTAGCCATTTGCAGATGAAAAATGCTTTTTGGGATAGGTGGTAGATGGTCTTTGACCAACCACCTTGTAATAATTTTGAGGTTCCATTATATTTTTTGAGGAAACTATATTGTGAATTTATCCTCACTAAGTGACCGAACTATTTTGATATGAGAGTTCCAGGGTAGAGGTGGAGGCTTTGCTCAAGATAGACCTGGAGCTCAGAGGGTACTAAACCCCCAAAGTCGCCTCCCCCTAGCACCAAAACCTGTGGTCCATGTCACGATCCTAGTAGTCCTGAAAGAGTCAATGGAGCTACAAACTCTTTAAGTGACAACTGCATTGACCAATGCCATCATTCAGTATGGCACACAGTTATCACACCCTCTTAGCCCGGACGATGATCTAGTAGTTGAGCTATCTAGCCTTGGTGAGCCCATTTAGCATGTGTGTCTCAATTGTTCAGGTATATGCTCTAGGATGGATGTCAAGGCCAATGTAGATGGTTCCATGTCCCATCTGTGTATAATTTGAAGGAGTAGATGTCAGACTACCACTATAGAGGATGTGGTGTTGACTGATGATTTGATGGATATGGTGTTTGGTGGTCACACGCAGACACAGGTGTGTTGATTTGAATTGATAACATTTTATTTAATAATCACTTAAAACTTATAAATGTAAATGAATTTTCATTTATAGATAGATTTAAATTAATACAAACAATATGCATCTTAGGATGCAGCAACAGGTGTTAATACATCATCTGATATTCCTCCCGTAGTTGTTGCGGCTACAGCTTGGATGCCTAAGGTATAAATTTTGTAACATCTTAAAATAGAATAGTACCTTGAATTAAAAAAAAAATTATAAGATATACTAACTCTCTTTAATGTATATTTATTTTGCATTTTATAGGCATTGCCAGGGGATCAAATGTCCCAGATTGATAATGTCATGCTCTCGACTATCAATTTTGGCCTAGAACACTACGCGGTATCATATTTTGCACACCTCTTTTTATGTATACTTTTGATTTTATATGAAAGTCATTTAAATTTAGATTTGTTAAATTATATTTAATATTATACACTGACATATCTTGTGTTAATTTTGTTTCTTTTAGGGTACCCCACACGTGTCTAGGATACCTCCTCGATGAAAAAAATCTCAAGGATCCCTAAACGTTAAAAGGTAATTGAACACATTTTTAATTGACACAATTGTTTGAAAAGGTTGAAATTGTCTTAATTGGAACTTTTAGACTGATTAGTATTTTTTGTCTCTTTTATATACAATGACAATTGGGATTTGTAGAATTGATGAATGCACCTGACACGCCAAAGGATCAAGAGAGGGAAGAGGTATGTATCTCTACTTTATTTTCTTGATTTGATGATTATATGCACATGTACATGTGAACTTTAGATAAATTCCAATCTTATCATTTTTCATATAGGAAATAGCCATAGTTGCTTCATCAATGGAAAGCCCTCCTAAGTCTATTGGAGAAGCATACCAGGCTCCGGTACACTTTTGTTGTATATATTTTAGATTTTTAGTGTTTTTGATCTATATATATGTTATTACCTTGTATTAATTGTATTTAACCTACAATACTTATCATTATATTAATTGTATTTAATCTTATCATTTTTCATACAAGAAATAGTCATAGTTGCTTCATCAATGGTGAGCCCTCCTAAGTCTATTGGAGAAGCATCTCAAGCTCCAGGACACTTTTGTTCTATATATTATAGATTTTTAGTATTTTTGATCTATATATGTTATTACCTCGTATTAATTGTAATTAACCTACAATAGGCCCCTTCTTGGTTTGGGCATAACGTGGATCCTCTCAAGTTCCATTTTAAGAGGACTCCTAAGTCTAACAAGGCAATGAAAGAAAAGCCGATAGATCCCAGATCAACAGATGAGGTAATCTACAATTCAATTGCAAAGAAATTATAGTTGAATATATAGTTATGTTGATAATTGTGAACTATTTTGTACAAAAGGATTCTAACTTGGCTTTTGAATTGTGGTTGTGCAGCCATCTACAGAGCCGTGTACTGCATCAAAGAGGCTCCATTTTGATGATCCACCATAACTATAGGATCATATAGTGTTAGCTATGGTCATCGAAGGACAAATACATCTAGATATAGTCTACATTTTTATTGTATATCGATCTGGACATGGCATATGCCATATTTTTGTAAAACTTTTATTGACTTGGCATATATACCATTTTTTGTATCCATACACAATTATTGTGCATTTTAATACATAAATGTTGATATTTGATCCAATAAATGTGAATTGTGTTCATTATTGTGCATTTTGATATATATAAATGTTGGTTTATAATTGATATAGTTAATTTTTGCTCAAACAAAGACATACGGTTCATTATGTGAGTAATATTTCCAAAGCGCTCAATAAAATAAGCCGGAATGACAACAAACAAGCTTACAAAACTGTAATAAAAGAGCCTCCAACACACAATCATTAAAATTTGTCTCTACCTAAAATAGTAGTTGCAAGCTAGGTATTGCCAAAGCCAGTGTCTTGCTAATCAATTACTTTAGCTAAACAAATGCCTTTTGTTGAATTCTACCCCATATAAAAGACTTAACAATTGCCATCATGGAATATGAAGCATTGAAACTATAGAATATGATTTGATAAGATTTTTCAAATATTGAACTACCCCTAGAAAACTCCATGTCTCAATCACAATGATAGTCTTGGATCACTTCAAAATAGCTTCCACTTTTACTAAATTCCTAACAATAGTTGGATCCTTGTCTGATAAATTTTGATCTCAGCTACTCCATAGACTTGGCTAATCTTTGATATCAGACTTAGACAACTATTCGACGTATCTGGTGACAACCCTTTTATAAAGTTAAATGAATATTTGCCTATGTAATCAACAATATGAATGTAAAGAATAAAAATCTATTTTCTACAATCATGGGTTGCAATGAAAAAAGGTGATTTGATAAGCTTTCTAAAATATTGAATTAACCCTATGTAAAACTTCTTGCCTCAATCACAATGAAATTCAATGGTAATGATTACATTTGATTTGAAGGTGATATTATGCTATGTTAGATTATGCTTTGATTTGAGATTCGGTGAATGTTGTTTATGCTTTATTTCCTTATGGATGATTAGATGTTAATTTTATTTATGTGTTATTGACCATAGACTAACATATTTACTTTATACATAAGATGCTTTATGTATATGTCATCATGTATGTGTAGAAAGTGTATAGGGTGCAAGGAGATGATTTCCTATCACTCACTTTGGTGAGACATGAAAAGTCATGATTCTCCTTCATTGGTGTGTTTACCGTGTTTGTATATTATATTATATAATATATGTATGTGTGGTTCGATGATATAGGAATTGCAGGTACAAGGTACTGACTTCACCTAGTTCCACAGGTCTGAGAATACCTAATTAATTCGATGGAAGTGGAGGAGATAGTCTTAAGGCCCTAAATGTTATTCCTAGCCTTGCTCGATAGTGAGTTTTGTCAGTTGTTTGTCAACCTTTCCTATGTTGGTATGTGGGCCGTGTCTATGCTTGGTATAGTTGATTTTGCATGTTATGCGTTTTGTGAATTTAATTATTCTCTTCTTGTGTTATTTAATGAGAAATGAAATTAATTATTAATACCTTATGGTTACTAATAATTAATGGGTATTGTGTTTATTAAATTTAACTTCTGTTTTAGAAAGTTTAATGTTGAAAATAAACTCTCTGTGTCTAGTTTTTGTGTGCTATGTTTTTAAAAAAGAATTTATTTTAGAATTTTGTAGAAGAAAAAAAAAGGGGGTTTTGAAATTTATTTTGGCAATGGAAATTCATATTTGGGAATTATATATTTCAAAATAATTTTTGGTAAAATAAGAGATTTAGTTTTATATATATATGGAGGTTTTGGATTTTTATATTGATTTAGCGATTATTGATTTGAAAAGTTTTATTGAATTTGTGAAATTATTGTTAATAAATTATTTATTTTGAAACTTAGAAGTTTTAGTAAACTTGGTCAAATGTGAATTAGATGGAAAACAAATAAATCTTTATTCTAAAACAATTGATGGTGCTTGTTTCGTTATGATTGTCTTCATAATTACGTTATATTGCAAGTCCCTTGGTTATATGTGGAATTATAATTTTTCATGTTATCTTTTCTTTTGGTCATGTCTCATGAGTAGACTAAATTTTTCTAGTTGGTTAAACCTTTATGCAAGGGCTTGTGTGACTAAGTGTTTACTCAGTAGTTTTGAACTCCCTTTGTAAGTTGGCTTTGGTATTTTTGCCTTGGAGTTCTTTTGGAATTTTGTAGTGTCATAAGGAAGAGTGGCTTTCGAGTGGGGGTCGGGCCCAAATAGGTTAGCAAGATAACCCCTTGAAAGTTGGATAATTAAGTGATAACCTAACAATATATTAGGGCTTTGGGTAGCTTAAACATTAATTAAGATTAATTATACCTTGCTCATGGTTCAGTGCTTGTACAGACTCAAGATGCAGTGGGAAGGCCTGGAATGGCAAACCAACAACCTTGTCCTCACGAAAGGTTTGTTTGGGTCCGCATGAGACTTGGATGGGCCCGAGGGTTCGGGAGAGGCTACTAGGATAACCCAAGATGGGGGTCGGGGCCTATGGAGGCCTATCAGGATAACCATTCCAAGCTATGTGATGACACTCTTCCCTTATGGTCACTAGTGTGTAGTCTTGTTGATATCACCTGGAGTTTTATTGTGGAGTCATGTTTGTGAGTTTATGCTTTATGTGAGATTACCCGATGTCATGTTTAGGCCATGTGTGCATTCCTTGTAGTTTACTAGTGGGTCTTATTTCTATCTCCTAGCATGGTGGGGTGGTTCTTTTTGAGCCACATGGTTGGGTGGTAGTGTCACTTTCCATCGGGTGTGTTTGTTCCTTCTTGCGAGAGTTGGCTTCATAGGTGTTCTAGTTTCTCTTTTGGATTCGAGAATCTCGTATTTCCAGTTGGATCCTATTTGTTTATCTTGGATCATTCTTGTAGTTCTTGGACCTTATATGGTCATTTGTATCATTTGCTTATGTATGCCTTCATGGCAAGATGTAATTTTAATGTAATCATTATGTATTCTTATGAGACTTAGTGTTTAAAAGTACAATGTAATATTATTTCAATCTTGCAATGTAAAGGAAATGTATTTGATGAGAATTAGATGGTAGGATTTATATCTTTTATTAGAGTCATTGATGTAATGTAATTGAAAGTATTATCATGAATGAAACATAGAAATGTTAATGATATCACATGCAAAGTATGAAACAATCATTGTTTAGAGTAATTGAGCTTAAAAGAATAAATTGATCTTAAGTGGATTAATTAACCTTAAGCAATGTTTAGTTTAATTAAGCAATCTACGTTGGGAAACCCTTTAGGAGTTTAAGTTAAATCTTTCATATGAGCAATTTAAATGCAATGTTTATCTTAATGCATCATTTAGTTTAGTAATGTTTACAAAAAAAATTATTTACCCTCTTTTTCAAGTGTTTTAGTCTTATCCTTTAGAGTTTCTTGGCAGGGCATTACATGTAGTAATTGGTTAATTTCCTAAACTTCCTAACATTATTGCCTCATTATTTGATTGTAAGTTCCTATATATTCTTTATGTTTTGGTGATCAACTTGGCATCCCATCAAAAACCAATATGGACACCAAGATCCAAGTGGCGTGAATTTAATAGTTGCATGAATTTCCTTGACATGCATTATACTTGCATGCATGCAACCATCTTCCATAAAAAGTAGTATCATACACTTTTAAGAGGATATATCAATTCCAATGCTCTCCTTGCATGAAAAAAAACCCTCAACATCAAAAGTGCATGCATAAGTATCAACATCTAATATTTTCCACTCATCATAGTTTTTGTGATAGCTACATTTGACAAGATCATAAGTTGTCATATGTTAGTGCGTCATAAGATTTATCGTACGTTTTTAACTTAAAAATTCATAAGTTGACACATGTCACCAACATAGCTACATAATGTGTTCCACCAAGTGGGATGCCCACATCCACATGTATTATTTGCATGTCATTATAGTCATCTCTAGGTAGGATGTCACCTCATTGATAGATCTTGCTAAATGACACGATATTTGTAGGAAATACAACAAGATAATTAATTAACAAATAATCAAATTAAATTCAAGGACATAAAATGGTTGAGAAACCTTAATCCAAACAAATTAATATTAGAATCAATTCACATGTGTAGAGAATTGATTATAAGTAAACAAAAACCACCACATGCATGACTAGTTTATCACATGAACAAAAAAAGATACTTGAAAATATAGTATCGTGCTTAGGTCATGAGAACAATAGGCCCAAATACAAATGTAATATAAATAAAAAGCGAGGATACATGATTGGGGCTAGTAAAAGAAAATAGAGGAATTATATAATACAATCAATGCAAGTAAAGATAAAAAAGAGTTCACAAAATAATATTGTATATAAAAATTAACACATTTGTAAAATTTGTGGTAATTAAAATATATTGTGCTATCATTAGATGTATAGTATGCATAAGAAAATATTATTTAGCATGGATCAATATGCCTAGATGTATCAAATGCATTGGGATGAAGTAGAGGTTAAGTCACTATCATAAGCCACAAAATATGTATCATCATAAAGTATAATTTGACATAGAAAGTGTGGTGAAGAAGGGGATAATACATCATGATAAACATATAATAGTATTAGTGCATAAAGGATAAAAGAAAGAATAATGATAAAATTTAATCCAAGCCCTAATTCAAAAAAAAGAGCAAGAAGTATAAAAAGGGTAGATCCAAACCTTATTAAAATCTAACATGAAAGGTATACAATTAATAAATAAAAAATTAAAACACCACTATAAATGGATTAACGTTAAGGTTGAAACCTTGGATTTTGTAGGAATATTGAGTTCACCAAACATACAATTTGTATAAACTATACCTTACATAAATGTGTTGGGATTGATAATCAATAAAATTAAAATTGATTGTGAAAATTGAAATAAATTAAATGCAATACTTAGCTCAAAATCTAACATTTGATGGAAACTTATAATTTTTTATTTTTTTAAAACCAATTAACTCTAGATGAAGATCATAGATTGTAAAAAATGATCATCTATTTCTTAGCCAATTTTTTACTATGGAACTAACTTTCATGTGTAGAAATGATCTAATAAATGGACCTAATAAAAAAACTTGCAAAACCAGTCTATCAAAATGTGGACCTTAATTCCTAATGTCTAAATATGCATGAGGACTAATAGTGTTTAAGAACACCTTTAGGGAATCTATTAAATTATGAGTCGAGTTCTCTTAATTTAGACATCTAGTGTACCAATTTTTTGAACTTGAGAAAATAACGAAAACAACAAGAAAGTCTGCAATGGTTCTAGGATAGTATGCTTTGATAAATGTTGTTAGAATGCTCTCATAAATTATCTATTTATAAAATTGTGGTATGCTCTTTGATAATCCTAGAGAAGTTTTCGAATGAGTGAATGAAAGCTTTTAAATGCAACCACCAAGCCGAAAAATCAACCAAATGTGCACTACGTTGGCTCGTAATGGCTAATGAAGTGGTTGACATTGTTCAAATTTGAATTTTTGAATTTTGAATTTTGAATTTAAAATTTAAGTTTTGTAACTATGCTTATGGAAGCACGATCAATATGCACTTCTCATTATGATCCAAAACAATGAACAATAGATCTAAGAATAAAATATTAAATCTTCCAATTTGTCTATATCCAAAACATAAAATATCATGAATTAAATACATATTAAAGAATACTACTTACAAAATACTTATATTAAAGAATACTACTTATTAAACTTGAAGAATCAAAATATTCAAAAAAAAAAAAAATAAAATAAAAAGAAGAAATAACTAATATTTTCACCTACTAAATTGTAAAAAATATTTACAACTGTAAATGAATTTATTTTGAAAGACATGGGCAGCTTGAAATTCCAAGCATGGCACCAATCATTGCACTTAAACTTGGGGCACACATGCCACCTCAAAATGTGAATATTACCCCCCACTCCCCCGAATATTCCCCCCTCCCCCCATTAAAGCATAAAGAATACAGACTCTCTAATTTTTTAACTTTTAAAGTCATTGAAGGTCGTTAAGGATTCCAAAGGTAATTTTTTTATGGAAAAACATCTTTATAAATCTAGATGCATTATTGAATTATTGTGGCCTTGTGGGCCATTACATTTTGGATACTGAGCTTTGATAGCAAAAAGCTATATGATATTCCATTCAAATATATCAACTTTCTGAAAATACTGTGTTTATATCCTACACTAACAAAGAAAAGAATATGACATTCATATGATCGATTAACTGGTTTTTAAAACAAATTATAAGAATATGCATGAACAAGTACAACAATTATAATTTTTATTATGTTTCAGAGATTTTGTATAGATCTCGAATGTTTAAGGATAAATTAATGATGCAAGATTTTCATAAATTTGTTAGCTGTAGTTTCTGGAATAGATTGTGCATAAATTTTTTTATCAACATTTCGAATCACTCTATAATCCATCATCAGAATGAAAAAAAACTAAAAGATATATAAATTAATTTCTTTTGTCTAAAATTTTAATATCCAAAGAGGTTCAGCCTATTGGCTCATGCCCATGCCCCCCTATCCGTGGCAAAAAATACTTTGTGAAGCTCGCGAACTTCATGCCCTTGCTGGGCTATCGTACTTCCAAATCTAAACCTCCATCAAAAAAATCATATATATATATATATATATATTCCCAATTATAATCCCAACTATATTTGATTTAATATTTGATTTTCATTGACACCCTATAAAAATTAAAATATTAATAAAATTTAGTGATAAAACCATTTTTATTAAAAAAACAAAAAAAAAACAGTAGATTACAATATGTTTTAGCCACTACCAGGGACAATCAAAGTTTGAGGCGTTTGGTTGTGAAGTCTGATTGTTGGGATTATCATTCCCATGTTTTCAAGTGTCTTCTTAAGTGTCTTCTCCCTTCTACTGTCCCTTCTCTTCTTTGAACTTTTTTTCTATATATTGACATGAGAAGAGATATTTTAATGTTGATGTAAAAATTTATACAATTTAATTTAAGTGCAGTTGTTTCAATTTTATCTGATATGGAAAATTGATATCTTTCATACATGTATTATTGTTGTTAATAAATAGGAATACTATACGTCTGCCTTTCTCGTGGATGTAGTCATTGAGTCATGTAAATTTTATTGCTTCTAATTGTTTTGGTATTTCTTCTTTTTGTGTATTGTTGTATACTATACTTTGTTTTCTACCTTTTTTTTATCTTAACCATTGGTATTAGAGCGTTGAAGAGATTTTGGGAAAGCCATTGTCAGACAAGAGGAAATGAATGAGTTGGATAAACTTATAATTTAAAAATTCTCAAGTAGCAATTTGAAGCTCTGCTAATTTAAAAACCAATGGCCATGACATTATTCTCTCTCCATCCAACAATGTTTTATTTAATGTTGCAACAAAAAAAATTGTAAAATGATTATAGGATCTTTTATTAGACATGTATGAAATGACCTATGTTGGAGATTGTTGGAGTTTGTTGATAGCATGGGCTTGTATGGTTGTCATTGATGTCGAACCTGGTTATCCGGATGGATGTTGTTCTAGATATGCTTTTGGTTGTTGTAGAATTATGTTTTATGTTGTAGTTAATATTTTTGGTGTTGGTTGTGTCATCATGTATTTAGGGTGGTCTGGAAAGCTTTTGGTGCCCTCCAAATATGTTGTTAATTGTGTTGCGGTTTAGTGGATCATATTTTTTTGGTCTAGCTATGTGTTAGAAGATGTTGTTTTGGGTCTCACCATGACGTGTGGAGATATGTATTGAGTATTTTGCATCAAAAAAGGTTATGTGGCCGATTGATTGTTTTTCTATACGTTACATTGTGTTAGCATGTGCAGATTGTTGGATCAATCGTAGAAGGATGTATTGCAATGTGTTTTGGTTCCCTCTTTCTCCTGGAGTGGACCGATTTAAGTATTTTAGGTCTAGGTGGCTTATTTTGTATAATATTGCTTACTCTATTTTGACCGACCCTTAATTAGGATTTCAATGATGTATCTCATATTTAATATGTGCGGATGGATGAATTGTGACGTGGATGAGAAGTGAATTGTGTGAGAAGTGCATGTGAATGATTTGCAAGTAGATTTGAGTTTGTGGTGATGTGAAAGTTAGTTTGAGAAGAGATTTGAAGATAATATATTGTGCAAGACAGTGAGTTGTGACAATGAAGATTATCAGAGATGTTGGTCACTTGATCCATTTGTTCTAGGACAATTTCATGTTCAAGAGAATTGTCTCAATTTCAATTCAGTTATTTCATCCGTTGTTGATAGACAGTGAATCCTTCGGCACCAGTTTGTATCTTGTCTTGAAGAAGTGATCTTTATTTGAGTAAGTCCTCTTTATATCTTGCCTAAAGTTGTGTGCTTTAGTTTTGCAAGTGCTTCAAGTTTTGGTGCTTCTTGGTAGTAAGTCTAAAACATTGTAAACATTGTTATTCGTATTGTGAGTTAAATTCTCACCATGGTTTTTTCCTATTTGGGTTTTCCACGTAAATATGGTGTTAATGTGCTGATGGTTAGTGTGTTATTGCTAAGTTAATGTTTATTAATAATTAATTTTGAAGTTTCTAACCAATTCACTGCCCCTCTCAGTTCTATTAGGTGTTCAATGGCCTATGCACAAAGTAAATTATTTATGTTGAAGAAATTGTATTTCTTGAAAATAAAGGAAGACAATAATGTCACAAATCATTGAAATGAGTTTAATACCTTGATTACTCAACTAATTTCAGTCTATATTAATTTGGATGATGAGATCAAGGCCATCTTTCTATTATGTTTTCTACTCGATAGCCATCGAAGAGTTGTTATGGTTGTTAACAACTCAATATTTGACAATAAAGTGTGTTGAATTTTAATGATATTGTTGGGATTCTTCTCAATGAGGACATAAGAAGGAAAAACCAAGGTACCTCATTGGGAGACACTTTGGTGACCAACAATAGAGGGAGAACATAAGAACAAGGAAAGGATAACCATATGGAAGATCAAAGTCTAGCAAAATATCAAAATTTAGTGGCTAAGAAATCAGTTGTTGACACCATGGTAAGGAAGGCTACATGAAAAAAATGTTGGTTACTTAAAAACGAGAAGGTTGAAGACCAATCAAAAGAAAGTGAAGCTAATACAGTTTATGAATAATATGTTGGTGCTCTTGTTTTATTTACAAGAGAATTTACTACATTAGTTTGGGTGCTTGACTTAGGAGTAGCATTTCATGCTACATCATGTAGGGAGTTTTAAAATTATCAAGCCAACAACTTTAGAAAATTTTACAAGGTCTCAGTGATGATAAGACTTGTAATATCACTGGAAATGAATAGTTTTTATTAAAATTAAAAAGGTAATAGTTGGCTACTAAAGGATATTAGACATTTCCCTTGAAACTAAATAAAAATTGGTTTTAGCTAGGTGATTGGATGCTCAAGGATGTAGTATTGTTTCTAAGTTAGGTTCATGGAAGGTGACAAAAAGAGTTGTGTTGATTGCTAGAGGAAACAAACCTAGTACTTTGTATGTGCTTGAGTATCAAACAAAAGTGGGAGCTACAATGGTAATTATGGATAATTAAATAGAGATTTAGCATAAAAGGCTTAGTCATATGAGATAGAAAGGTATCGATATCTTACACAAAAATAACCAAATTCCATGTTTGAAATCAATAGGTATGGTGTTATGTGAATACTACATATATGGAAAGCAAAATAGGACAATATTATCTATCAAGAAAGACGAGAAGAAGTCATGACCATTGGAATTAGTAAATTCATATATCTTTGGCCCCTCTAAGAAACCATAGATAATAGTGGGTAAAATTATAATATAACTTTTTAAGACGATTAAACTAGAAAAGTTTGGGTTTATATATGCTAAAACAAAAATTCTATTTTTTTTGTTAAGTTTAAAATTTTCAAGGTACTTATAGAAAACCAAATTGGTTGTAAAACTATGTGCTTAGAAAATGACAACAAGGGTGATTGTTGTTCAAAGGAATTTGATATATATTGTACAAAGAATGGCATTCAAATAATTAAAATAGTTACTCTTACCCCATAAGAGAAAAATGCATTAAAAATGCTAAATAGAACCATTTTGGAAAGGGCACATAATATGCCATCGAATGCTAGTTTAGAAAAATAGTTTTGGAGGGAGGTTATAAATACAACAAATTTTACTTGGTTAAGATAGGCCCATCCTCTCAGTTGGATTTTGATGTTTTAGAGGAGAAGTGGCTAGGGAAATAAGATATCTTATAATCACCAATGAGTGTTTGGGTGTGAAGCTTTTGTTCATTTCCCAGAATAAAAAAAAGAACAAACCTTGATGTGAAGTATAAAATGTGTATCTTCACTGGATATGGAGATAAAAATATGGATATAGGTTGAGGGGCCTAGTTGTCAAGAAATTCACCTAAAGTAGAGATGTGATCTTTAATGAAAAGGTAATGAAAAAATTACAACAATAAGGCATATCAACTAAGACTTGTATGTTCCATTATATAACATCACAAACGGAAGTGATGTTTTCAAACCAAAGGAAATTTTAAATCAATCATACGTGCAAGTTCATCCATAGATACAACCAAGTTTAGCTCCCAAATTTCTATCATAATGAAGAGAAATATAATCTCATTGGTACTCATGACCCATGGATACACCATAGGAATTGATACCTCAAGTTTGAAGGTCCTCTAGGGAGCAAAAGTCTCCAACAAAATATAAAAAATTCCTTTCAACATTCGCTACTATCCAAGGAAGCTAAACCTACTATTTTTGAAGAATCACATGAAGATTAAAACTACAAATAATGGATGAGTCTATGAGATGACACGTGGAATAATTAAAAATCACACATGGGATGCAGTGCCTCATCCATCTAATATAAAATAATTGAAAAATATATGGGTATATAGGTTAAAGGAAGGTGGAAGAAGAGATCTAGGGCCAAATTAGTGGTAAAAGGTTATAATCAACAAAAGGCCATTCATTTCATACAATTTTTTTCACTAGTTATCAAAATGACCTCTATTAGATTAGTTTTGTGTTTAGTAGTTGTTTATGATCTCTTGAATTGGAGCCACTTGATGTCAAAACAACCTTTCTGCATGATGACTTGGAAGAAGAATTGCACATGAAGCATTTTGAAGGTTTTGAGAAATAAGGTATAGAGAATTTGGTTTGCAAACTAAATCAAAGTTTGTATGGGTTCAAATAAGCACCAAGGAAATGGTATTTAAAATTTGATTATTTTATAGTTGAGAATTTTTTTACTACATGTGAATCTGACTCATGCATGTAGTATAAAACATTGGAAAATGGTAAATTTGTGTTGTTATTTTAAGTTGATGATATGATAGTGATAGGAACTAGCATGGCTTTAGATAGATATTTAAAATTATAGTTGGCTAACAAATTTCTAATGAAAGATTTGACTGATGTAAAGAAAATCCTTAGAATGAAAATCATTATAGATAGAAAAAAAGGAAATAAAATTATCACAAGTGAAATATATAAAGAAGGCATTGTGCATAGGTTTCATATGAAGAGTTCTAAGGCAGTGAGCATACCTCTAATAGATCATTTCAAACTATCAATTACGATATTTCCTAAGGCAAAAAAAGAAAAAGAAATTATGGAAAGAGTGCCTACTCCTCAACTATTGGGAGCCTTATGTTTGCAATATTTTGCACAAGACTCAACATTTCTCATTCAATGAGAGTCGTCAATGGGTTTATGAATAATTCAAGAAAATTTATTTGTATGTTATAAAATAAATTTTGAGATACTTGAAGGGCACATCATAAGGAGCTTGTATGGGAAAGATATTTGTAATTGATACGCAATAGAAAAAATATTGTTCATTCCAACTGTAACTCCACTCTATTGAGGGGTGTATGGAGTTTTCTTATGCCTCTCATTCCTATGGTCTTTACAAAACATGTTTGACTCTACCAAATAAAATTCACCACCATTATCATTATTCACACACTTGATCTTTTTAAAGTTTGATTTTTAACCAAGGCTTTAAACTACTCACACCAATTTAATACTTCAACTTTACTTCTATCAAAATAAACAAATGTCCTTCTACTATAATCGTCAATGAATAAAAAAAGGTACATAGATCTAAAAATTGAAGGACATTTTTTGGACCAAAAAATTACAATATACCAATTCCAACAACCTAGAAAAATTATGAGAACTAGAATAAAAATGTACACAATTTTATTTACCAAAGGTACAATATTTGTAAAAGTCAAACTAAAGATTAAATTCATCAAACACCTAAATGGGTAAGTGCACCAAGATGGTGTGCAAAAAGGGGGGTAAAAGTGGACACTTTTTTTTTGAAATTAGCTAAACCTGAACTTGGAGGAGAAATTTGAGTCATCTACTCAAAATATGAAGATACTCAAATCTAACAAATATCGTAGTACTCTGAATCTAGTTTCCAAACTACTAATGTTTTTCAAAATTGGATAATATTAAGGGGGTCAAATCATTCGCGCACGAAAAACAGATACTGATTTTTTCTGAAAAACATAACATAGTGTTTGATGTGCACATCAAGAAAGTCATAGATAAATTTAATATTTTGACAAATCTTTTGGTAGAAAGATAGTTAAGAGTGAGTAATAGAAGTTGTGTATTTTTTTGTTGAGTATTTTTTTTTATGATTTTTCGAATCAGACACATCCTGAAAATCAAGTACATGTTCGTGCGCGAAGAATAACTTGCACAAAAATAATCAAAAATGCAAAAAAAAAAAGAAAAAGTGTAAAGAATCAAGTGCACTACAATAATATATAAAGTTTTTTAAATTTGGATAAGAAGATGAAAAGTTATTAAAAAAATGGTACACATATGTCTCTGAGAACTATGAAGCACTGGTAAAACAAATTCAAGATTAATATGTTATTGTTGTTCAAATTTTTTTTTTAAAGTATGGTTAGAAATCTCAGAAGATGGGTAAAAATATGGTGGAAAATTTAGAAATACCCAGTTGATGAGGTGTAAACCTGATCATGACAAAGTCAAGAAACCAATTTGATAAAACAAAACATGTCAAAAAGGAGGTAAATGGAGGGAAATCAAACTTCCAACCCTCAACCTTGTCATCCAAGCCTAATCACAAGCATAAATGCAATAAATGCATACAGGTTTTGTTTTACTAATAGCGCATATGGGATTTATAGAAACAATAGCACGTACGAGGTTTAGAGAGATCAAAACCCGTACGGATTATGTCAACATAAAGACATCATAATATATAGAAATACATGTGTATGTATATAATATGTGTATGTATATGTATAATATATATATGTATGTATATGTATATAATATGTGTATGTGTGTGTGTGTGTGTGTTTATATATATATAATGTGTATGTGTATACATATATATATGTAAAATATATGCATATATAGTCTCCCAATATCTTAGTACATTGTATTCCTACCCTCTTTAAATCTCTCTCTCTCTCTTCCTCTCTCTCCCCCTTAGGACCCCACATAACCCCTAATGACATCATATAAGGTCCCTTAGCACACCATATGACCCCTTAAGACCATATGATGTCCTAAGGGGTCATATGATGTTCCAACACATGTGCAACCCCATTAGGACCCCACATGACCCCCAATGATACCATATGACCCCTTAGGACCATGTATGATATCCTAAGGGGGCATATAGTGTTGTAAGGGGTCATATGGTGTCGTAACACATGCGTGGCCCAATTAGGACCCCATGTGACCCCTAACGACATCATGTGACTCCTTAGAACACCACATGACCCCTTAGGAGCATATGATGTCCTAAGGGGTCATATGGTGTCCTAGTGGGTCATAAGGTGTTGTAACACATGTGTGGCACCATTAGGACTCCACATGGCCCCTAACAACACCATATGACTGATGGACTTATAAAGCACTGAGGAGGGGGGTGAATCAATGACACCAAAAACAATACTACTTTAAACATTGGCAGGTAGATATACTTAACAAGTTTGTTAAACACTATGCATGCAATCCAAAATTATATAAAAGCATCCACAATAAGTAAAACATCCACCATGACACAAGTGTTTTTTTGCAGTGATTAGAAAACAATAGGCGGTGTGATCTAGTAGTAGCACAACTTGCTTGAATAGATCCTCTTCTGCGCACTCAAAACTTCATTACCAACATACTCTACAACTTAACACTTCTGCCTTCACATCAAATCATCTCATATCATATCTCCTTCGCTTATACAAAATAATTCATTGTGATGTCAATATATAGACATTTAGATTTCATGTTGGCCTTTAGAAATCATATCACAATTTCCTAGGTGCGGTGTATCTGGTCAAACAATCATAACTCGTCACAAAAATACCACCAAAATTTGTCGATTAGGATAGCTCATCACGACCAGTGATAACTCATCACATAATCAATGAATACCAATTGGAACAACAACAGCGGTTGGAATTAAACATATAAACCGTTTGTCCTTCGATGCTCCTTTGATAATCTCCGCTAGATCTTCAGGTTGATGTCGAGTTATGTATATCCATATATAAATACACACCGGTTGTCACCATGTACAGGTTAGATATAAACTTATAGTATACCGGTTGCAATATAAACAACTTTGAAGTCACACCAGTAGACAATATGAACATATGTGTGTGTATGTGTTTCATCAATGACAACATATGAAGTTATTCATTACAATCATCATCAAGCCAACAATATCCCCCTTTGGCATTGATGACAACACTTAGAATATTTTACAGCAATACTGCTAAGTGTGCTTACAAAAAAAATTGTACACATATTTCTACTCCTACTCCCCCATACTACATACAACATACAAAATTTTCACAACACACATACATATTTTCTACTCCCCCTTTGACAACAATGCCAAATTGAAAAGCAAAATACATATATATATATATATAGAGAAAAATTTGTAACAAAATGTTTTACATATACAAAAAATTGAAAATATGAATCAAGATGTATGTAGTGCAATCCTCAGATAAATGTCACTAAAGTTACTCTTCAATTGAGAAAAAGCATGTTCCCATGTCTCCAACAAGTTCTTAGTGATCTCAATTGTGGTCATAATCTAAGTACAAAACTCTTCCATTGAATGAAGTGTACATGTCTCTAGAGTAGCCAAAATTGCTTCTGCATTCTTGTAGGCTCTTCGCAATATGTCCACTTGGGGTCTAAGTAGATTCTTCGACTCCTTCAGGGATTAGAGTCTTTTTGCCTTTTCAAAATCATAGGTATCTAACCTGTTTTGCAAATCATCCACAAATTTGCCAAAAGCAAAAATAGAATCTTGTAACGGTACATATGCATTGCATATCTTCTCTATTTCTTGCTTTCTTTCAATTCGCCTGCTATTGATATCAGAATAAAAGAATGAAACATTAGAAGTAGATGCAAGAATTTTCCCTCCTGTTTCAATAGCTTTGCTTAATAGATATTTATTAAGAGAGAGCAATTTTTCCTGTATCAATCTCTTTCATAAGCTGCTCTCCACGCTTCTTCCTGTAGCTCTTCTCAGCATAAGTTTGTGTTGGTTCTTCTAGGGACTTAAGTTGGTCAGATGCATCAGCAACCAACTAACCAAACTTGCAAATAGGAGTTGACAAATGGCCTATAGCACTTTCTGGTAGTAGACTTGTCAGAATATCCACATCATTTTGAATGGTTATTGCTTCCATTCTCTATTCTTTAGTCTCTTCTTTTGTGCTCTAGATTGTATGACAGTTGCAATCTTCATCATTTATGATGCTCATTTTATCAACAATTATAGACCCTGAGATGCCTAATGAGTCATCATCATCTTCATCAGTCTGTTGTATGACTAATGATTTTACCGGTTCAATAGATGTTACCTTATTAATCTCTTCTTTCTCTTGTTCTTTACCACTTTTGGTTGGAACACTACTGGTTTCAGCTTTTGCAGTTTGAACTTCAACTATATCCAATCTTATCTTCTTTTTGTCCACTGGAGATGCCAACAGGTTATTGGCATAACCGATCAATAAGTCATAATTGACTTCATAGCTCATGTCTTTCATTTCATCTTCTCTAGGCTCAATAGCCTCCATCAGACAGAAATCAGTGGTGACTGTGAAAATGATGTCCCTAGGAAAGTTTTTCACCACATCCTTAGGTATCCTTACCCTCATACTCATTTTCTTCTGAAATTCATTGAAATGTTTATTCATTGCAGCAGAGAAGGTGTTCCTCACAGCCCTAATGTTGTTCTTAATCTAGGCAGTTATCAGTAGATCCTTAGATCATTCAAGATCACCAATTTCTGGTAGGAAATTTTGGAAATAAAAGAATAAACCAATTAAAAACTGACCAAATTTAAACTTTTGACTATTGTCCTTCTTGATAGACTGAAGATTCAACATTAATTGGCTTCTTATGGCCTCACATAGGTCATAATTAGCATTTTCAGCTTTCATTGTATAAGCAATACACACTGCTGGAGATGGTACACTATTCATTCTATTGGAATAGAATATCTGGTAGCCTATAACCATAGTTGTCAGTTTAACCGTTGGGTCCTTAATGTTATTGACAGAAAAAACATGCCCATCAGAGGTTGATGAGGTTAAAGTGTTTACTGTCTCTTTTGAAATTCGTCTCAGCTTAGGTACTTCATTGGTTGAGAAAAAACCAGTTACTGCTTGAATAGCCTCCTTGGTTATAGTGTGTATCCTTTCCAAATACATATTTTCCCCATGAACATGACTCAGAATAATTCGAATATGTTCCTCTTCAAAATCTTCAAGAAAATAAGTTGCATTATGAAAACCTTTCTCATAAACCCTAATATACTTGGGTTGAATCTTTCTGTTTTCATCGCAAAGGGATTTCAACTACGAATAAATTGACAATGATCCTAAATCCTCAATTTTACAATCAATGTAGCTAGACAAATCTCCTTTCACTATGACACCGTTAGGAACTTGAGATAAATCATTATAAGACACTATTCGTTTCGACTTCACAACCTCCATAGGTTTGGATGTGATCATCAATTTCTCTACTTGCTTAGACGATGATGCCATTTCAGATAAACTAGATTTGAAGCAGGATTTTACAAATAAATACCTTAGTTTACGCATGCTACCTCGTTTATCGGTTGATTACTCAAGTGCACACCAGTTCAATCTTCACTAACCTTCAAATCAGCTTGATCACACAAATCACAATACAACTTCGACTAAAATTAACTAACAATTCTTTCTTTACTCTGCAAGTGCTCAAGAATTCTCTCTCGAATGCATTAGGGTAAAAATAACAAATTAAAACTCGCTTTTATCCTTTTTACCTACTGCATCAAATTATCTCCCATTAGGGTTACAAACCCTAATTACACCACTTAATTATGCATACAATATTAACAGGTGTAAGACCGGTTGATGAACTTTTGAAAAACCGATTGACAAAAGTTATCAAAATTTCAAGAATTCAAACTCTCTTACCACTCATTCTTTTCAAGGGATCTGGAAGTAGATTCTCCACACTGGGTGAAGGATTAGTTACTTCTACAGGTATATCATCACTCTTCTTTTTCCATATTTGATTCATTTCTTCTATGGTTTCCTCAACATTTACCTTCTACTTGCCTTTCTGATCTTTAGAATGATCAACCGGTTTGTTCTTTCTAGATCTACAAAACTTCGCCGTGTGTCCCAGTTTATGACAATGATAGCAAGCCATTCCAAATGATCTCCAAGGTCCTGTATTGCCTCTTCCAGTTCTCCTTCTGCAATTCATAACCACATGACCAAAATTGTTACAAATGATGCAAATGACATTTGTTACCTTTTCCATCTCAAATGGACTAAATCGGTTGACATAGCGTCTTTGCCAGTTCATGTTACCCCAGTTATCATAGTTTCTCATCCATTTTCCATTTGGTATTGGATTCATATGAGATATTGGATTATTTGCTCCAAATTTGCATTCAAATGATCTATGTCCATACATTTTGCATGTGAAACAATGACCTTCAAATTTTTTGGACATATACCTAGTATTTGTATTGTAGCTTGCATTTCCATTAGGTTTGTTTCTGCACACATTTGCAGTATGACCAGGTTTATGGAAAACAAAGAAAATAGGTTTAAAAACCTTCTTACCGGTAGGCTTTTTAGCCTTAGGAGCAATTTTGTCCTTATGAATGTTTCTCTTTGTACTGAAAGATTCTCCTTTCTCATATGTGTTAAAACCAAGTCTAGAGGTATCACCTTTCATCATTTGTGATTGAATTTTCTCATCTAGCAAGGTAGAACTTTTGTTGAACTTTTCCAGTTTCCCATTAGCTTCAGTGAGTTGTCTGGTAAGATCTTCATTGTGTTTTGACAGAGTCTCTCTCAAAGATGATGTCGATTCAAGATCTAGCTATAAGGTCTCTTTTTCTTCTTTCTCTACATGCCAATGCTCATGCAAAGTATCATTCTCTCGCTTGATCTTGGCAATATCATGCTTTCTTTCTTTGATGAGATCTTCAGTTGTCCTCCTGGCTTCCAGTTCCTAACTCATGCGGATAGTTAGGCTTTCTATCTCTCTCCTCAGATTTAGCTTTTCTATGTTTAGTTTTTCAACTTCCTCAGCTAAAGCATCAATATTGGCCTCATCTGAAGAACTATTATCAGATATTTCCAATAGTTGTTTAGTTATCTTTCTCCTTTTGACTTGAGAAGCTTTCAATTTGACCCTTAGGGTTTCAAGCTCATTTCTACTAACTTCAAGCTCTCTAGCCATCTCAAGGTAGCTCATATCCCCCATGGTGGCTTTAGGGTTTCCTTCCAAGCGATTAAGATTTAAAGAATTTAGGCTCTGATACCAATTGATGGACTTATAAAGCACTGAGAGGGGGCGGGGGTGAATTAGTGACACCAAAAATAATACTACTTTAAACACTGACCAATAGATATACTTAACAAGTTTGTTAAACACTACGCATGCAATCCATTAGAAAACAATAGGTGGTGTGATCTAGTAGTAGCACAACTTGTTTGAATAGATCCTCTTTTGTGCACTGAAAACTTCATTACCAACATACTCTGCAACTTAACACATGCCTTTGCATCAAACCATCTCATATCATATCTCCTTTGCTTATACAAAATAATTCATTGTGATGTCAATATATAGACATTTAGATTTCATGTCGACCTTTAGAAATCATATCACAATTTCCTAGGTGCAATGTATCTAGTCAAACAATCATAAATCATCACAATAATACCCCAAAATTTGTTGATTAGGATAACTCATCACATAATCAATGAAACTGGTTGGAAAAACAATACCAGTTGGAGTTAAACATATAAACCCGGGTCCTTTGATGCTCATTTGATAATCTCCATTGGATCTTCAAGTTGATGTCGAGTTATGTATATCCATATATAAATACACACTGGTTGTCTCCATGTATATACCGGTTGTCACCATGTACTAGTTAGATATAAACTTCTAGTATACCGGTTGCAATATAAACAACTTTGAAGTCACTCCGGTAGACAATATGAACATATGTGTGTGTATGTGTTTCATCAGTGACAACATATGAAGTTATTTATTACAATCATCATCAAGCCAACAATGGCCCCTTAGGACCATATGATGTCCTAAGGGGTCGTATGGTGTCCTAAGGGTTCATATGGCGTTCTAACACATGTGCAAACCCATTAGGACCCCACAAGACCCCTAATGACACCATATAACCCTTTAGCATACCACATGACTCCTTAGGACCATATGATGTACTAAGGGGTCGTATGATGTTCTAAGGGGTCATATGGTGTTCTAACATGTGTGGCCCCATTAGGACCCCAAAAACCTATAACAACACCATGTGACCCCTTAGCACACGACATGACCCCTTAGGACCATATGATATCTTAAGGGGTCGTATGATGTCATAAGGGGTCATATAATTTTCTAACACATGTGCGGCCTCATTAGGACCCCACATGACCCCCAATGACACCATATGACCCCTTAGGACCATGTATGATATCTTAAGGGGTCATATGGTGAAGCAGTCACCAGTGAGGAGGGACCTCAAAGAGATCAATCGGTACTGGTCAGCAAGAGTAACACAATAGAAAGACAAATATATGATGGAGGCAATGCATAACAGATTGTATTATTTCATGAGAATTGATTACAACCAACTAGTAACAATAGGGTTATAGCATAACTAGCTCATAGGCCTACTAGAATATGCTCGAAGTACTGAATAGGTCACAACCGGGACCTTGAATCTTAAGATCTATCTTCTACACTCATTCTAGCTACTTGATTCTTCGATTGATTACATTCTAATGTAGAATTAAAATTATATATACAATCCAAAGGATCCAGTCGGCCCTAAAAGGGATAAAAAACCGAAGAACAATACCTAACATGTAAAATTAACAAGGTCAGCCTTCGCCAAGAGATTCCTCTGGAAAATCCAAAGGATGAAGTGTATATCGCAGTAAAAGGTCAGTAACACGCCAAGGAGCATCGGAATCAACGTCCAAGGCTCTGCAAGCTTTGGAAGGGGTTCCGGTAGATCACCAAAATAGATCCACGCAACCAGTAACAAAAATTATCAACCGGTAATAGAAAACTGTCAACGAAACCGATTGCGATATCTTGCCAAAAAATGATCCAAATATGATACAGTCTGGAAATAAGAAAGATGGTCAAGTCTTCAAGTATAATCCAACTCCAAAGGATCTGGTGAGCCAAAACTGGGACATACAGAAAGAAAAGTTGAAATTGCAAATAGAAAGAAAAACAAAAAGAATATTTTTGGTTGATGGAAGATTGCTATGAACCAGGGATGCTCCTGCATCATATGGTGTTGTAACACATGCATGGACCAATTAGGACCCCACATGACCCCTAACGACATCATGTGATGCCTTAGTAGACCACATGGCCCCTTAGGAGCATATGATGTCCTAAGGGGTCATATGGTGTCCTAATGGGTCATATGGTGTTGTAATACATGTGTGGCACCACTAGGACCCCACATGACCCCTAATGACACGATATGACCCCTTAGCACACCATACGACCCTTTTGGACCATATGATGTCTTAAGGGGTTGTATGGTGTCACAAGGGGTCATATGGTGTTGTAACACATGTGTGGCCCCATTAGGACCCCGCATGACCCCTAACGATACCATAAGACCCCTTAGCACACCATAGGACCCCAAGTAGGACCATATGATATCCTAAGGTGTCATATGGTGTTCTAAGGGGTCATATGGTGTCCTAAGGAGTTGTATGGTGTCCTAGGGATCATATGGTGTCCTGAGGAGCAAAATGAACCATTATTACAATAAAAAAAACCAGTGTCAATATTGCTTACAAGAATAAGTTCAGATCACCTAGGCCCTTAGCACACCATACGACCCTTAGGACCCCACATGACCCCTAACAACACCATAAGATCCCTTAGAATACCATACGACCCCAAGTAGGACCATATTATATCCTAAAGTGTTGTATGGTGTCCTAAGGGGTCATATGGTGTCCTAAGGGGTCTATGGTGTCCTAGGGGATCATATGGTGTCCTGAGGAGCAGGATGAACCATTATTACAATATAAAAATCAATGTCAATACTTCTTACAAAAATAAGTTCGGATCACTCGGGCCCTTGGCACACCATACAACCCCTTAGGACCCCACATGATCCCTAACGACACCATAAGATCTCTTAGCACACCATACGTCCCCAAGTATGACCATATGATATCCTAAGGTGGTGTTTGGTGTCCTAAAGGGTCGTATGTCCTAAGGGGTCATATGGTGTCCTGAGGGGCAAGGTGAACCATTATTACAATATAAAAAGTAGTGCCAATACTTCTGACAAAAATAAGTTTAGATCATCCCCTCCCTTTCCCATTCACTCCCTCTCCCTCTCCCTTCCTCACCACATCTCTCTCTCTCTCTCTCTCTCTCTCTCTCTCTCTCTCTATCATCCCCCTCTCTCTCTCTCACTCCCCTTATCATCCCCCTCTCTCTCTCTCACCCTTTCTCTTTTTCTCTCCCTCCCTCCCCACTCTTTCTCTCTCCCTCCTCCCTTCTCTCTTTGTTCCTTTCCCATCCTCTCACTCTCCCTCTCCCTCCCTCCCCAAACCTCTCTCTCTCTCTCTCTCTCTCCTTCACCCTTTCTTTACTATAAGTAACGTGTATGGGTTTTTCAACATAAAAAGTGCATACAGGTTATGGGAATTATGAATGTTGGCATGTTGGGGTATTTTTAGGGACTAATTACGCATACGGGTTAACTAAACATAACCCATGCATGTTTCTTACACATATTTTTATTTGGTCAACTGCCTCAATGACCGCAAAAGGAGTTTTTGAATTCATTGAAGGCCCCACTACAGCTGATACTATGATTCTGTGACAATTTTATATGTCAAAGTAAGGGAAATTTTGTTTTACATGATTTCAAATGATTGAATTGTTGTTCTAATTAGTGCAAAATGATTCTATTTAGGACAATCATTATTAATGATGGGAAAGAACAAGCGAGGAACAATCGAAGAATGAGAGGCCGAAAAGGAAAGACAAAGGCACCGTCTGAAGAAATTACGTGAACTAAGAACAATGGGACAAGAAGTTATGTCATCCACAACATCTCAATTAGATGTAGAAAATAAACCTAATGTAATTGAAGAAGAAATCACAATCAGTAATAAAACAAACGATAAAGATGCGCCAACAATATTTGATTTACTAAATGAACCTAATGCAATTGAAGAAGAGACCACACTAAATAATCAATCAAATGATGAGCATACACCATCTCAATTTGATGCGATGAATGCACCTAATGCATGCAATGCACCAATGATAACACCTCCTAGAATTATTCATAGGAAACCAAAGTATCTAATTGACATTGATAAGAATATTTTGAAGTCAATGCCTGATAAAATAAACGAACAAACTTGTAGAAGAATGGTTAAAAGAATATGACAACATTATTTTGAAAACTTAAATCAAACTGGAAGATGCCAATTAATTTTTGAAATGATTAAAAATTTAAATTTTAGAGAGAATGAAATTTTTAGTCCTAAGATCATCAGAAAGTAATAATGAAAGAACTTTTGTCAGAAATCTATTTGATGCATATCAAGCTATTGGTTCAAAATCACATACTAAATATTATAATGTTACTCGACGTGTTATTACATCAACCATAATGAGCAAGAAATTAAAAAATATATCATTTGATAAGCAAAACAAGTAAGTCATTAAACATAAGTAGAACAACATTATGTATTGCATTAGAGAGGTGGGAGAAAATAGAGGATCCTAACAATAATTTTCTTTGGGCATTCTCGGGTAGACTACCACACAAAGACAAGGTTGATGTTGATGCACTAAGAACATTAATTGAAAATTTTTGGCATGCCAATACAAGGGTTTCACCCAACCAAAGAGATGTTGTTAGAAGGAAAATTGGATCTAGAAATCATGAGACACATTCCAAACACTATTTGGATATGACTCAAACAAAATTTTATGAAAGATTCCTTCAAAAGTTTCCTCAAATAAGAATTAGTCAAAGATTTTTTGAAATGGAAAAACCTTTTTATGTTAAGATTAATCATGTACCCACCACGTGTTGTTGTAGGATGCATATTGAATTTTCCATGCACTATGATATTTATCATCATATATGTTGTACTTTGCATTCTAACAATGTTTTGTAGGAATGCAATATACAAGCACCTCCTAAGTCACCAATAAATTTTATTTAAAGTTTGCTATGTAAAAGACATGATGGTTGCATTTTTTATAAGATCATGTGTTTGTGAATAAGACATATGGGGTCAAAGATGGAAAAGAATTGAAGAGATGTGAGTTAGTGAAAAACAATATGTGTAGCTGAATTTATGAAAATGTTTCAAGAGAAACTAGTTTATGAGTATATAATGCATACACATAGAGCTCGGTGGTTAGATGAGAAATTCAATTTATGTAAGGACACATTTCCTCTTGGTACCATTGTCTCTATCGTTGATTTTGCTGAAAATTATTCACTACAACCTCAAAATGAAGTGCAATATATGTATTACCATTCTACACAAGTTTCTATTTTTGTACACATAGAATTCATGCATGCAGATGATAGCACAGAGGAGGATATAAAGGTTGTAAGAGAGTGTCACTTCTACATAAGTGATGATCATACTCATTCATCAAAGTTTGTGAAAGGATGCTTTAAATTTTTCTATGATAATTTAAGGGAAATAAACATACGATGCAACCAACACACAATATGGTCTGATAAATGCACCTCACAATTCAAGAATGCAAGGATGTTCTATTGGTTGAATAGGATACATGTGACAAGCGGTGTACAACATTTTTGGAAATTCACTGAGGCTGGAGATGGAAAGGGGGAGAATGATGGTGCAAGAGCATGCATAAAAAGAGCCCTATCTAGAGAATAATTGAAGTACGAAGATGGTGCTGACTTGATAGATGCAACAACAATTGTGAGATGGTGTAACTTTACAATGGGACCAAGTAATGTAGATACATCAATGGTTCATAGATATTTTTGGTTGATCAGTGAATCTAACATTGAAAACTATAAAGATTATTGTATAGTTGCAGGATCGAGTGACATGAACTCATTTAGAAGTTCAAATGAAAGTTCACTAGTAATTTATACTAGACAGATTGTGTTGGTGCCCTAGAATGGGGTTTACACTGTGAGTAGGCAGAAACCAAGTTGATTCTTAAAATTTTACCAGAGGAGAATCCAACTCTAACTATTTGAAATCTCCAAGGACTTGGACTAACATATGACAAGGATTACTTCTTATCCTTCTACACTTTGGGCTCTACAAAACCCAAGAGGGTGATCCTTTGATGAACTTATAATCTTTGTGCCATACTTATACCTTCACCAAATTAAGCAGAAAATCTCAAATATGAGCTCAACAGTAGGGAGAATTCTCAAGGATGGCCAATCTACCAGTGATCCTCAACCTAGATGGAGCCTGAGATGGATGAAACGCACAACAATACATATAAGATAATGTGTTATTTGATTTGAAATCAATTATGCACCAAATACACATGAATAGAGCACATAAATGATTGTAAGGACTCATAAAAAACTATGAACAATGTCTCCTTCCATTTGGGGGACTAATTTCGATATACATAAATGAACTACAACAGAATTAATCTAATAGCATGTGGATCTTGAGAAAACATTGCCTTACAACATTTTCCCTCTACAACCCTGATTTAAACTACTTATCAAATCCATGAACAAGTCCTATCACTTTGTAATCCTATTCGAACATTTTAATTGACCCCTTAGATAAAAGAAGGAATAGCAAACACATACACCACAACAATGCACTGAATGAAATAAATCCTTGACCATATTTCATTCAAAAGACGATAAAATTGCACAATGGAGAGAAATAAATCAGAATTATATTTATTTTTACATCAATTTGCTATCTCTGTCATAAAGACCGTTTACACATAACTCCTTCAAGAACCTGCAAGAAAACAAAGACTTGTGACTCTTATCTATTTTTGTCCAAAATCTGTACAATTTCTCACTTTCAACTAAGATTTTCTATAGGAACCTAATGACTGAGAATTTTCAAAATTACTAAGTACAGAAACCAAATTCAAAACCCTTTCTACTGGCCTTGAATTCTCTTTTATAGAAACAAGAGAGCAAAACAAGCTACAAGCCAAAGAAGACACCTATCATTCAAAAAATGACCGGTTACCCCCAAATTTGTTACAAAATATTTCATTTAAGGAATACCATAACGAGGACCAAAATATCTTGCAACTAATCCATCATATCTCTTTATGCATCTCCTTTTCCTTTTGCTACTATCAATGAATATTTGAGGGCCCACTTCTTCTACTGCTCATGTCCAAAAACTGACCGATGCATAGAACTAAAACTACCTTCTAGGTTTCCACATCATATAGTTAGTTAACTAACAAGTTGATGTCCTCATTCATTCCTTCAGATACATATTTCCCCAGTCGGCATATTCCTCATTTGATGGCCACTTGAAAATCATAACCTCGTCAGCCTTTGTCTTGTAGGGAATGTACTTGACCACCACTTGATTCACCTCCCTTTCAAAAGTTTCAAAAAATGACCTGGTATGTAATATTTTATCCATGTTGTCCTCCAGCATTCCAGTATCCAAATAATCACATATCATATCCACCTGTGTATTGATAGCTCTTTCTGCCTCTTCCTTCCATAACTGCAAAGGTTTAATTTCCTCGCTTTCATTCTCAATGCTAGGCAGAAGTGTCTCATTCATTTCACTAAAGATTCTCATCAACTCTCTTATTTTCCTTTCTATATTATCTGACAGCATTTGGGCCTCCTGCATTGATTTTACCAACAAATAAGTTGGCTAAAGTGTTGTTGGCCTCTCAACATGGTATTTTGAAGCCATGGATATTATTCTGAGCTCATTTCCCCTTTGTAACCACTTTGTGAACAAAGGGATTGCTACCTCTTTATCTCTATCAAAACTCTAAATAGCGTTAAACAATAAAGAATATAAAGAATGCACACTATTCAGTCTACTGTCTACTTTCTCATTTAATTGAATTAATACAGAGCTGACTATCTCCCTCTTCTTACTGGCAGATTGATCTTCTAACTCCTTTAGTTTTTGCTCCAACTCGCCAATCTTTTCCAGAATTTGAGCTCAAGTTGGGTCAGTAGATCGAGTGGGTTTAGGTTCATCATCAATATAAGGTACTAGCGGCGTTATAGGAGCATCTGTCTCACTACCTAATTGAACTATTGTATTTGTACATGAGACTAGTGGAGACCTAGATGTTGATGGGACTGATGTAATGGCAAGGGCTGAAGAAGGTGCTCCTGGCTGTCTCTGCTCAAGAAGTTGAACTTTTGTCTACAACTCCACATATTTTTGTTGAACTACACTATAATCATCAAAAAGTTTCTCAAACTTCTTTACTGACTCTTGCTTCTCCTTAGCTTCTCTCTTCGTGGTTTCATGGGCCAATTTGGTCGTATCATGGGAATATGGTAGGAACCACCTGAATCAACAAGCCAACTATCATCGCTAATAGAATTAGTTAAAATAAGTAAAGCATTAGAATCACCATCAGTAGAGGACTTATCTATGGAAGCATCAATGATCTCCTTTTTATTCCTACACTCTTTCACATGCCCTATTTTACCATAGTTCCAACACCCAACCCTTCTCTTTCCAAGCGTCTTAGAATGTCCTTTTGATTTATCCTTCTTTTTGTTGGACTTTGTTGTTGCTAAGATATGTTGTTGTCATTGATGTCAACATATTCCTGTGATTCATTGCTCTGGTGATTGCAGATTGTATTATTGGGATCATGGTTCTATGTATGGAGTATTTCTAGTGTCATTCTATCTTTCTATATTGGTTTTAGTGATCCAAGAAGCTTAATTGATCATATCGTATGATCTAATTTTGCAATTTTATTTTTTTTATCAGTGCTTTGCAAAGTTCAGTATCTCCTCTGGTATATTCCGATGTGATCTTGAGCTGATATTTTTGAAGATTGTTTAGGATGTTCATTTGTATCCTCATTTAAGATGGTTCATGATTTGGTGCTTCACAAGTTATCTTTCTTGATGACAATTGTTGTTGTTTGAATGTTTTTAAGGTTCAGATGTTGATCGATGAAGATTTGATAAGTGGTGTTTGTGCAATTGTTGCTGATGATTCTAACATGCTTGTTGGTTTTTCCTAATTGTGTCCTATTTTTTTTAATGATCTAGATTGATCGTTGTGCAAGTTTTTGGTGATTTTGTTGAATCGGTGATGTTCTTCGTGTTATGCAGTATTCTTGGTGGTGTAGCGTGTTGCAGTGGATCTTGGCATGATTTATGGTGGTGTTGCATGTTTGGATATTTGATTTAGGTCCATGCTATATCATGTATATCATTATATTGGTTCAGTGATCGATCTTTGTATCATGTGATTTAATTTTGTAATTTTGAGTTGAGGGTTTATCCGACCATGTTGTCAAGGTTGATGAATTGTATAAATTGGTGATATTGTCATAAAATTTAGGTGTCGAGGTTGTGTCTGCATTATCAGGGAGTGGTGTATGTGCGAACAAATCGATTCATCTTTTGGTGTGGTGTATTGAGAAGAGATTGGTGTAGAGTAAACAAATATGCTTAACTAAAACTGTCATCAGGCATTAGCAGATGTTATTATTGCAGTTCATTTCTTCTAGATTGTAGTTTGAATCTTGTTGTAAGTCAGTGAGACTTCCTTGAGGATTGTAGTCTTTCGGGTTATTGTATCTTGAGCAAGTGAGCTCTAGGAAGTGTGCCTAAATGCTGGTGCATTCCCCATTGTAATATTTTTATATACTACTACAGAGTATCATCTTATTATGGGTAGGTTCCCACCATGGTTTTTCCTTTAACCAGGTTTTCCACATCAAAATCTTGGTTTTGTGTGTTGTGCTATCAATTTTCTTATCTTTGTTGTTGCTACAGTTTATCAGATTTGTATTTGTGGTTAAGTTTGTAGATCTGGTGAAAAATGATTCACCCCCCTTCTCAATTTTCCTTCATTGTTGTTGCCAGCAATTAGTATCAGAGCTAGATCCTCCAAAAGAAGCTTAACCGCTTGAGGAGATCTGGGATGGCAACTGGAGGTGTTATCTTTAAGAGGGAGAGTCTGAGATTTGATGGAATTAACTATGCTATATGGAAGAACCGAATGGAGGTGCACTTGAGATGTCTTGGAGAAGATTACTGGAAGATTACAAAGAATGCCTATTTTGTTCCTCAGAATGGACTGGTTATTCCTAAGGAGATCAAGGAAAATGAAAATAACATTAGGGATAAGGAAGCATTGTTGAACACCCTGATTGATTCAGAGATGACTAATGTAATGGGACTTCAGACTACACATGATATCTAGGAGAAGTTTGAGATCTTGTATGAAGGAGATAAACAAGTGAAAGTTGCTAAGTTCCAAAGTTTGAAAGGGAAGTATGAGATGCTGAAAATGGGAGAAGATGAGAACATAAACTCCTTTATGGCTAAGGTGAATAAACTTGTCCTAGGTATCATATGTGTCGATGGAACCCTTGAAGAAAACGAAATTGTTGCTAAGGTGTTGATATCATTGTCTCCTACTTACAAACATAAGGTAGATGCTATTGATGAGATCCGGAGTGTGACTACTTTGACAAGAGATATGTTGGTTGGAAAGATTGTTGCATTTGAACTGAGCGAATTTGGTGAATCACATGGAAAGTTTGAGACAACATTTAGAGCATCTGTATCTAGAAAGAAGTAGTATGATCCCGATGACTGAAAAATATCCAGATATGAAAGAGAATTGGATGATCTTGAAGCATTGATTTCCTGGAGATTGCCTAAGGGAGTTGGTAAGTATGATGGAAAATTGCCTTTGAAATATTTCTCTTGTAATAAGATAGGACATTTTGCTTCTAGATGCCCAGAGAGAATGTCTAAATATGATAGGCATGATAAATTTGATAAGCATGATAGGAATGATAGATATGAGAAGCATTAGAAGTATGATAAGCCTTACAAGCCTAACCGGAAATATAAGCATCAAAATAACTGTTATTATGCTATTGATGCAGGTGTTACAGATGAAGAATCAGAGGGAGATGAAGTTGTGTTTGTTTCTATCAAAGAAGATGGACCGGTACCTATTGATTCCACAAGCTGCACTATTGAGGAGAAAGCTTTAGCTGTTAAAGTTGAAGAGAAAGATGATTGGGTGATTGACATCAATTGTTCACATCATATGACTGGTGATAAAAGAAAATTTGTAAGTATGGAGAGGTATGATGGTGGAATAGTAAGATATGGAGATGACAAAGCCTATGTGATTTGTGGTAGAGATTCTTCTATTTCCTTTGATGGTAAGCATAATACTGATGATGTCTTGTATGTTGAAGGTTTGAAGCATAATCTTTTAAGTGTTGGACAGATGGTGGACAAAGGTTATGATTTACAATTCAAGAATAGAAAATGCAAGATCCTAAATGCCCCTGGTACATATATTGCATCTGGAACTAAGACTAAAGGTAATATCTTTCATTTAAATGATGGTGAGAAAAGTTGCTTGATTGCTCAAATTGATGAAAGTTGGTTGTGGCATAGGAGAATGTGTCATTGTTAATTTTTATTCAATGATTAAGATCAATTTCACACAAGCGGTTATAGATCTGCCTAAAATTGTTAATCCTGCTAATCTGGTATGTAAGAAATGTCAAATGGGTAAGAAAACAAGAATTTCTTTCAAGAGAAAGCCATATACGTCTAATGGATTGCTAGATCTTGTGCATACTAACCTATTTGGACCTACAAACATTAGAAGTGTGCAGGGTGACATATATTTTATGTTACTAGTTGATGATTATTCCAGGATGATGTGGGTTGTCTTTTTAAAGGAGAAATCAGAAGCATTGGACAAATTCAAGATATTCAAAGCAAAGGTTGAAACAGAGACAGGACTGAAGGTGAAATGTTTGATATTTGACAGAGGAGGAGAATTTTGTTCTGGTGAGTTTGATTCATTCTATGAAAAGCATGGGATTAGAAGACAATTATCTGCTCCTAGAACCCCATAGCATAATGGAGTTGTTGAAATGAAGAACAAAATTGTCTTGGATGCTGCAAGGACTATGTTGATTGAAGGGAATGTTCTCAAGATCTATTGGAAAGAAGCTATTAGCATTTCAATTTACACTTTCAACCGAGTACATATAAAAGGTGATACCGGTAAGACTCCTTATGAGCTATGGTTTGGTCATGTGCCTACTGTGATATATTTTAGAATTTTTGGAAGCAAATGTTATATTAAGAGAGATGACGATATAGGAAAGTTTGATGCAAGAAGTGATGAAGGAATTTTCTTGGGATATCCAACAAAGAGCAAAGTCTACCGGTGCTACAATAAGAGATTGAGCAAAATAGTGGAAAGTGAAAATGTGAAGGTTGAGGAGAATTGTGGAAAATGGATCAAAGCATGTGGATATGATGATGGTCAACATGTTGTTCTAGCTCCTATTCATACTGAAGAATTGAAGTAGAATGATCTGGTAGAGATAGTTATTCCGGATATTATTGCTATCGATGGAGAGGTGTAGGAATCTGAAAATCAGAACAATCAAAAGACGTCGAGGTATGTAAGATTGAATCACTCTGAAAATTAGATAATTGGAGATAAAAATAAAGGTGTGATGACTAGAAGAAGGCTATCTTCTAAAGAGGTATGTTTGATTTCTAAAATTGAACCTAAAGATGTTGTTGAGGCTTGCAAAGATAAAAATTAGATAAGGGATATGGAAGAAGAATTGGATAAGAGTGAAAATAATAACACATGGGAACTTGTGCCTAGACCTAAAGACAAGAATGTGATTGGTACTAAATGGGTATTTAGGAACAAATTGAATGAAACCAGTGAAGTTGTCAAAAATAAAGAAAGATTGGTATGCAAAGGATATTCACAGAAAGAAGGAATTGATTATGAGGAAACTTTTGCCCCGACATCTAGACTTGAAGTTGTTAGAATATTGTTGCATATGCTACCTGTAAGGATTTCAAGGTATATTAGATGGATGTCAAGTCATCATTTTTTAATGGTGATCTTGAGGAAGAAGTTTACATTGAGAAACCTGATGGATTTTCATTATCAGATGATGGAGACATGGTATGCAAACTGAAGAAAGTTCTTTATGGATTGAAACAAGCCCCTAGAGCATGGTATGTTATTGGATAAGTACTTGTTGAAATTAGGATTTAATAAAGGTACTGTTGATAGCAATCTATATTTCATGATTGAGAAAGATAACATTTTGATTGTTGAAGTCTTTGTTGATGATATTATCTTTGGAGGAGATGTAACTTGAGCATGAAGTTTGTCGGTGATATGCAAAAAGAATTTGAGATGTCTATGATAGGTGAGATGATATTCTTCTTAGGGTTGCAAATTTCATAGACTGGAAAAGGTATTTTTATATCTCAAACTAAATATGTGAAGGAATTGTTGAAGAAATTTGGGTTAAAAGACTCTAAATCGGTTGGAACTCCTATGGTGTCTGGCTGTAAATTATCTAAAAAATGACGAATCTTCGAAATCTAATCAGACTTTATACAGATCTATGGTTGGTGGACTGTTGTACTTAACTCATACTAGAGCAAATATTATGCATGTTGTGTGCATTTCTACTAGATATCAAGCTAATCAGAAAGAGAGTCATGTCACTGATGTAAAGAATATATTTAGATACTTAATAGGAACTATGATGGATTATGTTTTGTGGTATTCGAGGATTGATGATTTCATGTTATGTGCTTACACTAATGCTGATTGGGTTGGTGATGTTGATGACCAGAAGAGTACTTCCGGTTGTGAAATCTTTTTGGGTAAGAAATTGGTTTCATGGACAAGTAAGAAACAAGATTCAGTGTCTCTATCTACTGCTAAAGATGAGTAAATTGTTGTTGCTAGTAACTGCACTCAGGTAGTTAAGATGAAGCTAATATTGAAGGATATCAGAGTCATATATGATGAGCCTACTATCATATATTGTGATAATTCTAGTTCTATAAATATGTCAAAGAACCCGGTGCAACATTCAAAGACTAAACATGTATTAATCAAATATCATTTCTTGAGAGAAAACATCAGTGAAGAGGAAGTGAAGCTAGAGTATGTATCTACCAAGGAACAAATTGTTGATATTTTCACTAAGCCTTTTCCTATAGATACATTTGTTTATTTAAGAGATAAGTTAGGGGTATCTACCCCTCCTAATGGGAACTAGATGCATTGAGTTGCATCAATCTAACGAACTTCACAATCTTATCTTCTTGTCCGGATTGATGAGCTTATGTTGCTCCTCTGGTAGAGTAGTTTGTTGGTTAAATATGTTTAAGGAGGAGAGAATCATGATTTGTTTGTCAAAAGGGGAGAGTTTGAGATCTTTGGCATTGATGTCAAAGGGGGAGAGAAAGCATGTGAAAAACTGTTTTATCTGCTTGATCTTAGGGGGAGTTTGTTGGAGATGTTTTCTTTCTTTGCATTGATTGTTTTTCACATTCATATGTTGCCATCAATGCCAAAGGGGTAGATTGTTGGACATTGTTGCTGCTAGGATATGTTGTTGTCATTAATATCAACATATTCATGTGATTCATTACTCTGGTGATTGTAGATTGGTTTATTGGGATCATGGTTCGGTGTATGGAGTATTTATAGTATCATTATATCTTTCTGTATTGGTTTCAATGATCCAAGAAGCTTAATTGATCATATCGTATGATTTGATCTACAGTTTTGTTTTTCTAATCCGTTCTTTGCAGAGTTCAGTATTTCCTCTAGTATATTTTGGTGTGATCAGATCTTGAGCTGATATTTTGAGAGATTTTTTGGGATGTTAATTTGTACCTCTTTTCAGATGATTCATGATTTGGTGCTCCGCAAGTTATCTTTCTTCATGATAGTTGTTGTTGTTTGAGTGTTTTTAAGGTTCAGATGTTGATTGATGAAGATTTGATAAGTGGTGTTGGTGCAGTTGTTGTTGATTATTCTAACGTTCTTGTTGGTGTTTCCTAATTTTATCTTATTTGTTTTGATGATCTGCATTGATTGTTGTGCGAGTTTTTGGTGATTTTGTTGAATCGGTGATGTTCTTTGTGTTATGCGGTACTCTTGGTGGTGTAGCATGTTGCGGTGGATCTTGGTGGTGTAGCATGTTGCGGTGGATCTTGGTGTGATTTTCGGTGGAGTTGCATGTTTGGAGATTTGATTTAGGTCCATGCTATATCATGCATATCATTATATTGGTCTGGTGGTTGATCTTTGTATCGTGTGATGTAATTTTGTAATTGTGAGTTGAGCGTTTATCTGACCTTATTGTCAAGGTTGATGAATTGTATAAATAGGTGACATTGTCATGAAATTTAGGTGTCGAGGTTGTGTTTGCATTATCATAGAGTGGTGTATGTGTGAACAAAGTGATTCATCTTTTGGTGTGGTGTATTGAGCAGAGATTGGTGTAGAGTAGATAAATGTTCTTATTGGAACTGTCATCAAGCATTAGCAGATGCTATTATTGCAGTTCATTTCTTTCGGATTGTAGTCTGAATCTTGTTGTAAGTTAGTGAGACTTCCCTGAGGGTTGTAGCCTTCCGAGTTATTGTATCTCGAGCAAGTGAGCTCTAGGCAGTGTGCCTGAATGCTGGTGCATTCCCCATTGTAATATTTTTGCATACTACTGTAGAGTATCATCTTATTGTGGGTAAGTTCCCATCGTGGTTTTTCCCTTAATCGGGTTTTCCACGTCGAAATATTGGTGTTGTGTGTTGTGCTATCAATTTGCTTATCTTTGTTGTTGTTGCAGTTTATCAGATTTGTATCTGTGGTTAAGTTTGTAGATCCAGTGAAAATTGATTCACCCCCACTCTCTCAGTTTTCCTTCATTGTTGTTGCCAACACTTTTTATCCTCTCTAGGCCCTTTCTCCATAGACCTTCCTCGAACATGCAAGGCTTCTTGGGAGCCATCATTCATGGTTGTTCTCCTCATCTCTTTTGAAAGAAGTATGTGAATCACATTGTCCATCTTAGGCTTTGTATCACCGCCACTTATGGCAACAATTAGATTATCCCAAGAATCAGGGAAAGAGAAAAGTAGAAGAATACATGTATCTTCATTTTCAATACTAAAATCTATTGACACAAGCTGACTTAAAAACAAATTAAAAGAATTCAAATGTTCAACAATAGAATCACCATTCCTCACTTTAAAGAATTCAAATTACGTCTTTTCATAATAGCCAGTTAGACAAACTCTTAGTTTCATAGATATCACCTATATTTCCTCCAAATCTTGTATGTAGTGTATTTTGTAGAGACATTCAAGAGGATAGAGTCAATGAGACACAATCGAATGGTTCCTCATGACTTCTTGTTTAAATTTTTTCACTCATCATCTGTCAAGGTACAATCCTTTGGTTTCTTTTCTTCCTAAACTAGCAACCACTAATCTCTATCTTCTAGGAGATCCTCAACTTTTAGCTTCCACATCTCGTAACTAGTGTCATTAAACTTCTTAGTATCTTAACGAGATGTGGAGGCCATGTTATACAACCTTTCTCAAATCTACAAAAAGCCCACAAAACAAAATCTCCCATGACAACAAAAAACCTTCAACACTTATAAAGAAAGGCATTGCTACTTCAACAAAACTATTAGCCTTGATACTAAATATTATTAAAAAAAAGGTGAAGAAAGCTTGCAATATGAACTTAAACTCATTTATTTTGCAAATATAAAAATAAGTGTTAATCATTAATAGAATGATTATAGAATCAAAACAAGAACAAGAAAACCATTCCACATGAAACACCAAATTTACATAGAGAAACCCTTTCAAAAGAAAACTCCGCCATAGAAAGAGAGGAAAGCATATTACTAATCCAATGAAGAATAGAACAATACTACACTTCTCTATATACCTTTGTAAAACCCAACAACACTGTATTACCTTGAAAAATAATCAATACTAAATGAAGAACTTTAGCTCAAAGCATCAATTTATAGGAGTTTATGAAGATTACTACCACTATGATGTCATTAAAAATGAGCAGAAAAACCACTTAGAAAAATTCACACACACCTCCCAAAATAGCCTCTTATATATACTCTAACAACTATCATAAGGCATCTCTCATGCATGCGCACCTATGTAAGGATTCTATCATAAATATTATCATAGATGTTGTCATAGCAATAATGATTGTCATAACAATCATATATTCTCTGACAACTCTTGACAAGTGTCCAAGCACCTCAAAATAAAATATTCTAAGAGCCCAACCACTTAACTATTTTGTCCTTTTCCTAGAGGACATATGGTAAAAGTAACTTTGCCTTTACATGGTCTCGTTCACCAACGTTGGTTAAACAATTTAAACTCTTATAAGTAAATTACAAATGATATTAGGAAAATAATAAATTAAAGGATTTACAAGGTTGATGACACATAAATCCTAGCAATTACTTTATATCATTTCAAATTTCAAAAGATACATGTCACTTATATGTACTCCAATTTAAATCATTATATTTGTGTTGTCCATTTCCACTATAAAAGTGAGACATAGTTCTAGAATTTAACCCCTCAAGTTGACAATGTGCATAATTACCCTTGTCAGCTACCTCATGGTCAATGCTTTATTTATGAGCTTCTTGTGAGCTACTATAGTTTGATGATTTTCTTACAACCAACTCCTTCCTATTAGAGGTACCTTATTTAATTCTTACAAAATATAAAAAAGCATAGATCTTTTGATGTGTGTTTCTCAACTTTAATGACGTATAAACAACACTTCTTAGAATACTTTAATCACAAATGTTATATTATGCCTCATGAATTCTACACTAGGTCAACACATGTTATCCTTCCTCGTTATCAACTCATTCTATAAAAGTGCATAAATTAACCATGCTTTGATGCAATCATGGATCTAGTTGGTCCAATGCAGGATGTAGCCAAGTGATGAGGTGAACAACTCACAACAATGAAATAACAAAGAAATATGTCCATTACTCATTACAATCACAAAAATATTACAGTTCATCACAAATAGCTTCCAACAGTTAGGCATCAAATCTATACTTCAAAAAGTACAATTATAGAATTCAAAATATATTGCAAGACAAGCCATGTCCAACTTGATTCTACTATATTTGCTACTTTTTAATGATCTTCAATAAGTGTGTATATCAACTTTCAATCATAGTAATGATATTGATTGGCCATAAGGTGGTGTAAAGCTTAATGTCTCATGAAACTGTTAGACAACTTAGATAATTGGTGGACAACTGAGAGGGGGGGTGAATCAGTTGTCAACGGATTATAGAACTTTAAGAATTAAAACCTTATTACTAGAATACAAATATAACAGTTAAGTACAAATATAAACTACAGAACATTTACCAACCATCCAAAAAAGATAACACCAAGATTTGTACGTGGAAAACCCAGTAAAGGGAAAAACCACTGTGGGAAGCCTACCCACATTCAGATAATACTTCTACAGTAAGTATGTGATTACAAAAAGAGGGGCCTGCACATGCAGGAAGGCCAACAACCTAGAGCACACTGCTCATCACAAAAGGAGCCTCACTGACTACAAAATAAATCCAAACTACAATCTGGAAAGAAGAGTGAACTGCAAGAATATCATCTCCTATGCCTGAGTACAGTTCTGGTTAAGCTCAGTACCAGAGGTCTTAAACCTCTTTCACCAACCCAATTCTATCACCTATGATTACAACCTTATTCACACATAGATAATCCTATATCCCAAAAACCCACGATCTACAAAGAGATCTTACATCATATTTATACCAACCCAAGACCTAAACAATTAGGTTGGCCACCTAAAAGATAATATAATAAATTCATAACATAAGCCCGCAATCCAATGATCAACCAATTTTTCCTACGACTGAAACAACACAATCCAATAAATAGATCCAACCGGAAATGCATCGGGATCATCTACCAACATGTTACATAAACCGGTCCATAACCTAGCAGAATAAGATAGCATTAGGTTCGGTCTTAAATGAAACACAACCAATCAACAGGAACATGAACAAGATAACCAAAAACATCCTGAAAGCCATCTAGAAGTTGCATCAACACCACTTATCAAGTGCATCAAAAGATCTTCAACAAAGCTTTGTCGGTAAAACCCTTACCGGTGACCAAAAGGCTTACTAGAACAAATGATAGATCCTGAGTCATCAAATCCCAAACCAACTGATCGTGATACACATTTGAATATCATGAATGACAGATCCAAACCAATTCCACAAACCGAAGCATACCGAAGCATACCAGATCAATATCATAATCCAACCGCTCTTTCGGAACCTACTGGAAATTAGTAAACAACCAAAACAGTCGATGTTTCCATCAATGACAAAACATCAATGCAACACATAATCAATTCCTCCAATTACCGACAATTTTCCCATTTGGCATTGATGGCAACACTAGATGTAAAAAACATTCAAGTGCCAAGAAATTCCAAACAAGTCTCCCTCAAAGGAAGACATCCAACAATCTCCCATAAGATGATATTACAATGAAGTTAACAAACTCCCCCAATGAATAATATCCCTATTAAGATCTGATCTCACTTTTACTGATATTCTGTTAAGCTCTATTTTTCACATATATCTCTCCCCCTTTGACATCAATGCAAAAAAATAGACATAAACATCAAAGAAAAATCATAAATCCACTGAACCACATAGCTGACTACCCCCCTGAGTAGTAGCACCAACACATCAATCCAGAATCAATAGTAGCTCTGTAAATGCATACTGGACTGATGCCAATCAACATCACTCAAGTCTCTACCGAAGGGGCAGAAACCCCCAATCTATCTCTGAAGTACTCAAATGATTCCTTAGGTAAAGGTTTAGTGAAGATATCTGCAATATGCTCTTTAGTGTTCACATAAACCAGTCTGACTTCATTTGCTTCCACCTTCTCCTTCAAAAGGTTGTACTTGATAGATATGTGCTTTGTCTTAGAATGAAATATCAGATTCTTTGATATGTCAATAGCAACAGAGTTATCACAGTGAATAACTACCGGTTCATTACAATCCACCCTTATATCCTTCAACATTTGCTTCATCCATAGAACTTGTGTATAGTTAGTAGCAGCAACAATATACTAAGCTTCAATAGTAGATAAAGAGGTACATGACTGCTTCTTGCTGATCCATGAAACAAGTTTCTTTCCAAGAAGAAAGCTCCACCAGATGTTCTCTTTCGGTCATCAACATCTCCAACCCAATCTGCATCTGTATATGCACATAGTGTTAGCAATATTGCATTATAACAGACAATAAAAGATTGTTGGCATTTCAATAAGGATATTAAGAAGGTTGTTGATGATTATGGATATAACTGATTAAGGATGTTTACTGTCTTGATATTATTATTTTGTCATTGATGTCAAGAAATTGATTTTCTAATTCAGTATGATGTTGCCATATCTTGAGAAGTATGATTTGAAAAGTATAAAGATGTCGGTAAAAGACACAGAAAGAATATGATGAATAAGGGGATGAATAAGGTATTCAATGGGCAACTAGTACCGAGTCAGACAATGATGAGATCATGACGTTTAGATTGTTTTAACATCATACATATGATGTAAATTGTCAAGGTTAATACTATACTATGTTATCAAGCAAAGAACCTAGTCGGTAAACCCTAAGGAACCTAGTCGGTAAACCCTAAGGTTATCGGTATCGGTTAATGAAGGCAGAATGTCTACCGAGTGAAGTTTAGTATTTACCGAGTTGTAACCGAGTTGTAACCGAGCTATAATAGAATGCATTAAATGTTTACATGCGGTATTTAATGAAGGAAGCTGATGAGCTAGAACTGATTAAATGATTGGTATGCCATGCATGAAGTTTGTTAATGAATCTAAGGCAATGGAAAGTCGGCATGAAGATCTACAGTGCAGATTGAACCGCAATACCCTAGCACAAGTTCCAAGAAATGTATGCAAGTTCCAAGGCGGGGTAAAACATTTTCAGATCGAAAGATGCATTGAACCTAGACAAGATTGAAGATCTAATGGCTATGATTGATCATGGAAAATGTGATCAAGGAGATTATACGGTTACCTAATTGTTTATAAATAGGAAACTGTTGATAAACAATGTATGCGGGCAAGTGTATGCATAGGGATGCTACATAGTGATTACCGAGCACAGAAGCTTGAAGACTTGTTAGAATAACAGAGTATAGAAGCCCAACAAATAGACAAGATTAGTTCTATGTCTAGATTGTATTGAACAAATAAGAATCTGCTTTAGCATTTTAGATGTGAAGTTGCAGATATATTTTTATTACTGTTATTTTGTGAAAGTGATAGAAAATCTCTTAACCAAGTGGACTTAACAGTCTTATTTGTAAAACCCTCTAGCAAGGTGACATTCTGATTGAGTGTTTGAAATCCTTTGACAAGGTCACTTCTAACAAGGTGAAAATCCTAACAGATCTGAGGGAAATCCATTAACCGGCTCACATCTAGCAATGTGTTTGTAATCTTTAACAGGATTCGCTTTTAAACGAGCATACTCTAGAAGAGTATATTTCTTAGTGGGTCTGAAATCCCACAGTGGTTTTTCCCTATTTGGGTTTCCACGTTAAATCTAGTGTTATGAGGTTTATGATTTTTATATGCTTTTAAGTTTGCATGTTTGACAGTTTTGGTTTTATTATTGAAGTATATGTTACCGAGGTTGAATCTGATGTTTTTATGGAAGATTAAGTTTGTATGATTCACCCCCCCCCCCCTCTCATCTTGTTGATTATTGGATCTGTACTTATATTAAGTATCAAAACTATCACATAGTGTAAAACCATCATCTTTAGGATACCACAAACCATATTCAGTTGTTCCTTGCAAATACCTAAAATTCCTTTTCACTGCACTCTCATGATTCTCTCTAGGATCACTCTGATATCTTGATACAATAAAAAATGCATTCATTATATCCGGTGTAGTCTGAGTCAGATATAACAAACCTCCAATCATAGACTTGTACCTTGTAGGATTTACCGGTGCTCATGCATCTATCTTAGTCAATTTCTCACTTGTAACCATAGGAGTACCAACCAGATTAGAAATTTTCATACCAAATTTCTTCAACAACTCCCTAGCATACTTACTTTGATAGATGAAAATACCTTTATCAGTCTGAGTAATCTACAAACCTAAGAAAAATTTCATCTCCCCAATCATAGACATCTCAAATTCATTCTTCATATTATCAAAGAATTTCATACATAACTTATCCTCACTTCCAAAAATGATATCATCAACAAAGACTTCAACAATCAATATGTCATCATCAGTGATCTTATAATATAAATTACTATAAGCATTACCTTTAGTGAAACCAAGCTTCAAAAGATAGTTATCCAATCTTGCATACCAAGCTCTAGGGGCTTGTTTCAATCCATATAAAGCTTTTCTTAACTTGCAAACCATGTTTTTGTCATCTGAAAGTGAAAATCCATTAGTCTTCTCAATGTAAACTTCCTCTTCAAGATCTCCATTCAGGTATGCACACTTAACATCCATTTGATAAACCTTGTAGTTCTTATGGGCAAAATAAGCAAGAAATAATATCACAACTTCAATCCTAGCCATCGGAGCAAAAGTCTCATCATAATCAATTCCTTCCTTCTGAGAATATCCTTTACAAACCAATCTAGCCTTATTCCTCACAACTTGTCCATCTTCATTCAATTTATTCCTAAAAACCCATTTAGTCCCAATAACATTCTTATTTTTAGGACAGGGAACTAAAGTCCATGTATTATTTTTTTCTATCTAATCTGATTCATCTTCCATGGCTTTCATCCAACATTCATCTTTACATGCTTCAATTACTGATGCCGGTTCAATTTGAGAAATTAAACATACCTCATCAGCTGCCAACCTTCTTCTTGTCATCACTCCTTTATTCTTGTCTCCAATTATTTGATCTTCTAAATGATTTAACTTAACATACTTAGGAGTCTTCTGATTTTTTGTTCCTCTGCTCTGATCTTTAGTTACTGTAGAATTTTCTGATACTGCTGCAGTAACTGGTTCAACATTTTGTTCCGGTGTAGGTGCTACCGGTTCACTTATGATCATTTCCACTGCCGATTCTCTCTCATAAGTTCTGATTTGACTTTTGATCTCATCCACCTTGACATTAGTGCTCTCCACAATTCTCTGTAATCTTTTGTTGTAACATCTATATGCTTTTTTTTCATTAGAATAACCAAGAAATATCCCTTCATCACATCTAGGATCAAACTTTCCAATGGAATCATCTCGTTTGATATAGCATTTACTACCAAAGATTTTGAAATACTTAATTGTAGGTGTATGACCAAATCATAACTCATAAGGTGTCTTACCGATGTCTCCTTTGATATGAACTCTGTTGAATGTGTATACCGTTGTGCTCACAACTTCTCTCTAGTAGATATAAGGTAGATTAGCTTCCATCATTATAGTTCTAGCCACATCCAAGATAGTTATGTTCTTCCTTTCCACAACTCCATTTTGGTTGAGGTGTTCGGGGTGTAGATAATTGTTTCCTTATCCCATTCTTTTCACAATAATTGTTAAATTCACCGGATGTGAATTCTCCACCCCGACCAGACCTTAAGCATAAAATCTTCAATCCTATCTCTATCTCAACATTATCTTTAAAGATTTTAAACTTTTCAAATGCTTCATATTTCTCCCTTAGAAAATTAACCCACATCATTCTAGAATAGTTATCAATGATTAGCATAAAATATCTATCACCTTGAAAACTTTTGATTCTAGCAAGACCACACAAATTAGTATGAATAAGATCAATAACATCATTATATTTGTCTTGTATACTCTTAAAATAAGTTTTGACTTGCTTTCCCATTTGGCATTCCTTACATACCGAATTATAGGGCTTCACAATCTTAGGTATATCTCCAACTACCTTAGTAGAATTGATCTTTACAATGCAATCAAAATTCACATGACACAACCTCTTATGCCATAGCCAACTCTCATCAATTTGTGCAATCAAACATGTCTTCTCACTGGAGTTCAAATGAAATATGTTACCTTTAGTTTGAGTACCGGTTGCAATCTCCAATCTAGTTCTATTCGTAATCTTGCATTTTCCATCCTTGAACTGTAACTGAAATCCCTTATCCACCAACTGTCCTAGACTCAAAATATTATGCATTAAACCTTCAACATAATAAAGATTATCACTATCATGCTTACCATCCAATGATATAGTTCCTCTTCCCTTGATCATGCATTTTTGTCATCTCCAAATCTAACCAGACCGTCATCAAATTCTTGCAAAGATAGAAACTTTCTTTTATCTCCAGTCATATGATGTGAACATCCACTGTCTATCACCCATTCATTATTGTCTTCAACTTTAGCAGCAAGGCCCTTTTCTTCAGGTACTGGATTATCTTCCTTGATAGCCAGGAATACCAATTCCTTTCCATCGTTGGATCCACTAGCTAAATCTTGTGTTGGTTCATCATCATATTCAGTCACACCTTCCTCATCCGCATAGTAGCATGATTTGTCTTTGTTCCTCTTGTACTTATGCTTGTTCTGATAATCATGGTTAGGCCTAAAAGATCTTCTAGCTCTTTCCTCAAATCTTGAATTCCTTTTAGAACATCTAGATGCAAAATGACCTATCTTATTACATGTGAAACATTTAAAAGGTGTTTTTCCTTCATACTTACTTCCTATTGGACCTTTAGGTACTCTTCTAGCAAATAAGGCTTCAATTTGCTCAAACTCTTCATCTTCTTTTTTTCATTTCCTCCAATTCCTTAGCATATAAGACTTTCCAATCACTCTTGCCGATAGATGATGTAGATGCATGAAAAGCACCTGTTCAGATTTTGCAACTCCAGAAGGACCAAATTCTTCAACCTCAAAAGTAGATAACTTCCCAACCAAGGTATCCCTATCAACAAAGGTGTTTGTCATTGTTCTCAACTCATTAATTACAGTAGCCTTCATCTTATAAGTTAGTGGCAAAGCTCTCAATACTTTAAAACTATTTCATCTTCGCTCAGAGATCCACCATAGCACTGAATTCCCAGAATAATTTCATTAACTCTCTCCATAAAAGCATTAATCCTTTCATCTTCTTCCATCTTCAGGTTCTCATATCTCACCCGGTAACCATCAAGTTTAGCAATTTTAACAGTAGGGTCACCTTCATTCAAAGTCTCCAATTTATCCCATATAGCCTTCGCAGTTGATTTTTCCTTAGTCCCACAACTTGCTGATCAGAAAGTGCACACAAAAGGGCTTCTCTAGCTCTACAATAATTTTCGATATCCTTATCCAAGCCTGTCCGAGGAGGATTTCCAAATGTCGGATTATGAGGTATATATCCTTTCTCAGTGATCTCCCAAATCTCCTTACCAAGACATCTCTGATGAGTCTCCATTTGAATCTTCCATACTCTATAATTTGTTCCATCAAGCCTAGGAATTTGCCTCCGGAAAATAGCTGCAGATGAACTTGAACTATAAGATGCCATAGGATCTTCCTCAAATAGTAATCTTCTGCAGAGAGGACCAAGCTCTGATACCAATTGTTAGACAACTCAAATAACCGGTGGACAACTGAGAGGGGGGGGTGAATCAATTGTCAACAGATTATAGAACTTTAAGCATTAAAACCTAATTATCAAAATACAAATATTATAATAGTTAAGCACAAATATAAACCATAGTCCACAAAAGATAACACCAAGATTTGTACGTGGAAAACTCGATAAAGGGAAAAACCACAGTGGAAAGCCTACCCACAATCAGATAATACTTTTGCAGTAAGTATGTGATTACAAAAAGAGGGGCCTGCACATGCAAGAAGGCCAATAGCCTAGAGCACACTACTCATCACAAAAGGAGCCTCACCGACTACAAAATAAATCCAATTTAGAATTTGGAAAGAAGAGTGAACTGCAAGAATAACATCTCCTATGCCTAAGTACAGTTCTGGTTAATCTCAATACTTGAGGTCTTAAACCTCTTTCACCAGCCCAATTCGATCACCTATGATCGACCAAAACCTCTACATATGATTACAACCTTATTCACGCACAAATAATCATATTTATACCCACCCAAGACCTAAGCAATTAGGTCAACCACCTAAAAGATAATACAATAAATTCATAACATAGGCCCACAATCCAGTGATCAACCAAGTCGGCCTAAGACCGAAACAACATAATCCAATCAATAGATCCAACCGAAAATGCATCAAGATCATCCACCAACACGTTACATAAACCGGTCCATAACGTAGCAGAATAAGATAACATTAGGTCCGATCCTAAGTGCAACACCACCAATCAACAAGAACACGAACAAGATAACCAATAGCATCCCGAAAGCCATCCAGAAGCCGCACTAACACCACTTATCAAGTGCATCAAAAGATCTTCAACAAAGCTCTGTTGGTAAAACCCTTACCGGTGACCAAAAGACATACTAGAACAAATGGTAGCTCTTGAGTCATCAAATACCGAACCAATTGATCGTGATACACATCTGAATAACATGAATGATAAATCCAAACCAATTCCACAAATCGAAGCATACCAGATCAATATCATAAACCAACCGCTCTATCGGAACCTACTGGAAACTGGTAAACAACCAAAACAGTCGGTGTTGCCATCAATGAAAAAACATCAATGCAACACATAATCAATTCCTCCAATTGCTAACAGAAACATGTAGCCAACCATATGTATAGTTGAATCTCTTAACCTGGTCAAATGTAGTGGTAAGGTATCTTCATGCAATACAACATAAGCACTCTTGGGTGAAAATTACCTTGCTATACATTCATTTGTTGGCACAAATTCCAAAAAGCTATCACACACCATGGATGGTGAACTTGCTTTAAGCATGTTACACCTAGTAAAGTTTCGAAACCAATTTTTACCCTTGTGATAATAAAAAGCTTCTAGAAAGTGAATATGACATTTAAGTATCACGATAGAACATATATCTACTAACACAAGGTAAAATATGCAATTGAAATGTTGTCTGATCTTCAGTGACTAACTAGTAATTGGAATGTGTATAATAAAAACCTACAAACAAAATAAACAAATAAAATACAATATTTTTTAGTTCATACAAGATTGCTCTTACAACCTAGGAAGCTCTTGCACCGATTTTCTTTCCGACTTCATATAAATGTGAAGTTTTATTATATTATTGATCTAGATTTTCCCTTGAAAGTAATCAAACCTTTGTATTTATCTACTCTTTGTTGTTATATCTCCCATAATTAATTGTGCCTACTATCTTTTTATTGTTCTAATACTTTGTTCATTCACCTTTGTATTACTTTTCAAAATTTAATCTTAAACTATTTTCTAAATTCATGTAAATATTAATTTGTTTTTATTTTTAAATTATTTATTACAAAATTTTAATATTAATTATTAAAATATATATATATATATATATATATATATATATATATATATATATATATATATATATATATATATATATATATATAATGTTTACAATCCTTATATATATATATAAAGTTTACAATCCTTAAAAAAACTTGAATTGGAGGCATGGTATCATTGTTTATACCTAAACCATGGGCGCAAGTGCCACCTCAAAAATGTGAATATGTACTTTCCTTTGAGAAGATCTGCAATCAAAGTTTTGAGGATTCTTAGCGTATGGGAATAAAAATCAAATTCAACCCTCTTTGTGAAAATAAAATAAAAAGATAAAAGGAATTTTTAAAGTGAAAATAAAAAAATGAAAAGAGAAATTGGAGGATAAAAAGATAAAAGGAATTTTTAAAGTGAAAATAAAAAAATGAAAGGAGAAGTTGGAGGATAAAAAGATAAATTATCTGTTTGATCAATTTGTAAAAAAATTGGGTGTAAACAGTATATAAGGTTAATAATGTCAATTAAATAATTTGGTATTTTTCAAAAATATATATGAACTTAATTCATAGATTAATTGTAAAAAAATATGTTTAGTTTTTATTTTACAATCATGAAATTTTTATAGATGATGTTTTTAGCTTGTTTTTCTTTCTTTTCCGATAAACTGTGTAGAATTTGGATGCCTAATGTTTTGGATCAAACTCTATGATGCATCATCAAGGAAAGAAAGCATGCCAAGAGAGAAGAATTTTTTTTTTTTTAATGGAGAATTTTTCATCCACGAAGTCATTTTAGCTACTTGATACATGAGCACGAGCTTTAAGATGAACCTCTTTGACTAAGAACCAAAGACTGACTGGTATCCATTCAGTTAATTTCGCCCCAAACATACCTCTTTGACTAAGAACAAAAGACTGACTGGTATCCATTCAGTTAAATTGGCAAACATAATCCTTAACCACATTAAAAAAAATCAATTCCACCCAATATATTTAAATCTTAAAAAAACTAAATGAGTTGATTAGCATAACTAGACAAAATATCTACATATAAATACCAACCGCTTTGATGTTCCAAGGATCAGATACAGCAATTGTTTAGTCATTGAAATGCTTCTTACATATAGGCTATAAATATAAAAAACCAATGATAAAACCACTGCGATTAGATTGCTTAGATTATAGGGCATCTATTGCCTGTATTGGAGAAAGAAGAATCAGTCCCGCACCATTAGAGATTCTTGTAATGCTTGGATATTCCTGTAAGAGAATAAAGCAAATCTTGAAAACTCAGGCAAGCAATTCTCCTATATTTTCTCCGTAATTTCGCGTTGACTTGGTAACCAAGCTAAAATATTTTGAAGATTTCTAGAAGAAACTGTAGACAGACAACTAATTTAAATATCTTAAATGGAGTACATATGTTTATAGGTTATTTGTGAATATTGTGTGTTTTTCCTGTGCAGTTTTCATGATTGGGGGTATATTTTGAGCAAGAGCAAGGGTTTCATTCCTCCAGGTTATGTTTTAATGGTTTCATTTTATTTTTTCTGTACATAGAAAGAGCAATTGCTCGGATTTGATATAAGTGTTTCAGCGAGCTAAGTAAATATGGGAGAAATCGGGTTCTTATTGCCTAGGGTTTGGGTTAATGTTGCTGTGCTTATTCTGCTTGGCCTGCACATCCATTTCTGTGCTGGTGAAGGAGATGTAAAAAGCATGGCTGTAGATCATCACAATTTTGAGTTTGATGATCTATCAGAGGGTTTTATTAAGAAACATGAATCTGATGATGTGCCAGAGGGTTTTGTTGAGGATTTTGAATTTGTTAACGTGTCAGAGGGTGTTGTTCAGGATTCTGGATCTGATAATCCATTAGAGGGTATCATTGAGATATCGGAATCCGATAATTCATTAGAGGCTATCACTGAGAATTTTGAAACTGATAATCCATTAGAGGATAGCATTGAGAATTTCGAATCAGATAATGTATCAGAGAAATTTATTTGTGATATGCCTGGTGTAGGAGAGGAAAGCAGTTTTCAGTTGGGTGGTATGTTGGATGGATTCAGGGATGTTTTTAATGTTGTGTGGAGAGTTTTGGTGAGGCTTCCCCAATTCTTAATTGAAATTAGCCCATTCTTTATGGGCTTGTGGCAATTAGTGGATAAGATCAGATGTAGAAATCCAGATGGAATGTTCCCAAGTGCTAAGGAGTTGGAGATGCAGAGGATCGAAAAGGTTTTCCGCTTGGCAGATGACCGACAGTCTTTTCAATTCATCTTAAACCCTAGAAGATCATTATCATTTGATAGCAACAGAGAATTCAACCGTGGATGGCGCCTGGTAGTAGGTAACCACTGTTCAGGCCTTCCTTTTTCTTCTTTAATAATAGCTCTTCACAAACGTTATGGTATAGTGTCACAGCACAATAATCAGCCATGGCCTGCACAGAAAGTGCTAAATTTTAAAGAAAAAGTAGTAGTTGAAGAAGGAGAAACTAGTAATTCTTCTGCAATCTATTTGGATTGTCTTTCAATTGAGCATATTCTAGCAAGGCTTCCTCTGCCCTCTTTGATGAGGATGAAATGTGTATCTAAAACATGGAAAAATGCAATATGTACATCACCATCTTTCTGGTCACTCTACAACTCTCTGAATTCACACTATTTGGTGGTGCAACACACTGCCCAGGGATCCCATGGCATCGTCCTCTTCAGCCCCTCTCTAAACCACTGGTTCAGAATCCCCTTACCCTTACCCTGGAGAAAAAGGAACTTCTCCCATTTTTCTCCACCTTCTATTGTCCAACTCTGTGCAGTGGGCGGTGGACTTTTCTTCTTTGTGGATTCGGACTCAAGGGAGATTTATAATCCTGTTGTACTTAACCCTTTAACTAAACAATACAGGGTTTTGCCTGATTTTCCCTCTCGTCAGGATTGGCATGGTGAATCGGCTGTTGAACTGATCGCTGACCTTAGTTCAAACCACTTTAACATTGTTGTAATGTCAAGCAACCATGCAGAGCCATCGAAAATTTGCCCACTAATATACAATTCCAGTTTGAATATGTGGACTACTGGTAATGCTACTGAGGCAAGACCCTGGAGAAGCACTGAACACCCCTGGTGGAGAACGACTGCACACCCATGGAGGAGTACTGTACATGAAGGGATGGTATACTGCACAAGTACATATGGTGTTCATGTGGGTTGTTATAACATACAAAGTACAGAATTTAAATATCTAGAGATTAAGGAAGGGCTGCCTCAGATGATTGATTATCTTGACTCTGATGAGAACCCTCATGCTACACTGCCTTCCTTAGTGGTATGTAGTGAGAAGATGATTTTGGTGGGGAGATTACAGAGCCCCAAGTCCATCTTGGGCCGCTTACCTGTGATAAAGCATAGTTTGGTGGGCCTGTGGGAATTGGATTTAAGATCAAATTCTAAGAGTTGGTCTCTAATTTCTGAGTCTCCCCTGGATTTGTTGGAAACTGCTGTTAAGTCATCAGATGGTACAGATTTTTTAGTTGCATCAGATGGCAGGGATAGAATTTGGTTTATGCTTAGAGGAAGCACAAATTTGTTGAGGTTTAATTTGAGATCCATGGAGTGGAGTTTGTTGCCGGGATGCCCAGGTGAAGATATAATGGATACCAGTGCAAGAAGGGCGTTTTCCACACCCTTCAGAATATCTCCCCATTGCTGAAGAATTCCACCCCACTGCACCCCATCATTGAAGACTTAAACTTGTAAGCAGAGAGAGATATTTTGGTTTCATTAATTAAGATACAATGGATACTAGTGTGAGCAGAACATTTTCTACACCGTCCACAATGTCTTTCCATTCTTGACTCAATCTGCTTCACCACATAACATCAGTGAAAACTATGAGTAAAGAGGTTGGTTTTGGTTTCAGTTCCTATCTTGTACAGAATGTCTTGAATTCTCAAATTGTTCACATGATCAATGCAATTTTGACCATGATTCTTCATGGCAATATTGCTCTTAGATATGTTGTTTTCTGTTTGTTCCCTATGTGTAAGATCATTTATATCATGTAAGGTGTGTAAGAGAATATAGACACACTTAAGAGTGTGAAAGAACATTATTATTAGAGGGAATCACATAGTGGACTTGGAAGGCATCTTTATTCACTACTAATAGTTGTGTAAGAGGGCTGTAAGAGGCAACTAGTGCTCTTATGGGAGCACTTGGGAGTTACATGTAACCCCTCAGTGATAGGGGTCAGAGATGGTATGGGAGAAGATACATACATACTAATTTGAAAGGCTTCACAAATATGGATGCTCATAGTTTGATCCAGTGGTTTGGACAATCAGTTTGGGATTTCTAGGATCTTCATAGCCTATGTATTGAGGGCTTGCAATGGAGATTCTATGTGGATTTTTGTAGGATTGTGTTGTCAAATCGAACCAAAGATGAAAACTTTTATTGAAGTACTCAAACTTTACAGGTGTATTGTAAATATCATGTTGAAGATTAATACATTGAATCTCCTATTTTGATTTTAAAGGATTTTCCCAAGGCATCTCTTGTGTCTTTTGTCATTGTTGTATTAACAAATTTGCAGATATATTCTTACTTGAATTGGTTCTCTCATTGGATTATTATGGACTCAATCTAATTCCCTTCCAATAGTAAAACATACAAGTGGTACTGGTGGTGGTGGTAATGGTGTTGGTGGTATTGTGATCATCCACAACAAAATAGGTCAATAAATGAAGGTACATACCATTAAGGTCATGAGAAGAGGCGAAAGAGATACAATATTTACTTAAAATGCAACTATTCTTACTATTAGGCAATGTATCTCTACTTCGAGGCATTTACTTTCTACTAGTATCGTTGTTAGTGGGAGACAAGAGACTCAACCTTAGCCTCGATTGTAGTTCCCCACAATTCTAAGTATCTAATCAAACAAACAAATGTGGCCTTAAATTTTGGTTACAAATTTGAGTTTTTCTAGTATCACAAATAAATGAATAAAAAGGAAAAAAATGATGGGGTTTCAGTCACTTTTAAACCCTACAACAACTAGGGTATGGTCTACATGTGATCCAAGTGAATATATAATGGAGTACATATATGTTGTGTCCAAAGTTAACAAACATGAAGATCAAATTGAAAAAAAAAACCATGAAATAACTACTTTTCTCAATAGAATTAAAAGGAGTAAAAAATTGCAACAAAGCAAATTTATCTAAAAGAAAAAATCATGTGGTATATTCATCATTGATAAAATTAGAGATAGAAAAGAACAAGTTGAATAAATAGTAGAAAATTTAAGAGTAAACTTGAACATGTGAAAGTAGAGAATGAAGAAATAGTGAACATGTGGTATATTCATCATTATAAAATTAGAGAAAGAAAAGAACAAGTTGAATAAATAGTAGAAAATTTAAGGGTAAACTTGAACATGTGAAAGTAGAGAATGAAGAAATAGTGAACAAGATTTCTTGTTTGGAGAAGAGGATTCAAGCATAATCCTTTAAGGTGATTAATTTAATCAAAGCTAGGGCAACTAAAAATTTTAGAGAGTACAAAAAAACAATATTAATGGGAAATAACTAAAAATGGGCATGGACAATTATGTAGTCCTTAAAAAAAACAAAAAAAACTTTACAACAAAATTTGGATGAGCATAGACAAGTGTAGTGCTAAGAAAATCAAGCAAAAAACTCTACAGCCCAATTTGGATGAGCAAGAACAATTCTCTAATGTAGAAAAAAGAAATTGGGCAAGAACAATTCTCTAATGTAGAAAAAAGCAACTTAGAATATTTGCAACAAAAGCTGGATGAAGAGAAAATCAAGTCAAAAAATTTGTAGTAGCAGTTGGAGAAAGTTAGTTAAGATATATAATTGTATAAACACATATCAAATAGAGTTGCTAAGTAGATAATGATCAATATAAACCATTGAATTAAGGGGTACTAATTGACAATTTTCTTGATTTGACTAATGTGTGAATTCATAAAAATATTATTGTGTAATTATACATTAAATGGAATTGCTAAGTAGATAATGATCAATATAAACCATTGAATTAAGGGGTATTAATTAACAATTTTGGTGATTTGAATAATAAGTGTGAATTCATAGATGCTTGTTGAACACTCCCAAATGCTGAGAGGGGAGGTGAATCAACATATACCAAAACTTGAATAGATTAAAACATTTAAACCATAAACTTCATTCAACAGATGTTCATGAAAGCAAATAACACAAACAACAAATGCATCCACATAAGAACACCAAGATTTTTATGTGGAGAACCCAAACTGGGAAAAACCACGATGAGATTTTGACTCAATATATATAATAATTGTTTAAAACAATTTAGGCCATAGGCGAGGGAGTTCACTATTTCGGACTTGCAGACTAGGTGCATAACCTTAGGCAAGATACAAAGGATGGACTTGCATAATTGAAGAGCATTTCTTTAAGGCAAGATACAAAACAATTGTCCAGATACAATAGGAATAAGAAATTTGATCTGTAGAAGGAATAACATCTACCAACATACAGATAACAGTTCACAACTTAATACTCATCTGATATATCTTTTCTTGGTAACACATCCGAACCTCTGCATATACGTCACATGCGCATCATATATCTTATTACTTTATCTCCATACTTGCGTACACCATCTATCCATCCACACATCAAATAAATTGCACTTCTGTTAACATAATTGATCTGTCCTTTGTATACCAACTAGAACATCAATAATCTCTATTAGGTCGTCTTAAAAGATGTAACTTGTATATACATCATCGAGCCAAACATTGCATGCGGAAGACAAAGAAGACATGTGAAGATTCACACTAAGTCAAAACACCTTCCAATTATCTTCATAAAGGTTCTATATACAACCGCACCGATCAAAACACTTAAGCCGGTTCATACCAAATTGTTTTACCCAAAATATTTTAATCTGGATCTAAAAAGTTGAATATACAGTCCACCACGAAATAACCATGACATGTTATGAACAATATCAAATGCTCCACAATAACCTCAAGGCAATAGCAAGACAAGGAAAGCAACTCATTCCTCCGCACACTCTTGAAGCTTTGCCAAAATAAATCTTAGACATAAATGTCGCTTCAAGGACAAACATCCATCCAACTAAAAAACTGAAATCGATCTACCATAATCATTCTACTCCAATCAACAGAGCCATCTGATACATATCTGGTGCAGAAATATATTCGAGACAAAGATATCATTCACCAAAACAGTCAGCAGAGATAGTAACACATTTTCCGGACCAAACAAAAGACATTAATCTTTCAAAAATACACTATATCATCAATGTTATCCATCTATGAAGCTTATGGATAATTAACATAGTGTTGTGACATTTTCACACATCGCCCCACTGCAAATGGGGACCCTCACTTTTTTTATGCTTTCTAGGTTAGTTTTTGTGTCTTTGGCTATTTGCCTTACATTTTGAAGAAGTGTAATATCCCAGGCGGGTAAGATGTAATCATGACAAGTCTCTCTCTTTAGCATGAAGTCAAGCACAACACTTCTTTTGCCCTACAAGTTGTCGACCTGCCTCTCCTAGCATTGCCAATGGGTGCCCAAACCCAATCGCTTCCCATCCATCTGCCCTTTTCATTCCACCTCACCTTCTCCCATTCTCCATCCATCCTACATTTCATACTTGCCTCTCCTTCATCTTCTACCCCTTCCCTCATATCACCTCTTCCATTTCCCTTTACTACCCTTCTCTACCTTCACTTATAATTTCCATCTCACCTATCTCCACCATCTCTTCACCTCCAACTTCCCTCAACCTTCTACCCATCCTATACTCCCTCATTATCATTTAAACCCCAATCCTATACTAACCCATCCCCCTAACACCTTCCATTACCCTCACTTCCTACCTATCTTATATCTACCACTCCCTACCTTCTTATTGTTGGGGTTAAGGTGTCTCAACCTTAGAGTCCAAACATGCTAATTTAATTTTTTTTTTTTATTTTTCATTCCACTTTGGAAGTCCTAATATATTTTTTGGGAACTAGTGTCACAAGTTGCTATGTTGAGATTATGACCAAAGTTTCTATTATGACTATGGCGCTTTCTAGTTCGGTGAAAGAGTAATGGAGAGTTATATTTTTGGAAGTTTGTATTTATGTTTTGAGTTCATTTTGACAAGTGGTGTGAGGTAAGGAATGTTAAGTTTTGATGATCAGATTAGATAGGCAATAAATCAAACACAAATGCACAGATATTATCCTAGGAAAACCTTCCTCTTGAAGGTGAAAAACCCAACAAAGAAGTTCCTTTATATATATATTGATGTACAAGATGTCTTTACAATGAATTTGCTTCACACGTGAAGCTATATGAATGGCAATAACTAGAATATATGATCTTCTATGGAAATTTGTCTTCCTTACTGATTCACAAACTGTTGTAGATAAATATCATTGAACTGCTAAGTGAATGATATAATTGTTGTAGATAGAACAAAATCTAGATGTATGTGATTTGCTTGTATGTGATATACCTATCTGCTGTAGAAGATCACGAACTGTAAAAGAATATTAACATGTTGATCAAGGAGCAGGATTCGCTTCTATATACCCATGCATGGATGATGCCAAACAATACGCCTCCTCCAAAGGTCGGCTTCTTATTAAACCATCATGTTGCTTCATTGGAGATCGGTTATATTTTATCCAACACGTTTTTAGTTTGACATAGATCATGACTTAATAAGCATGTCTTATAATCCAAGGGGTGGCGAATTACACTTAATCATATTTATAAACACAAACATCGGCAAGGATATAAAATGATGCATATATAAATCGATCCACAAAATATCTAAGGCCGAAAGGCCAATTATGATGAATAATGATGAATAGTAAATACCCAACAAATACTAAGAGGGGGGGGTGAATCAGTATAGACAAAAACTTCTTCAACAACTTAAACTGCAAAGACTGTACTAACTGGTAAACAACATCACCAATCTAAATCAGGTTACTACCGGTAAAACACAGTGAGGTTGCGAAAGACATAAACCTGGTAACATTTAGATCTTCACAAATTCTAACATCTCATTTCCACTTCACCCATATGCTTAAACAAGTAATACATCAAAAATATAATGACCACTGGATCAACATGCATTATTGCTTGACAAAAAACACTAAAGCATCACACATAACACACTGATTTTTCACGCGGAAACCCAACTGGGGAAAACCACGGTGGGGATGAATACCCACAAGTTGTTCTTGAACTCTTCTGAAGTCTGCTTTGTTAGGAGCCTAGTCCGGTTAAAGACTTTACAACAAGTTTTGCTAGGAAATGATCCTGCTAGGGATCACCCAATTAAAGGATAGCTAAATACCTGGTTAAAGGTTAGAACCTTGTTAAAGGTTACCTCGCAAGAGGATTTGAAGAACTCAATGATTTTGAGTCACCCTATTAAAGGATTTACAAAAAGCCTGTTAAAGCTACTCAATAAAGGGATTTTCCAACTGCTGAAATGGTTAGAAGTCAACAGGTAATACACTGATCTGATAACAACACTTAATGCCAAGGCAGATCCACTTTAGTTCCTTTAAATCTGCAATCACACTTTGCAGATCTCTACTCACTGCACCGGTCTGGCAAGAATCAAGTATCTCTTCACTTGGATACACACATAACATTTGCCAACAACTTCACAATGCAAATCATCATCGACCTTATAGACAACAATTAGGTCGATAGCCAAAACCTAAAACCCTAGGCATCTAGGTTAACAATTCAATCGATCCAATCGTGATCGTTCAATCACATTACATAAGATAAAACAATCTTGAATAACTCTCAAGACGTTCTCCTTCGTAAGTTCTTTACTGCTTCTAGAAGCTAATAACCCATCACGCTCTCTCCACCATTTACTAAGACTTCGCATATTCCCGAGGTAGATAGGATCAATCTTCTTCATGCAAGATCCTCAAGGAAATCCTTCACGCACACAAGGTTGATGTGGCAACACGATCTGATCTTCATTTCAATGCTAACTCATCACAGAATATCGTCGGTCGAATCACACAGACTTGAAATGCATCAACCGAAAACCCTGAAGCCGAGACTACCAAGCGGTAGTCATATCAAATGAAACCCCGATACAAACTTTGCATATACCGGTTCACCTTTTCGCATATACCGGTTCACATCATCATACGCATATACCGATTCACATCATCATATCGGTTCACTTCATACCATCATACCGGTTCTCTTGCCAGTTTGCTTTCTTCAATATACCGGTTCATACTTCAGCATATTGACATCAATGACAACATACAATATCATCATGTCATCCAACTCTGCACATATGCCAACAATCTCCCCCTTTGGCATTGATGGCAATATACATGGCAATATACAAAGATATCTCTCCGCTTCACATCTTCTCCCAATCTCTTCCATATTATGTGTAGCCAATATTGCAGATATCTTTTCTGCTTCACATCTTCTCCCCCTTTGACAACAATGCCAAAGTGGAGGCATAGACATCCATGTTCCACTATGCTGCTCCCCCTGAGGAGTAGCATCCTTCAACACACCAATCCTAAAAATATTTGACAATGCAATACCTGACTGATGTGGAGCACATACTTTTACTTCACCTCTTGAAGGGGCAACACCCCTAATTCACCTCTTAAATAGATAATATAGCCTTCGGTAGAGGCTTGGTGAATATATCTGCTAACTGCTCCTTACTGGAAACATGTTCCAATACAACCTCTTTGTTCTAAACTTTCTCCCTCAAGAAATGATACTTGAGCTCGAAGTGCTTGGTTCTAGCATGCAGTACCGGATTCTTGGAAATATTAATTGCACTTGTGTTATCACAAAATATACTCATCGGTTCAGATATAAAGACATTGAAACCACTTAATACATGCTTCATCCAAATTGTGTGAGTGCAGTTCATAAATATTGCTACATATTCTGCTTCTGCTGTAGACTAAGAGATACAACTTTGCCTCTTACTCATCCATGAGACTAGTCTACCACCAAGAAACAATGCACCACCGGTTGTACTCTTCCAATCATCCACATTACCAGCACAATCGACATCTGTAAACACTTTGAGATTGAAGTCATTACTGTATGGATACCACAATCCATAATCTATAGTTCCCTTTAGATATCTAAGAATCCGCTTGAGTGCTACCAAGTGGGATTCTCTTGGACTTTTCTGAAAACATGCAGCAATGCCTATTGCATGTGCAATGTCTGGTCTGATGTGTACTACATAGTGCAACTTACCAATCATTGACCGGTAATACTTCTCATTTACCAACGATGAGTCATCTTCTTTTGACAATTTACAACCGATCATCATCGGTGTACCAACAGGTTTTCTTTCTTCCATGCCAAAGGTCTTCAACACTTCTTTGACATACTTGGACTGAGTGATAAAGATACCATCTTTCATTTGTTGAATTTGTAGTCCAATGAAGAACTTAATTTCTCCAATCAGTGACATCTCAAATTCCTTCTTCATCTCATCTGCAAATGCATGACTCATCTTGTCATCTCCACCAAAAATTATGTCATCAACACACTTCACAGATTAGAATCTAATCTCCTTCTAACTTCAGATAGATATTGCTATCTTCACTTGTTCTTTCAAATCCAATCTTCACAAGATGTGAGTGTAAACGTTCATACCATGCTCTAGGTGCTTGCTTCAATCCATACAAGGATTTATGTAGTCTAAACACCATATTACTATCTTCTAATAGGGCAAACCCATCTGGTTGCTCTATATACACCTCCTCTTCAAGTATTCCATTCAGGAATGTGGATTTCACATTGTTGGATTTTGCCAAGATCAAGAAGTCATTGAAATGTACATGATAGAGACATAATATGGGACAAGAATAAACTGTATTCTCATCAATAGAAAATGATCAACAACTAACTGGATTATCTAGTTGTTACATACAATGTAGATGAGCCTGCTTATATAGGCAAGGCTAGGGATATGTATGAGCACACAAACATGACATGTGGCTCAATAAGAAACAAGGGTAGGTAGGAAATAGGTGTGGGTAGGTAGGAGAAATAATATAATATTCCACATGAGGTGGATCACCCACCGAAGGTGGAATTATCACTCCACAATAAATGGATATGATAGTGTAATAACAAGATCAACACCATAAGAGGTGGAATTTCTCCTACACACACTATCCCAATGTGGCACAAACACCCAAGTGTCTCATATCCAAACTACTATGAAATGCATTATCCTAAGTAAACTTAAGTAAGTGTAATAATATCCATGATGAATAATTATTTACACCAACACCCCCCCTTAAGTGCAACTCAAGGGAATGCACTTAAGTCTACAATGCAACTAAGCAATGCAAGATGGGTCCCGGCTACTAGGCCATGTTAGGTACCCATGCACAAATGCAAATGCATGCAAACCAATGCAATAAAATCTCTCACAAAGTGGGGAAAGAGAGAAAAACCCAATGGGAAAAAAACCCTCCCCCAAAAGAGAGATGAAAGCTATACAAGAGAACTCTCATAGAAGTATGTGAGGAACAAAACCCCATGTGAGGAAAAAGTCCCCCCCATATGAGAGAAGAAGAGAAGTCAAACTGTGATCATCCCTCAATGAAGAATCTGCACCAATGATAGAAGCTCGATGTATGAAGAAACTGCTCCACGAACGTCGAACAACATTCCTCCCCTTTGGAAGAAACAAAACCAAAGGTGTATCCATAAAGTCTCCCCAATCATGAAGGGAAGATGTATGAAGAAAACTCATGATGAAAGGAATCTCTAAAAACTGCTCAAGTGTCCCCATGTCGATGCTGAAAGATACCCCTTCCAAAGATGGTAAACTGTGCCATACTGCTGAAAAAGGAACTCCAACATCTAGTGGAGATGGATGTAGAACAATGTCCAAAGACTCATGTGTCTCCTCAAAGAATAAAGAGACCTCCTCCAACTGCTGTACATAAGTATCCACAATCATGTCAACCTCGAAAGAATGATCATGTAGAGAATGAACAAGAGGGTCAGAGTGTGCCCTCGCAACAATCGAAGAAGGATCATCTTTATCAAAGAGAAGATGTATGTCATCAATGATGTCTCCCAAATCTGCAATGTAGGATTCCACAAACAAACCTGCAATGTCTGTCAAGTAATCATCCCATGAATCTGAAGCTGGAAGACAATGTATATCCTGCTGCACTGAATCACATGAAGGCAAAACTGTCACACTATCTGCATCATCAGGTGCAATAGGTGATGTGATATCAATATGAGAAGATGAAGTACAAGACTCAAGAACTGGGTTACATGTGAGAATCCCCATGTTCAAGTGTCCAAAGTTCTCCTCAAAATCTGAATCATCACAATAAGTGTGATCATCATGTGTAGAATCATCAAATGTGAAATCATCATCATCAACAAAATCTGAAAAGGAGTATAACCGAGATGCATGATCAACCACCCCAGTTGCAATGATAGCTCTAGTCTCCATGTCTCTAATAAAAACTGAGTCAGGTGTGAACTCCACAACTCTCTTAGTTGCGCCATGTGTGATTTGATAGATAGAAAGGAGATTGTTTGTCAAGTGGGGTACACACAACACATCATTGAAGGAGTTATCCCCAATGTCAATAGATCCTTTCCCAATCACATCCATGTATGTATGATTGCCCATCAAAATCTGTGGCATGGTGCAAGGCTCAAATGTAGAGAACATAGACTGTGAAGATGCCATATGATGAGAAGCCCCTGAATCTAGAAGCCATCTCTCTGAAGTATGATTTGTTGTAGCACATAGAGCTTTTCCTTTTCTTGTTCCAAAAGAGTGAGTTTTTCCACTTGTAGAAGCCATGAATGCTTGCCCTTTTCCTTTTGAATGTGAGGAAGTGGAAGTTGATGAATCATCCTTCTTGTAGACTTTAGGCAAATCAATGTTGTGCTTTTTGATGATATGTGTGAGCTCATCAATCTTCTTAGTATGGCAACGATGTTCCTCATGACCAATCTTTTTACAATAAGCACAAGTAGGTCTCTCTCTCTTTGGTGAATTATCTTTCTTGGAAGAAGATGAATCTCCTTGTTGTGGAGAAGATGATGCTTTATCCTTAGGCTTTGATTGCCATTTCTTCTTGTTTGAGTTGTCCTTTCCTTGATTTCCTTTGTTTCCTTGATTTGCCACTAATGCTTGAGACTTAGAAGAAGCCTTAAGAATGCCCATGCTTATCAACTTAGTTTGTTCCATCATCAACATTTCATTGAAAGCATCAAATGTAGGCATTTTGTAGCTTGAACCCATTGTCATCCTATGAGTTTGGAAACTAGAAACAAATGCTGCATATTCTTGTGGAAGCTTCCCTATCAAGTTGAATATCAATTGAGTATCCTTTTTATCAATGCCACAATCTTTGAGTTGTGCCCTCAACTCATTTGCCTTAGTGACATAATCTTGTATAGTATCAAAGTTCTTGGGATCTAACATGGTGAGATCACTATCAATTTGATATCCCCTAATCTCATCAACTTGACCATACAAGTCTTGAAACTTTTGCCAAGCATCCTTGATTAGAGTACATTTCTCAATATGAAAAATGAGATCCTTTGATACATACTTTCTTAAGGTACCAATTGCCATGATATTTTTAGTGAGCCAATCTAAGTGACCAACTGGATCAGCCTTAGGATCAGCTGGAGCAACAATAGTTCCATCAATGTAATGAGTGAGTCCTTTTTCCATAAGTTTACTCCATGCATCAATTTTCCAAGTAGCATAATTATGTGGAGTTAAGAGAGGAAACTTAGAAGAACCCATAGCAGCAAAAAAGAAAGAACACAAGAGCACAAAAGCACAAGAGACACCCCCCAAATTCAATCAATCAAAAGTACCCCCCCAAAAGTGATGATTTTGGCACTTTATACTTAGTGCGATTACAATGAGCCACTTGCAAAACAAGGCAAAGTGGGCTTATGATGCAAATTTTACAACTTCTCAAATGAGATACAAGAGACTTCAATAAATAGTGCAATGAATCTAACTGAGATTCAAGCAAATATACAAGTACCAAAATAGCCAAAATGGCCAAGATCTGAAAGTACAATTTCTACTTACAATGACATCAATCTGATAGCATCATGTGAAAGTAGATGAAAAAATACGCACTTTCAAAAAAAACAGCACCTAAAAAGGAGGTCGGATGACCCCAAACGAAGCCTCTGAAGTTGCAAAAACTGGGATTACTCAGGGACAGTCACCAAAAACTGCATTTTCTGAAAAATCCGTGCATCAAAATCAAAAAATTCTTTCACCACTGCGGAGAGCACGAAATTCTAGCCCATTTCAAAAAAAATTGCACCCAAAAAGGAGCAAAAATGAGCAAGTTATGGCCATTTGAAGTTGAACTGCAAAATCAAAAATGCAAATGAGAGGGGGTCAAAAAATTTCCAAACCTTGTTGATGTGGCGCTGACGTCAGCAATTCACTGGGTTAAATTTGACGGTCGTATGACCGTCGCCAAAACTTCGCTGCCTGGCTGACTGGGCGTCCGTACCGTACGGAATGCTGACTGTGCAGTGTTGATGTGGCAGTCCGTACTGTCTGCGTGGCGTACGGTTTGATCTGAGTGGCGTACGGAATATCCGATGTGTCTTTGTCCGTGTGGCGGATGAGCTATCTCTGGGAACCTACGTGTTCGGGTGACGTGGCACCTGCTCGGACGGGCTGGGTGGAGCGGAGGAGTCCGGAGCGGAGGAGTGGCCGCGTTGCTGGGCGCTGCGGGAGCCGCTCGCGGGAGGCGGCGCAGCCGTAGCGGCGGATAGGAACGCCGGAGTGCGAGGGAACCAGGAGCAGTAGCGGAAGCGCCGGCGCTGGGACTTCCGGGAGCGGAGCCGGGAGCGTGGGAGATCTGTGCGAGGTGGAAGCGGCGCCGGTGTCCGGGAGGAGGTGCTCGGACGTGCAGGGAAGGTGCCGCTCGCGGGAGTTCCTGGAGCGGAGGTGCCGGCGGAAGGAGCTGGTACGGGTGCTGCACGCGGATGCGACTGCAGACACTGGTACGTACGATGCCTGCAAAAACTGCGGAATACCGGGTACGGCCAGCGCAAGGGGGGTCTGCGGACCCCCCAAAAATGATTTTTTTTTGCTTTCTTTTCAATTTTTTTTTTCGATTTTTTTCAAAATTTTTCCAAATTTTTTTTGATTTTTGATTTTTTTTTCGAAAAAATAGAGGGATATTCGAAAAATCCGTACGATAAGCAAAATTGGGGAAAAAAATTTTCCTCACCAAAATAGGCCAACTTTATAACCAAAATTCATGGAAACGGCCTTCCGGACGCAATGGCGAGGTCGGATCTGGTCTAGGACGCCTCCAAATGATGATGCTCCTCAGATCTGCCTCTTAACGTCACAATAATGCCTCTTCAAGACGAATCAATGAGACTCCAAAAGCTCTGATACCATGTTGGATTTTGCCAAGATCAAGAAGTCATTGAAATGTACATGATAGAGACATAATATGGGACAAGAATAAACTGTATTCTCATCAATAGAAAATGATCAACAACTAACTGGATTATCTAGTTGTTACATACAATGTAGATGAACCTGCTTATATAGGCAAGGCTAGGGATATGTATGAGCACACAAACGTGACATGTGGCTCAATAAGAAACAAGGGTAGGTAGGAAATAGGTGTGGGTAGGTAGGAGAAATAATATAATATTCCACATGAGGTGGATCACCCACCGAAGGTGGAATTATCACTCCACAATAAGTGGATATGATAGTGTAATAACAAGATCAACACCATAAGAGGTGGAATTTCTCCTACACACACTATCCCAATGTGGCACAAACACCCAAGTGTCTCATATCCAAACTACTATGAAATGCATTATCCTAAGTAAACTTAAGTAAGTGTAATAATATCCATGATGAATAATTATTTACACCAACACACATCCATCTGATACACTTTGAATCCCTTGAAGGCTGCTTATGCAAGTAGCATTCAAACCCCTTCCAATCTAGCTACTGGAGCAAAGGTTTCTCCATAGTCTTCTCCTTCTTCTTGAGCATATCCCTTACATACCAATCTTGCTTTGTTTCTAACCACTATCCCATCTTCATTCAGCTTGTTTCTAAAAACCCATTTGGTGCCAATAACATTTTTATGCTCTGGTCTGGGTACCAAAGACCATGTACCATTATTTTCTATCTAGTCAAGTTCCTCTTCCATAGCCTTAATCCAACCTTCATCTTTATGTGCCTCTTTAAATGCTTTAGGCTCAAATTCAGAAATCATGCAAGAATTTTCTCTGACCTTTCTTCTTGTAAGAATTCCTACATCCTTATCTCCTATGATCTCCTTTGGATCATGATGTAGCTTTACATACATAGGAATGGTCTTGGCTGATTGCTCTTTCTTTTTCTCTTCATCCTCATCTTCATCTTCATCTACATCAATATCTATTGGTGTAGGAGCCCTGTTACTTGTACTTGGTTGTTTTGCAACCGGTTCCCAGAAGGTTACAACCAGTTCATCTACCGCTTGCTCAGTGTCGGTTTCCTCAAGCTTCTCAGAGGTTTCATAAACTCTAACATTGATACTTTCAACAATTCTTTGAGTTCTATTGTTAAAACACTAGAGAGCTTTGCTCTTGGTGGAATACCCTAGGAATATTCCCTCATCACATTTTGCATCAAACTTGCTCTGGTGTTCACTCCTCTTGATATAACACTTGCTACCAAACACTCTAAAGTAGCTAACTATTGGAGTTTTACTAGTCAATACTCATAAGGATTTTTATCCTTACCTTTCTTGATGAGTACCCGGTTCATAGTGTAGACTGCAGTGCTCACCGCTTCCCTCCAAAAAGTGTGAGCAACCTTCCCTTGAATCAACATCGTTCTGGCTGCTTCAACTGCAGTCTGGTTGTTCCTTTCTAATAGGCCATTCTACTTTAGATTCCAAGGGGTAGACAGTTGTCTCTTGATGCCATTCTCTTCACAGTACTTATTGAATTCTCAAGAGGTGAACTCACCTCCTTGGTTGGTTCTAAGGCATTTGATCCTCTTACCACTTTCCTTTTCAACTAGTGCTCTGAAGGCTTTAAACTTTCCAAAAGCTTCAAACTTGTCTTTCAAGAATGTGACCCACATCATTCTTGAGCAATCATCGATAAGAATCATAAAGTACCTATCTCCTTGAAGACTCCTAGTTTTCATAGGACCACACAAATCAGTATGCACAAGATCAAGTAAATTATCTGTTGTGAAAGATTTACCTTTGAAGGTTGAGGAAGACAATTTCCCTAGTTGACATTCTCTGCACAAAGGATTCTTCGGTTTGTTCAGCATAGACAATCCTCTAACTGCCTTGATCTTACTGGTCTTCACAATGTTATCAAAATTTATATGGCAGAGTCTCCTATGCCATATCCAACTATCATCAAACTTAGCCATTAGATATTGATTGATATTTGTATTCAACTGAAATAAGTTACCTTTGGTCTGCATACTGGTGGCCATTAGTTCACCACTCTTTCCTTTTATTTTGCATACTCCATCTTTGAATTCCAGAGTGAGCCCTTTATCATTCAGTTGAGCAACACTCAAAAGGTTATGCCTAAGACCTTCTACCCAATACACATCATCAGCACTACTTTTTTCCATTTATAGAGATGGACCCTTTTCCTTTTACCATACATGGTACGCCATTACCAAATAGGACTACACCTCCATCATACTCTTCCAGAGATAGAAACTTTCTCCCGTCACCAGTCATGTGGTGAGAACAACCACTGTCAATAATCCACTCATTAGAATTATCAAAGCGGGAGACAAGAGCCTTCTTGTCTGACACATCTTCCTTAATGACTACAAACACTATGTCTTCGCTTTCTTCATCTTCTGATTCATCATCGGTGACACCTTCATCAACTGCAACAAGACAGTTTCTCCTATTTCCTACTTTGAACTTTTTAAACTTCTCCGGTTTGTCCTTATTATCACTATTAGGACAGTTGACAACAATGTGTCCTATCCTATTATAGGGAAAACATTTCAAATGGAGCTTACCTCTGTATTTTCTAGTTCCCTTAGGAAGTCTCTTGGAAAGAAGAGCTTCAAATTCCATCAAGATCTCCTCATCATCTATATCTCTGCTTTGTCTAGGTTCACAGCTGGTAGTAACCTCTTTTCCCTTTCTAGATAGTGCAGCAGATGTTTTAAAGGTTGAACCAGTCTTCTGAACACTGCCATCATAACTGTTTAGCTCATATGCGGTCAACTTAGCAATGATAGAATCAAGGGATACCTTTGTCTTGTCAATAGATCTCAACTCTTGAATATCAGCAACCCTTATTGCATAGACCGGTAATAAGGTTCTCAAAACTTTGCTAACAACAGTAGAATCATCCATTGTACCTCCTGCACTCTTGATGTCTCCAACAATAGTTTTAATCCTTATCCCATATTGTTGAATGGTCTCTCCTTCAACCATCCACATATCTTCAAACTTTCCTCTAAGGCTTTCTTCCTTAGCCTGCTTTACATGCTCATCACCACCATAGATAGACTCCAGAGTATCCCATACATCCTTGGGATTGTCTTTGTCTTGAACATCTATAAACTCAATATCAGATAGACTGCTGATAAGAACTTCCATGACTTGCCCATTCTCCATAATTTCTCTTCTTTGATCATCGGTGAGAGTACCGATAGGGACAACATAAGTATTCTCAACATAGTTCCAGTGTTGAGCACCCATGCTTTTAATGTATATCTTCATTTTGTCCTTCCATATCTTAAAGTTATCTCTGCTGAACTTAGGACCTTCCCTCTTCATCATTAGAATATGATATTTTTCTCAAGCGGTTAAGCTTATAACACAGAGGACCTAGAGGACACTTTGATACCAATTGATGAATAATGATGAACAATAAATACCCAATAGATACTGAGAGGGGGGGTGGGGGTGAATCAGTATAGACAAAAACTTCTTCAACAAGTTAAACTGCAAAGACTATACTAACTAGTAAACAACATCACCGATCTCAATCAAGGCACTACCGGTAAAACACAGTGAGACTGTGAAAGACATAAACTGGTAACATTTAGATCTTCACAAATCCTAACATCTCATTTCCACTTCACCCATATACTTAAACAAGTAATACATCAGAATTATAATGACCACTGGATCAACATGCATTACTGCTTGACAGAAAACACTAAAGCATCACACATAACACACTGATTTTTCACGTGGAAACCCAACTAGGAAAAACTACGGTGGGGATGAATACCCACAAGTTGTTCTTGAACTCTTCTGAAGTCCGCTCTGTTAGGAGCCTAGTCCGGTTAAAGACTTTACAACAGGTTATGCTAGGAACTGATCCTGCTAGGGATCACCCGGTTAAGGGATGGCTAAATACCCGGTTAAAGGTTAGAACCCTATTAAAGGTTACCTCGCAAGAGGATTTGAAGAACTCAATGATTTTGAGTCACCCTGTTAAAGGATTTACAAAAACCCTGTTAAAGCTACCCGCTAAAGGGATTTTCCAACTGCTGAAATGGTTAGAAGTCAACAGGTAATACACTGATCTGATAACAACACTTAATGCCAATGCAGATCCACTTTAGTTCCTTCACATTTGCAATCACACTTTGCAAATCTCTACTCACTGCACCAGTCTGGAAAGAATCAAGTATCTCTTCACTTGGATACACACATAACATTTGCCAACAACTTCACAATGCAAATCATCATCGACCTTATAGACAACAATTAGGTCGGTAGCCAAAACCTAAAACCCTAAGCATCCAAGTTAACAATACAATCAGTCCAATCCTGACCGTTCAATCACATTACATAGGATAAAACAATCTTGAATAGCTCTCAAGACGTTCTCCATCATCCATTCTTTACCACTTCTGGAAGTTGATAACCCATCACACGCTCTCCATCGTTTACTGAGACTTCACACATTCCCAAAGTAGATAGGATCAATCTTCTTCATGCAAGATCCTCAAGGAAATCCTTCACGCGCACAAAGCTAACGTGGCAACACGATCTGATCTTCATTTCAATGCTAACTCATCACAGAATGTCATCGGTCGAATCACACAGACTTGAAATGCATCAACCAGAAACCTTGAAGCCAAGACTACCAACCGGTAGTCATATCAAATGAAACCCCAATACAAACTTTGCATATACCGGTTCACATTCCAACATACCGGTTCACCTTTTCACATATACCGGTTCACATCATCATACGCATATACCAGTTCACATCATCATACCATTTCACTTCATGCTATCATACCGATTCTCTTGCCAGTTTTCTTTCTTCAATATACCGGTTCATACTTCAGCATATTGACATCAATGACAACATACAATATCATCATGTCATCCAACTCTGCACATATGCCAACAAATTAGACATTTGGATTTGCATAGTCGGTTTAGGGAAGAATCTAACCGACACTATAAACATCAACACTCCCTCTTAGCTAGGGAGGAGTTCTTTTCAATGTATGATTCATGTAGTGACATTCACCATGGCTACTCCCAGAGGGTGAATAAACACAAGGCCCAAGTCATGGAGTCTCTCACATGACATCCACCATACCTACTCGCGAAGGGTGGATCCACCATACCTACTCGCAGAGGGTGGAACAAGGGTTGGAACATCAAACTTCTCTCACAGAGAAGAATGCATAACAAGGGCTTGCACCTCAAACTTCTCTCACAGAGAAGAATGCATTATAATACATATCAAGTAATTACTGATGCTAAGACTCCCTCTCAGCAAGTGCTTCATTCTCCACAACTCCAAGCTTGTCTTGAAAATGCACAAACTTCACTTTGGCAAGAGGCTTGGTGAGAATTTTAGTCGTCTGTTCCTCAGTACAAATGTATCTCAACTGAACAACATTCCTTTGTACCATATCTTTGATATAGTGGTACTGAATCTCAACATGCTTTGTTTTGTCATGGAACACTGGATTGACCGAAAGATTCACACAACTTTGGTTATCACAATGAATGGTAGTACGATCCAATGATTGTCCAAACAATCCTGTAAGGAGCTTATGAAGACACATTGCTTCACGAGTTGCCACACATGCTGGAATGTATTCTGCCTCTGCAGTGCTCAAAGCTACTAAAGACTGCTTCCTGCTACATCAAAAAATCATAGCAGATCCCAAGCTGAAACAACAACCAGAAGTGCTCTTTCGATCAGTAACACTCCCTGCCCAATCAGAATCAGAATATCCTTCAAGTATCAGGTCCACACTGAAAGAGTATTTCAAGCCATATCCAACTGTGCCACACAAGTATCTCAAGATATGTTTGGCTGCAACTAGATGTATCTGTCTAGGTTTACTCATGAACTAGATAAGTGCACTCACTGCATAGAAAATATATGGTCTAGTGTTAACCAGATACATCAAAAACCCAATCAACTACCTGTACATAGCAGGGTCCACAAGATTTGAGCTAGCTACAGCTTCCCTCAATTTCTTCAAGTTAGTTTCCATTGCTGTAGACATAGATTTACAATCTGTCATTCCAAATCTCTTCAAGATATTGATGGTGTATTTTCCTTGACTTAGGTTAATCTCATTGGGCCTCTGCCAAACTTCCTAACCTAGAAAGAAGTGCATGAGTCCTGAGTCATTCATCTCGAATTCTGAAGTCAACTTCTTGCATCTATCAATGAGATGATCTTCTTCGGTAACAAATAGGTCATCAACATAAAGTACCAAGATCAATATATCACCATTGAATATCTTGAAGTAAAGGTTTGGATCAACATCATTCTTGCAAAAACTCAAACACACTAAGTATCTGTCAATTCTTTCATACCAAGCCCAAGGTTTTTGTTTAAGACCATATAGAGCTTTCTTCAATTTACACACATGACACTCTTTCCCATGAATCACAAATTCCTCAAGTTGTTCGATGTAGACCTCTTCTTCAATTACACCATTAAGAAAAGTTGTCTTCACATCCATCTGATGTAACTTCCATCCCTTAGCTACTGCAATGGAAATGATGGTTCCAATGGTAGTATAGCGAGCAACAGGAGCAAATGTTTCTTCATAGTCTATTCCCTCTTGTTGAGAGAAGCCACGGGCTACAAATCTAGCATTGTACTTTTCAATGCTACCATCAGCTGCATGTTTAATCTTGTACAACCACTTGGAAGATACCGATGAACACTAAGAGGAGGGGTGAATTAGTATGCCCAAAAACTTAACCAAACTCTTAAGCAATTTTACTGCAGACCGGTATAGTAGTTTAAACAACAAACCCGTTAAAACACATATAGGCCAAATAACAAATAAAGCATTCACCCACAAAAGCACAATCACCATAACACAAGATATTTTGATGTGGAAACCCAAATGGGAAAAAACACGGTGAGTAAAACTCACAAGTCAACTATCTGTAGAATAGTAACCAGACCAGTTAAGGCCTTACAATATTCTTCACCAGAACAAATCCTGTTAGGAATCCAGATCTCTGTTAGGAGATAAGTCCTGTTAAAGACTACCCTGTTAGAGGATTTCAGATTCACAACTGTGAACCACCTTGTTAGAGGATTTACAATAGGCTTGACTGGGCTTACTCAGTTAAGAGTTTCAGACTTGTCGAAGAGATTAGTAATCAACAAGTGAATGATCTATAAAGTAGCATAAAATGCTTGATTAGATCCTTTACTGCTCCCTATTAATGCATTGCATCATTACTTCAGTCTTTTATCCTTTGCATGTTCAATCTCTATTGTACGATGCTTCTATAACAACTTCACACTCCAACACACACACATTAAAACCCTAGACATGATGTCCTTAAATAGGAAGTTGATTTCATGTCCGTCCAATGAGATTGGATTACAATTTCCTAGGTTCAAAGCATCTAGGCACATTTGGTAACACAACACAGAAACACTGTCAAAGTGTCGGTGGATGATAACTCATCACACTTTACAAGTTTATTGGTTGAATCACCGCATCAATGTCCGTGGATGATAACTCATCACACTTTACAATTTTACCAGTTTAACACAGTATACCGATTACCGGTTAACGAACAAAGACTGGTAAACTGAAACATAGTGTTCTGATCAAAAAGATTAACTGTCGCTAGGGGTCCTCATTCCACTTGAGGTCTTCATACCGCTTGATGTCTTCAGTCATGCTTTGACCAGTAAGCATCTTCTACAAAACACTGATAGTCTTCTATAAACAAAGACTATACATTCAATGGCATATAATACTGGTGTGATCAATACAACACATATTACCGGTGGAGAATAACTCATACATAAAATAAGTGTGTCCATCAATGACAATCACAACTAAACATACCAACAACCATCTCAACTAAGTACAAAACATTATCAAAATGCCAACAATCTCCCCCTTTGACATTGATGGCAACACTTAGGAAAATTTTGACATCTAAGTGCTTCCAAAACAAAAACAGATGTCATAATTAAAATTACTCCCCATAAGCATATACACTACTCCCTTTGCCAAAAATTATAAGTATGTGCAAGCTCAATACTACTCCCCATAAAATTTTCATGACAGAATACTACTCCCCCTTTGCCAACAATGACAAAGTAAAACATGCCTCAAAACTTGACCCAAAACATATTACCTAATCATGAAAACAAAGTATATGTCTATGACAATAAAGAATAAAACTTCTCAAAAATAATTTTAAAGTCTTTCAAAAATTATTTCATGTCAATAGACCAGGTATCTAGGAGTGAGGCCGCAATTTCACTCTGTGTCTTCATCTGAAAGGCTAGCTCCTCCATGGCATCCATAGTACTCATCTCCTGAGTAAAAATGATAGCTTCCCTGTTCAGAAAGCACTTCTGAAGAATTTGCAGCTTCAGTAGCAACAGTATCTGTATACACATAAAAATGGCTATGAGCAATTAAATAAATATTTTATATTTATTTAATAATTATTCTTCTATTAAATAGTTAATTTGAAAAGATTAATTTATTTAATTCATTTTCATGTCTTTCTATTAATTAATTCATCCATTCTATTCTTCTAACTAATATTAAATTATCCTTTTAACCAAGTTAATTAAATATCTAATATTTAGTTATCTCCTCCAATCAATTAAATATTTAATATTTAATAGTTATTCTCCTATCCTATAGTCTCAAATATTAAATAATTTCTTAAATTATTTAATCCCCCTCTTCCAACTCACCCTCCATCTCCACTTCATCTTCCCTTTGCCAACTCATCAAACATGTGGCTAAGGAAATTAATATTTCTTAAATATTAATTCATCATTTATCTCCAACCACCAAAATTAATGAATATTGTGTACGTACACATATTTCATAACCATCTTCTATATTCTCTCCAACACCCCCTACATCTTAGGAAGGACTTGAGTTCACTTGTCCTATCATACCTAAATTTCCTCAAACCATCCCTAGATTCTCTCAGTTAGCAACCCAATCAAGGTGGGATGAGTGACGCTTGTCTTCTCCTTCCCCCTTTCTCTCAACATTCACCTTTTCTCATAGCCATCCAAATCTGCAAATCTGATCATGACCGTTGATCTGAGCCACATCATCTAATCCTCTTAAGGTCTATAAAATCAAGAGCTTCGGTTGAGAGAGAGTTAGACTTCAAGAGACTTCAAGTGCATTTTGCAAGCTAATCATATGCATCTGTGAGTTTTAATCTTGAAGCAAATAACAATTATCATATAGCATAATCATGTACTATTGCATATCATAGTATCAGTTAACTACAAGTTATCAGTCCATTCTTCATATGCCATCTTGGAAGTCATCAGTGCATTGTCTGAGAGCACACCATCTACAACCAGAAACAGTGGAGTTAGGACACAATAAGACATAAGCCATGAAGGTAATATTAGTATTTTATTTTATATGTACTTCATATAGTTTCATTAGTTGAGTTTGGATTTCCTGTAGTATTTCCATTTGTATTTTGTAAAACTAACTTATTGCAGGTAACATTTTGAGGATGAAATTCAAGCCGACACATTTTGGCGCCCACCGTGGGGCTCATGGACCTCACATATACCTTTAAAAATCTCACAAAAAGTAAAATTAACGCATTTATAATGCAGATTCACGCATGTGTGAATTCTGACAGTGCTTTTGTTTTGTAGGTTAGCGCATTTGCACCATAGGTTAGCATTTTTGCCTTAAAGTCTGTGCATTTGTATCACAGGTTCACGCAATTGTGTCCTAGGTTAGTGTATTTGTCAAAGAAATCACGTTTTTGTATCCACAGAGCAGTGCTTTTGCAGTCTAGGTTAGCGCTTTTGACCTACAGGTTAGCGCTTTTGAGCAAGAAGATAACACATATGTTAGATTAGCGCTTATGTTTAAAAACTAACATAAAAATTTCTTTCAACTCCGAATGTCCAAAAAATCAGATTTTTTAGACTACTAACATGCATGTACAAGATGGTATTTAAGGCAAATTTTATGCATTTCATCATCTAGTTAATTAAAAGCCTTATTTTGGGAAGTAACATATCATATCTTATTCATTTAGTTTAACTAAGAGGATGAATTGACAGCATGCAACTTGCATTTTTAGTAACTTCTCTAAAATAGTTGCACATAGACTTCTAAAAAAGGCTAAAATAAACATCATACTTGTTGGAGAAACATCTCCAAATAGGACTTAGCCAACAATTGCTTTGAAAGGATTAAAAAGTACACTTATATTTCGTGTCTCAAAAGTGGTAGGTATATCATCTCCCCTTAATTGGGTGACCAAAAAGCCAAACCCACTCTTTTATGCTTTCTTTAATTTCAAATAATTAAATCCTTTAGAGGTTCTGCCTTCCCGAGCTTCCTTGAGGGGGTTAGTGAGAGGGGAACGACCTAAAGTGAAAACAGGCTAATATCGAGTCCTTTCAATCCACTATAAATAAATCATGTTTGTGACGAAAGTCCCCAAACAACATGTGCTGATAAGTTCATAATGACACTATGTTTCCCCATAAACCCTATGGAGCGTAACCTCTATAGGCTGGGAACCTTTTGTATTTACAGAGCTGAAAGTGTTGCATGTATGGCCACATGAACAAAAGCCTTTACTAAAAACCACTTGTACTAGTTGCCAAAATCCTTCTAGTTGTTGGCGCAGGAGGTCAGACCTCTGAAGCGGCTCACACACATACGGTTCTTAGTAGAGATATAAAGTTTGCCATGGAGAGTTTTCATGGAAATTGGTGCTTGGCTGCCCTGAAGAAGTGAGTGCCGAGGGTGGAGCCAATGGGGTCAAGCATCTAAATATCCGTTTTGAATAGCGTAGCCTCAGAGGAAACCCCATGTGAGATTCAACAACTATTTTCTTAGCCTGTCATAAGATTTGTACTTGCTTGTGCATTTTGTTTATTAAACATTGTGTCTTCTATGTCTGTAACATGTTCCAAATGGTCAAAAATTGAAGAAAATTATCATCTACAAGTGAGCAAAAATTCAACAAATTGTTGGAAAAGTTTGATCAAAAGAGTAATATAAAATTTTTCCAATACTTGAAACACCAGATCAAAACCAAAGTGTCAAAACATGAGTATCAAAATAATTCTCAAAGTAGGTTTGTCTCTAAGCCATCATGTATTTTTCAAACTAGCTCAACAAACTAGTGCACTAATCCCACAGGTTATTCCCAAGAAGTTCCATAAGCATCAACATTCAACAAGATATTGATTCAAACATCTTAAGTGCAAAAAAACAACATCATTATCAAGTCTCTCATCAGGATAATCAAATCCTCTATCACAAAGCTCGATCAATCTATACTAGCTTCATAATCCTGCATATATCTTTCCTATTTTGAACCTAGGTTATATCAAAACTAGAATTGCATTAACATTGGAATCAAACAAACTTGTAAATTGTCAAATGCTTATATGACTTTTAAGTATCACCTTAAAAAAAGAAAACCCAGTTATAAAGCCACTCAGAAAAGGATAAGATTCTTGTATATCAATCACAAGATCTTATTGAAACATAAGACATTCCTACACCGTTTTTGTCAATACTTACGTGGCTGCGGTACAGAATTTGACGGTGAAATTTTGCAACGACATGATTTTCAACAAAGAGACGCTTTATCCCAACAAACAAACAATAGTGGTAAAATCAACAAGGCATATCTTCCTAAACCAATAATCACCTATTGACTTTGTCCTTTGGAAATTTCAATAACTTTGAAATAATCACATGTCAATTTGGACTAGAGCGCAACACGAACAACTTAGAAAACAACAACAAATGGAGGAAGAAGATAATCCTGTATTCCAAACTTTTGGATTTACCGTTGTTGATGAAGAAGCAGTCAATAGCACCATTAGAGACCTTGAGAAAGATTTAAAATATTATAGGCTAATGGAAAAATTGTTGGCAAAGCAAAAAGAGAAATATCTCTTGATGTTGGCAAAATATGGAGCTAAACTACCGCAAGACTTTAACATAGAAAGCTTGAAGCAAGATGTGGAGGCAAGTAACATCCAAAACACAGATGAGCCAAATAATGAAGATGTGAACAAAGAAAGCAATGAAGAAACAAGGAAAGAAAGCAACGAAGAAACAAGGAGAAACTATGTGAATAATCCATTGTCAAACCTTACTCAACAAATACAAACTCTACAACAACAGATGCAAGACATGCAAAATGGAACAAGCTCCAAGAAGTATTCATTAGAAGATATATGCCCATATCCTTTTGATAAAAATCTGAATATGATACCATTTTCGCAACATTGCGAGATTCCTAAATATGACAAATATGATGTAAAATCTGATCCTCAAGATCACATTAGGGATTTTTGTACTATGAGCATGGAATTTTCTCATGATGAAACTTACCTTATGCGTATTATTCCTATGAGTCTTAATGCACAATCAATGGAGTGGTTTTCAAAATTACCATCCGGAAGCAAATCTTTTGAAGAATTTGTGAATATATTTATTTCACAATACTCCTACAATATAAGGAATGAAATAACAATGTTGGATCTCTGCAATGTTAAACAAAAGAATGGTGAATCCTTTATGATCTTCTTGCAATGATGGAAACACATGTTTAATAGGTATCCTCGAGATGTACTTGATCAAGAAAAAATGGACATATTCATTGATAATCTTATTAGTGAAATGAGTTATCGACTAAGGATGCAATGTCCTCCCTCTTTTTCCAAAATGATCGAGAATGGTCTAAAAATAGAGAACGCAATGGTAAAGAAAGGAGAACTAAAACTTTACAATAATTCATACAACAACAATAACAACAACCACAACAACAACAACAACAATGAGAAACCCAAGTTCTGGTCAAAGAATAGGAATGTTAGCAACGAAGGAAATGACGATAATAGTACTACAAAACAACAACAACCAATTTTTAATCTATCAAGTCAAATCCCGAACAATAACAATCCAGAAAATAATAAAGCCAAGTCCTTTTTTTCCAATCCTCGAAGGAAATTCACAAACATTGGAGAACCTTTAGAATCAACTCTAAAAACTCTGCTTGCCAACAAATTGATTGTTTTACCAGAAGCAATAAATTATGAACCACCGGTCAAGCCCAATTGGTGGAATGACAATCATTTTTGCAATTATCATCGGAATAAAGGACACCTAACAAATGATTGTCAAAGATTGAAACACCTTATCCAAGATCTAATTGATAATGGAACCATCACAATGGATAGCCATAAGACAAACGAATCACACTTGGCTTTCAAAATTCCACTTCCAAATTATGACAAAGGTGAGTCATCCCAATTAAAAGATGACAAAGGAAAAGCCAAAGTGAATTACACTTATACATATGATGATGTGGTAAATGTGATCATTGTTAAAGATAATTCATCTTCAGAACCAATCAATGTTATCACGAGAAGCAAAGCAAAAGTTACCTTTCCAGGTATAGCAAAAGACCCAACATCCACTTCACAACAATAAAATTTAGTAGAGCAATTACAAAGAATACCTGCTCAAATATCAATTCTGGAACTTCTTAAGGTTTCACCTATGCATAAGGAAATTTTAGAGAAAACTTTAGTGGAAACAACAATTTCAAAAGATTTGGATGTAGATCAGTTCCAAAACATGGTAGGACACATTGTAGCTCCTCATTGCTTATCATTTTCTGAAAATGATGACACATCCTTACAACATCCTCACAATGCTCCCTTACATGTTGAAGTCTCAATTAATAAAACTCATGTCAAATGTGTGCTCATAGATGGAGGATATGGCTTAAATATTTGTGCATTAAGTTTGATAAAATCTTTGGGATATTCAAAAAATGCAATAGACCCGAAAAAGAAAATAACCATCAAGGCTTATGATGAAGCAGAATGTTCTTCTAAAGGAACTGTTGTACTACCAATAAGAATAGGACCTATGGAAAGGGATACATTATGTCGGGTTTTAGATTTGAACCTCTCTTACAACATTCTTCTAGGACGACCCTGGATTCACAAGATGCAAGCAGTTCTTTCTACATATCATCAATGTGTAAAATTTCCTCATGAAGGAAAAGAGATCACTATAATTGTAGATTCCAGTCAATATTGCAATAATTTGAAGCCAACACAAGATACAAGGGTTCCACATAACAAAGAATCAGTATATCCTACCAAAGAAATTCAAGCAAAGTTATGGGAAACTTTTGAAGAAAAGCTCAAATTAAATGATGAAGGAATGGGAAAATATTCTTTGCATAATTTTCCACTTTCGCCTAAGTCATATGGAAAGCCTACAGATATTCAATCAAAGGCATCAGAAAAATTAAAACATATGTTTAAAGGGACATTTGTTAGTGCTGGAACTCTTGAAGAAGAAAATGAAGACAAAGACATTCTTGGTTGGTTGTACAAGGATGAAGATAAAACTATAGCAACAGCAGCAGAAGTCAGTATTCCCATAAAACAATATGGCAAAGGATATGAAATCATGCAAAAAATGGGATATGAAGGAAAATGACCAATTGGTAAGCGACATCAAGGTATTTCAGAACCTATTTGTCCACACTCACAATCCAAAGAAGATAAGTCCGGGCTTGGATATCCAAAATCCAATCAAAAGCAACATAATCATCAACAACAAAAATCGAAAAATAAATCAGTTTCTAAAGAAGAAAATTGGCAAGAAAAGCTACATCAAGCGGCAGAAATAGTAACAAATAAACAAAAGAAGCATGAAGAACATGAAAAGAAAGACAAGGAGATTACCATCAAGGGTGAAGAGAAATCTTGTCAACAAGTTCTGGAAATACAAACAAATGTAAAATCTGAACAAGATATTCCAAAAGCAGTAAAAATAGAGATGACAGAAATCAGAGAACTTTTTGCATCAAACAACATTCCTGTATGATATAGTGGAGTAGTCCTAGATCATGATTCAGAGATAGATTCAAATGAGTATGAATGGGGTCCAGATGTCTTATCTACCACATAGAGTAAGGAACACAATGAAGACCAAGAAGCTATCACAAAAGAAGACTTGTCTATTGCAAAACAAAAGATAGAGTTAGAAACAAGACAAGAAAAACTCAGAATTCAGAAAAAAAAGGCATATGCAAAAAGGAAAGGGAAAGACAAAGACAAAAAAGTAATGTCACAAGAAGTACAAACAAGGATAGATCAAGCATCTGAAAATACAAGATTTTCATCAAAAGAGGAACAAGATGTATCTAGATATGGCAGAACCATAGAAGAATTAAGAGATAGTCAAGTTGGATTGACTATTAGTCCAGAAGAAGTTGAGTTTGAAAGGAGAGAAAATCTAGCAAAAGAATCCTCTTTATCATGTACACAAGTATGCCAACTCCAAAATGTAAATGAGGTCAATCAAGAAGGAATTTGCAGTATTAAAAATGTGTGTGTTGATATAATCCATTCATTTAAGGGACAAACGTCAATTGAAGAACCACTTGAGTGTGAACTACAAAATGCTAATATTGATTTTGTTAGAACTAATTAGGAGACGCTTGAGAAAGACAATTCTCAAAAACATTTAATCTATGACACTACCTATTCTATGCCAAGTTATGATCATTATGTCATGAACATTGAAACACCTAATGATGACAGTGATTATGATTTACCCCTTCTTCATCCTAAACTAATTGATTGGGATAATTTAGACAACCCTGAACTGAATGTCTTTTCAATTGATCATGACTTAGTCGTGTACCTTAACGTTGTTGAACCCATCCCACCTAAGATATATTCCATTGCAGAATCAAGTAATGTTTCTCATAGTCAGGAGAATGCCAAACTTTCCATTCGCAAAAGTGAAATAAAGCAAGGAAAGAGACCTATTGTTGAAAACCATTTCATAGCAACAATAGATCAATCAAAAGGGAAAGCAAAGGATGTATCTGATGGTGAAAACCTCTTTGAGGTGCCAGAAGATGGAAAGTTTGGCATTCTTCCTGCACATTTTCAAGAGAGATCTAATATCCTAATAGAACCAACAAAAGAAATAAACATTGGTACATCAAATGATCCTAAAATACTTCATTATGCTACCTCATTATCAAAAAAAGAGAGGAATGAATACATGGAATTCTTTAAGCAAAGGCAAATAAATTTTGTTTGGTTCTATGTAGATATGCTAGGACTTAATACAGATCCTATCATGCATCATCTTAATGTGGATTTAAAAGCAAAACCAGTTAAGAAGAAGCTAAGAAAGATGCATCCACACATTGCTCTTCTTGTAAAAACTGAGCTGAAGAAACTATTAGAAGTGGGTTTTATAAGACTTGTTGCTTATCCAGAATGGGTTTCAAGTATTGTACTAGTATCAAAACCAGATAAACACATAAGGGTCTGTATAGATTTCAGAGATCTAAATAAAGCATGTCCAAAAGATGATTTCCCGCTACCAAACATTGATATCATAGTGGACTTATCAGCAGGACATGAGATGTTTTCATTAATGGATAGCTTCTCAGGATATAATCAAATAAGAATTGCACCTGAAGATCAAGAAAAGACAACTTTCACCTGTGCATGGGGAACATATTGCGGGAATGTTATGCCATTTGGGCTTAAGAATGTAGGAGCAACTTATCAAAGGGCTATGACAACAATTTTCCATGATATGATGCATACATTTATGGAAGATTATGTCGATGACATACTTGCAAAATCTCATCAAGAAAAGACAACTTTCACCTGTGCATGGGGAACATATTGCGGGAATGTTATGCCATTTGGGCTTAAGAATGTAGGAGCAACTTATCAAAGGGCTATGACAACAATTTTCCATGATATGATGCATACATTTATGGAAGATTATGTCGATGACATACTTGCAAAATCTCATACAAGACCAGAACATTTGAACATTTTAAGCAAGATTTTTGACAGGCTGGAAAGATATCAATTGAGATTAAATCCAAAGAAATGTGCATTTGGGGTAACCTCTAGAAATCTCTTTGGGTACATTATATCAGCTCGTGGCATTGAAGTAGATCCTAAAAAAGTCAAAGCTATCATGGAGATGGAGTCACCTAGGAACATAAGTCAATTGCGATCTTTACAAGGAAGATTGCAATCAATCAGGAAATTTGTTTCTTAGTTAGCAGATAGATGTCTTCCATTTACCCATCTTCTACATAAAAATGTTCCATTCAAATGGGATCTAAAATGTGAAGAAGATTTTTTGCAAATAAAAGAATATCTTATGAGTCCTCCAGTACTGATATCACCAACCAAAGGGAAACCATTATTGCTCTATATCTCAGCAACAAATGTATCATTAGGAGCCCTCCTAGCCCAACATGATGATGAAGGAAAAGAAATAGCAGTTTACTATATTAGTAGAACACTTGTTGGCTATGAATTAAATTATTCCTCAATAGAAAAGACATGTCTAGCAGTTGTATTTGCAACTCTGAAGCTGCAACACTATATGTTGATTCATTGTGTAAAACTAATAGCAAAGATAGATCCTCTCAAATATTTGTTGAGTAAGTCAATATTGACAGGGAGACTAGCCAAATAGGTTATGATACTGAGTGAATTTGATATAGAGTATGTTGACCGGAAAGCTATCAAGGGACAAGTTATCGCTGATCAATTGGCTGATGCACCTTTAAAAAATAGCATGCCTTTGCACATTGAATTTCCTGATGCAGATATCTTGACAATAAGTACAAACTTTTGGGAATTGTACTTTGATGGTTCTTATACACAATATGGATCAGACGTAGGAATATTTTTCATCACACCTCAAGGACACACAATTCCAAAATCATATAGACTGCGGTTTCCATGCTCTGATAATACTGCAGAGTATGAAGCATTGGCTATAGGGCTTAAAATGACCATTGAATGGAATATCAAAGAACTACATGTCTATGGTGATTCTCAACTTATCATCAATCAAGTAAATAATGAATATCAAACAAAGTATGATAAGCTTATGCCATACAAACAACTGGTAGAGAAATTTAAAGAACACTTTAAAGAAATCACATTCACCCAAATTCCAAGAAATGAGAATAAAGCAGCAAATGCAATGGCTACAATAGCATCTCTCTTGCAAAATAAGGAGAATCAACAATGTTACGAATTTCTAATGGAAGATATCTTAACCCCTACCATTCAATCCCAATATACCTACTGAATTTGGCATATATTAGGGACCGATCAATCCTTATACAGTCAAACTTATCAGTATTTAAAAGAACATATCCTTCCTCTTGACTTATCTCATAATCAGAAAAAGGAATTTTATCCACTAGTCCTCTCACTATACTATAATTTTTGATATCCTATATAGGCATGGTCTAGATGGTACTTTGTTAAGATGTCTTGAACAAGAAGAATTTGAAAAAGTTCTTGACAAAGTTCATGCAAGTATTTGTGGCACACACTCAAGTGGTTTAACATTGGCTAAGAAACTTCTTCGTATGGGTTACTTTTGGCCTACTATGGAAAGAGATTCATTCACATATGCTAGAAAAAGTAAACAATGTCAAATCCATGGAAATCTCATTCATGCACCAGCACAAGAGTTATATCCTATGACAGGATCATGGCCATTTTCACAATGGGGCCTTGATTTGGTAGGAAAGATCAATCCCTCGTCTTCTAATGGACATAAGTTTATTCTGATTCTTACTGAATATTTTACTAAGTGGATTGAAGTAGTTCCTTTAACAACAGTGACAGGAAAACAAATAACATCAATTATTTCGAATTATATAAAATGTCGCTATGGAGTTCCTATGACCATTATCACTGATAATGGAAGACCATTCAAAAATCAAGATGTGAAAGAGCTATGTGAACAGTTTCATATCCAACATAGGTTTTCTAATTTATATTATCCACAAGGTAATGGTCAAGCTAAGGCATCAAACAAAACTATCTTGAAAATCTTGAAGAAAACATTCAATGAAATTGGAAAAGATTGGCACATTCATCTAAATCCTGCTCTTTGGGCATACCGAACTAGCGTCCGCACTCCAATAGGGGAAACTCCATATTGTTTGGTCTATGGATCAAAGGCCATATTACCTATAGAAGTAGAGATACCTTCTCTATGAGTATCCTTGCAAGGTCTTATACCAGAAGAAGAACAACGAGTCTCTCGACTCCAAGAACTACAACTGATTCAGGAACGTCACCAAAATGCAACAGATCATTTGAAAGTATACCAACAAAGAATGCCAAGAAGCTATAACCACAGAGTCAAGCCACGTATTTTTCAGATTGGAGATATAGTTCTAAGGGAAAATCCAAGAAACCAGCAAGATCGGGAAAAGAAGGGAAAATTTGAACCAAATTGGCTAGGGCATTTTGTCATAGTAGCAACATATGGATCAAGAGCATACGAGCTATCTACCCCTGAAGATGATTGGTTTGATGAACCTATAAATTCTATCCATCTCAAGAAATTCTATGCTTGAGATATAAAGTCTTGAAAAAATCAACAAGAAACATATAAAGTCCTGAAAAAATAAACAAAAAGCATATAAAGTCCTGAAAAAATCAATAAAAAGCATATAAAATCCAAAAAAATGCAATAAATTTAATGGTGAAAACCTGGTAAACAGGCGCTATCTAAAAAGTGAGTTCCTTCAACTATGAGATCGCTTTGCGCACCTATCCACTCCATCATATCGCATCTATCACTTCCATCATATCCTAGCTTATCCATTCCATCTTTCACATCCATTGCTCTAAACCATCAGTAGAAATATGCAGCTTACCAATAGTTATCAATCTTTGACATACTTGTCGTAGTCACTATCTTAGATTTTATCAAAATCAATCATATCTGCATTTCTATCCTACCATGGTTTATATCTTGATCAATTCATACATTCATAATAATTTTTTGTTTCCACTAGGGGCAAAATCCTAATTCCTTTTGCTAAGGTGATCTCTTAAATCTTTGAAAATCCAAAACATTTGAAAAACTTAGAAAAACAAAAAAAACCTAGGATTTTTGAAACAGATAACGAGCAACAAAGCAACAAAAATCAAGGCATTTCATCAACAACTAAATCATGACACTTAGAAAATGAAGAATCAACCAGCAAGTAATACGGGATTATTAAAGATCATTCATCAAGATGATTATATCAGTTAATGACCATAAGAACATGTGAATGACATGCAAGATTCAGTGTTTATATCTTGATTTTATTGCTAATCATGTACTCTACGCGACTCAAGGATGTCCACAACTAGAGAAGCTATGATGAGGCATGATTATTTTTATTGATTGTTGTCTGTGGTTTATCTCTTACTATGGTATGTACTTGTCTCAGGATATGACCGACAAAAGATCAAGGAGGACGTTCCAAGGCACGCATGTAAGGAGATAATCCTTGTCTGTTCTGCAAGCAATACTCAGGTCAACTTGATCCATTATATCAAGTTGCTTGTATTAACTTGCTATATCAAAATCCATGTAAGGAATACTCGGGTCATCTTGAATCATTATGTCAAGTTGCTTGTATTTTCTTACAACATTTTAAAGCTCAATGATGAAATCAAAGCATTGTTACAAAGATAGCATATGAAGAATGATAGTACAATTTTTAGTTAGATCATTTCATTAGCTCATTATCCATCTGCATTATAAGCATTCATTGTCAGTTACATTATAAGCATTTCATTTCATTAACAGATCAACGGTCATAAATAAAGATATAGTATACTTGGAAAAACAAAAACAATTTGTATTTAATCATTATAGGTGCATTCATTTATAGAATCATTTTAATCATTATCCATTTCATTTAGTTGCATTTTATCATTGCATTTAATTAAGTGCATTTCATTCATCATGTAGTGTATCATCATTATTATTTGCATTATCATTCCATTAACGATCATTTAGTTGCATCTTTGCACTTAGATTTATGAACATTACATATAAAATAAAAAACATTTCATATAGATCATTTGTATTTACATCATCATAAACATTAAAGCAATCATTCATTTGCATTTCCATATAGATCATTGCATTTGCATCATTTACATATCATTTAAGTTAGTAATCATTTTCATTTGCATCCAAGGTCATCAAAATCGAAAATCACAAAAGCATTTATCATTGCATCATCACATAAAGTAACATGCATAAATATCATCACTCATATAATCACTGCATCCATATAATCAAAGCATATAAACAAAGCATATAGATCATCATCAAATAGAACATGCATAATAAACATCATCATCATATTGAGTCCATGTCTTCATATAAACAATAAAAGTCCAAGTATACAATGATATCAGATAAATAATACAAGTTCCTCCAAATCAAGTCATGGTTGTCATGTACCACTACCACCTAACTATGTCCGTCTTTCTGGCTGTGGGCGAGAAGATCCTCTAGATGCCTGTCTCCCATGATCACCACTCCTTTGAGGAGGTCCCATGACCCCACCACTGCTAGTATCCATCAACACGGTGGTATGATAACTACCTACTCTCTGGCTCTCTACAACTGCCTCCTCGTATCGCCATCGCCAGTGGGAAGTCTCCTTCCCGGCCCGAACTAGTGCTCTAATAGTGTCAGCAGAGAGAGTACCTGGTCTGACCTGCTGGATATGATCAAGAAGGCCTTGACTATCCTATTGTCTCCTAACAGCTCTATCCCTCTCAGCCATAAGAGTCTACACCTGTGCTCGAAGCTAATCAATTTGTTCTCTAAGACTGTCAATGCTCTCCTGCTTTGGCACATCATGCTCAAGTGCATCCTGCTCTGGCATATCATGCACTGTTGCATCCTCCTCACCACTAATCCCCTCCTCACCACCAACCTGTCCAACTGCTGGAACCTTAGTCCGAGTATCTCTCTGAATCCATCGTCTAATGAGAGGAACATGATCCTCAGGATCCTCATCATCTCCACCATGAGCTGCAATAACCCTAGGGTCTGGCTGAATCTGTCCAAAATCAATGCCTCTCCCACAACCCCCATCTAGTCCAGTCACCCTGCCTCCTCCTGTCAATGACAACCCTCTTGGTGATCTCATGCCTGTCCTGCCATGCTCCCTCCCAATCTGTCCAACATCCCTCCCATCCATAGGACGTGGTCTCCCAATCCTGCCAATCGATCCAAATGGTCCTCTATGGACTCTCAGTCGACCTCCCCTCCGTCCAGGTCTCCTACCACCACCACCCTCATCTCCACCTCCCCCAACCTCCCGAACAGCTCTGAGCTCTCGTCTCCATCTCCGTCTCCTAAAAACTGGATCATCATCCTCATCTCCTGAGCTCAGAGGAGGATTTGCTAGATCAGTAATACGAGGAAATGGATGAGCTAGTATATACTGAGCATAATTTGCAGTAACCCCACGATCAAGAATGTGCAATCTCATATCATAAGCCACTGTCGAAGTAGCAAGAAACTCTACACGAGCAATCTCAAATGACAAAGAAGGTCCCCAATCTCGCCTATCTCTATACCGTCAAGCATATATCGTCACACCAATAGGCGTAGGCTGGATGATACCAAACTATCTCAAAATGCGACTAATCAACTACCGCTCAACAATGTAAGGAGTCTGACCAATGAGATATCTACTCTGCATGATAAATGGTAAGGTTTGTGCATCATCCATCCATGGCTCACAATCAGCATATGGTCTTCAAGTAATGCTATCTAATGAATCAAGCACCCAACACCAATACTCCATCTTACCCAACTTATGTTGAGTAAGGATACCTGCATAAAAATATACATATGGCTATCTCTCTCCACAAACTCTGCGATGGATAGATCGAGTAATAGCAATGTGCTCCCAAAACCAGATCTATAATAAAGTGCATCCTATAGACAAACTAGCACTCTCATCATACACCACCTGATGAAGATCATGATATAAATGAGCCAACATACAAACACCCCAAGCATATCAAGTACAATGTTGCATCATACTCATGAGAATCTCACCAAATCCAACAGAAAAACCTCGCAATCGCTTATCAAGACAAATAAATCCTCCAATCAAACCAACAAGGATCACAAGAAGAGTCTCGTAATACATCACCATGTCCTCCCAGCGGATCTCTCCTCTAGCGATGTTATCATCAGCAAAAACGACTCTGCAAGCCTCTGTCCTAACATGATACTAAAAATCATACTGCACTAACTCGCTAGTCATTGGGATGTGCAGAATCTTATAGACATCCTCGAGCGTCACACTAATCTCACCCGTGGGCAAGTGGAAAGTGTTATGCTCATTGTGTCATCTCTCGGCTAACACCGTCAACAATCCTCTATTATGTGTAATCTCATATATATACAACAAATGGCGTAAACCACAGGCATCTATATGTCTAACCCAAACCTATGTCAGCTCTAGAACTAAATGTCGTACTACCGATAATTTCTCCCGAGAAATCAATCAATCATCAAATCAAGAGAAATCAATCAATCATCAAATCATCATCTATCTATCAAATCAAACTGAAGCAATCTACACTATCTATCTATTAAATCAAACTGAAGCAAGCTACGCTATCTATCTATCAAATCAAACTGAAGCGATCTACGCTATCTATCTATCAAATCAAATTGAAGCAACTTAAGTTATCAAATCATTTTAAAACCTATCAATCATGGTATTCTATCAATCACTGAGTTCAATCAAAACTCTGTTAGGCTCTTGCATCAGAAACTAAATCATTTTTTTAGAGCTACTCTATCAATCAATCAATCAAATCAATCACGCAATCACTCAATCAAGTCCCTATTTCATCATCAATGCATATTACACATGTTAAATCTAATCATCAAAGTGATTTTTAGCCTTTGCACTTATCAAAAAATCAATTTTGAGCATTTGCGCTATCCTATTGAGCATATGCGCTAAATCTAAATGCAAATGCGCTAAACTAATGCATTTGCGCTATCTTTTTGAGCAAATGTGCTAATTCTGAAAGCATATGTGCAAAACCAAGCAAAGACATTAACTTTGGCTACAAAAGCGCTAATAAACGAAACGTTTGCGCTATTCTATGCATATGCGCTAACATACTTAACATATGCGCTAAACAAAAAGATCATTTGTGCTAATCTATGCAATTGCGCTAAACTTAATTGCATATGCGCTAAAACAAACTACAAATGCTCTAAATCAATGCCGAAAAAATCGAAAAATTAAAAAAATTAAAAAATGCACCTAAAAACATGAAAAGTCAAACGAAAAGTTGAACACAAAGCTCAGGATAAGATACATACCGGATACCCATACTAGACAGGTCGTTGATATCGCAGAACATGCTCAAATTGATGGTTCTCCACAGGAATCATCATTTCGCCACCTCGCCAAGAATATTTTCTTCACAAGTTGACAAGGATAACAATGAAATAAAAAATAACCTTGGTTAATTTTATATTTACTCTTTGGAAGTGTAATTAATGCTATTCAATGGGGCAATTTAATTTGTTTTTTACAAATGAATTAATTGACTAAAATTTTATGAAATATCATGAGCTTAATCGTTCAAATCAGAGTTTTCAACAATTTCACGATCAATCTCTTGAGGGGGCACACAATCAGGATTTTTATTTCTATCAGATGCACTATCGAGACTTGATTTAATCTTTGAAACTGTGATGCTAAAAATGTTGTTAGTATAAGAGGCATACACATATAATGAGACAATAAAGTATAATTGAAAAGCTTAATTTCAAAACTAAATCAAAGATGCAAACCATAAGTCTTCCTTGAAATGTCCCATTTTTTCTATTCTTGAGGACCTTGAAGGTGTTGGATTGATGGGCTCTCAGCGGAGCAATGACCTCCAAAGTGACAACTCAAGAGTTGAGTAGCTATTTGATCATGATTAACTATGGAGATGATATGAAATGCATGATTTAAGAAACTAGATTAACATGCTATGATAAATCTAAAAGCTAAATGCTAGATAATTGAAATGCAAATTGCCTATAGTAATGACGCCTAAATTGATATGAGATGGGATCCATATTGCTCCAAAATGGGGGATATTTATAGGAATTCCAAGGCCAAAGCTGAGGTGGCAGGAATCGACTGTCTAGATTTGATCTGAAGATATCAAGGGCCAAGATTGAGGAAGTTGGAGAAGAGGATGGAGGAAGAGACACTTGTCATCTCTGTGGTGACAAGTGTCTAGGAGCCTTGCTCATGAGAGGGCAAGTATCCAAGGGAGGAGACATGTGGCAAAAGTGCCATGTGTTTCAAGAAGAGAATATCCACACCATGGGAGGTTAGGACAAAGAGGTTAGGATGTGCAAGATTGGATAGGGTTAGTTAGACCCAAGATTAGATTGAATGGGTTATGTTAGGGGATGGTTAGGTTGGGTGGTTAAAGTTAGGAGCCATGTGCTCATTTGAATTTAGAAATTCAAATACTTGGAAAATGGTAATTAATCTCAACAAACTTGAGTTTGTTAATCTTAAGTAGGGATTACAAGAATTGATTAATATGGGGAGACATTAATTAATTTAGAATTAATTAATCAAAGGGGGATGTGAGATGAACTATATAAATAAATCATTTAGATTTATTTATTAGTAGATGAATAGAGAAATTAATTAAATTGCTTGTGAATTCAATTAATTAGGAAGGGGAATTAATCAAATAACTGCGTATTTAATTAACTATCTTCAGACCATTTTTAGGTGTATACATTTTGCCCCTCTTTGAAGCGATGTGTGACGACGCGTTGATTCAAAGAAAACTTGATTGATGATGTTGCTGATATTGATTTTGATAGGATGTAGATTCGATATTGATTTGATGCGGATTTGGTTTCGATATGATACTGATTTGATTTGGAGATGATAAATCTCAATATGATGTCAATTCGATTTTGGAGATGATAAATCTCAATATGATGTGATTTCGATCTTGGAGATGATAAATCTCGATATGATGCCCCAAACGCTGATTGATAGATATCGATGTGAGGATGCCCCCTTGCGAGATGAATCGGATGATTTTTGAATGTTTGTGAATTTTTTGTGATTTTTTTATTTTTTTGAAATTATTTCGATTTTTAATGATTTTCCGATTTTTAGAGATTTTTAGAGTCAATCCGATTCATTTCCCGATAAGAAATTTGAAAATGCTGCCTTGCCAGGCTAATTAGTTGATTAAAAATAAGGAATCAAAATCCCACTTAAATGCCCCATTATGAGTTTAAAAAGGTGAATTCTTTTTTACCACTCCTCATTTGTGCACTGCAATTTTTGGAGAAAATTTCCTCTTGAGAAAGGAAATGGCAATCTCGTACCACCAATATAGGTTCGAGCGAGTTCGGCGATATGAGCGTCCTCCAGCATATGATCTACCGATACGTACTTCGAGAAAATTATTTTTTAGCATTTTTGTCAGATGGGTTGGGATGAAAATTGTATTTTTGAGATGGGTTTTTCAATTTCTGAAATGGTTTTTTCAGATTTAAAAAAAAAAATTCCATTGTGCATCCCAAAAAAAAAATTTATACATGCATTTTTTTTTTTAACTAAAAAAAGTACATTAATTTTTTTTTTTCATTGTTTTTGAAATTTTGGCAGGAAGAGGGAAAGATGGTGGTGGAGGCCTGACGGCAACCACCACCGGCACCGCCGACGCTGCGGGAGGCACCAGGGGCACCATCGCTGCAGGAGGCCCTGCGAGCGCCACTGCAACCGACGACGACGGTGCGGGAGGCACCTTTGACGCCACGGAGGCCGCGGGGGGGAGGGTGGGTTTTTTTTTGTTTTTTTTTCGATTTTTCGACTTTGAGGATTTTTTCGATTTTTTTTTTCGATTTTTCATTTATTTTTTCGATTTTGACGATTTTGATGATTTTTCGATTTTGATGATTTTTTCGATTTTGACGATTTTTTCGATTTTGACGATTTTGATGATTTTTTCGATTTTGATGTTTTTTCGATTTTGTTGATTTTTCGATTTTGATGATTTTTCGATTTTGATGATTTTTTTTGATTTGACGATTTTTCATTTTTTTTGTTTTGACGATTTTTCTTTTTTTTTCAATTTTGACGATTTTTCAGTTTTTTTTTTTCGATTTTGACGATTTTTCGGTTTTGAGGATTTTTTCGATTATGATGATTTTTCAATTTTGATGATTTTTTCAATTTTGACGATTTTGATGATTTTTTGATTTGATTGGTCGATTGGTTGACTTTGCTGTCAATTTGATTTTGATTTTTGACAGGTAAGATTTGATTAGCTATCTAATTGAAAAATTAGATGCTTCTGATTGATAAATTTGATGATCAGTTCTGATTATCTCGATGCTCGTGCGAGATGAGATAAGTTTGATAATGACCTCATGATAGATAAGCGTCATTGATAGGGGCCCAACGAGATTTGATAAAAATCTCAATTGAGCAAAATAAACCGATAGATAGATTGATTTGATAGATAGATAAATCAAGAAACTGATATGATAAGATGATTTGAGTGCAGGAGCACTTTACCGTTCTTCAGTCTCGGGAGCGTTTCCCGAAGACATGGATGCTGATACCCCGCCTTAGTCAGGCGGAGCGAGACCACATTGGCAGGTGTGGTTTGTCTTCCCTTCTTGACATGCCCCGACCTTTGATAAACTGGGGATTACTGACAGCTTTAGCAGAGCGTTGGCATAGTGAGCATAACACGTTTCATTTGCCAATGGGAGAGATTACGGTGACACTTGAGGATGTCTATCGAATTCTGCACATCCCTGTGATGGGTGATCTAGTATATTATGATCTCAGCGAGCGGGGTGGGATAGAGGCACTGTGCAGAGTGTTTGAGGATGATGAGATAGGTGGGTATGATATTGTGTGGCAGGAGATGCTAGAGTTGGGATATGCCACATTACCGACTGTGCTTGCTGGATTTATTGGAGGCTTCCTTTATCCTGATCACAGGTCAAAGGGATTATCTGTTGGATGGGGTCGTCTGCTTGAACAGATGGTGATAGAGGGGACCCGCTTTGCATGGGGGTCATGTATGTTGGCGCATTTGTATCATGATTTGCATCGAGTTGTGTATCAGGGATCAATTGTGTTATCAGCAGGGGTGATCGTGCTTCAGATATGGGCCTCGGAGCATCTACCTATCACACGACCATTGGTTGACAGAGATAGACCTGTAGGCAGGCCTTATGCTGAGGGGTATCCAGGTATTATTGTCCAGCAAAAGCTAGGCAATTTAGAGTATTGGTGATGGGCCTTGGATGATCTGGATACTGTGATATAGAGACCATACAGGGATTGTGAGACTTGGCCCGAGGATGCAGTGGAGATGTCGTATGTATTCATGACGCGATATCTGATTGGGTCGACACCCTATGTCATCGAGCGATTCATTTGTATGAGGGTGTTGAGACAGTATGGTAGGATACAAGGAGTGCCACAGGGTACAGCTCATTATGCTCATCGGAGATTGGATGTGGCTACTTGGGGGCCTTCTATTTCATATGACCAGGCCTACGTAGAGTATCAATCATTGAAGCCAGTTGATTGGGATTATCTTCCAAGCGTGATGGATAGCGGGATGACACATGAGCATGCTATGCACTATACTGTACATAGGTTTCTGAGGCTGACATGTTTGGATGAGCCTGAGCCAGTTTTTGATGAGGATGATGAGAGGCTACGATGCAGAGCTCCTAGACGATGGAGGGATGGTGAGGGGAGAGATGATTGCGGAGATGGGGATGGATATGGAGGAGATGTAGGAGTTGATGATGGGGGGGATGATGATGGGGGAGATGGTCAAGCAGTGGTAGTGGTAGCGGCAGCGACAGGCACACCAGGAGCCAACAGTTCTAGATCTGCCAGAGATGTATATACAAATTGGATGGCCCAGGTGGTTAGACGCAGGAGATCAAGTCTAGGGGATCAGGGACATCAGGTTCCAGAGCAGGAGGGACCCCTAGTTGAGCAGGTACCTATGACAGTATCACGGGCTGAGCAGCCATACGCAGAGGCACCTCGATGAATCCTCATTAGGATGTCGTCGCATCAGCAGCAGGTTCAGATTATGGACTTACAGGCTCAGGTTCAGTAGCTAGAGGGTCGACTAGCAGAGAGGGACTCTCAGATGGCCCAGCTAGAGATTCAGATGGCTTCTCTCCTAGTCGAGAGAGATGTAGCTATGGATAGGTGTTGGCAGGCTGAGACACAGGTACAGTTGTTAGGAGGGTCTACTTCAGGGAAGACTGCCCTGAAGATGATGCGCCAGGGGATCCGAGAGGCTGAGTATTACAAGACATTATACTTTACTGTTGTTCCTCCTGATCAGAGGGCTCCAGGATTTTCACAGCTGAGCAGGAGATCGGGACAAAGCCAGACTGAGAGTCGAGGAGTGACAGGGTCACTTTAGAGAGCTCCCCCAGGTGGGGACTCAGGTACAGGGGTACCAGTTGGTGCTACTCTACCTACCGCATCAGGACAGAGTTCCGCTCCACATCCGAGTGGTCACACTGATATGGGACATTGATCTATTTATGTACACACCTTTTTGTGATGAGATATTGATGATTCCTGCGATGTATAGTTGTGATGTATCTCATATATTTTGTGATATCATTGTACCTTGGACATTGATCTTGTTTTGATGATATGATATAGAGTTGATTCTATTCGCTCTACATGACCTATGAAATGATGGATACATTCTATTCGACATATGATTACGATGTGCACTTACTTTCATGATGTATGCTTGATGTATGCTTTAATTTTTTATATGCTTATGAATTTTAGATGATAGATATATGATGATGCAGTATTTACATGATGTATGCGAATATGCATAGTGATGCTTACAATTTCTATGTGATGTTTGTGTGATGCAATGCTTTCTATGTTTATGATATTTTTATGATTTTCTCATGTATGTTAATATGAGATGGATGCAATGCAATGCAATGGTGATACCTTATATGATTTGAGATTAGATGAATGTCATGTAATGATTTTACTAAATGAATGAATAAGTTTATGCTTTATATGAATGATGTCTTGGTATGCAATGGTTACTTGAGATGAACTAACTTATCATGTAGGATGAATGAATTGATTATTTTTGTTATTGTCCAATGTACTCAATCACATAATAAGAGAGATAACACCATGTTAGCTTTGGCCTTGGAAAAGATGAGCATTGTGATCTCATGCAAAATGAAATGCAAATCTATCTTAAAATGCAATGCAATGCAGTGATCGGACCGGTCATGGAGTCATTGCTTTGTTTCATCATTGAGCCTTTAAAATGTGGGAAGTGAGTGCAAACATCAATGGTATAATTGAACCATGATGACTTGAGCACTACTTTCCTGGGTTTTGATATTGCAAGTTAGCACAAGCATCGAGGTATAATTGAACCAAGATAATCAGAGTGTTGCTTGCGTAAAACAAGGAGTATTAACCATTTCTATATGCAAGTCCGAAATGTCTTCGATAATACTTTGATGATCATTTCCTTAGACAACTTTGCACATATTAATGATTAATTTACAGACAGTAGACAAGAAAAATATCATGTTCCTTCCTCATTCCTCTAGTCAAAGACATCCTGGAGTTACTCAGAAATCATAATAGCGAAAATCAAAATAAAATAGTTGAACCGTTATTGCCAAAGTGTTAAACTCATGAGTCAAGATATATCATCCATTGATATGTGTTTTGTCATGTTTAGATTGATATGTGATAGTTAATAGTTGACAATGTGATCTTATGTTCAATGTTGGATGTATCTCAGTTTTTCGCTTGACAAGCGTTGTCTGACTATTGTTCTACCTACTTGATTAAGCTTAAAACGATCAAAACTTTTTCTCCCCGGCTAGGTTCAGGATTTTGCCCCCAACCTAGAAACAAACCTTTATTATGATATAGTCAATGATCCAAACCATGACGAGAAATCACCTGAGATGCCTGTGTATGTACAAAGGCTTTATGACAAAGATGAACAATGTTGATGGAAAAGAATGCAAGTGGAAGAAAGTGTGAACCAATAGATGGTAGAGCTACCCAACAGATAGTTCCTGTTTGCCAGGTTTTCACCATCTGTTTTTATTGCACTTTTTCTCATATTTGATTTTTTACTGTTTTTGGATTTTCTACTTTTTCATTGTTTTTGGATTTTTCTGCTTTTTCACTATTTTTGGATTTTTTAGACATAAAACTTCTTCAGATGTATGCTATTGATGGGTTCCTCGAGCTGATCTCCGTCTTGTGTTGATAGCGGATATGCCCCTAACCCAAATACTGTTGTGACCACAAATGGATGTAACCAGTTTGGTTCAAATTTTCCCTTCTTTTCTCGATCTAACTGATTTCGTGGATTTTCCTTTAGTACTAGTTCTCCCACTTGAAAGATTTGTGGTTTGACCTTGTGATTATAACTTCGGCACATTCTTTGTTGATACACCTTTAGATGATCAAAGACATTTTGTCTTCTTTCATGGATTAATTCTAACTCTTGCAGTCTAGATACTCGTTCTTTATCTGGGATAAATCCTTTTAGTGATACACGTAGAGAGGGTATCTCTACTTCAATTAGCAATATGGTTTCTGATCCATATACAAGAGAGAAAGGTGTGGCACCTGTTGGTGTGCAGATAATGGTGCGGTAGGCCCAGAGAGTAGGGTTTAATTGAATATGCCAATCTTTCCCAACATCGTTCACTGTCCTTTTGAAGATTTTTAGAATATTTTTGTTAGATGTTTCTGCCTGCCCATTCCCCTGTGGATAATAGGGTGTGGAGAATCTGTGCTGGATCTTAAATTTCTCACATAGCTCTTGTACATCCTGATTCTTGAATGGTCGCCCATTATTAGTGATAATGGTCATTGGTATTCCATAACGACAGATGATGTAATTCAAGATAAATGCAGCAATTTGTTTCCCTGTGATATTTGTGAGAGGTACTGCCTCGATCCATTTTGTAAAATATTCTGTAGCTACAAGGATGAATTTGTGACCATTAGATGAAGAAGGATTTATTTTTCCTACTAGATCAAGACCCCATTGGCAGAAAGGCCAAGATGTTGCCAAAGCATGAATCAAGTTCCCATGGATCTGACATTGTTTGCACGTTCTAGCTATCTGAAAAGAATCTCACTCCATAGTCGGCCAATAATAGCCCAAGCGTATGAGTTTTTTCGAAAGGGTAAGACCACTTGAATGAGTGCCACAAATGTTGTTATGGACTTCCTCTAAGGCCTTCTCAGATTCTTCTTGTTCGAGACATCTTAAAAGAGTATCGTCTAGACCTCATTTAAATAGGGTATCCGCGACAAGAGTATAATGGGAGGATTGGCGAATAAAGTTTCTCTTTTGATTTTTCGATAAGTCAGGAGGTAAGATGTTATCTTTCAGATATGTGTAAGTTTGGCCATAGCGAGAGGAATCATGTCCAATAAGTTGACAAATAATTTGGGAATCCGGACAATTATGAGACGGGTAAAACAACTCTTCAACCAGGAATTCATAACGCTCTTGATTTTCCTGTGTTTGTAATAGAGAAGCAAGTGTTGCCATGGCATCTGCTGCTTTGTTATCATTTCTTGGAATTTGTTCAAAAGTGATTTCAATAAAATATTTCTTGAAGTCATCCACCATCTTTTTGTAAGGCATGAGTTTGCCATCTTTTGTTTGATAGTCATCGTTGATTTGATTGATGACAAGCTGAGAGTCTCCAAGACCTGAAGTTGTGTAATGTTCCATTCTACAACCATTTTGATACCTGTAACCAAAGCTTCATACTCTACAGTGTTGTTGGTGCATGGGAAGCTTAATTTGTATGCTTTCAAAATTGTATGACCTTGTGGTGTGATAAATAGAATTCCTACTCCTGATCTGTGTTGCATATATGAACCATCAAAGTATAGTTTCCATGCTTTTGTTGTGACTGTTAGGATATCAGCGTCAGGAAACTCAATCTGTAGAGGATGATCATCTTGAAGTGGTGCCTCTGCTAGTTGATCTGCGATGACTTGTCCCTTGATAGCTTTTCTGTCTACATACTCAATATCAAACTCACTCAGGATCATGATCCATTTTGCTAGTTGTCCTATCAATGTTGCCTTGCTGAGCAAATATTTCAATGGATCGATTTTAGCTATCAACTTGATGGAGTGAGATAATAGATAGTGTCTTAATTTTTTAGAAGCAGAAACTACCGCCAAGCATGCTTCTTCTGTTGGGGAATAGTTGAGTTCATATCCCACTAGTATTTTGCTGATGTAGTAGATGGCTCACTCTTTTCCTTCATTATCCTGTTGTGCGAGCAAAACTTCTAATGATACTTCAGTGGTCAATACATAGAGCAATAATAGCTTATTCGGAATTGGTGACATTAGAACTGGTGGTTGCATGAGATATGCCTTGATCTTTTTGAATACATCCTCACATTGATGGTCCCACTTGAAATGAACATTTTTATGTAATAGATGGGTAAATGGTTGACATTTATTTGCTAGTTGAGCCACAAATCTTCTGATTGACTGCAAACTTCCTTGTAGTGATCTGAGTTGACTTATATTCTTGGGAGATGTCATTTTCATGATTGCTTTGACCTTAACTGGATCTACTCTGATACCTCTAGCTGAAACAATGTATCCCAATAGCTTTCCTGAAGTGACACCAAAGGCACATTTCTTAGGATTTAACCATAGCTTATACTGTTCTAACTGATCAAAGATCTTTTCCAGTATTTTGATATGTTCTTCTCTGTTGTATGATTTTGCCAAGATGTCATCCACATAGTCTTCCATGAATGTATGCATCATGTCATGGAATATCGTTGTCATAGCTCTCTGATATGTGGAACCTGCGTTCTTTAGTCCAAAAGGCATGACGTTCCAGCAGAAAGTACCCTATGGACATGTCAAAGCTGTGTTTTCTAGATCTTCAGGTGCTATTTTAATCTGATTGTATCCGGAGAAACCATCCATTAGAGAAAACATGGAGTGTCCAGCTGTTAAATCTACAATGATGTCAATGTTAGGCAAAGGAAAGTCATCCTTTGGACATGCATTATCAAGATCTCTGAAGTCTGTGATTACTCTGATACTTTTGTCTGGCTTTGAAACAGGAACAATGTTTGATACCCATTGAAGATATGCTATAGGTCTGATGAATCCTACATCCAGTAATTTTTTTAGTTCTGCTTTGACCAAGAGAGCAATATGTGGATGCATCTTTCTTAATTTCTGTTTGATTGGTTTGGCTCCTGGATTGACATTTAAGTGATTCATAATAAGCCCTGGATCTTATCCTGGCATGTTTGCATATGACCAGGCGAAATTGATTTGTTGTCGTTTAAAATTTTTTATATATTCTTTCCTTTCTTTTTCTGACAGAGAAGTTGTTGGATGTAGGATCTTTGGTTGCTCTGATGTCCCAATATTAACTGCTTTTGTTTGTTCAATCAAAATTGATGACCTTTCTTGATAGTACTCAGGTAAAGTGTCAAATCTCCCATCTTCCAAAGCCTCGAGGAGGTTTTCACCGTTAGATGCGTCTTTTCTTTTTACTTTTTCCTAATCTAATGTTGCCAAGAAATGGTTTTCAACATTAGACCTGATATTGTTTTCTTTATTTTCGCTTTTGCGACTAGGAGATTTGGCACCCACTTGACTGGAAGATGTGTTGCTGAAATTCCTAGTGGAAGTTGTTGCGGGTTCAATTGCATTAAGATATACGGATATGGCAGAGTCATTTGGAAACGTATCAATGGTAGTATGTCCTTCATTTTCCCATTCAATAAGTTCAGGGTGGAGTAGAGGTAAAGGATCATCCGATTGAGATGTTTCGAGAGTATTTAGGGTCATGATTGAGTTATCAAAGTTTTCGATATGTATATCAATGTCTAGAACGGTACCCTCATCGAAATGACCTCGCCCAAGAAGTTCTTGATCGTCCTCAATTAAGTCCAAGTCAGCCGAATGTGATTCTAATTCAAGTGAACTAGTTCCTAATGTTTGTTCTGCATACGTGTGAACTACATCGACTCCTACATCTTCTTTAAAGCAATTTTCTTCGGCTGATTCTTCAAAATGATAGGAATCCCATTCCCATTCGTCAGAATCTGTCTCACTTGCAGCTTGCAATCTACAAATTTGTTCATATAGCTTTTGATGTGTTTCTTTTGTTTGTCTTGCTATATCTTTTCCTTCTTTCATATTCAACTTCTTCTGGACTGAGATTGAGTTCTGTCAACTTTACTATCAGCTCTCCTTGATTAGTACTAGGTTCATGCTTGTTTTGATTGAGAGTTAATGTTGCTTGGGAGGTACTATTAGTTTGTTTCTCTTGTTGATTTGAGGATTGTTTCTTTTTCCATTTCATGTTTGGTTGTGCTTGTTGCTTTGCAGATGCTTCTTCCCTTTCAATTGCAAGTTGTTCTTGTCTATTTTCATATTCCTCTTGGTGTTGATTAGAGAATGTCTTTTGGTAAAGTAACTTGTCCATACCCTAAGCCTGCTTTGTCTATAGCTTGCTGAGTATGAGGTTGGATAGGTTCTGAGATACCTTCTTTTCTTTTTCCTATAGGACCTGTTCCAGTGTATCCTATCTTTTGAAGAATGTTGAATCCTTTTCCATATTTTTCTGTAGGTATTCTGACATTGTTGACTTTTTGTTGAACTTCTACATCTTTGTATAGCCACTGTAGCACATCTTTGTCTCATGTCTCCTCTGATAAGGTTCCAGCACTAATGAATGCTCCATCAAATATCGGAAGATGTTTCACAATTGGTTGTTGTTTAGAGTTTGATGGTTTTCCAAAAGATTTAGGAGAGAGTGGTAATTGTGATATTGAGTATTCTCTATTTCCTCGATCTCTTAGTTGCATTTGTTTTTCCATACTTGATAAAATAGAGGCAAATGATTGTTCTTTGGATTGTGTGTTCGAAGATGACGCCTCCCTGTTATGAGGAACAATGACTTCTTGAGCCATTTTTAGATTGCTACAATATTGGAATGGATTTGAATCTACAGATATTGTGATTTCTTGTCCATTATAGGGAAATTTGACACACTAATGATAGGTTGATGGGACAGCTTGCAAGTCATGTATCCATGGTCTCCCCAAGAGTATATTATATGATAAGTCCAAGTCCAGAACTTGGCATGCTATATTTTTCTATAAAGGTCCCACTCTGATGGGTAGTATCACAATTCCCTTGGAGGAATGTTCTTCTTCATCATAGGCTTTTATGGTGATCTTTTTGTGGGGATCAACTGCATCTTCTGAATATCCTAAGGTAGGAACATGACTCAATGAACAAATATTTAAGCCAACTCCACCATCTATTAGAACACGTTTAACTCGCATTTTGTGAACGAGGACTTCAATATGCAAAGGAGCGTTGTGGGGATGTTGCAAGGACATGTCGTCTTCTTCGGTAAATGATAAGCAGTGAGGAGTTGTGAGGTGTCCCACCATGGTTTGGAATTGATCTATATCAAGATCTTTGGACACTGTGGTATCTACTAATGCTTGTTCAAGAATCTCTTTGTGTACAGGTCACAATTTTAAAAGTTCTAAGATGGATATTTGTGCGGGTGTTTTCTGTATTTGATCCACTCGATTGTATTGTTTGGTAGTGGATGACGTGTTTGTTGTAGGACCTGACAAAACCACTTTGGTTTTGCTTCGTGTGATAACATGAGTAGGTTCGTGATGTTGTTGCTCTTTAACTACGATTACATTTACCACATTGTCATATGCATGAGCATAGTTTACCTTTGCTTTACCTTTACTGTTCTGCCCCCATTGATGATTCACCCTTCTCATAATTAGGAAGTGGAGTTTTGAAAGCTGTGTGAGATTTGTTTGTTGTATGTCCATCCACGGTTATTATTCCATTATCAATCAAATCTTCGATGACATGTTTTAATCGTTGACAAGCATCTGTTTGGTGTCCTTTGTTTCGATGGAAATCACAATAATGGTTGTGATTCCACCAAGTAGGTTTTACCTTGGGTTCAAAGTTTCTTTATTTTGGTAAAGTAATCAATTTGTTTGCGATGAGTGTTTTTAATGTGGACCCAAGGGGTTCACCAATGTTTGTAAATTGTCTTCAAAAGAATTTTTTGATAGTTGCTTTTTGGTGATTGTTGTTTTGTTGAGTTGTTGTTGAGTGATTGGATAAATTAAAAATCGGTTGCTTTGGTTTTACATTGTTGTTATCCACTATCCCATCATTGACGACATTACGATTTCTATTCCAAAACTTTGGTTTATCATTGTGATTGTTGTTGTTAGTGTTGTTAGGAGGGTCAACTCACCTTTCTTTATCATGGCTTCCTCCATTCCGATTCCATTATCAATCATTTTCGCAAAACTTTGATTTCCTTGCATTTTTAAGTAATAACTCATTTGATCATTTAAGTCATCTATGAATATGTCCATTTTTTCATACTCTGACACTGTACGAGGATACCTCGAAGCTAACCACCTCCATCATTGTAAGAATGTCATGAAGGGTTCTCCACTCTTTTGTTTTGTGTTACACAAGTCTAGCATGGTTACTTCAGGTTGGATGTTATAAGCGTATTGTGAAACAAACTTATCCACCAATTCTGAGAATGATCTGATTCCAGGTGTAAGTTTGGAGAACCATTCCATAGCTAGTCCAATTAAGCTTTTCGGAAATAGTCTCATTAAGTATGTATCTTCATGTGCAAACTCCATACTCATTGTGCAAAATTCGCTTATATGATCTTGAGGGTCAGTACTTCCATCATATTTTTCGTATCTAGGAGTTTTGAAACCTATAGGAAATGGTCTCATGTTTAGGTTTCTGTCGAATGGATAAGGACAGATTTCTTGAAGTGAGTATCTTCTAACATTTCCTTTTTGCATGTCTTGAATTTGTGTTTGTAGTGTCTGTATTTGTTGTGCGAGAGTTGTGATAGGATTATCCACATGATTTGTTCTTGCATAGCCATGATTTTGCATTCTAGGAGGATCTTGATCTCTTCTAATATCATCTCTATCCCTTCTTGTATCCTCATTGGATTGAGCGTTATTTAGAATTTCTACTTCATCCCTTGTGGGAATGTAAGTTTCCTCATTATTTCTAGTGTTACTAGGAATTGACGTGTCATTGAGTTTGAGACCGAAAATATCCTTGTATTGTTCATTATAAAGGGGGGGGGGGGGCATTTCTCTTTTGTGTCAATTTGTTCACATCAAAATCTTGGGGGAGTTTAGCACCAGATTTTGCCAACATTATGAAATATTTTTCTTTTTCTCCCTCCAATATTTTCTACATAAATTTATCAAATTGAGGATCTTTTTTGATATCTCTGACATGTTGTTCTGTTATTTCCTCTTCAACTTGTATTTCATCTTCGTGTTCCATGTTTCTATAGTCTTCAGTTATTTCAAACGTTTCTATTTCTGTTTCTGCAATCTTTCATCTTTGCGCCCTGGTTAGAATGGGCATACACATGTTTTGAATGTTTTTCGAGGTTTAAATCTTGTTTAATGTGTTATAATAAGTGATCAATTGTTGAGGTAAAAGTTGTAGATGGATAGATATGAAATGATCTTTTTCAAGTATTTGCTTGTTTGCAAGTTTTTCGATCTTAGTTTTGGAGTGCAAATTTTGTGATTTTTGATATAACCAAGTTCAATAGGAACGATATATCCTATGATAGAGAACGAGGTTATTTTGATCAAGCGTTGTAGTTTTGTGATTAAAGGATGATAGATCGTGATGAGAAACTAGGTTTGTGAAGAGGGAAAAATAGGTTTGAAAGGTAAACTGATCAAAACATAACGAAATAAACATGCAGAATGCTGAAATATCATAAAAAGACCATTTCACCTTGCTATTTTACCTTCTCCTTCGAATTGGGCTTGATGAAGTGAAGGCACCCCTTGATAATGCTCCACTTGATGTGCTCTTTTGATTGCTGGATGTGGATGGCTCTCCAATACTATGCACAAATGATAAGGATGAGATGATCAAGTTGCCAAGATGATTTCCTGGGCTCAAAAGGACAGCATAAGCTTACTCAATTTCAAGATGTTTTGAATGAAGGGATGAAACCCTATTTTATAGGAAGAGGAGAGGAAAACAGATGGCTAGGATGAATTCGAGATGAAGGGCTAAGATTTACGTGTGAGGCCACACAAGGTCCAAGAGAGGGTGTGGAGACCAAGAAATATGCCTTAAAGGCATTTCGTATCTCCACACTCTACAAGATGCATTGGAGGAATTAAAAATTCTCCAAAAATGGATATTATGGGGATTAGAAGAATAAAAAGGAATTAAAAATTCCTTGGGAGAGGGAAATGCCTAGAGTAATGTAAGATTTCGAAAATCTTACATTCATCTAGAAAAAGAGCATTTAAAGCTAGTGGCTGGATGAAAGGACAAAGAGTTGACTTTGTGGCTAATCATGATGATTAGCCATTAACGACTCATTAGGAAGGGAATTAGAGGAAATGTTAGGTTGGATTTATATTTGTAGGAGAATTTGACTAAAAGAATAATGTTAAGTGAGTTTAGGGAGTTTCTAGAAGAATTTATTAGGTTAATGATGAATTAAGAAGATGATCTATAGGAATCATGTAGGTTAACTAATTAATTGAAATTAATTAGCTAAGAGGAAGGTTTGTGAGGATTTGATTTTTTAGAAGAATAAAGAAAGGGATTTATTTATAAATAAATCAATCATATGCTATAGTGACAATATTAATTATATTTAATTAATATTGAGAAGAATTTTAATTAACATAATTAATTAATTAATTATGTGAGGAATTAAAAAATAATTAAAATAATTATTTTTTAAGTGTCTACATTTTGCCCCTCTTTGAAGCGAGGTGTGATGACACATTGATTCAAAGAATAATCTTGTTTTGATGTTGATATTGGTTTGATAGGATGCCCCGACTCTTGATTTATAAATTACGGTATGGTGATGCCCCCTCGGGAGATTAATTGAGGTATTTGATCTTTGGAGTTTTGCGAAATTGATATCCCGATAGATTTGATTTGATTCGATTGATAAGATCTAGATTCAATCTGGTTTCAAGACGAATTCATCCTGTATAAGACAAAAATGATCAAAGTGTTTGGTTTCAGGAAGGATTCATCCTGTATAAGACATGATTGATCACAACGTCTGGTTTCAGAAAGGATTCATCTTGTATAAGGCATGATAAGAACGTCTGGTTTCAGGAAGGATTCATCCTGTATAAGACATGATAAGAGCGTCTGGTTTCAGGAAGGATTCATCCTGTATAAGACATGATTGATCACAACGTTTGGTTTCAGGAAGGATTCATCCTGTATAAGACATGATCAATCACAATGAATTCTGGTTTCAGGAAGGATTCATCCTGTATAAGACATGATCAGATCACAACGTCTGGTTTCGGGAAGGATTCATCCTGTATAAGACATGATCAGATCACAACGTCTGGTTTCAGGAAGGATTCATCCTATATAAGACATGATTAGAATCAGAATTGATTATGTGAGGAAAAGAAAAAAGAAAATAAAATAAAATTAGAGGAAGAAAATTAGGGTGGAAGGAACAAATGAGGAAGATATATGAAGTAGTCATGAGGTATTTGGAAAGAAGAATAAGAGATGCGAGACCACGGAGGAAAATGGGGGCAATTGAGAACTCCATGAGATTATTGAGTTTAGGATTTGATGGAATGATGGTGAGATTTTGTGCACAACAAATGTGGAGAGCCAACCTAGTTTGATGTTGCTCTGAGTGACTTGCACCACTGCTTATAGAAATCAGGATGCTATGAGAAACCCAAGGCGTGGACTGACTCTGTAGACAAACGGGAATTTCTTGCACACAACAATGCAAGTGTTAAGAAACACTAATACAAAGTTGTGGGTTTGTGCAAGGAAACCCTCAAACACACCGATACCTCTTGTATACGAGAAGGTAAATGTTGATAAACACTAGTACCAGGTCGCCGGTTTATACAAGAAGGATCCAAAACATGCCATACTATGAAATATGCCCCAGTATGCACCTATCATAACATACCTGGATATGGAAGGACCCAGGCAGTCGTAAATAGTGGCATTTGTAGAGCAAAAGATGCAAGCCTATATGAAAAAAAAATCTAACAAAATCTAACAAGTCTCTTCCTTGCGACCAAATGATACCTCTTGCCAAGAGTAGAACTAGGATGGACTTGGGATTGTTTCTCAAGACTTCTTGAAGCTTATACAGAGGCATGAAAGCTCAGTTGCACTGGGATATTTCTTGTTCATGACTTAGGCAAAGACTCATCATCATACGCATGCTTTATTGGGAGGCGGAAAAGAAGGAATGTTGTGCATGGGTGGGCTAGATGACAGATGATTTGTAGTATCGACCTGATAGACAGTGGATCCGGTTATTTACCTTGGCACTCACACAGAGGTTTTCACCAAGATACTTGCTCATAGCGCCATGAATTGTTTTTCTTTCTTTTTTATTTTTTAATTTTTTTTTTTTTTTTGACAATTTAAGACTTTCTGAGGACTAAGCATAAAACCTTTTCAGGTGCATGATATTCATCGGATCATCCAAAGGATCGCCTTCAGGAGTAGCCAACTGATAAGCTCCTGGTCCATATTTCGCTGTGATTACATATGGTCCAAGCCAGTTAGGCTCGAACTTGCCTTTCTTTTCTCGTTCTTGTAGATTTTTTTGATTCTCCATGAGGACAAGATCACCAACTTGGAATTCTCGGGATCTAACTTTTTTATTATAACTCATGCGCAGATGGTTTTTATATACTCGGAGATGATTCAAAGCCTTGAGGCGCCTTTCATCTAACAATTCTAGCTCTTGTAAGCGGGCAATTCTGTATTCTTCCTCTGGTAGGATGTTTTGCAGCGATACCCTTAGAGAGGGGATCTCGATCTCAAGGGGAAGGATAGCTTCAGAACCAAATACTAGGGAATAAGGAGTGGCGCCCGTGGGGGTGCGGATGGAGGTGCGATAGGCCCACAATGCAGGATGGATTTGGAGGTGCCAATCATGACCCGCTTCATTGACTGTCTTTTTGAGGATTTTTATTAGGGTTTTATTAGAAGCCTCAGCTTGGCCATTGCCTTGGGGATAATATGGAGTGGAGAAGCGGTGTTGGATGTTGAATTTTTGGCAGAGTTCTTTGACATCCTGGATTTTAAATTGTTTACCATTATCTGTGATGATAACTTTTGAGATGCCATATCGGCAGATTAGGTAATTCAAGATGAATTTGGATATTTGCTTGCCAGTGGTGAAAGTAAAAGGGATAGCCTCTACCCACTTGGTGAAGTATTCGGTGGCGGTGATAATGAATTTATGTCCGTTGGAAGATGAAGGGTGGATTTTCCCAATGAGATCGAGCCCCCACTGCGAGAAGGGCCATGGTGTAATGAATGGCTGCAATTCTTGTGACGGTGCATGAATCTTGTCACCATGTTGCTGGCAAGGGATGCATTTCTTCACATAGTTGTATGCATCTTCTTCCATTTTAGGCCAATAGTATCCTGTTCTCAAAAGTTTTTTAGCCAATGTGAGTCCACTTGAGTGTGCCCCACAGATGCCCTCATGTACTTTGCGTAATGCCCATTTGGCTTCTTGTTTATCTAAACACCTTAGGAAGGAACCATCAAAATGCCTTCTGAACAAGGTGTCTGCAAGGATGGTGTAATGGGCACATCGGCGGATGAAAGTTTGTTGTTGGGTTTTGGTGAGATGTGGGGGAATGGTGTTGTCTTTGAGGAAAGCGAAGGTTTCTTGGTACCAAGGGGACTCTGGACCAACGAGAACACACACCATTTCAGATTCTGGTAGGTCATATGCCGATATAAACAATTGCTCGACCAAGAACTCGCACTTCTGACTATGTGCTAGCATTTGAAGGAGGGAGCCAATGGTGGCCATTGCATCTGCAGCCCTATTGTTTGTTCGTGGGATTTGATCAAACTTGATTGCCGTGAAATGTTGCTTAAGATCTTCAACCATGGTACGGTAGGGAAGGAGTTTATCATCTTTTGTCTGGTATTCATCATTGACTTGTTTTATGATGAGCTGGGAATTGCCATAGACTTGTAATTCCTTTATTTTCCAATGGATAGCCAAGCGTAAACCTGTGATGAGGGCCTCGTATTCTGTTATGTTATTAGTACATGCAAAGGCTATCTTGTATGATTTGGGGATGCCATCTCCTTGAGGTGTGACCAATAATATTCCTGCCCCCGATCTGTTTTGAATGTAGGAGCCATCAAAATACAATTTCCATGTGGAGGATGTGGTAACAATCATAATGAACTCATCTGGTAATTCTGTGAGAAGAGGATGGTCGCCTGGAAGTGGAGCTTCAGCCAGTTGATCTGCAATGACTTGTCCCTTGATTGTCTTTCTATCCACATATTCAATGTCAAACTCACTTAAGAGCATGACCAATTTAGCCATTCTGCCAATGAGAGCAGCTTTTGACAGGAGATATTTAAGTGGATCAATTTTAGCAATTAATTTTGTCTTGTTGTTTAGCATATAGTGTCGTAGTTTCTGTGTGCTGAATACTAATGCCAAACATGCTCTTTCAATAGGGGTGTAGTTGAGTTCATATCCTACTAACGTCCGACTGATGTAGTAAATGGCATGTTCCTTCCCTTGATCATCTGTTTGCGCTAGCAATGCCCCCAATGCCACTGTAGTAGCACATATGTACAAAATGAGGGGTTTTCTAGGGGTAGGTGGCATCAAAACTGGAGGTGATGCTAGATATTCTTTTAATTTTTCAAAGGCCTTTTGACAGAGGCAATCCCATTTGAATTTTGTGTCTTTTCATAACAAATGTGCAAATGGATGGCACTTGTCGGCTAGCTGTGAAATGAAACGCCTGACAGACTGGAGTTTTCCCTGGAGACTGCGTAGTTGTCTGAGAGTTTTTGGCGGAGGCATTTCCATAATAGCTTTTACTTTTGTGGGATCAACCTCAATGCCTCTGCGGGAAACAATGAATTCTAGTAGTTTTCCCGATGTGACACCAAACACACACTTTTTAGGATTTAGGCGCAGCTTGTATTTTTCCAATCTTTCAAAGATCTGTTTTAGAATAGGGATGTGCTTTTGTCTTATCTTGGATTTGCCTAGCAGATCATCCACATAGTCCTCCATAATTTTGTGCAAGAGGTCATGAAAAATTGTTGTCATTGCCCGTTGATATGTAGCTCCAGCATTTTTAAGGCCAAAAGGCATGACTCGGTAACAGAAAGTACCCCATGGTGTTGTGAATGCGGTTTTATGTTGATCCTCATCTGCTATCCTGATTTGGTTGTATCCAGAAAACCCATCCATTAGCGATAGCATTTCATGTCCTGCTGTAAGATCCACAATCATATCTATGTTTGGGAGCGGGAAATCGTCTTTAGGACAAGCTATATTTAGATCTCGGAAATCTGTGCAAATGCGGATGCCCCCAGCAGGTTTGCGGACAGGCACAATGTTGGAGACCCATTCAGCGTAGTCTATGGGTTTGATAAATTCTGTGTCTAACAACTTTTGAAGTTCTGCCTTGACCAAGAGAGCAATATGCAGGTGCATTTTGTGGAGTTTTTGTTTTACAGGTTTTACATCTGGGCGGACGGCGAGATTGTGAACCACCAAGGCAGGATCCAACCCTGGCATATCAGAATAGGACCATGCAAAATTGATTTTAACCTCTGTAAGGAAGTTGATGAAGTCTTGTTTCTCAATTTCGGTGAGGGATTTGGCAATGAGCACATTTTTTGGAATGACTTCAGTGCCCATGTTGATGCTGTCTGTTTCTTCTATCAACAAATTTGATTTGTCCTCTAGAAGGTAACCAATGGTAGGGAGGTCAATTCCCTCATCATCAAGTGCCTTTTCCAGGTTTTCACTTTCAGATATGCCCTTTGTTTTTATTTCTTGTTCATCTAAAGGCGCCTCAGGGAGGTTTTCACCTAGGAAATCATATCTTTTTCTTTTATTATCTTTTTTGTGGATAAGGGTATTGACTTGACTACCAAAGTATCCCTTTTCGTGTAGTTGAATACCCTCAATTCTTTTACCATCTTCCATATTTTATGTTGTTAGGAGAGCAATGAGAGCATTATCGTCGACGCAGATATCTAAATTGGGTTTGTCTCGTTGGCCCCAGTCAATGAGTTCAGGATGGACAAGATGTAGCTCATGTGAAGAGGGAGGGGTTACGGGGGTGATGGTATTGATGTAAGCATCGAAGAAGGTATCTTTCTCGTATTCATAAGGCATTTCATAGAATTCCTCTTCGTCAGCGCTTTCGATATCCAAAGAAGGACTAGAAGGGGCACCGACGATAGTAATCTTAGGCACCGGGGTGTACCCCAAGCCTCTGTTGTATCTGTAGGAGATAGGATTTATGGGTGCCTTTCTTTCTTTCTCCTCTGGTCCCAGACCGTGTCCTTTGTAACCCATTTTTTCAACTATGGCAAATGCTTTTGGATACATTTCTTTGGATATTCTTGTTGGATCATCGTCCTCTTCTCGGTACAGCCATGAAGAGATATCTGCTTCAAGGTTCTCGTTATCAAGTGGGCCCCATTGCTGGAAGGTGGTGCCTTGGCATTGCATGACTGGTTTCGGGTCCTTTTTTAGCTCTTTTGGTTTGCCAAATGACTTAGGAGAGAGAGGGAGGTTTCCTATTAATAAGACGTCCTCCAATTTGTATTCTCCACAGCCATTATCCAAGATCTTGATTTGATTATTTGGTTGGGATGATGTGGAGGCAACATTTGATGTGTCAGATGGAAGCGTTGGCGAAGGTCTATTTAGTGGGCAATGATACGGATGCTTCCCCTCTAATAGTTTGCAATATTGAAAAGGTTGGGGATCACCTTTGACAGTGATCACTCTTCCATTATAGGGGAATTTGATGCATTGGTGATAGGTGGAGGGTACGGCCTGCAAAGAATGAATCCATGGCCTCCCGAGGAGAATGTTGTAGGGGAGATCAAGATCTAGTACTTGGCAAGGGGTTTCAATTGTAATGGGGCCCACTTGAAGAGGTAAGGTGATCACGCCTTTTGAAATTCTTTCTGCATCATCATATGCCTTTATTGTGATCCTTCCTGATGTGTCTATTAGATCCTCAGAAAGTCCCAATTGTTTTATCAATTTGTATATACACAGATTAAGCCCGGATCCACCATCTATCAGGATTCGTTTGACTTTGTGCTTGTGGATGAGAGCTTCGATGTGCAAAGGTTTGTTATGGTCCTCATCTGCGGGAGCATCTTTGGAGTTAAATACAATGTGTTGCTGGGCAACAAGGTTTCCAATGAGGGTTTGAAATTAGGTGGCATTGATGTTATCAGGAATGCGTGATTGGAGAAGGGCTTGTTCCAAAATTTCTTTATGGACTGGAGAAGTCTTGAGAAGTTCCAAAATGGAGATCTGCGCGAGTGTCTTCCCAAGTTGATCAAGGAGGTCATATCGGTGGGTGGAAGACATGGGTGGAGGGTTTGGTGGGGAAGGAACTCCTTGGATGGTGACTCTTCCTCGGCGTGTAGTTGCATTACAGTCATTCTGGAAATGGGAGGTGGAAGGCGTGGCACCTTGAATGACTATTCTAGCTGGGTTTGGTCTGCTTTGGGAAGGAGGAGGATTAACTCCTTGGATGGTTATGGCATTGACATGATTGTCTGCAGGTTCAATGCGACTTACTAAAAAATCAAAACCGGTTACATGATTGGCATAGTCATAATCCATTACGTTAGATGATGAGCCTTTTCCTTTATCATGCTTTGGGAAGGGTTCTTGGTACATTTTGAGTTTGTCATTGTTATTACCAGGTTTTGCATTTGCTACCACAATCTCACCTCTATCAATGAGATCTTGTATGTAGATCTTCAGTTTCATACACTTTCGTGTATCATGTCCCTTGATACGATGGTATTCACAATACTCATTTTCATTATACCATCTTGATTTAGGTTGATTGGGATCAAACGGGCGAGTGATTGGAAAAACCACTATACCTGCTTGGACAAGTTTTTGAAACACCACTTCAATAGGCTCAGCAAGAGGAGTGAAATCTCTTGGAGTCCTGTTATTCGATCGGGGTGGTCGTCCTTGGATTGAGACATTGTTGTGAGGTTTTTGAGATTAATTTGAATTATTTTGATTGTTGAATTGATGAATATTGGTGGTGGATTTTGGGGGAGTGGCCACGGTTTGGACCCGCTTCACATCAGTTACACCATCATTGACCATGTTTTTATTTTTAGCCTAGAATTTTGGCTTGTCGTTATGATAAGAGGAAGAACTTTGTGATGACTTCTGGTAATGTTTCAAGGTTCCTTCCTCCAACAAGACACGTTTGAGGGTGAGGCCCTTATCGGTCAATTTTTGGAAGGATTTGATACATTGAGATATTAAAGGTCTTGAAAGTTCAGGCACCAAGTTCTTTTGAAATAGTTCAATTTGATGTTGTTCTGGCATGTCCCACTGGAATTTTTTGATAAGATGTCGCCATCTTTGTAGGAAATTGGCGAAGCTTTCTCCAGGCCTTTGTTTTGTATTACATAGGTCCATCATAGAAACATCATTACCCATGTTGTATGCATAGTGGGCCACAAATTTTTCTGCCAAGTCTGGAAAAGAGACAATGGAACCTCGTGGTAAAGATGAGAACCATGCCAGGGTGTCTCTTGTGAGACTCTTGGGAAAGAGTCTGCGAAGATAAAGGTCACTATAGGAGACTTCTTGGCATAAGATGTGGAATTCGCGGACATGGTCGCGGGGGTCTCCTTTGCCTTCATACTTGGTGAATTTAGGGATCTCAAACCCTAGAGGATACGGTGCAACTGATATAGATGGGTCATAAGGACAAGGGCAAAACTCTTCGAATGAGTAAGCTTTCCTTTTATTAGTGTTTTCTTTCATGTTTTTGATGATATTCTTCATGTCTTGAATTTCCTTGATGAGGTCTTGTTGTGGACTTTGATATTGATGAATTGTATCTACCCCAAGCATTGGATGAACTAAAGAAGGTGCACCACCACCAATATATTGATATGATGAGGAAGTGGGAACGTGGGATGTGATGACCGATGTTGCTGGGTTCGTGTGATAGTTGGTTGTGATCCGCCAACTGTTGTGACGGGATTGAATGCGGTCTGGATAAAATTTGCGACATTGTTGGGAGAAAGAGAAGTTTGTGGAATAGAAATATGTGGTTGAATAGAAGGAGGTGGTACAGAAGTTTGTTGGAGAATGGATGAGATTGGATTTGATAGTGGTATGGATGGTAAGGAGGAAGAAGGTGGGATGGAGATCGTGGTGGGAGGTGTCGCGGGTGGCATTGATTGGGCTTGGATGATTGATGGGGCTGCAATTGATTGAGTTTGAATAGTAGGTGCAACACTTTGTGTAGGAGTGAGGTCTCCTTGTGGCTGTTGGACAAGAGCGGATCTATTAAATTCAGGTGGAAGTTGAGCTCCATGTTCAAGAAGAGTTTTCAGAAGTGCAGTAGGATTGTGTTTAATAAACTTTTCTACCATCTCTTGGTTATAAGAATCCGCTAGGAAAGTTTGCACTTCCGGACAAAGTTCATCTTGGTTAACCATGTCAAGATTTTGGCTTTGACCTTGATCGCTTGGTTGCCCACTTTGTGTATGATCTTGCGTGGGATCTTCATATAGGACACCAATGTCTGGCATGCCATATTGTTGATTAGCCATCTTTTTCTTTTGGGATCGAGTTGCGACCATACACGATATTTGTGATGAAAAGACTTAGGAAAAATGTGATGAAATGACTTAGAAAATTTGTGATGGAAGGATTTTAGAAACTTGTGATGAAAGGACTTAAGAAATTTGAGAATAAAAGGACTTAAGAAATTTGAGGATGAAAAGAATTAAGAAATTTGTGATGAAAGGACTTAAAAAATTTGAGGATGAAAGGAATTAAGAAATTTGTGATGAAAAGACTTAAGAAATTTGAGGATGAAAGGACTTAAGAAATTTGTGATAAAAGGACCTAAGAAATTTTAGGATGAAAGGACTTAAGAAATTTGAGGATGAAAAGACTTAAGAAATTTGTGGATGAAAGGACTTAAGAAGTTTGAGGATGAAAAGACTTAAGAAATTTGAGGATGAAAGGACTTAAGAAATTTGTGATGAAAGGACTTAAGAAATTTGTGATGAAAGGACTTAAGAAGTTTGAGGATGAAAGGACTTAAGAAATTTGTGATGAAAGGACTTAAGAAATTTGTGGATGAAAGAACTTAAGAAATTTGTGATGAAAGGACTTAAGAAATTTGTGGATGAAAGGACTTAAGAAATTTGAGGATGATTGATGAAGAAGGTATGGTAGTGATGGTTTAGAAGAAAACTTGATGACTAGGTTGTCTTTGGCATGAACATGAAGGATCTATTTAAATGGCAAGTTGTATGAAGGGATATGACCACCCTGATTTGGATGATAGTAGGTGTTTCAAGGGACAAACTTGAATGTTGACGTAGAGGATAAACTCTTAGCTTTTCTCTTAGGCTTATGAAAAATGGGACGGACGGAGTTTTGACGCAATTTTGAACTTGGTGTGGGTAATAACTTGGACAATTTGTTTGTGTCTTGACAAATATTTTTGCAAAGTTTTTTGAAGATAGTGATGTGTTTTTAGTCTACTCTTGGCAAGTATGTATCAAACAAAGCAAACACAATGATTAAATGCATATTATCTCAAAGACACTCATGCTCATATACAACATTCTTAAGGCTGGCAAGGACAATAGTCATTGAATCCCAATTGGTTTCCCATCTACGCTTACCCAGAGCGGACACTTAGATGCTTGACCCCACTGGCTCCCCTCCACGGCACTCACTTCTCGGGGCAGCCAAGCATCAATTCCCATGAAAACTCCTCATGGCGAACTTTGTGTCTCTACTAAGGGCCGTAAGAATATGGGCCGCTTCAGAGGTCCGACCTCCTGCACCAATGACTAGAGGGTTTTTGGCCACTATGAACAAGGTGTTTAGTAAGTCTTCCTGTTAGGAGCTACCCTTCGAAGTTGCGCAAGCGCAATTGAGGCCTATAGCCCAACGAAGCACCAAGAACTTAGTAGTAATGCAAGTATGATTGAGATCTCTAGGATCCTACTAAGCACCCAATGTGAGAGTGAACTCTCATATAGCCCCAACCATTAACCCTTTCGTAGTCAATGGCCTATTTATTATAGTGAGTTGGGAACCCCAGGTCCGGGTGTACTCACTTGGGTCATTCCCCTCTTACCTTCTCAAGGAGCAAGTTGGGAAGGCAGGCCCGCTAGAGATAAACACACAATCAAACAAGAAAAGGTTGGAGGGTCTGGATTTCTGATCGTCTAATAAGACGAGAGCATACTTTCCTACCTTTACGCTTTTCTTAAAGACACATAAAACAATGGTTCATTCCATTTTAATTAATATCTAGGTGGCTAATTTTAAAAAATGCACAATATTTGGTTGAATCAGCTAGGCAACCTGCAAAACCACTTGATTAGTAGTTTGAAAAATGGACTCTTCAAAAAGCGTCCTACAAAACAACTTGATTAGTAGTTTGGAAAAAATAGTCTTCAACAAGCGTCCTACAAAAAAAAATCAACAAAATGACAAAAATATTAATTTTTTTAATTTTTTGGGAATAAATAGAAAAACATGAATAAAAACTTTTTTACTAATGACAAATGTGGATTTGAAGAAAACTTTGATGGGTAAATTGGGTTTGACTAGGTTTTTACCACTTTCTAAGGGATATGCAAATGAAAAAATGAGGATTTTGGAGGAGAGATGAAGGAATGGGAAAATTTGTCCAAGAGGGACAAAGAAGCAAAAGTTGAAGATGGATAATATGGAAAAAATTTGGAGGTGATTGGATGAAAAGGGAAGAAGTTATGGCAAACCCTAAAAATAGAGAAATATAGGATTTTGGGCTTCAAAAAGTGGATTTTTGAGATAAAGCCTCCAAGGAAGAAAATGTGGAAAATGGCAATGTAGAGAATATGGTGAAGTTTGAAGGAAAATGGAGTCAAGATAAAGAAGATATGGCGAAAAAACAGAAAAAAATTTACTTTTTTTTAACCTACCCTAGATTTAACGGAACAGAAACACTAAATTTAACAGTACAGAAACCCTAAATTTAACAAAACAGAAACCCTAGATTTAACAGAGCAGACAGAAACGGAACAGAAACCCTAAATTTAACAGAACAGAAACCCTAAATTTAATAAAACAGAAACCCTAGATTTAATAGAGCGAATTGTCTCACTAAACAAAATAAAATAAAAATGTCAAAGGTCCAAATTTCTGATTGTCCAGATAGACAAGAGCATACTCTCCTACTTTCACACTTTCCTGTAGGCGGACAGATTATATTTAAACAGAGCAGATAACAGGAAATAAATAAATTAAATGCAGACTACAGTTAGTGCCTACAATTTTCAGACAGATTAACAAAGCAGACAGTAGCACTACACAGATAGAAAAGTGTCAAAGGTCCAGATTTCTGATTGTCTAGATAGATAAGAGCATACTCTCCTATTTTCACACTTTCCTGCGGTCAGAGCATACAGTCATGCTAAACAGAATAGAAAAGTGAAAAGTCTAGATTTCTGATTGTCTATATAGACAAGAGCATACTCTCCTATTTTCGCACAGATTATACTAAAACAGAATAGACAACAAATCAAATAACAAATCAGATAACAGAGTTGTCGTGCTGCAACAGAAACAAAAAGAAACAGAACAGAATAAGGAGGAGCTATCGCGCAGAAATGCAGAGCCATGATTCTGGAACCTGCGAAAAAGATATATACATATTTTTATTTTTATTTTCTGCAGTCGCGCTATTCTGAAACCTGCGTCTCACAACTCATAAAAACCTTTAAAAAAAAACAATAACATTAGTTATCAATGAGTCCCACGGGGCGTGCCAAAATGAAGAGGGAAAAATAGGTTTGAAAGGTAAACTGATCAAAACATAACGAAATAAACATGCAGAATGCTAAAATATCATAAAAAGACCATTTCACCTTGCTATTTTACCTTCTCCTTCGTATTGGGCTTGATGAAGTGAAGGCGCCCCTTGATAATGCTCCACTTGATGTGCTCTTTTGATTGCTGGATGTGGATGGCTCTCCAATACTGTGCACAAATGATAAGGATGAGATGATCAAGTTGCCAAGATGATTTTCTGGGCTCAAAAGGACAGCATAAGCTTACTCAATTTCAAGATGTTTTGAATGAAGGGATGAAACCCTATTTTATAGGAAGAGGAGAGAAAAACAGATGGCTAGGATGAATTCGAGATGAAGGGCTAAGATTTACGTGTGAGGCCACACAAGGTCCAAGAGAGGGTGTGGAGACCAAGAAATATGCCTTAAAGGCATTTCGTATCTCCACACTCTACAAGATGCATTGGAGGAATTAAAAATTCTCCAAAAATGGATATTATGGGGATTAGAAGAATAAAAAGGAATTAAAAATTCCTTGGGAGAGGGAAATGCCTAGAGGAATGTAAGATTTCAAAAATCTTACATTCATCTAGAAAAAGAGCATTTAAAGCTAGTGGCTGGATGAAAGGACAAAGAGTTGACTTTGTGGCTAATCATGATGATTAGCCATTAACGACTCATTAGGAGGGGAATTAGAAGAAATGTTAGGTTGGATTTATATCTGTAGGAGAATTTGACTAAAAGAATAATGTTAAGTGAGTTTAGGGAGTTTCTAGAAGAATTTATTAGGTTAATGATGAATTAAGAAGATGATCTGTAGGAATCATGTAGGTTAACTAATTAATTGAAATTAATTAGCTAAGAGGAAGGTTTGTGAGGATTTGATTTTTTAGAAGAATAAAGAAAGGGATTGATTTATTAAATAAATCAATCATATGCTATAGTGACAATATTAATTATATTTAATTAATATTGAGAAGAATTTTAATTAACATAATTAATTAATTAATTATGTGAAGAATTAAAAAATAATTAAAATAATTATTTTTTAAGTGTCTACAGTTTGAACGATCAGTTTATCAAAGACAATGTGGTGTTGCACTTTAAGGTGTTTGATCTTTAACTTGTTTGAGGTGAATACTTGAGACTTTTGTGTGTCTTGTTCTTGAATATGTTTTTGACAGAAGATAACCTGATTGAATGACCCAACAAGATGACCTACTCTCTATGTTTGATTGTTTGAGAAATGGGTTGTTTTTGTTTTCTGATTTTGATGCAGTTTACCAAAAATGCAGACAAAGTGACCAGGAAATTTGCTATACTGACCATAAACGCTGAGAAACAGACTAGAAATACTATTTTGCACTCCAGAAACACTGACAGACAGACCAGAAATGCTAACAAACAAACCAGAAACATTGTTTTGTACCCCAGAAACGCTAACACACAGACCATAAACACTGAGAGATAGACTAGAAACACTGAGAAACAGACTAGGAACGCTGACAAATAGACCAGAAACTCTGCTCTGCAATACAGTGACTCTAAACGTCAAATAATGATGTGTACTTTAGCAAATTGGGTGTTTGAACTTAGGAGATTGTTGTTTTGACCCAATTTTGTGATTTTCATACTCAAAAAATGGATATGTAGACCTAGCAAGCACAAACTAGGAGATTTGATGCTGCAACATGAGTAATTTGATATGCAACTCACAAGAGTTGTTGATTAGACCAAGGGATCCGACCTTTAGACCAAGAGAGTTACTGTTTAGACCAGGAACTCTGCTATACTGACCAGAAACGCTACCAAATGGACCAGAAATGCTGACAAAATTACTAGAAACACTGACAAACTGACCAGAAATGCTGTTAAACTAACCAGAAACTTGAATGTTTAGACCAGAAACTCTAATGTGTTCAACCTTGGAGAGTTAATGTTAAACTATAAGAAATTTGACATTCACACCAAAAGATATGACGCTCGAACTGGAAATGCGACTGTTTGGACCCTAGGTGCGACAGTTTGAACTGTAGATACGACTGTTTGAACTTTAGATGTGACTATTTGGACCAAAAGTCCTAATGTTTGGACTGTGAATACAATTGTTTGGACTAATAAAGCTAATGTTTGGACTGTGAACACAACTATTTGGACTAATAAAGCTAATGTTTGGACCAAAAGAGCTAAGGTTTGGACTGTGAATGTGACTGTTTGGACCGTGGATGTGACTGTTTTGACTGAAAGAGCTAACCTGCTATGAAACTTGTGAATTTGACAGTTTGAAGTTTGAGTTTTCAATGTTTGTTGTATTTCAATGGATGATATCTTGACTTGGCTTACAAACACAGAATTCAGATTGTATTTTTGTCCCAAAGAACACATAAAGTGTATGTTCAAGAAGCTTTAAAGAAAGCCCAAGTTTTCACGGGTTTTGAACAATTTGAAAACACATCAATCAGTCTATCTTAAGGAGATTGGCTGAGAATGAAAACCTTTGCTTGCTGACTTAGGGACACACCCAATAGCTAATCAGAATACGACCGTTGAGTCTCCGTAATGGATTCTCAATGTCTTATTATCCGACTCCAAACGCTAATGGGGGCATGATATGGCAAGTGTCTTGGGAGAGTTACTATCTCTCTTGCACAAAGATTATCACCCATTCGGAGGTGAATCAGGCAGCTTCTAATTTACTTGGAACTAGTAAGGGGTCCGTTCGGTGCGTTGGGGTATAAACTCAATTAAGAGGTCTCCCAGCCTTGAAAACCAAGGTTTGATATACCACTACTAGTATGCATCAACACGGTGGTATGATAACTACCTGCTCTCTGGCTCTCTGCAACTGCCTCCTCGTATCGTCGTCGCCAGTGGAAAGTCTCCTTCCCGGCCCGAACTAGTGCTCTAACAATGTCAGTAGAGAGAGTACCTGATCCAACCTATTGGATATGATCAAGAAGGCCCTGACTATCCTATTGTCTCTTAACAGCTCTATCCCTCTCAGCCATAAGAGTCTGCACTTGTGCTCGAAGCTGATCAATCTGTGCTCTAAGACTGTCAATGGTCTCTTGCTCTAGCACATTATGCTCCGGTGCATCCTGCTCTGGCATATCATGCACCGGTGCATCCTCCTCACCACTAATCCCCTCCTCACCACCAACCTGTCCAACTATTGGAATCTCAGTCCGAGTACCTCTCTGAATCCATCGTCTAATGAGAGGAACATGATCCTCAAGATCCTCATCATCTCCACCATGAGCTGCAATAACCCCAAGGTCTAGTTGAATCTGTCCAAAATCAATGCCTCTCCCACAACCCCCATCCAGTCTAGTCACCTTGCCTCCTCCTGTCAATGGCAAACCTCTCGGTGATCTCATGCCTGCCCTGCCATGCTCCCTCCCAATCTATCCAACATCCGTCCCATCCATAGGACATGGTCTCCCAATCCTGTCAATCCGTCCAAATGGTCCTCCATGGACTCTTAGTCAACCTCCCCTCCGTCCAGGTCTCCTACCACCACCACCACATCACCACCCTCATCTCCACCTCCCCCAACCTCCCGAACAGCTCTGAGCTCTCGTCTCCATCTCTGTCTCCTGAAAACTGGATCATCTGAATCATCATCCTCATCTCCTGAGCTGGGAGGAGGATCGATTGTATCAGTAATACGAGGAAATGGATGAGCTAGTATATACTAAGCATAATTTGCAGTAACCCCGGGATCAAGAATGTGCAATCTCATATCATAAGCCACTCTTGGAGTAGTAAGAAACTCTGCGCGAGTAATCTTAAATGACAAAGAAGGTCCCCAATCTCGCCTATTTCTGTACCGTCGAGCATATATCATCACACCAATAGGAATAGGCTGGATGATACCAAACTATCTCACAATGCGACTAATCAACTGTCGCTCAACAATGTAAGGAGTCCGACCAATGAGATATCTACTCTGCATGATAAATGGTAAGGTTTGTGCATCATCCATCCATGTCTCACAATCAACATATGGTCTCCAAGTAATGCTATCTAATGAATCAAGCACCCAATGCCAATACTCCATCTTACCCAGCTTATGCTGAGTAAGGATACCTGCATAAAAATATACATATGGTTGTCTCTCTCCACGAACTCTATGATGGATAGGTCGAGTAATAGCAATGTGCTCTCAACACCAGATCTGCAATAACGTGCATCCTATAGACAAACTAGCACTCTCATCATACACCACCTGATGAAGTTCATGATATAAATGAGCCAACATACAAACACCCCAAGCATATCAAGTACGATGTTGCATCATACTCATGAGAATCTCACCCTATACAACAGAAAAACCTCGCGATCACCTTTGAGGACAAATAAATCCTTCAATCAAACCAACAAGAATCACAGGAAGAGTCTCATAATACATCACCATATCCTCCCAGCGGATCTCTCCTCTAGCGATGTTATCATCAGCAAAAATGACTCTGCAAGCCTTTGTCCTAACACGATACTAAAAATTATACTGCACTAACTCGCCTATCATTGGGATGTGCAGAATCCTATAGACATCCTCGAGCGTCACACTAATCTCACCCGTGGGCAAGTGGAAAGTGTTATGCTCATTGTGCCATCTCTCGGCTAACACCGTCAACAATCTTCTATTATGCGTAATCTCAAGCATATACAACAAATGACATAAACCACAGGCATCTATATGTCTAACCCTGGCCTATGTCAGCTCTCGAACTAAATGTCGTATTGCCGGTAATTTCTCCCAAGAAATCAATCAATCATCAAATCAAGAGAAATCAATCAATCATCAAATCATCATCTATCTATCAAATCAAACTGAAGCAATCTATGCTATCTATCTATCAAATCAAACTGAAGCAAGCTACGCTATATATCTACCAAATCAAACTGAAGCAATCTATGCTATCTATCTATCGAATCAAACTGAAACAATCTACGCTATCTATCTATCAAATCAAAATGAAGCAACTAAAGTTATCAAATCATTTTAAAACCTATCAATCATGGTATTCTATCAATCACTGAGTTTAATCAAAACTCTGTTAACCTCTTGCATCATAAACTAAATCGGTTTCTTAGAGCTACTCCATCAATCAATCAATCAAATCAATCACGCAATCACTCAATCAAGTCTCTATTTCATCATCAACGCGTATTATACATGTTAAATCTAATCATCAAAGTGATTTTTAACCTTTGCACTTATCAAAAACATCAATTTTGAGCATTTGCGCTATCCTATTGAGCATATGCACTAAATCTAAATGCAAATGCGCTAAACTAATGCATTTGCGCTATCTTTTTGAGCAAATGCGCTAACTCCGAAAGCATATGTGCAAAACCAAGCAAAGGTGCTAACTTTGGCTACAAAAGCGCTAATAAATGAAATGTTTGCGCTATCCCATGCATATGCGCTAACATAATTAACATATGAGCTAAACAAAAAGATCATTTGTGCTAATCTATGCAAAGACGCTAAACCTAATTACATATGTGCTAAAACAAACTGCAAATACGCTAAATCAATGCTGAAAAAATCATAAAATTCAAAAATGCGTCTAAAAACATGAAAAGTCAAACGAAAAGTTGAACACAAAGCTCGGGATAAGATACATACTAGATACCCATACTCGGTAGGTTGCTGATATCGCCAAACACGCTCAAATTGATGGTTCTCCACAGGAATCATCATTTCGCCACTTCACGAAGAATATTTTCTTCACAAGTTGACAAGGATAACAATGAAATAAAAAATAAACTTGGTTAATTTTATATTTACTCTTTGGAAGTGTAATTAATGCTATTCAATGGGGCAATTTAATTTGTTTTTTACAAATGAATTTAATTGACTAAAATTTTATGAAATATCATGAGCTTAATCATTCAAACCAGAGTTTTCAACAATTTCACGATCAATCTCTTGAGGGGGCACACAATCAGGATTTTTATCTCTATCAGTGCACTATCGAGACTTGATTTAATCTTTGAAATTGTGATGCTAAAAATGTTGTTAGTATAAGAGGCATACACATATAATGAGACAATAAAGTATAATTGAAAAGCTTAATTTCAAAACTAAATCAAATATGCAAACCATAAGCCTTCCTTTTAATATCCCATTTTCCTCTATTCTTGAGGACCTTGAAGGTGTTGAATTTATGGGCTCTCAGTAGAGCAATGACCTCCAAAGTGACAACTCAAGAGTTGAGTAGCTATTTGATCATGATTAACTATGGAGATGATATGAAATGCATGATTTAAGATACTAGATTAACATGCTATGATAAATCTAAAAGCTAAATGCTAGATAATTGAAATGCAAATTGCCTATAGTAATGACTCCTAAATTGATATGAGATGGGATCCATATTGCTCCAAAATGGGGGATATTTATAGGAATTCCAAGGCCAAAGCTAAGGTGGCAGGAATCGACCATCTAGATTTGATCCAAAGGTATCAAGGGTCAAGATTGAGGAAGTTGGAGAAGAGGATGGACGAAGAGACAGTTGTCATCTCTATGGTGACAAGTGTCTAGGAGTCTTGCTCATGAGAGGGCAAGTGTCCAAGGGAGGAGACATGTGGCAAAAGTGTCATGTGTCTCAAGAAGAGAATATCCACACCATGGGAGGTTAGGATAAGGAGGTTAGGATGTGCAAGATTCGATAGGGTTAGTTAGACCCAAGATTAGATTGAATGGGTTATGTTAGGGGATGGTTAGGTTGGGTGGTTAAAGTTAGGAGCCATGTGCTCATTTGAATTTAGAAATTCAAATAATTGGAAAATGGTAATTAATCTCAACAAACTTGAGTTTGTTAATCTTAATTAGGGATTAGAAGAATTGATTAATATGCGGAGACATTAATTAATTTAGAATTAATTAATCAAAAGGGGATGTGAGATGAACTATATAAATAAATCATTTAGATTTATTTACTAGTAGATGAATAGAGAAATTAATTAAATTGCTTGTGAATTCAATTAATTGGGAAGGGGAATTAATCAAATAACTGCGTATTTAATTAACTATCTTCAGACCATTTTTAGGTGTATACAGAAACAATGTTGTCTCGACATCATTTCAAAGAGGGGCAAAATGTATACACATAAAAATGGCTGAGCAATTAAATAAATATTTTATATTTATTTAATAATTATTCTTCTATTAAATAGTTAATTTGAAAAGATTAATTTATTTAATTCATTTTCATGTGTTTCTATTAATTAATATTTTATTAATTAATTCATCTATTTTATTCTTCTAATTAATTAAATATCTAATATTTAGTTATCTCCTCCAATCAATGAAATATCTAATATTTAATAGTTATTCTCCTATCCTATAGTCTCAAATATTAAATAATTTCTTAAATTATTTAATCCCACTCTTCCAACTCACCCTCCATCTTCACTTCATCTTCCCTTTGCCAACTCATCAAACATGTGGCTAAGGAAATTAATATTTCTTAAATATTAATTCATCATTTATCTCCAACCACAAAAATTAATGAATATTGTGTACGTACACATATGTCATAACCATCTTCTATATTCTCTCCAACACCCCCTACATCTTAGGAAGGACTTGAGTCCACTTGTCCTATCATGCCTAAATTTCATCTAGCCATCCTTAGATTCTCTCAATCAGCAACGCAGTCAAGGTGAGATGAGTGACACGTGTCTTCTCCTTCCCCCTTTCTCTCAACCTTCACCTTTTCTCACAACCATCCAAATCTACAAATCTAATCATAACCATTGATCTGAGCCACATCATCTAATCCTCTCAAGGTCTATAAAATCAAGAGCTTCAGTTGAGAGAGAGTTAAACTTCAAGAGACTTCAAGTGCATTTTGCAAGCTAATCATATGTATCCATGAGTTTTAATCTTGAAGCAAATAGCAATTATCATATAGTATAATCATTTTAGCATAATCATGTAGTATTGCATATCATAGTATCAGTTAACTACAAGTTATCAGTCCATTATTCATATGTCATCTTGGAAGCCATCAGTGCATTGTCTGAGAGCACACCATCTACAACCAGGAACAGTGGAGTTAGGACACAATGAGACATAACCCATGAAGGTAATATTAGTATTTTATTTTATATGTACTTCATGTAGTTTCATTGGTTGAGTTTGGATTTCCTATAGTATTTCCATTTTATTTTGTGAAACTGACTTATTGCAGGTATCATTCTGAGGATGAAATTCAAGTTGACACAGTATCTGTAACTCCTGCAGATCATGATTCCGCTTGTAGATCTCGGAGTCAATCCTTGCTATCTGTTGACTGAAAGTTGTTATTGTCTGCCCATACGTAGTGAATGAATCATAAGGAACTTTGAAAGTCTCCACATACCTCTTCAGTTCCGATTGGAGTTGACCTTTCTTTTTCAGAGCATCCTCGCACAATAGGTGAGGTTGGCAGATTTTGCTCAGAAGTTTATTACCTTCAGCCATGGCCAGATTGATATCATCTCTCTGGTGTAGTAGCTTTGATCTGTCTTCATCCATGTGATTTACTAATGCAAATTTCAAATATTTTTCATGCTTCTTCTCTACAGAAACCTGGGCAACATCTTTTAAAGATTGCACTTCATCACCTACTATAGTGTAGAGGAGTTTTAGTTGGGCCATTGAAGGATCGGTACTGGGAAGAGTGGAATCGGGGACTAAGCTCGAGAGAGTATCAACAACTAATTGGATAACATCCTTTTCTTTCTTCTTCCTTAGTTCCTCCAATCGTTCTTGAGCCAATTGAATGCTTCGGAGTAGCTCATTTTCATCTTCTAACCCGGTGAAACAGGCAAGAGTCAAGTCACTGTGACTAGTGGGATCAACTTGTTTAGTCTGATCTTGCTCTCCAGTTGCCTTGGGAGTTTGTCCTCCTTCTTTTTCCTTGAGCTCCTCTTGTCTCCTCTTCTCCCGCTCTTCTTTCGCCTTGGCCTCCTTGTCAACCTTTTCTTTTTCCTCTTTCTCCTTCTTTCGTTTCTTCTTCTCCTTCTCCTTCTCCAGTTTCTCCTTCTCCTCTTTTTGTTGTTTCTCCTTCTCCTCTGTCTAGTGTTTCTCCTTCTCTTCTTTCTCCTTTTTCTCCTTCTCTTCTTTCTCCTTTTCCCATTTTTCCTTCTCCTCTCTCTCTGCCTTCTCCTTCTCTATTTTTTCTTTCTCAAGTTTTTCCTTTTCCGCTTTCTCTTTCTCTGCTTTCTCTTTGTCAGCTCTCTCTTTTTTTGCTTTCTGTTTGTCAGCTTTCTCTTTTGTCGCTTTCTCAGCTGTTTCTTTTTCTGCTCTCTCCTCTTCAGCTTTCTCCTTCTCTATAGTACTACCCTCAACATCTAGTGCATCAACATCAATGGGGTCATTTTGTTCTACTATTCTTTCACCCTGATTATTGAAGGTTTCATCCGGTTTAGATATAGATAGGTCAGGCTCTTGCTCAGCCTGCCGATTTGCTATGGATACCTTCTACATCTTGACAGTTTCTTTAGCATGTAGATGGGTGTCTTTTTCCACTTCAGAGGTTTTGCCTCCGAGTAACTGAAGTCTTCTTTTTGGCATGAAAAAGATGCTTTTGTATCGATTAAGAATCTCAAAAAATTATGAATTAGAAGCATCAAGAAAATATTGGGCAAAAATTTCTTCCCTAATTTCTTGCTCCTTTTCAATGACAATGTGTCATTTATTATCCAAATAATCATATAAAGAATTAGAAACAACAGGTTTAATATCAATCGGAGACCGATTATTATCACATAGATACTTAATAAGTTCTTGCTCTACCTCCTGCTTTTCAATGTCGCTAAGATCATCAAAATAATCTTTTAGATCATCAAGAATTTTCCTTCTAATGTTCTTTATAATCCTTTGATAATGTGTCATAGGCTTGTAAGAAGGAACATGTATATTTACCGATGTAGAGGTTGCAGGTACATTACTGGTTGGCTTGGTCTTCTTACTCGATTGCCTCACCTCCTTTATTTCTTCTTCCAATTCAGTGTCTACTAAATCCCATGCTTCGTTCTTGTTTCTCTTCTTCCTCTCAAATACCTTTCGCAGAATAGCCTTCAGTTTCTTCTTGGTTGGTGATCTCTTTATCACTTTAGGGTTGGCAGCAGATGTAACCGGTGCTGATGCCGATGGCACAACTTTCCTCTTCTTTAGCTTTGGTACTACAGTAAGATTAACCCTCTCAGAATAGGTATTGGTCCTCTTCTTCTTTGGATCAAGCGGTGAGGCAAGTAGGGTAGAGGCATACCCAATAAGTATATCATTCACCACTTCATAGCCCATAGGCTCAACTTCATCTTGTCTAGGCTCGACAGCTTCCATTATACAATGATCCACTTTGATTGTGAAACAGATATCATCTTCATACTTCTTAACCAAATCACTTGGTATCCTTGTTATCTAGTTCATCTTCAATCTGAACTCATCAAAATACATGTTCAGAGTCTCTGGATAAGTAGATCCTACTGCTTGCAAACTCTCCTTGATTTGTCTTGTGACCGGTAGATCACTTGACCATTGAACATCATTGACTATTGGAAAATACCCTTGAAAATAGAAAAACAAACTGACAAGCAGTTGACCGAATTTGAACCTCAGAGACTTGTCCTCTTTGATGGACTTCAAATTCTCCATGAGTTATTTTTGCATTCAAGTACACAAGTCGTACTCTGCATTCTCCTTGATCATCCAATAAGCGGCATGCACTGCAGCTGTAGGAACAAAGTTCATTCTGATAGCATAGAATACTCTATACCCGATTACCATGCATGCATACTTCACCAAATCATCTCTAATGGTATTAATAGTCATTGCCCTCTTATCGCTCACAGAACCAGCGAGCTTAGTCACTTTGGTTTTTGTGACTTTGCGGAGAATAGGGATTTCTCCAACATTGCAAAAATCGGTCACGGCATAGATTGCCTCAGGTGTGATATCATGAGTTCATTCAAGATACATTTTGTCACCATGAACCCTGCTGAGAATGATTCTTATGTGATCATCTGTGAATTCTTCGAGAAAATACACTACGTTGTGAAATTTCTTCTTCTCGATCACACTATATTGTGGTTTAATCTTCTTGTCTTTCCCACAGAACAAACTTAACTGGGAGTGAATCACTAGAGACCCTAGGTCTTCCAGTCTATAATCAATATAACAAGAAACATCCCCTTCGACAATGACATCGGCGGGAATTTGAGATAGGGCATTGTATTTCACCTTCTTCCTAACGGATTTAGATGACTCCTTAGGCACAGGACAGCTAGAAGAGGCTTTGGATGCATAAGCCATGTCTAAATAATTTCAAATGATGAGTGTGATTCAATGAAAAATACCTTTTCACTCCGAACTAGGGTTCACTGATGCTGAGCACAAAACACTTCTCCAAGAGCTTACCTTACCAATTTGACTTCCACATTGATATCTTGAAAAGGCTACAAAATCTTGTGGAAGATTTCTTTCTAGATTCTTTCAAACGCAAGATGAAACGCTTTTGTCGTGTTGCTCAAGCAAGAAAAAATCTTCTTCGAAAAATAGGTAAGTAAAAATGATGACAAGAGCCACTTTTAAACATGCTCCTAACTACCATAATAAATGCATCACCAATAGGGTACAAACCTTAACTTTACCACTTCATTTCTTCTTTCGGTTGACAGGAAACCAATACCAATAAAAACACTTTACAGATATACACCGAGGGTCCAAAACATTGTTACCAATATGTTCCCCCTTAAGCTTTTCGAAGCTTAATTTGCCGATTCAGAGGTCTCCACACTAGGGGCAGAAACAGGTACATCTTGTGGCATCTCTTCAGACTTCATCTTCCAGGTTTTGTTCATATCAGCCTATGTGATTTCAACATCGACCTTCCTTTTACCTTTAGGGACAACTGGTCTGTCTTCTGGTGGATTCTTTTTTAGTCTGCATGTTCTAGCAATATGTCCCGATTTGTGACAATGATAGCATACCATACCAGGTGCTCTCCATGGTCCGGTGTTCACATTTCCATTCTTCCTCTTGCATGTTGTAGTAGTGTGACCGCTACCATGACATATCAAATAGGTTGCTCTCCAACTATTTGTCGTTCCATAACCATTTGACTAGTGGTCATAGGTTTTGTATCGGTTTGGGTTCCGGTTCATAGGAGGTTCCGAGACAACTCCTTTAAATCTTGGAGCATAACTTCCAGGGTTGTTCATAACTGATTTGCACTCAAAAGATCTATGCCCAAACTTGTTGCATGCATAACAATGACCATTAAATCTACCAGTTCTAACATTGTGGTTGTACACATTGTTTTGCATGTAAGGAAAATTATTGTAAGTCTTACTCCTACACACATTGGCAGTATGTCCTTCCTTATGACAGTTAAAGCATACAGGTTTGAACTTTGGCTTACCTTTGCTTTTACTACTATTCTTAGGTACTGGTTGCTCATTTAGTGCATCAATCTTGGTTCCAGAGGAGTCACCTTCCTCATATGCAGAGAAACCAAGTCCAGAGGTATCATTTGATGGCTTCATTGATTCTAGCGTTTGGTCCAACTTTGTAGCACTCTAGTTGAACTTTGCAAGTATCTCCTTTGTCTCAACAAGTTCCATGGAAAGAGCATCATTGATCTTCATCAAGGTTTCATTATGAGAAATGGATGCATTGAGTTCTGCTTGCATTTCTTTCTCTTCCTTACCATCTTGCAGATAAGTGGTAATGGTACCAATTTCTTGTTTCAACTTAGAGATCTCATGCTCCTTGTCCTTCACTAGATCTTCAGCTTTTCTTCTATTTTCTAGCTCCTGACTCATCCTGATAGTCAGTCCTTCTAGCTCCCTCCTTAGGTTAGTTTTGGACTCATTAAGTTTCTCCACTTCTTGGACTAGGGCATCCATGTCTGCTTCATTAGAAGAGTTCTTCTCTATAATTTCCATCATTTGCTCAACAAGCTATTTTATTTTGGCTAAAGAGGCTTTATACTTCATCTTAAGTTCATCATAGGCTCTCTCAGATTTAGCCAAACGGTGAGTGAGTTCCCTCATGCTGTATTCGCCCATATCTCCTTTCAAGTGGTTAGACTTAGAGAAAGGTTGGCTTTAATACCAATTGATGAATACTAAGACGGGGGGGTGGAGGGGGTGAATTAGTATGCCCAAAAGCTTAACCAAACTCTTAAGCAATTTTACTATAGACCAGTATAGTAGTTTAAACAACAAACCTATTAAAACATAGATGAGCCAAATAGCAAATAAAGCATTCATCCACAGAAGCACAATCACCATAACACACGATCTTTTGACGTGGAGACCCAAATGGGAAAAACCATGGTGAGTAAAACTCACAAGTCAACTATCTGCACAATAGTAACCAGACCGGTTAAGGTCGGACCGGTTAAGGCCTTATAATGTTCTTCACCAGAACAGATCCTGTTAGGAATCCAGATCTCTGTTAGGAGATAAGTCTTGTTAAAGACTTTCCTTTTACAGGATTTCAGATCCACAACTGTGAACCACCTTGTTAGAGGATTTACAATAGGCTTGACTGGGCCTACCCAGTTAAGGGTTTCAGACTTGTCGAAGAGATTAGTAATCAACAAGTGAATGATCTAGAAAGTAACACAGAATGCTTGATTAGATCCTTTACTACTCCTTGTTAATGCATTACAACATTACTTCAGTCTTCTATCCTTTGCATGTTCAATCTCTATCGTACGATGATTCTATAACAACTTCACACTCCAACACACATACACACATTAAAACCCTAAACATGATGTCCTTAAATAGGAAGCTGGTTTCATTGTCAGTCCAATGAGATTGGATTACAATTTCCTAGGTCCAAAGCATCTAGACACATTTGGTAACACGACACAGAAACACCGCCAAAGTGTTGGTGGATGATAACTCATCACACTTTACAAGTTTACCGATTGAATCACCGCATCGGTGTCGGTGGATGATAACTCGTCACACTTTACAATTTTACCAGTTTAACACAATATATCGATTACTGGTTAACGAACAAAGACTGGTAAACTAGAACATAGTGTTCCAATCAAAAAGATTACATGCCACTAGGGATCCTCATTCTGCTTGAGGTCTTCATACCGCTTGATGTCTTCGGTCATGCTTTGATCGGTAAGCATCTTCTGCAAAACACCGATAGTCTTCTATAAACAAAGACTATACATTCAATGGCATATAATACCAGTGTGATCAATACAACACATATTACCGGTGGAGAATAACTCATTCATAAAATAAGTGTGTGTCCATCAATGACAATCACAACTAAAAATGCCAACAACTACCTCAACTAAGTGCAAAACATTATCAAAATGCCAACAAATACAATAGACTTCCCTTTCAGTCTAGGCATAATATCCCACACATCATTCTTGAGAATGGATTGATATTCCTCATCCATTGCATCTTTCCAAACTTGTTGTTTTGAGGCTTCCTCTACGCTAGAAGGTTCAGACTCAATAAGATTACACATCAATGCAACATAATTAGATAATCTTCCTGGTCTTTTACTTTATTTGAATGTGCATCTAGGAGCGACAAATATTTATTCTTCTGGCAAAGTGTTTCTTGCCCAAAGAGGTCTCTTTCGAGACACAACAATATCTCTAGGCCTATCTGTAGACACTTAAAATGGTCAACGCTTGCGAGGTCATACTTTAACATTTGCGCATTGCCTCATTTTAGGTTTTTGCGTCGCATTAACATTTCTCCTATGTCACGCACTTGGTTTTTATCATTTGTGAACATCGAGTCATTCTTCATTCATCATTCATCTCGCTCTCAAATTTGGTCTTGTCGACAACACTATCCAGTCATGATTTTGATCGATTTTATCTTGTTGCATCAATGTGCGTGCTAATTTGTCGTCATTTTGGACATTGTCAATCCTAATTAGGGTTTTGTCCTCCTGTCAATCTTGCGATCGATTTGTCATCAATCGTTGCTCTCTTATCAATCTTATCATTTTGGACATCGTCAATCCTAACTAGGGTTTTGTACTCTTTTCAATCTTATCATCTGGCGATCGGTTTATCAATCTTATCATTTTACGATCAATTTGTCATCGGTCGTTGTCATGTTCGATCTTGTCATTTTGCGATCAGTTTGTCATCGATCGTGGTCATTTCCAATCTTGTCGTCTTGCAATCTATTTTATCATCGATCCTCGTCCTCTTGTCAATTTTGTCATTTTGCGATCATTTTGCTATCGATCATTGTCTGTCTCAATTATGTCAATTTGGATCAATTTGTCATTGTTCCTCGTCAATTGGCGCATTTATCAATCAAGTCATTTATCATATCGGTCTTTTGTTAAATCAAAATCATGATCAACATTAATTATCTTCAATCAGGACCTAATTGTCATCCTTGCATTGCTAATTCATCTTCTAGGGTTTCATGATTTAGTCATTTAACCTTACTTATCATTTTCTTCCTTTAGGATTAATAAATTACTTATTTATCCTAAGTTTTCTCATTACAATTAAATATTCATTTAATTGGCTAATTATTCCTTTTTTTGTGAATTAATTAATAAATGACAAATTATTAATTAATTTACCTAAATTCTTAATTCTCTAATTTCCTAATTTCTTAATTTATCCAATTTGAATTTCCTCCTATTTCTCTCCTAAATTTATGGAAATGACATGTCAATTTGTCATAATTTGTCATAATTGACAATCAATCAATTTTGACATAGAAGTTGTCATAATTTGTCATAAATTATCAATCAACAAATTGTGCATAGAAAGTGCATAATTTGTCATAATTGACATAATTGATTTGCAATTTCCATTTGAATTGAATCATGCTAATCTTGTCATCTCTCCAATTCTTCTATAAATTGGATGATCTTCATCAATCAAGGCTAATAATTGGTAATTAGACTATCGAATTTCTAGTCAATCATATTTCGAGTACTCTTGATCAATAATCTTGTCTACTTGCTTTCAATTATGTGTGTGCACTTGTAGGTGAGATCCACAATCCAACCATTTGAAGAGGAAAGAAGAACAATGGAGCCGCATGAAGGAGCATTCAAGTCTGCATCTGGTTTGCACAATCATTAGTTTTGTATGCTTTATCTTCATGTCTCTATTGAATGTTGTTTAGGATAGATCATTGCAATGAGCTTTCGTGATTTGAGCTAATGACTAATGTTTTGACCTGCTTGTGATGATTTCCTATTTCCTAACCTACACTATCAATGAGATCCAAAGGTTCAATTGGATCATCATTCATATCAAGTTTTGTAGACTCCCTCTGAATCTTAGGAGCATGATCAACATCAATGTCTTGAGGAGTCTCATCATCTATCTCCATGCATGAACCCTTTGATTTCTTGAATGCAACATCTTCCTTAAATGTGACATTCCTGCTTACTTCTATTTGCTTCTGATCAAGGATGTAAATACGGTAGGCTTTGGAGGTTTCACTATAGCCCACAAATATCCCCCTCTTTCTAGAAGGTTCCAACTTGGTCCTCTTGTCCTTGGGAATACGAACATACATAGGACAACCAAAGATTCTCAGATGACTAATATCAAGCTTGATTCCTGAAAAAGCTTCTTTTGGGGTCATGTCTTGCAAAATTCGGTGAGGACATCTATTCTAAACATACATTGTTGTTCTAGAGGCTTCTACCCATAGATAACTCTAAAATTCTTGATCATGAATCATAGCTTTTGCAGTTTCAACAATAGATATGTTTTTCCTTTCTGCAACCCCATTTTGTTGAGGGTTGTAAGGGACACAAAACTCCCTCTCGATCCCTGTCTCAATACAGAAATCACGAAAGCTACTCAAGGTGTACTCACCTCCATTATCAAACCTTAAATTTTTAATTTTCTTTCCAGACAAATTTTCTACTAGAGCTTTAAACTCTTTAAACAATACGTCTCCTCCAAAGGTCGACTTCTTATTAAACCATCATGTCGCTTCATTGGAGATCGGTAATATTATATCCAACACATTTTTAGTTTGACATAGATCATGACTTAATAAACACGTCTTATAATTCAAGGGGTGGCAAATTACACTTAATCATATTTATAAACACAAACATCGACAAGGATATAAAATGATGCATATATAAATCGATCCACAAAATGTCTAAGGCTAGAAGGCCAATTAGACATTTGGATTTGCACAGTCGGTTTAGGGAAGAATTTGACCAACACTATAAACATCAACAAGGAAGGCACCTATTTGGTCATGGTAACTTTTATGTTGTACTTAAATTTCATTTGGCAAGATTGTTGTTATGGAAGAGATAGGTGTTGTTGCTTCGGAAGTTGCTATATGAAACGTGTCATTGGATTAAGCAAGGTGTTGCTTGTGACACAACTTACCTCATGGGCTTTGAAGTTGGTTTTGGAAACCATACACACATACCAATTTATCATGAGCTATATAAATATGTTGATGCCTTAGTTGTTTTTATGAGAGATAGGTTGAAGGCATTGTTATGTTGTTGGAACTATTCTCAAAATCTTTGTTGTAACTACTCCTGAAGAGCATTGGATCTGTACATTGTATTGTAACTGTTATTGTGGCTAATAATACAATTGAGTCTGGCTTTTGGAGTGTGGGTTTTTTCCTGAAAGGGTTTTCCCACGTATATCTGGTGTTATGGTTTTATTTGCTAAATCTGATTTTATATGTGTTTATCTAATTTGCAATTGTTTAAAATTTTGTAGGAAATTTCTACATTACCTCTCTTGTTAGATTTAGCATTTAGAAGCGTTATTCTGCACTTAGGATTCCTTTCAATTGGTATAAAAGCTTGGACAAATTTGTTATTGTTGTTGGGTTGATAGGTTTTTTGTGCTGATCTAGTTTCAGTGGGAGTTTTGCAGAGGAAGATTTCATAACTTTGTTACAGGTTAGATATGGCAAGCACATCCAAAAAAATAGAGATGGATAAATTTAATTGCAGCAAATTTGAGTTTTGGAAAATCGAAATGGAGGATATGCTCATGGATACAGATCTATGGGTTGCGGTTACCTCTACAAAACCCCAAAATACCCCGCAAGATGAATGGGATAAAATGGATTAGAAAGCCAAGGGTTTGATAAGACTCTTTCTAGCTGATTCAGTGCTCTTGAATGTCCATGAGGAGAAGACTGCAGTTGCACTTTGGAAGAAGCTTAGTGATATTTATCAAGGGAAATCGTTGGTAAATAAGTTATTCCTGAGAAAAAAGTTGTATTCTCTGAGCATAGAGGAAGGAGGGTCCATTGCAGATCACTTGAATACGTTCAACATGCTAGTTTCTCAAATAAATTTTTTCGGTGACAAGATTGATGATCAAGATGTTAGTCCCAACCAGTGCTGAGAGGGGAGGGGTGAATCAACACTTAATCAATATTTCACAATTTAACTTTTATCTTAAATCTTCATTTATCTAAGATCCAACAATATACTTAATCACTGAAGTAAAATATGCAAGCATGAAAAGTTGATAGTAACACCAAGGAGTTATCTCGTGGAAACCCAATAGGGAGAAAACCATGGTGTGAGTAGGAACTCACAAAATTTGCACTCTTCTGGAGTACGCCCAGTTCAGAGCCATCCATGTTAGGAGATTACAAACGCACTGTTAGGAGCCAATCGGTTAAGGGATTTAGATCAAGGATGGTTAGTCCCTTTACCCTGTTAAAGGTAGCCCGGTTAAAGGACTTGGAACATCAGTTAAGATGTTACCCGGTTAAGGGATTTTACAATATGGACCTATTAAAGTCCACCCAGTTAAGGGATTTATGTTGCAATTGTTAGAAAGCAACAGATGCATGATCTGTTGAATTAGCTAGTGATAGCTTGATCATATCTCAATATGCATTCCATTCAATACACACTGGTTGTGTCTTCTCTACACAGCACCAGTTTCCTTCTTACACCTTTGGTTGTTCACTCAGTCGGTCACCTATCCCTCAGCATTGCACTATGTCGGTCCTTTGACCTTCGACTCTTCACTCTATCGGTCCACTGTCCTTCGGCTCTTCCCTTAGTCAGTTCTCTATCCTTCGGCTCTGCCCTCAACCGGTTCTCTGTCCTTCAGTTCTACAGTCAGCCGATTCTCTGTATGTCAACTCTGCACTTAGTTGATCTACCTCACACATACACTCAACTGTGCTAACACCACTTAGCACTTCCTCTCACTCTGCTCTTCACCTTGGATCACCTTCAACAAGATTTCCTTGTTCCAATTTTCACGATCAAAACTTTCAGAAAGAGCTCCAAAACTCTTTATACATTTTCTGTCGACACCTACAGGCATATCCTTAATCAAATCAATCAAGGATTTTTGAAAGATTTCAAATTCAAACTCTCTCACTTTTTCTTTGTGTGCCTTTTAGCAATTTTGCCAAGTGTTCAACCAGTTCTGCCATCGCATCTCCCAAGGATAGAAACTTTTGAGTCAAGTTCAGTCAATTAAATGTGAACCAGAGAATCCACATGTAATTATGCTTGACTGCATGATAACTGAAAGTTAGCTTTACCAACAAATGATTTGGCATAGACATAAGCTTACCAACTCATTATTTGCCACAACTAAATGGCTAATCACTGCTCTGAGATTTATGGTGATCGCTTGTCTTCCTTTTGTCATACCAATGTACTGGTATGTAACTATACTTCCTACTTTACCAATTTATTCTTTGACTTCCAGTTTGTTGTGCTAGCATCATGTCTCTCCGCTATTTTCCAGTGAGTTACCGGTTGGTTGGAGCAAACAAGTTTTCTTGCCTAAGTCACCTTTTGTAACTTTACCATCACCAAAGTGACTAATCTTCCTGCATGATAGATCGGTTGACTTAATGTATGTTACCTTGTGCTGAAGTAAACTTTGATCATTCAATATCAATGTTGTTTCCATTCACTATTGCTTACTGAAAATCAACACCACTTTACCTATACCACTTCACCGGTTAGTGTCTTCACCGGTAACTGTTTGACATCAATGACAAACCTTAGCACATATATCGGTTTTCTAGATTGACCCATTTTGTCAATGCCAACAATCCAACAATCTCCCCCTTTGGCATTGATGACAAACATTTCAAACTTTGGCTAGTTAGATGCATGTTTCTTCATCTCTGTAATAGTCTAGTCATTCTGCCCTAAGTGAAGAATATCTCCCCCTGTCACTGATATCTACTAATGCTCAAACACTCTTAACATATCTCCCCCTTTGACAACAATGCCAAAGAGTCAATTCTGAACACTTACAAGACTGCTCCCCCTAACTGGAGTAGTCCACACTCATAAATCTAGTTGTTTTCATTTTAAAAAAACTTAAAATTATACCAGATTGATGTAGAACCCTATTTGCTTACTTTACTAAATGGAGGGGCATAATCCCCAGCTTACCTCTGAGATATTCAAAGGTGTCCTTCTATAGCAACTTGGTGAATATATCAGCCACCTACTCTTTTGTTGGTATGTACTCCAACATCACTTCCTTTTCTTGAACTTGTTCCCTTAGATAGTGATATTTGATGGCTATATGCTTCGTTTTGGAGTGCATCACTAGGTTATTAGATATGTCAATGGCACTGGTGTTGTCACAATGAATCACTACCGATCCAACCACATTTTCTTGAATTACTTCTAGCAGTTGCTTGATCCAAACTATCTATGTGCAGTTAATTGCAACAACTACATACTCAGCCTCAACAGTAGATTGAGATATGCAGTTTTGTTTCTTACTTGTCCAAGATACAATCCTTTCTCCGAGAAAGAATGCTCCTCAATTGGTGCTCTTCCTGTCATCAATGTTTCCAACCCAATCTGAATTAGTGAAGACACATAACCTAAAGTCTCCTTTATGTGGATACCAGAGACCATACTCATCAGTCCCCTTTAGGTATCTGAATATTCTTTTGACTGCCATCATGTGAGTTTCTTTCGGATTTACAGAAAATCTGGCAACCAAGCCAACAGCTCGTGCTATGTCCGGTCTGCTATGTCCGGTCTGCTAATTTACCAATCATGGACCGGTCAAGTGTCTCATTCACTTCTTCAGCCTCATCATGTTTAGATAGCTTGCAACCTATAACCATTAGAGTTCCAACAGTTGCAATCTTCCATTTCGAAAGTCTTAAGAATTTCTCTTATGTACTTAGTCTGACTGATAAAGATGTCATTCTTTAATTGAGAGACTTGTAGGCCAATAAAGAAATTAATCTCACCAATCATGGACATCTCAAATTCTTGTTGCATTTGTCCTGCAAAGCTTCCGCTCATCTCATCATCTCCCCCAAAGATGATGTCATCTACAAAGATCTCAGCAATTAGGTGTTTTCTTTCAGCTCCACTCTACATACAGGTTATTGTTATCACTGGTTGTTTTGAACCCAATGCTTAGCAGATATGAGTGTAACCTCTCATACCAAGCTCTCGATGCTTGTTTCAACCCATACAAAGCCTTCTGCAACCTGCATACCATATTCCTCCCATCTTCAGATGCAAACCCTTCTGGTTGTTCTATGTATACTTCTTCCTCTAACACCCCATTTAAGAATGTCGATTTGACATCCATTTGGTATACTTTTGACCCCTTCTAGTCTAACTACCGGTGCAAAGGTTTCTCCATAGTCCAAACCTTATTCTTGAGCATAGCCCTTACAGACCAATCTTGCCTTGTTTCTTATTACCTTACCGGTTTCATCCATCTTATTTCTGAACACCCACTTGGTCACTATTACATTTTTATTTTCCGGTCTGGGTACTAGAATCCATGTATCATTTTTCTCTATTTGCTCTGGTTCTTCCATGGCTTTGACCCAGTCATCATCTTTCAGAGCCTCCTTTGTTGTTTTGGGCTCAAAAATGGAGAGCATACACTCATTCTCTCTTGCTCTTCTTCTGGTTAGAACTCCTGCATCCTTGTCACCGATGATATCTTCTACAGAGTGATTATTTCTAACATATTTAGCCAATACCGGTTCACTCCTTGGAGCTTCTTCTACCGGTTGTGCAGGTTCCATTTCCAAGGCTTCTTCATTAGCCACTTGAATAGGATCTTCTTCAGTAGGTTCTACTTGTACATTGTACTTGAACCCTTTATAGTCCTTTGGTTCACTCTTACTGTCTTGTTCATTTTTCTCAGAGTACTCATCTACTCTGGCATTTGCACTTTCCACAATCTTACCGGTCCTTTTGTTTAGACACCAGTATGCCCTGCTCTTTGTTGAGTAACCTCTGAAGGTTCCCTCATCACTCTTGGGATCAAATTTTCTAGTGTACTCGTCCCTTTTGATGTAGCACCTGCTTCCAAATACTTTGAAATAGCAAACATTCGATGAGTAACCACTCCATAATTCATAGGGAGTTTTGTTTGTCCCCTTCTTTACCTATATCCAGTTCAGAGTGTATACAACAATGCTTATTGCTTCTCTTCAGAAGGTATTTGGGATATCCTTCTGTATCATTAGAGTTCTGGAACAATCAATGAGAGTTTTGTTTCTTCTTTCAGCAACTCGATTCTGCTGAGGAGTTCTGGGTGCAGACATTTGGCTCATTATTCCTTGTTCCTCATGGTAGTTCATGAACTCTTGAGAGGTGAACTCTCCTCCTCTGTTTGATCTTAGGCACTTCAGATTCTTATCGATTCCTCTTTCTACTCGAGCCTTAAACATTTTAAACATGTGAAAGCTTTTGATTTTTCTTTTAAGAATATAGCCCACATCATTCTTGAGAAGTCATCCACAAATAACATAAAATACCGGTCTCCATAGAAACTCTTGGTTCCCATGGGACCACACAGGGCTATGTGAAATAAGTCCAGCACACTTTCAGATGAGAAAGTTTTACTACTAAAGCTAGACCCAGTCAACTTCCCTAGTTGACACTCTTTGCATAGCATTTTTAGGTTTTACTATGTCAGACATACCTCTTATAGATTTTGCCATAATAACTTTAGCTATGCTATCAAAATTAACATGACACAATCTTTTGTGCCATAACCAGTTGTCTTCTACCTTAGCCACTAGACAATTACCTATGGTGGTGTCTAGATGAAACAAATTGCCTCTTGATTGTTTACTAGTGGCAATTAAACTTCCAGATTTGTCATTTATTTTACATATCCCTTTACTAAACTCTAACCCGTGTCCTTTATTGTTAAGTTGTGCAACACTTAACAAGCTATACTTTAATCCTTCTACCCAAAAGACATCATCACAATTTGTCTTATCATTCAGGGCTATAGACCCCTTACCTCTTACTGCACTTGGGGCATCATTTCCAAACCTCATTGTTCCTCCATGCTGAGGAATTTGCTTCTATCACCAGTCATGTGGTGAGTGCAGCCACTATCTATCACCCATTCTCCACACCGATTTGTGCTAGAAATCAATGCCATATCTCCCTCCTATGTGTTGTCCTCTTTGACTACCACAAAAGCAATGTCATCATCATCAGATCTCTCTGACTCTTCATCAGTGACTCCTTCTGTAAGATAACATTCCTTCTTGCTCTTGTTCCTGTAATTGTCCTTTCTGTCTCTATCATTATCAGGGCATCTTGAAGCAATATGACCTATCTTATTACAAGAGAAGCACTTTAAGGGTAACTTACCTTTGTATTTACCTTTACCTCTTGGCAATATTCTTGCTCGTAGAGCTTCAATCTCATCTTGCTCGTGTTCATCAAAGAGAAGGTTGCAATTCTCATGAGAATGACCGGTTCTGGTAGTAGAGCTACTACTGATTTCTTTCCTTCTCCTTATGGGTGAATGCACCATCAATGCTTTGAAGGCGGCATCAATCTTTGGTACGCAGTTATCATAATTACTCAATTCAAAAGCGATCAACTTACCGATCAGTGAGTCGAGAGTTACACTAACTGTTCCCAAGGATCTGAGTTCCTGGATAGCAGAGACCCTTATGGCATATTGAGGTAGCAGAGTTCTCAGGATTTTTCTAACCACATCCTCCTCCTCGAGTTTTCCTCCTGCATTCTTGATAGATTTTAATACATCCTTTATCCTCTTGTTGTACTACTCTATGTTTTCACTTTGTTGCATTCTCATCTCATCATACTTTCCTCTCAGGCTATCTACTTTGGCCTTTTGAACATGAGGATCTCCCCCATATACTGCCTTCATCTTATTCCATATCTGGAAAGTTGTTTTCAAATCTTGCACCTCAGCAAATTCATTATCTGAAAGAGTACTAAAAATCAAATACATAGCAGTAGTATTATCTTGCCTTTCCTTTATCTGGTCAGGAGTAAGAATCCCTGAAGGTTCATTGTATTCTATGATCACATGGTTCCAGTAGTGTTCACCTAAGGATCTTAGATAAAGTTTCATTCTTCCACACCATAAGATGTAGTTCTCCTTAGAGAACTTAGGGCCCTCCTTACGCATCATCTTGGATCTCTCCCTAAGCCAATTAAGCTTCTTCTGATTCTAGGGACCTATGCTTTGATACCAATTGTTAGTCCCAACTGATGCTGAGAGGGGAGAGGTGAATCAACAATTAATCAATATTTCACAATTTAACATTTATCTTAAATCTTCATTCATCTAAGATCCAACAATATACTTAATCACTGAAGTAAAATATGCAAGCATGAAAAGTTGATAGTAACACCAAGGAGTTATCTCGTGAAAACCCAATAGGCAGAAAACCACAGTGTGAGTAGGAACCCACAAAATTTGCACTCTTCTAGAGTACACCCGGATAAGAGTCATCCTTGTTAGGAGATTACAAAGACACTGTTAGGTACCACCCAGTTAAGGGATTTAGATCAAGGTCGGTTAGTGCCTTTGCCCTATTTAAAGGACTTGGAACATTAGTTAAGATGTTACTCGGTTAAGGGATTTTACAATAGGGACCTGTTAAAGTCCAACCAATTAAGGGATTTAAGTTGCAGTTGTTAGAAAACAGCAGAGGGATGATCTACTGAATTAGCTACTGATAGCTTGATCAGATCTCAATATGCATTCCACTCAATACACACCAGTTGTGTCTTCTCTACACAACACCAGTTTCCTTCTTACACCTTCGACTATTCACTCATCCGATCACCTATCCCTCGGCACTGCACTATGTCTGTCCTCTGACCTTCGGCTCTGCACTCTGTCGTTCCACTGTCCTTCGGCTCTGCCCTAAGTCGGTTCTCTATCCTTTGGCTCTGCCCTCAGCCGGTTCTCTGTCCTTGGGTTCTGCACTTAGTTGATCTACCTCACACATATACTCAACTATGCTAACACCACTTAGCACTTCCTCTTACTCTGCTCTTCACCTTGGATCGCCTTCAACAAGATTTCCTTGTTCCAAATTTCATGATCAAAACTTTCAAAAAGAGCTCCAGAACTCTTTATACATTTTATGTTGACACATATAGGCATATTCTTAATCAGATCAATCGAGGATTTTCAGAAGATTTCAAATTCAAACTCTCCTAATCTTTCTCTGCACGCCTTTCAGCAATTTCACCAAGTGTTCAACCAGTTCTTCCACCGCATCTCCCAAGGATAGAAACTTCTGAGTCAAGTTCAGTCAATTAAATACGAACCAGAGAATCTGCATGTAATCATGCTTGACTGCATGATAGCTAAAAGTTAGCTTTACCAATAAATGATTTGGCGTAGACACAAGCTTACCAACTCATTATTTGCCACCGCAACTAAATGGCTGATCACTGCTCTGAGATTTATGGTGATCATTTGTCTTCCTTTTGTCATACTGGTGTAATGATATGTAATTATACTTCTTACTTTACTGGTTCATTCTTTGACTGTCGATTTGTTGTGCTAGCATCATGTCTCTCCCCTATTTGCTAGTGAGTTACCGGTTGGTTAGAGAAAACAAGTTTTCTTGCCTAAGTCACCTTTTGTAACTTTACCATCACCAAAGTGACCGATCTTCCTAAATGATAGATAAGTTGACTTAATGTATGTTACCTTGTGTTCAAGTAACCTTTTCTCATTCAATATCAATGTTGTTTCCATTCAGTATTGCTTATTGAAAAGCAACACCACTTTACCTATACAATTTCACCAGTTAGTGTCTTCACTGGTAAGTGTTGGACATCAATGACAAACCTTAGCACATATACCGGTTTTCTAGATTGACCGGTTTTGTCAATGCCAACAATCCAACACAAGATAAATGCATGCTTTTGTTATGTTCTTTGTTAGACTTGTGGGATCACCTTTCGATGGCCATTGGAAGCGATGGAGGATGTGGTTGGTTCGTTGCTATCTGAAGAGATGCGAAGGAAATCTTTTGAGATGGCTAAGGAGGCCCTAGTTGCTTGTGATAGAACGATGGAGAAATACAAAAAAATGACAAGAAGGGTAAATAAAAGTCTCCGAAGAGATCTAAGCCTCCTGGTAAAAAGTCCAAGGTGAAATGTTGGAACTATAGAAAATCCGGTCATTTCTCGAAAGATTGTAAAGAGGACAAGAAAAAGGAAAATAAGAATTCCTCTGATTTTGATTCCAATAAATGATTTTGATTCCGATAAATCCTCTCAAGATGACATGGATTCTTTTTTTGCTGCCTTGGCAACCCATGGATCAGAAGATGTATGGTTGATTGACTCGAGTGCTTCTTTCCACATGACCTCTCACAGGGGTTGGTTCTCAAAGTATGGAGAATATGATGGTGGGAAGGTGTATCTAGGTGATGATTCTCACCTAAAGGTTGTTGGTCATGGAAGAATCAAGATTCGATTCCCTAATGGTAGAGTGAAGGGGATTTATGGTGTTCTGCATATCCCCAGTTTAGCATGAAACCATCTTTCAGTTAGCAAGATCAACAATGTGGGAGTGCAGGTTGATTTCTTGCAAGGTGGATGTAAGATGACCAGAGGCTCTATGGTGCTTGCTAAGGGTGTTGGGATTGGCACTCTGTATGAGATTGATGCATGCACAGTTCAGTGCAATAGTGCTTCTGTGAAGTCCAAGAAAAGGGCTTTGGATTCTTCATCCTCACTGTCAAATCGAGAAGAAAAGAAGACTATTGTTTCAACATCTGATGCTTGTTCTTTCTGGGTACCTAAGGGTGCTAATGCTTTGGAGATGAAGCTCCTAGCTGAGAAGACAATGTTGTGGCACCAAAGACTTGGCCAGATAGGTGAAAAGGGCTTACAAGCTAGTGCAGGGCACCTAACACTCCAAGCATGCAATTCTGTTTTCTTCTAAGTTTTGTGTGTTGTCTTTTATGATGTAATAAGGGACCAACCATTTGGGACTCAGTAGAGCCATGGTTGAGTTGTCCAAGTTTTTTATTGTGTCATTTGTGTTCAGGATGCTATCAGCCTAAGAAGTTGTAATGCTAAGGTTTATCACAGGAGTAGTTCTCTGGATCATTGTCAACATGTAATAGGGCTCTATTGTATTGTGTTTAGGACTTATAGGATGCTTGAGGGCCTTTAGGAACCTTGGAATGCACTAGAATGAAAAGTTGCATCTCAGGTGTCAAAAGATGTATAAGTTGTTGAGCAACATTTTGCAAAAGTTTCATTTTTTATGATTAGCGTTGCAAATTTGGTTGAACCAACTAAACCATCAGCATATAAGCCAAAATCTACTTCATTGTACGGGTTGGAGAATCTAGAATGCAAGAACAAGTTTTGTGTTTTCATGAAATCTTATCTTTTCACCATTTTTGACAGTTTTTCCTTATTTTTATTGCTTGTACGATCCAGTACAGACTTGTCAAACAAATATCATTGCAAGGCATGGGTGTTTGTTGAATGTACTTCCCATTAAATTAGATTAGTAATATTTTTTGTGTTTGGTTGCAGGGAACTAGCTCTTTTTCTGTAACTAGGTGTAAAACCCTTACAAAGTAGGGTTTAAGAGAAAAATAGCCCTAACCTGAGCATCCATTGATGGCACGTATTGAAATCAAGTGGAATGCTAGGTTAGGGTCAATACATATGATTAGAGTAGGTTTTTTTTGTCTTTCAGGCCTTTGTGGAGGAGCAACAATGAAGCCCTAGGCTCACCGCTAGGAGTTGGTCAGTTAGGACAACAGAATATGTGCAAATTCTAAGCACATGTGGATTGGTGGAAGGGAAATGGACCCATGGTTGGAAAACCCTCTAAGTTCCCTTTAATAATACCTAATTATCTTTGGCAGGTGTTTTGACTGGTGAAGGGTTTTAAAGTCATATTTCCAAGTCAGTCGAGTAGGCCTAAACCCTTGAAAATAGTGCAGTATTGGAAACCCCACGTGTATGGATAACCCAGATGCAATTTTCCAATATTGTTTGTAACTCTGAAAAGAGTACTCGAATCAAAAAAAAAATCATGGGCTTGTGTAGAAATTTTTTAAACTAAGCCCTGAAAACCGCCAAGGGAGGGCTAATTGAATTAGGCCTATTTGAGCCCGGTGGAGACAAAGAGAGGATAGGAAACCTTAGCAATGGGTTTGAAGATTCCCAAACCCATCAAAGACATCAAAGACATAATGTAAATGCATTTTGAACACCAAGAACCAATTATTGTATTGTGATCTTTTGTAGAGGTGCTTGGAGCCTTAGGAGTGGAGTTGGAGATTGAGGTGGAACCCTCAATAGGTAGTTAGTTGTCAAAGCTCAAGTGGCTATACCTTGGATGCAAGCCAAAATGGATCAGACCTTGGAGGTCTAGATATAAAAACCCCTACCAAGTGCCATTGGATGGGCTTGAGGAGTTAGAGGGTTGAGTAGACAAGTAAACCAAGAAGGTGATTGGAACAAGCTCCAAGACTCTCTGCGTCACAGTTGTATCAAAGCCACCCTTTGAAAGATTTGGTGTATGTCAGACTGTGAAAAATCAGAAGCAAGTTCAATGCCTCCAAAGGCTATGACTCCACAAGCCATCTCGCAGATGGTGGCAAAGATGATAGAAGGATTGAAGGATGCAGAAGGAAGTAAAGAAACCAGAGATGTTATGAAGGAGAAGGGGAAGGTTAAGATAGAATGGGGAGATGAGAAAGATGAAGAAGTGGAAGATGGAGAGGAGCAAGTAGCAGTAGAAATGCCTCAACACCAAAAACTATTCTTGGATGCAATCAAATCCATCTCCAAAGATAACTTGGACGAATTACCCACATATGGAGGAAATATCAATGGAGAAGAGTTGCTAGATTGGATAGAGGCCCTAAGTAATCATTTTGATTATAAGGAGGTAGCAGAGGAGAAAAAACTAAATGTGGCCAAATCAAGATTGAGAGGATCAACATTAGTTTGGTGGAATATGATGCAAGAAGAAAGGATACAAGAAGGTAAGAAGAAGATAACTTCATGGGAGCGTATGAAGATAAGGCTTAAGGCTCAATTCCTACCAGGGGATTATGAAGTTCAAATCCACAAGAGACTGCAAAATTTGAAACAAAGGGAGTTAGATGTCAATGCATACACTGACCAATTCCACAAACTCAGTTTAAGGGCTAGGAAGCATGAGAATGAAGTGGAGAAATTGGCTAGGTACATGAATGGCCTTAGACAAAACATACAAGATGAGATAAGTATCCTCACACCAGACACTGTTCACAAGTGTTTTTCAGTTGGCATTAAGGGCAGAGGAGAAGATCAAGAGGAGAAGAGAGCAAAATCAAAAACATAGAGGTGGTAAAAACTTCAGAGGTAGAGGAACCTTTGGTAGAGGGCAAAATACATCAAGAAATGAAGAGCAACAAAGCCAAGAAGGTAGTGGGGACTCACAAAGAGGAACATTTAGAGGATCCTTTAGAGGAAGGAGCAATTTTAGGGGTAGGTTTGGAAGCTTAGGAAGAGGAAATACAATCTTCACTAGTAGGTTCTATCACTACAATGAAGTTGGACACACCATGAGTATGTGCTCGGGAAAAGCCTCAAGTTCAACAAGCTCGTACATGGGTGAAAGAAGGACTGAATTGGTGCAAGAGGAGGACACTCAAAGTGAGACCTCTCCAATCAAAAAGGCAGGGCCAGTGACACATGGAGAAAACTTAATGATGAGAAGAACAATGCTCAAGATACCCCAAGTTCAAGAGCCACCACAGAGGAAAAGTTTGTTTGGGACTACTTGTAAGTCACATGGGAAAATTTGTAAGGTGATTGTGGATTCAGGTTCCACTGAGAACATAGTCTCAGTTGAAATGGTGGATAAACTCAAATTGAAAATATTGCCTCACCTCACTCCTTACAAGGTATCATGGCTCAACCAGGGTCAACATGTCTTAGTTGATGAACAAGCGTAGGTGGACTTTGAAATTGGTGAGTATAAAGACAAACTACTATGTGATATATTGCCTATGGATGCTTGCCATTTGTTGTTGGGTCATCCATGGCAATATGATGTGAGAGCCAGTCATGATGGAGAAAAGAACAACTATCTCATCACCAATAATGGCAAGAAATATCAGATGGACCCATTACCTGATCCAAAAGAGGAAAAACAAATAGGATCAAGTGTGATGCTGATGAGAGGTAAAGAGTTTCTCAAAGTATTAAAGCAAGAAAGTCATCAGGGACATGCTATAGTGTTGAAGCCTAAAGATGAAGGTAAGGAAGATCCAATGAGTGAAGTGCCTCAAGAAGTGCAAGGTTTACTAAAACAATATGCAGAAGTTGTAGGAGATGATATGCTTGATTCTTTGCCTCCAATGAGAGATGTGAATCATCAAATAAACTTGATACCGGGGGCAAATCTACCTAATAAATCTGCTTATAAAATGACACCTAGTCAAAATGAAGAGATCGCCAAACAAGTGCAGGAAATCTTAGACACACATACATCACTCTCTGATAATGTAGACACAACCACCATAAATGAATTATATGAATCTAACACTTATTTATCCAATTCATCAACCTTAACTGCAAGGTCGGCCCAACCCTCAACCCTTAATTACAAAATTGCATCACACTATACATAAATAAACCACCGAACCAATACAATGCCATAAACAACATAGCATGGACCTAAATCAAATCCTCGAACATGCAAAACCACTATAAATCTCGCCAAGATCAACTGCAACACGCTATATCACCAAAAATTACTGCATAACATGAAGAATATCACCAGACCCAAAAGATCTTCAAGAACATGCACCACGATTCATGCGGATCACCAAAACAAATAGGACACGATTAGGAAACACCAACAAGCACGTTAGAACCATCTGCAATAGCTGCACCAACACCACTTAATCAAATCTTCATCGAGCAACACGCTAACACTCAAGAACACTCAATAGTAGCAATTTGGACTAGAAAGATAACTTGCGGAGCACCAAATCATGAACCACCTGAAATGAAGATACACATGAATATCCAAAACACTCTCCCAAATCCGCAACCAAATATATGATCATATCATAGCACAATGGATCAATCATCAGAACACTGAAAACTAAACTCCATACTAGAATCCATAATTCAACTAAATCACCACATATCATCATGCAATCAATAAAGAATTAAGTAGAGATACTAGAGATACTTCATTAATGAACCAAAAATCCTCATTAGAAAACTAAACTAAATCAATTCTCTACAACACCAAAACACAGGAATATGTTGACATCAATGACAACAACATATCTTAGTAGTAGCAATATCCAATAATCTCCCCCTTTGGCATTGATGGCAACATATGAATGTGAAAAAAAATCAATGAAAAGGAAGTAATCAACACTAGAAATCTCAAACAGACTCCTCCTAAGATCATGCACACAAAGCTTCAAAGATAAGGTAGTTTTTTCAAATGCTTCTCTCCCCCTTTGACAGCAATGCCAAAGACATAAGCAAATCATGCTCTCTCCCCAAACCAAATAATCTCTCCCTCTAAGAAGGACAATCTCCCCCTTAGGATAAAATCACAAATGAAAACCCGAACCAATTACTTACTACTTCGGTTGAGTAGAAGCACCAACTCATCAACCCGGATAAGAAGATAAGACTTTGAAATCCATCGGATTGATGCATCTCCATGCATCTAGTTCTCATCAGGAGGGGTAGATACCCCTAGTTTGTCTCTCAAATAGACAAATGTATCTGCAGGCAAAGACTTAGTGAAAATATCATCAATCTAATCCTTTGTAGATACATATTCCAATCTAACTTCTTCATCACTAACTTTCTCCCTCAAGAAATGATACTTTATTAATACATGCTTTATTTTAGAATACAATATTGAATTCTTTGAAATATTAATAGCACTTGAATTATCACAATATATAACAGTTGGCTCATCATAAAAAAATCTAATATCCTTCAACATTTGATTCATCCAAACTACTTGAGTAAAGTTGTTAGCACCAACAATATATTCATCTTTTGTAGTAGACAGAGATACAACATCTTGCTTCTTACTAGACCATGAAACCAACTTCTTTCCCAAAAAGAATGCACCACCAAAAGTGTTTTCCCGGTCATCAACATCACCTGCCCAATCAATATCAGTAAAGGCACATAATAAGAAATCATCATTCTTCGGATACCATAAACCATAGTTAACTATCCCCTTCAGATATCTGAAAATCCTTTTCACAACAGTAACATGAGTCTCTTAAGGATCATCCTGAAATCTAGCACAAAGATAAACAATATGCATAATATCTAGTCTAGTTTGAGTTAAGTATAGTACTCCACCAACCATAGATCTATACAAAGTCTGATTAACCTTCTAAGATTCATCATTCTTAGATAGCTTGCATCCAGTCAACATAGGAGTTCCAACAGTTTAGAGTCATCTAACCTAAACTTCTTCATTAATTCTTTCACATACTTATATTGAGAAATAAAAATGCCTTTGTCAGTTTGTGTAATCTGCAATCCTAAGAAAAATTTCATCTCACCTATCATAGACATCTCAAATTCCTTTTGCATATCATCAACAAACTTCATGCTCAATTCATCATCTCCTCCAAAAATAATGTCATCAACAAAGACTTCAGCAATCAAAATGTTATCATTATCTACTTTAAAGTATAAAATACTACCAGCGGTACATTTACAAAATCCCAACTTCATCAAGTACTTATCTAATCTAGCATACCAGGCTCTAGGGGCTTGCTTTAGTCCATACAGTGTTTTCTTCAATTTTCATACCATAACTCCTTCATCTAATAAATAAAATCCATTTGGTTGCTCAATATAGACTTCCTCTTCCAAATCACCATTCAAAAGGGCTGACTTGACATCCATCTGATATACCTTGAAATTAATTTAAGCAGTATATGTAAGCAGTATTCTAACAGCTTCAATTCTAGCTATCGGAGCAAAAGTCTCCTCATAATCAATACCTTCCATCTGAAAGCACCCTTTACATACCAATCTTTCCTTATTTCTAACAAATTCACCGGCTTCATTTAGTTTATTCTAGAACACTCATTGAGTGCCAATTATATTATTGTCTTTAGGTCTCAGAACAAGTTCCCAAGTGTTATTTGTTCTCAATCTGATTCAGCCCTTCTTCCATTTCTTTTATCCAATTCTCATCTTTACATGCTTCTGCAACATCTTTAGGTTCAATCTTAGAAATCAAACATATCTCTTCAGCAGTAATCCTTCCCCTCATCATCACACCTTTATTTTTATCACCAATAATTTGATTTTCTGAATGATTCAATCTTACATACCTCAGAGTCTTCTAATTAATTTGATTGTCAAGCTCTTGAACTTCTTCACCGGCAGTAGCAATATTCGGATTAACTATCTCTACCGAAACATTCTGCTTTAAAATCTCAGTCTCCACAAGCTTTGAAATACCATCTTCATCATCAAACTCATATGTGCATGCTCTAATATTCTTTCCAAGACATTCAACAACCTTCACATTTGCACTCTCCACTATCTCTCTCAACCTCTTATTGTAACACCAGTAGGCCTTGCTCTTAGTAGAATAACCCAAGAAAATTTCTTCATCACATCTTGCATCAAAATTTCCTATATCATAATCTCTTTTGATATAACATTACTACCAAAAACTCTGAAATATCTAACTGTAGGAACATGACCAAACCATAGCTCATAAGGAGTCCTACCGGAATTACCTTTTATATTCACCCGATTGAATGTGTAAACAGAAGTGCTAATAGCTTCTCTCCAAAAGGTCTATGCAACATTTGCTTCAATTAGCATAGTCCTAGTAGCATCCAAAATTGTTCTATTCTTCCTCTCAACAACTCCATTCTATTGAGGGAATCTAAGAGCAGATAAATGTCTTCTAATTCCATTCCTTTCAAAAAATGTATCGAACTTGCCTGATGTGAATTCTCCTCCTCAGTCAGATCTCAGATACTTCAGCTTCAACCATGTCTCAGTCTCCACCCTAGCTTTGAATATCTTTAATTTCTCCAGCACTTCTGATTTCTCCCTTAGAAAGGTAACCCACATCATTTTAGAGTAATCACCAATCACCAACATGAAATATTTGTCACCTTGCATGTTTCTCACTCTAGTAGGACCACACAAGTCAGTATGCACAAGATCTAATAATACATTAGATGAATATAGTTTACTTTTCAATGAAGTTCATGTTAACTTTTCCAACTGACATTCTTTACATATTGGATTAGATGGCTTCACAATTTTAGGAAAATCTCTAACAGCTTGAGTACAACTTATCTTTATCATGCAGTCAAAATTAACATGACACGTCCTTCTATGCCATCGCCAACTTTCATCAATCTGAGAAATCAAACAACTTTTCTCATCGGCATTTAAGTGAAAGATATTACCTTTAGTCTTTGTCCCTGATGCAATCTCTATACCAGAGGCATTTAGGATCTTGCACTTGCCATTCTTGAATTGCAAATCATCTCTCTTATCAACCATATGTCCAACACACAAGAGATTATGCTTCAAGCCTTCAACATATAAGACATCATCAGTATTATGCTTACCATCAAAGTAAATTGAACCTCTACCACGGATCACACAAGCTTTATCATCTCCAAATCTTACTATACCACAATTATCACCTGTCATATGATGTGAACAACCGCTGTCAATTACCCATGTTGACCATAGAATACCACTGAGAGGGGGGTGAATCAGTGGTTTCTAAGTCTTTTCTTTTACCGATCTAATTTCAGACAATCAACTATTTACTTAACCATGAAACAAACATATCGGTTATGCAAGAGAGAAAAACAAAAAGATCATTCACACACGAGATTCACAACACTAGATTTACAAGGAAAACCCAATTTGGGAAAAACCTCTATGAGAAGAGTTGTTGGAGACTACTGCTCCAATCCAGCCTCACAGGTAAAACACCAACTTACAAATATTTTTGGCACCAACCCCTGCACCAAGCTTCAACTTGGCGATGTATATTGAAATACTATTTTAATACAATTAAGGGTTCTTGTTGCAAATGGATTCTGCAACTCTTGAATCAAATGACACTCTGTTATCTTTCTCTCCCTTTCACACATTGTATCACACTAGGATGTTGCCTTCTCTTCCACACCTTGTCGGTTAGATTCAACTGCCTGACTACGATACTGTCGGTAGAATCCTCTCACCGGATTGCTTGCTCTCTCACACTGCAACTTGCTCAAATCACCCTCTAAAGTTTTCTCCTTGCTCCTTCTCTCTTCTCATCACTCCACAATCTTCACAGCATCAACCCCTTCCTGTCGGGAGCTATCATTACTTATCATATATTTCCCGCCAGAATGCAATTCAAAAACCTGAGCGGTTAGGGTTTTCTCTTTTTGACACAATCTTCATGAGATCCAATCCCACCTTTCTTGGATCAATCATCTGTCCTCGAAGATTGGACCTGCACATTGTTTTCATTATCCAATGCATGCTTTTCTCGGAGTGGCAATCACGTATCAGATCTTCTGTCATAAAGTTAGACGACACATAAAGTGTTCTAGAAGTTTCCTCTATGAGAACGTCTTGAATTAGATTTCCTTTGCCTTGACTCAAGTGCCAATTGCTCCCTAATCTTCCCCTATCATTTCTTCTTCCTCGAGCCGCAATCAGTCAGATGCAATCCCTTGATTTGTGGTTCCTTCATTAATGGCGATTATTTGTTTCATCAACCCTATCGATGAAGCTTCACCAACCACAACACACTTGCCAACTCAGCTCCACATGGCATCACACCGATCAAGACATGGCCTACCAACATGCAGTTAGTTCGGCAAACACATATCGGTAAGACCCTTGGCTAGTAGAGTGTTCTCCTTTTGTTAACTGGTAGAGAATCCGGTACTGGTTGCACATCTTCACCTCCAGTGGTGTGAGACAACTTTTAACATTCTGCCTCTTCATCATAAACAAGCAACCATCCTTTAGACCGGTTTGTACTTTTATCCTTTATGCTCAATCTCCACCAGTTGACATCGATGACAACTTAGTGCCAAAATTCAAACAACCCATTCATCTTTCTCTTCAATCTCAGCAGCCAAAGTTCTCCTCAACAATATAGTTTGTAGAATTCACTGGTACCAGATCTTCTTCCTTGATAGCAATAAATACAAATTCATCTTCTGAATTTCCATTCTCTGATTCTTCATCTTTTACACCTTCATTAGCAACATAGTAACATCTTTTCTAATATCTGAACTTTCGGTTAGGCTTCTAGGGCTTATCATTCTTTTTATGCTTCTCATATCTATCATATTTGTCAAATTTGTCATGCCTTTCAAATTTGTCATGCTTATCATATCTAGACATTCTTTCAAGACACCTAGAAGCAAAATGTACTATCTTATTACAAGAGAAATATTTCAAAGGTAATTTTTCATCATACTTACTGGCTCCCTTAGGAAATCTCCGAGCGATAAGTGCTTCAAGCTCATCCAACTCCCTTTCCTATTCTTCCATCTCTCTCATTTCTCTTTCATATCTAGAAACCCTACATGAACTTTCTCCTAGATCATACTTCTGCTTCTCGGATACAAATGCTTTAAATCCAGTCTTAGAGTTACCATGTGATTCTCCAAATTCACTCAACTCAAATGCAGCAAACTTACCAACCAACATGTCTCTTGTCTTAGTGGTCACACTCTGGATTTCATCATAGCGACTACTTTATGCTTGTAAGTAGGAGACATTGATCTTAGCACCTTAGCAACAATCTCATGTTCTTCAAGAGTTCCATCGGCACATCTGATGTTCATGACAAGCTCATTCACCTTAACCATAAAGGATGTTATGTTTTCATCTTCTCCCATTTTTAATGCCAAATACTTTCCTTTCAAACACTGCAACTTAGCTACTTTGACTTGTGCATCTCGTTCATATAAATAAACCACTAGACCAATACATAAATAAACCACTGGACTAATACATAAATAAACCACTAGACCAATACAATGCCATAAACGACATAACATGGACCTAAATCAAATCCTTGAACACACAAAACCACCAGAAATCTCACCAAGATCAACTGCAACACGCTATATCACCAAAAATAACGCATAACACGAAGAATGTCACCAAACCCATAAGATCTTCAAAAACGTGCACCGCGATCAATGCAAACCACCAAAACAAATAGGACACGATTAGGAAACACCAACAAGCACGTTAGAACCATCCGCAACAGTTGCACAAACACCACTTAATCAAATCTTCATCGATCAACATGCTAACACTCAAAAACACTCAACAACAGCAACTCAGACTAGATAGATAACTTGTAGAGCATCAAATCACAAATCATCTGAAATGAAGATACAAGTGAATTTCCAAAACACTCTCCCAAATCCGCAACCAAAGATATGATCATACTGAAGCACAACAAATTAATCATGAGAACTATGCAACACAAAACACTGAAAACTAAACTCCATACCGGAATCCATAATTCGACCAAATCACCATATATAATCATGGAATCAATAAAGAATGAAGTAGAGATACTTCATTACTAAACCAAAAATCCCCATTAGAAAACCAAACCAAATCAATTCTTTGCAACACCAAAACAAAATAATATGTTGACATCAATGACAACAACATATCCTAGTAGCAGCAATATCCAACAAATGTTTAGTGCTTTAAAGGAAGCCCAAGATACCATGACCACCAATGATCCCACAGATCTTCAGTCGGTAGATATGCAAGCATTTCTCTTCAGTGGTCTCATCTTAGTTTTGGAATATCTCAAGAAAGGTTGGGATAGTCATTTGAATTCATTGAAGAACATTATTGCAGACATATTTAAGTTTTTGTAAAGATGGGAATGTCTATGTCTACATATGTTGTTGTATATAGAGTTTTTGTATGAATTTTGGCATGCAGATCGTTGCCTTTGCCATTGATGTCAAAGGGGGAGTGTAGCGCAATGAAAAATGTAATGTTTAACTCAGGGGGAGTTTTGGAATTTTGATTTTTTTAGTTTTGCAGTGTGTGTATTGTAATACCCCTCCTCGTTTGAACTAATTAGACTCATATTTTATTCTTGTTTACTTTCAGTGGATACATTACCATGATGTGTTATTCAAACTTATATGACATTATTTCATGCTTTATCTGGATATGAGATGCATAATTTATTTGCACTGTTTCAGTACTTGTGATTTATGGCATTTTATGGATTATTGCTATGTACTGACACTTTACTTTATCTATGCAATATGAAATTATATGTTGTGTGTCTGTGAGTGTATTGGATGCAAGGGGACGATTTTCCTTCACTCACTCTGGTGAGACAGGGAACGTCGCAATTCTCCTTCATCAGTGTGCATGTCGTGTTTTCTATATTGTATATATGCATGTGTGGTTCGATGATGCAGGATATTGCAGGTACAAGTACCCGGTAGGTACGGAGTATCATCTCCACCTAGCTTCACAGATCTGAGCATGCCCTGTATTGTCCGATGGAAGTGGAGGAGGTAGTAGTTGACCCTATTTTACCCAGTTACACTCTTGTGAGTGTCGTCAGTTGGTTGTCCTGTCAGTTTGTTCAGCCTTCAGGTATTGTCGTTTGACTTTTTCTGAGTCTTTGCTCGGGGTTTGTTCAGTTTGTGTTGTTTTCCTTTAGGGTTCCTGGCGAGGCATTACATTTGGTATAAGAGCCCATGTTTCAACACTGGGTACTCTAGGTTTGTAGTGAGCCTTTCAGTTTACCATCTTGCTTAGGCCTTAATGTTTGTTTTTCTCTTGTCTTATCCTTGCCGTAGATCTGAACCATTTTCTTTTTTGTGGTGCTAGGTAATGGCTAGGAAAGCTAGGGGAGGTGGTCGTACGGGTGGTCGTAAAGGAGGCAGATGTGGAGGACGTGGCCATGGTTCTAACCATCATAGTCCTTCACCACCACCCACTCATGTGAGTGTTGAGCCGGAATAGTCTGTTCATCAGGATTCTCAGCATGCAGGAGAGCAAGTTCCCAAAAGGGAAGAGCTAAGACAGATGTTTCAGGAGGTTCTGGTCAGGTTAGGCCTAGGCCTGAGGTTGATCAACCTATTCATGCTCAGGTTGAGGAGTCGCATCAGCAGGTTCCAGAAGAGAGAGAGAGAGAGAGAGAGAGAGAGAGAGATCACCTAGGAGGAGGCAAATTCCAACTGACCAAGATCCACCTTCTTTAGGTCACATAAAGGACTTGATGAGGTCCAACCCTCCTTACTTTGATGGTATGGGTACCGGTCTCGAGGCAGAAACCTGGCTCATCGGTTTGGACTGATGTTTCGCTCTGTTTCCATATAGTAGTAACACCAAGGCGAGATGTGCTACTATGCATCTCAATAGTTTTTCTTCGATCTGGTGGAGATTAGAGGAGGAGAAGATCAGTGTGAGCATTAACACTGTAACATGGGAGCTATTTCTGGAGAGATTCAGGGCACGATTTCTCTCACCCGAGTGGAGGCAGACTTGGGCAGATGAGTTCTATGCCTTGCGTCAGTATGGTATGACAGTAGACCAGTATGAGCAAAGGTTCTATGAGCTCAAACAGTATGTCGGGATTGGTAATGATGAGGCTATGCTTGTTCAGCACTTCTTGAGAAGCTTGAATGACCACATCAATGGAGGAGTGAGGGTGTTTGAGCCACCTTCAGTTGAGATAGTCGTGGCGAAAGCTAGATTGGTTGAGCTGAACCTTAGTCGTGCACTTGGTGGTCAGTCAGGTGTGCAGATAGGGAGTGCTCCTTCCAATGGGAATAGAGCTCGGGGAAATCAATCCCAGTCAGCTGCACCGTTTAGGACTCTTCAGGCACCTGCTAAGGGTGTACAACAGTAGTAGCAACAACCGTCAAAACTGAAACAATTCCAAGGCCAGCAGGGTGGCAACTCTTAGTATAGGAAGAACAGGAACTGGCAGAGGGGCAAACAAGGCCCTACAAGGCAGTCCTCGCAGAGTGCATCTCATGCCCCTATCCAGGGAAGTTTCCAACAGTCTAGTGGGCTGACAGGTAATAGAGGACCAGGTAGAGGAGCTCACTTCTCTTGTGGGCACTTTGGTCACATAGCCGCGCAGTGCCCTTAGCGTTTCCACAATACAGGTAGTCAGAGGCCAGTAGCATCAGAGCCTATAGTGGGAGATGCAGGGAGATCCCATAGAGTGCTTGTAGCGGTGGATGACCGCCAAGTTGATCATCAGGGTACAGTTATTGAGGCAACAGGTATGTTGCATGGAATCCCTATCTCTGTACTTTTTGATTCTGGTGCTTTAGATTCTTTCATTTCTTCATCCATTGTGGAGCGGTGCGGACTCGCGTCTATTAAGAAAGCGGATAGGTGGCAAGTAGAGTTGTCTATAGGTGTTCGTGTCTTTGTAGATGCCTTTATTCCCAGTTGTGAGTTGGACCTAGTAACCATAGTTACCTCAGTTGACCTTCAAGTCATTCCTTTGGGTTCTTATGGAGTTGTGTTGGGGATGGATTGGCTATCATCTCACAGTGCTCGTGTAGACTATCGCAAGAAGACAATGGAGTGTTTAGATGACCTTGGCATAGAAGTGGAGATTGTTGGAGTTCAGAGACCGATATCCCTACGTATGATTTCCGCTATGCAGCTTAAGCGGTGCATGCATAGAGGGTGTCATCTTTTTGCAGTTACTCTTGAGGATGTGGATGAGTCAGAGAATCGAGAAATCACTCTTGATGGTCACCCTATTCTTCAAGAGTATGCCGATGTGTTTCCATTGGATATTCTTGGTATGCCTCCGAAGTGAGACATAGACTTTCGCATTGATTTAGTTCCTGGTGCAGAACCTTTTTCGAGAGCTCCATATCGGATGACTACTCAGGAGTTGAGTGAGTTTAAGTTGCAGATAGAAGAATTGTTGGCCAAGGGATTCATTCGTCCTAGTGTTTCCCCTTGGGGTGCGCCTATTATCTTCGTTAAGAAGAAACATGGTTCTCTTCGGTTATGCATTGATTACCGACCGCTGAATAACGTAACCATCTGGAATCAATATCCATTGCCTCGTATAGATGATCTTTTTGATTAGGTTAAGGGGGCCAAGGTGTTCTCTAAGATTGACCTAAAATCTGGATACCATCAGTTGCGCATTCAAGATGCAGACATTCATAAGACGGTGTTTCATACTCGTTAAGGTCACTATGAGTTCATAGTGGTGTCATTTGGATTGACGAATGAACCTTTAGTTTTCATGAGCCTCATGAATGGGGTTTTTTGCACCTACCTTGATCATTTCATCATTGTATTCTTGGATGACATTCTAATTTATTCTAGAACTATGGAAGAGCATGAGGGTCACTTACGTCAGGTGTTGCAATACTTGAGGGAGAGTCAACTTTATGCCAATTTGGCGAAGTGTGACTTCTTCCAGTCTAAGGTGAACTATCTTGGTCATGTGGTTTCGGAAGAAGGTATATCCATGGATCCTTCAAAGATCCAAGCCATTGTTCATTGGCCAATGCCAACCAATGTTTCAGAAGTTAGGAGTTTTATGGGTTTGGCCAGATATTATCGTCGCTTTGTTGAAGGCTTTTCCCGGATAGGACACCTGATTACTTATCTTCAGAGAAAAGGGAAGAAGTTTGTTTGGTCAGAGCAATGTGAGACAGCTTTTAGAACCTTGAAGGAGCTCCTTGTCAGTGCCCCAATTTTGGTAGTTCCTGATCCATCTAGAGATTTTATGGTATGCACAGATGCCTCTTTGGAAGGTATAGGTACAGTGCTTATGTAGGATGGACATGTGGTTTCTTATGAGTCTCACAAACTCAAGAACCACGAGTTGAACTATCCAGTTCACGATTTAGAGTTGGCAGTTGTAGTTCATGCTTTGGTTAGATGGCGGAATTTCCTATTAGGGCATCGATTTGAGCTGCATAGTGATTACTGCAGTCTGCAGTATATATTCACGCAACCGAACTTGAATGCTTGATAGCGGAGATGGATGGAATTTTTCTGCGAGTATGATTTTGAGGTTCGTTATATTCAAGGGAAAGAGAACGTGGTGGCAGATGCTTTGATTCGTAGGTGGCATGAAGTTTCAGTATTGTCCCTTGGAGTAGACTTGAGAGAGATAATTCTTGGAGTTCTTCCTCAGGATACTTGGTATCGGGATATTAGAGTTGTGATAGAGTCTGGAAGGCCTTTAGAGGGTAGATTTTCTGGATATAACCTTGAGGCAGATGGACTTCTTCGTCACCTTGGACGGATTTATGGACCTCCTTTGTAGGGTCTTCGTCTTTTGATCATGACTAAGGCCCATCCTGCACCTTATTCGGCACATCCAGGTGTCAAGAAGATGCACGTAGATCTTAGACAGGTTTATGATTGGGCTGGTATGAAACGCGACATTGCTGATTTTGTGTTGAAGTATTTAGAGTGTCAGCGGGTGAAGGCAGAGCATCAGCACCTAGCAGGGCTTTTACAGCCTAATTTGGTACCGGATTGGAAATGGGATATCATTTCCATGGATTTTATTGTTGGGTTGCCTGTCTCTTCGCGTCGTCATGATGCTATCATGGTCATAGTTGACAGATTGACAAAGGTTGCTCACTTTGTTCCTATTCGAGCTTCCTATAAGGCAGTGGTGGTGGCACGAGTCTTCTTGGAAGATGTAGTGAGATTGGATGGGATTTCGAAGTGGATCATCTCTGATAGAGATCCTGTCTTTACCTCAGCATTGTGGATCTCACCTCAGCATGCTTTGGGGACTCAATAGAACTTTAGTTCAGCTTATCACCCAGAGACAAATGGTCAGACCGAGCGAGTGAATTAGGTTTTGGAAGACATCCTTCACATGTATGTTATGGACCAGCAGTCGCACTCGGAAGATTATATCTATCTAGTGGAGTTTGCTTATAATAATGGATATCATAGCTCCATAGGTATGTCCCCCTTTCAGGCATTGTGTCATCCTTTCCGCACTCCATTGAGTTGGGATCGGCTAGAGGACAGGGTGCTTATAGGACCGGATATTCTTCTAGAGACGGAGTAGCAGGTTGAGCGTATTCGTGAGCATTTGGTAGCTGCATGGGATGGGCAGAAGAAGTATGCAGATGCTCATAGGATAGATCGTCAATTTTCTGTTGGCGACCGTGTGTTTTTTAGAGTGCGTCTACGGAAGAGTCTGATTCGTTGTGGAAAGGGTTCTAAGTTGGCACTTCAGTTTGTTGGCCCTTTTGAGATCCTTGAGAGGATAGGACTTGTTGCCTACCATCTTGCCTTGCCACTGAGTCTATCCCGCATCGACGATGTCTTTCATGTTTCAATTTTTTGACCTTATCATCCTGATGTGACACATGTTCTTGATTGGAACTCTTCGCAAGTCGAGGATGGGCAGCTTTTCATGGAGCCCGTATGCATTCTTTAGTGTCGAGATTTGACCCTCAAGGGTCGCACCATCGACCAGGTAAGGGTCCTATGGGACCCAAATGATGAGACCTCAAGGACTTGGGAGGATGCAGCGAAGATGAGAGAGTTGTATTCTTATTTGTTTTAGGCTTCCTAGAGTAAGCCTAGTTTTGGGGGGGAGAATGTAGTACCCCTCCTCGTTTGAACTCATTAGACTCATATTTTATTGTTGTTTACTTTCAGTGGATACATTACCATGATGTGTTATTCAGACTTATATGAAATTATTTCATGCTTTATCCGGATATGAGATGCATAATTTATTTGCAGTATTTCAATACTTGTGATTTATGGCATTTTATGGATTATTGCTATGTACTGACACTTTATATATGCAATGTGAAATTATATGTTGTGTGTCTACGAGTGTATTGGATACAAGGGGATGATTTTCCTTCACTCACTCTGGTGAGACAGGGAAAACCATGATTCTCCTTCATCAGTGTGCATGTCGTGTTTTCTATATTGTATATATGCATGTGTGGTTCGGTGATGCAGGATATTGCAGGTACAAGTACCGGGTAGGTACGGGGTATTGTCTCCACCTGGCTTCATAGGTCTGAGTGTGCCTTATATTGTCCGATGGAAGTGAAGGAGGTAGTAGTTGACCCTATTTTACCCAATTACACTCTTGTGAGTGTCGTCAGTTGGTCATCCTGTCAGTTTGTTCGGCCTTCGGGTATTGTCGTTTGACTTTTTCTGAGTCTTTGCTTTGGGTTTGTTCAGTTTGTGTTGTTTTCCTTTAGGGTTCCTGACGGGGCATTACATGTATATATGTGGTACTTATTCTGACACAGTCAATTTTCACTAAGTGTTGTCATCAATGACAAAGGGGGAGATTGTTGGCAAGAGACACCGCACAGATTATCTGGCATTGTCATTGATGGCAACCCAAGTCAGTGTTCCCATCTGCAATGAATGATTTGCTCATACCAAAAGGCGGATTGAAGATTGATTTATGTCCGGCAATCTTAGAATAGAGCATTTGACAGTGTTTGGTATTTTGGTTGGAATTTTGTTTCAGTTTAACATTTTGTGTTGCGGATCAGAGAGACGCTAGATGGATGTATGGGATACCTTATTCCATAATTTTAGCCTCCAGTGATGATTGATGTGCGAGTTAGAAGATCTAGTGTATCGGGTTTTGGTTTGACAGTGCAATACAACCGACTAGCATAATAAATCCTTATGCGGATTGAGTGGAGAGACTTTGGCAATTTTTTTTGTGATCAATGATTTTTAGCCGACATATGTAGTAGCATGTGTTTGATTGTTTTGTCCGCATTAGCATTTCAGTTCGAGTTTTACCCCCAGTTTGTACACGGTTCATAAAATAATTAAATGTTCTTGAGCCGACATGGAACCGATATGATTTCTTGTTGCAGATATATAAGAGCAATGGTTTTGGTCATTTTGATGATGAAAAGGTTGGGTGTAATCGATTGTATGCATTTCCATGTGCGCAGGTTGGAGATTAATGCTTTAGATCAGTGACAGTGCAGCGAAACAGAGCTGTATAAGATGAAGTATGAGCAGAGTATGAAATCTATGTAATGAGCTTAACCAGAACTATACTTTGGCATTTCTAAATACTATTCATCAGTTCAAATGATCTGTAAATCTTTGTATTTGACTTATAGGCAAGAAGCCTCTCTATTTTGAGCAGTGAGTTCTAGGCGGTGTGCCTGAATGCATGTGCATTCCCCATCGTAATATTTCTATACCTCTGCAAAGTATACCTATATTGTGGGCTCATCCCCATTGTGTTTTTTCACTTAACCGGGTTTCCACGTACAAAAATCTTGGTGTTATGGTGTTGTGGTTATTTGCTTTATTTTCTTGCATCTCTCTTTTGTCCATATGCATTAAATGGTTGAAAGAATAGTTTAATAAAGTTAAAGATTGCAAAACATTGATTCACCCCCCTCCCCCACTCCCCTCTCAGCGATCCTTAATTCCAATAGTGAGCCCTAAAAAAAATTGTAATATAATTCATACAGTGTGAGTCAACTCTCACCGTGGTTTTTCCGTTCTTGGATCTTCCACATAAATCTAGTGTTCCCTTATGTATGTTAGTTCATTGTTTATCTTTCATTACCGTTGATGAGATTAAGGTTTAAAGTTGAATTTGAATTGTGTAATAAACTGTTAAGATTTGTTTGAGACTAATTCAACCCCCCCCACCCCCCCCTCTCTTAGTCTTGGTATGCGAAGGTTATCCACTTTGTGGTAAACATGGTCTTCATTTTATCCTCATAGTTTACTAGCACATGATTATACCCACTATTTGTTTAGGAAAGATAATATTTAAATCATTGATAATTTGTAATATTTCATTCAAATGTGGAAGAGGATAATTGTATTTTAATAAGCAGTGTTTAACTTTATGAAGTATATGCAAAGCCTTATCTCTCCACTCTTTATTCTCACAAGCACTAGATTAGGCACCCAAGTAGAGTGTCTTGTAGGGAAGATAATCTTTGCAGAGAGAATTTTTTTACCTCTTTAAACATCAATGATTTATTTAAAGCATTTACTAGCCTTTATTTCTATGAGAATGGCTTTGTGTAACAATAATATGGGTAAGAATTGATGTATCAAATGTTTTCAAATCTTCATATCTCCATGCTATCACATCAATTTACTCTTTGAGTATTTTCTAGATTTCCTATTTTTTCTTATGGATAATGGGAATTTCCAATAAAGACATTCTTTTCTTGGACTTATTGGTCCAAGTTATATTTCTCATATTTCCTCCATGTATTTCTATTGTTAGTGTTTCCTTAGCCCAAGGATCTAAATCAAAGATCCTTTCTAATGCAACCATTTCTTTTGGTATACTATTAGTTTGAAGAATTATAATCCCCTTCTATATCTTCTTTTTTCCAAAGGATCTTTATCACTTTCATTTATGATATTTCCTTCAAAAACTCCAACATTAGCTATGAATTCCAAGATATTATCATCTTCTTTGGAAGCTTGGATATTATTAATGTAATCAAGTACTACTAGTGTGAACACCAATTCTACCAAAAGACTACCTTAGTTTTGAATGTGTCATTATTTCTAGAGTACTTGTTGTAAAGACTAAGGCATCTAGAATATAGTTCTTCCTCGGTATAAGATGGATATTAAAAGACAAAAAAATCACACCTAGCTTCTACATAAAGCAAATATCTTGTCATGATAGTATATTGGATTCTTACTTGTTTCAAAATCAATATAGAATATTCCTAAACTTTTAAACACTTTTCTCCTTTCTAATGAGAAAACAACAATCCCCTTATTGAAGATTAATATCCACCCTCATTATTAGTACAACCAAACTACAATGTACATGAAGCTAATTATTTCTTTCCCTTTAAATTCACCAACTCCAATGCCTTGTTTTATGCAAGAAGCATCAAATTTGAGAATCCAAAATCAGCTTTAGGTAAAATATTCTTAACTCCTTTGGGATCAACAATATCCCTTAAATGAAGTACGTGTTCTATGGCTTTGTTGGTGGATTCAACTTCTAACAATGCTAGTTATTCTTCTTCTTGCATAGATAAGACTTCAATGTCCTAATTCGAAAGAACCTTTTCAACCCTAATCACAATAATTTAGTCGGTTTGACAAGCGTTCAAACACTCTTGCTTGTTGTCACTTATTTCTAAATCGTTGTTTTCTTGTTTGTCAATGTATTAATCGAGCTCTGACTCCTAAATAGTTTTAGAAAGACTGGCAGCTATAGTGAGGCATTCATTACAAGTCGACTCATAATGACCTTGATTGTGAACCCTATACCATTTTGAAAGCAAGAGAACATGAATGTTTGTATCAATTCCCAACATCACACATCTTGAGACAACCTTTTAGTGAACTCTTTACCCAAATATATGGGTTCAAATCCTAAATTTTTATTTGGTTATGAATAAAGATAGTTGTCAAAGTTAGGTACTCATCAACTCTGTAGATTCTTGGTCCTATTTCCACATAAGCAATTTCATTTGGATGGTTATATACAATGATCATATGTTTTAATCTAGGCTCGCTCTGTATCCGAATTTGGGTTTGGTTTCCTTTCTAGGGCAGCTAGAAGTAGGAAACATTATTAGAAATGTATTCATTTAAACTTTTAGACCAATCTCTACATAGAAGCATCACTTCATAAATGTCAACAACTTGAATGTCAATATGAAGTTGAATACAAGGGTTTGATCTTTAACTTGATGAAAAAATCTTTCAATTTCCCAACATTTACTCAAGTTTTGTCAAGTTCAATGACTTTCTTATACGTCCTTATCGCGGTCATGCCAAGATTTTGGCAAATAGAGTAAGGCATTACATTTCCTCATGCTCCTGAATCTACAAGATTGCAATGTCCCTAATAATAACCTTTGGAATATAGTTACTAAAATTGAATAAAATTAGCAATGTGTTGATAAGTCTACTTTGCTAACTTTATTCATAAAATTAGAAATTTTGAAATAAAGTCTACTCTGCAGGTATAATGAATATGATGTTGATCATAATACAACTCCAATTGTTTCTCCTGGTTTATTGTTCTTATAATCATGCATCGAACTATGTATAAATTTCCCTATATAAGAAAGATATATAGAACTTAAAACTTGAATTCTTTTCCTGATTGATATCCTTATAATAATGTGGTTCTGTTATGAAGCCTTTCCTAAATTATGTATTTTACAAATATGGTTCCATGTTATAAAAATCTTCTCTACAAGAGTGATCCACAATGGGAAATAATAATCAAAAAAAAATTTCTTCTCCTCTATATCCTTAACTCACACTACTCATTCTCCCTTTATACCTTCTCATGCCTTTTGGAAAGAAACAACTTTATGGAGGGAACTATTTTTTCAAGGAGAGGTGTCCTTTCATTTGAATCTTGTTACCATTTGCTAATAAACAATATTTGATTGCTTAATAGAAATCGGACCATATCTACATGAAGTGCAACTCATAAATGAACTGCCATTTTAAAACATGTTTCTCACCTTAGTATCAATTTAATATGTGTTTGACTTGTCTTAACGTATCATACATGGTCATTATAATCTTGATTGTTGTTTGTTTAATAAAAACAAATCATTGCTATCTTAATTGTATACGTTTTCTAAGATATGGATCACTACCTTATGTATCTTGCATTTGTCATTGCATAATATCACCACAATTATAATGCTCATTATATGAATTAAATCACTTATGTCTCTTGATGAAACAACGGGCTTCCTTAATCATATTGCTCAATCCAACTACTTCAAGAATATTGTATCACTTCCTTCACAGTACCACATCATTGTATCATTATTAATGTCTAATTTAACTAATTTTGATCTCTATATTTATTAAGGGCTTGGTATAAACAAATCTCGTTAAATTATCTTTGATGCATTTAGTTTATTGTCATATTAATCAGCTTTGTTATAGAACGACTTCTCATTGAACCAAGAGAAAAGTTTTGGGAATGCTAATGGTTAGTTTTAATCTAAATAAACATAAAATCATTCAAACATGCATAAGATAAACCATTATACCTTCAAAATGTTCTCTTGCTCCTCAGATTGAGCTTGATGAAGTAGAGGTGCCCTTGTTGCTCCACTTGATTTTCTCCTTGGATGATGGATTGTGGATTGGATTAAAGGATAAGTGTGGATGAGATGGATATGGATTAGATGGGATATGAATTTAGCATTATGAGGGTATGATGGAGTATTTTCATCATCAAATGGGCAGCATAAGAATATGATGGAAGTGGATATGGGAATAAAAGAGCAGCATAAGAATGCAATGGAATTGGAAGATTTGTGAGGAAATGATACTCCAATTTATAGATTGGAGGAGGGCCAAGATTGATTTGAAATGGAGGGTGGAGATTGAATGAAAGAGTGGGAGAGGATTGAGAAGACAAAGTGGGAGAACCAAGGCATTTTTTATCTCCACACTTCTCAAGATTAATGAGGAAGAGCTCCCAAGTACATTAGGAAGAGAAAAAGGAATATAAAATTCCTTGGGGGAAGGGAGGAGGAATTAAAAATTCCAAAATAAGAGATGTGTCCGAAGACTAAATGGATAAAGAAATTAAAAATTCCTTGGGAAGAGGAGGCATGGGGCCATTCAAAGAATTCAAGATTTTCCTTGAAAGGACCAAAGTGAGTGCATTTAAGATTGGAGGATGAGATGGCAAAGTCATTTATGACAAAGGGTTGACTCATCCCTAATAAAGGTGATTAGGGATGTGCAAATGATTAAGGGGATTGATTAGATGAGCTAATGAGAGATTGGAGTGCAAGTGGGAAAGTTAGGAGGATGTGACATGATGAGAGATAATGAACTAGACCATGATCTTCATTATTATCAATATAAAGAGGGTATCATTAAGCCCTCGAAAATTTCATAGCCATAACAAGACCTCCAAAATACTATTTAATATAACACTCAACCAAATACTTAACTAGGCTTATCCTTAAAAAAAAATAACAAATTAAAAACATTTTGAATATATTTGAATCTATCATTTATTGAACTACAAACTCTAGATAGTCTAGGTGTTTATCACCATTTTGATAGCATTTTAATATACCATCAAATCTCAAATAACATACCTCTCTTGAAGACAAATGAAGGCATCCGATAAACACCTCCGAGATTCAGTGTTACCTTCAATAATCTATGTTTCTTTAAAAAAATAGATTCCAACAAGCTGATACAAACACATACTATTATGTCATAAAAGTGGAAACATGCATAGTTGATTTTTCATCATTAATCCTTAAAGGAAAGATGATGAAATTATTGATCTTCACAAATCTACGAAAGTTTCAGCAGCATTACGACATAGAGATTCAATACTTCGGAATCATGAAACAAGAAAAATGAAACAAAAGAGACAAAATAGATTTATGTGGGGAAAATCTTTTTAGATAAAAAAAAATCCACACTTCAAAACATCGAGCCTATGTATTATTAAACAAGTTGTAATACATTTTCAAGCTCAAGTCTTTACATGGAGATTTACATTTTGTTCCATTTTTGGAAGAAATCTAGAAGTATAACCCCTCTATGAATCACTCTACTGTTGGCATTATGGATGAATTGATTATGTGTTGCATTGATGTTTTGTCATTGATGTCAACACTAGCTGATATAGATGGTTACCGACAGACAAGTTTTGGTTACCGGTAGAAGATCTAGTGTTACCGGCAAAAGAGACTATCTGTTGGACACTTCCGACATGTTTGGATTAGTAAAGTATATTGGATTTCATGAGTTATATGTTCCATGAGCATGTTTTGGTCAGTTGGTATTGGCTTGGTAATTGGATGTTATCATACACTCTGGTAAACCCTTACCGACACTGGTTTAAGGCTTTACCGACAGAGCTTTCATTGAGGAATTATGACAGGATGCATAATTGGTGTTGGTGCACCTTCTTCGAGGATTTCAGGATGTTGAAGATGTTCTTTGATTGTGCTTCAACTGCTTGAAGATATTGCTTTGGCGTGGTGGACCCAGAATAGGTCTAGTACCTATCTAGGTTATGGACCATCTAGGTTATGGACCAGTATCATGCTAGCATGTACTCTACACCTTACCTGGATGATTCAAGATGATTTATGGATTTTTTATTATTGTTTTGATCTTAAGCTGACATGACATATCATTGTAATAAGGAATTATGTAATGATATTATTGCAATATCTCTAGGTGGCCGACCTAATTGGTTTAGGCCTTAGGGTTTGTATAAATAAGAGATAGAAACTCTTTGTAAAGTATCATGGTTAGTTGAAAAGGTCATGGTCAAGGAATGTAATGTGTGAATATTGTAATATCATTCAGGCAGAGGATTTGATCAATCATTGATGATCGAATTGGATTCAGAAGAGGATTTAATCCTCCGACATTGAGCTTAACCAGGACTGTAATCAGGCATGGTAGATGCTATTTCCAACAGTTCACTCTATTGGATTGTTGTCCATTTATCTTGAGAAGGTTGTAGCCTCTCTGTAGTCAGTGAGACTCTTTTTGTAATGAGCAGTACGCTCTAGGCAGTGTGCCTTCCTGCAAGTGTGGGCCCCTTATTGTAACACATACTTTCTACAGAAGTATCATCTGACTGTGGGTAGGCTTCCCATCGTGGTTTTTTCCTTTCTGGGTTTTCCACGTACAATTCATGGTGTTATGTGGTATGGTTGCTTTGCATTGATTATCTGGTTAATTGTTAAGTTGTATTGTTTACTGGTATTTGTTCCTACTAGCATTTGTCTGTGCTTTACCGGTACTTGTATGCAGGAAAAGCGGGTCAATAGAACTTAAAATGTGAAAAATGAAGCCTAAGGAGCCTTGTCCACACACCCACAAGACTTCTTGGTGCAAGTTATGGAGTCATGAAGAATGACTCAAATTCTCAAGGTTGGTTCCATGGTTCTCTATCTCACAAGGTCCCTCAAACCAATGTCTTTTCTCTCAGATCACTGAGCAAAGTGGTTTAGGGATGACAAATGCAAGAACGAGGGATGTTTTAATTGATTTTTTTATGAAATGCATCCTAAGCTATGCATGATCTTAAAAATGCAATAAATTGGATTATAAGATGACAAGATTAGCAGCAAGGCTATCCTAGCATGATATACTAGTCTATGATTAAGCTAAATGATAAGGAAAATACTCTAAACATGCATATTTAGATTAATTCTTATTTAAAAGAGAGGCTAAATGATGAGCACAAATGATATATTAAAGCTTGGATGGATTTGAGTATAAGTATGATGCTAAAGACTTGGATCTTTGAAAATGGAGGAATGAGAGCTCTATTTATAGCAAAAATAGGGCAATGGATGGCCAGGATTGAAAGATTTAATCAAGGGTCAAGTTTGAAAGTTGGGAATCCATGTTTGCAATTTGCACCAATGAAATGGTGACAATTGTCAACATAAGGTTGGGTTGAGAAGAGAGGTAGGAAGCATTAAATGCTTGAGAAGACCTTATGGTTACCTTAAGAGGTAAGGGTTAAGGTTAGGTTAAGGTTAGGTTAGGGTTATCCAATGGATAAAGGCTTTACCCAAAGGATAAACTTTTGTGCAAGGGATTAAGGACTAACCATGTTCAAAGCAATGAATTCTTGATGAGACCCTTGGGTTAGATTGAGGGTTGAATTTAGAAAAAGTCTCTAATCATGTTGGAGGGTTGAGTTAACCATTAATGGTTTGGAAGAGAAAGTTGTTCGAGACTTGAAGCCTTTAATGGTTATCAAAGACTTTGAGGGTTTGAGAAGTGACTTCCTCTTGCTTAGGGATGTGACAATATTTAGGAGATGGGTTAGGCTAATTTAGAAGTGATTAGAAGAATCTAGAAGAGGGTTTAGGATGCAAGTGGGAGATGTAGGAAAATGCAAGTGGATGGAGAGATAATAGGATTTAATTGAAATAAAGTTAATTTAATTCAATTTGGTTGTAATTTGGGAAATTGAATAAATTAGATTTATTCAATTTAGGGTAAACTATTTAATTAAATTTGAATTTAATTAAAAAGTGGATAGAAGGGATTTAATTGAATAAAATGATTTATCCCATTAAATGGTAAAAGAGATTTAGTGAATTTAATTTAAATAAATTGAGTAATTTACTTAATTAAATAGAGGAATTTGGATAATTTAATTAAATAGAGAAATGAAAATAAAATATTCATTTAGGAATATAGTCATTTTTATACGTCTACATTTTGCCCCTCTTTGAAGTGACGTGTGTGCACATGTTAATTCAAAGAAAATGATGTGTTGCTAAAATTTGATTATGATCAGTGGTGTTTTTAGATTTTCATGTCGTGCCCCAGATTTGATGTGTGATGCCTCAGATTTGATAAACGATGTTTGATAATGCCCCTTCGGGAGATGAATCAAAATTTGGAAAATTTGATTTGATTTGATAATTGTGTTTGCATTGTAAAATTTTGGCAATGTGGAATGCTAAAATTGATTCATCTCCTGATATTGATGTGTGCGAGGGTATGAGGAAGACCACGAGTGAATTACATGCTCAATCCCCTAACCCTAATTTTATTTTACCCTATAAAAGGGGAAAAGTGCATTGTTTTGTCTCATTTGTGCTTGTTGACCTTGGAGAGAGAGACTTTTGGAGAGAAGTAAAAATTCCTATTCCGTATTCTATGCATCAATTCAAGCATGTTCGGAGGTATCGGAGGCCTGCTGCGTATGGACCACTGGTAAGTCAACCTGTTTGACCCCTTTTTGATTTTTGATTTTTTCATTTTTGGTCATGTTTTGAATTTTGGCATGCGGTTTTTTCGTTTTAGCGCATAGGGGTCGTCGGTTAGTGCATACGAAAAATTTCGTAGCGCATAAGGTTTTAAATTTTGGGTAGCATCCGAAAACTTAGGGCAATGCATAGATTTGCTAGGTTAGCACATAGCTGTAGATTAGCGCATTAGGGACACATGGTAGCGCATCAGGTAAACTGAGCGCATTGGGTGCACAGGGGATCGCATGGGTAGGGGTAAGTAGTGCGTAGTTCAGACCTAGCGCATAGGGTTAGATAGGTAGCGCAACCACGGGATAGGTTAGCGCATGGGATAGGTTTAGTGCTCAAGGTAGATTAGATGGCGCATTGGAAGAAACAGATAGCGCATAGAATCAATCTAGCACGTGGGGTAGATAGGATAGTGCGTGGAGAAAACAGGTTAGTGCATGAGTAGGATTTCAGCACGTAGCCAAATTTAGTTAGCGCATGTGGTAGGTTTTGCGAGATAGGATGATTTGTGAAAGAGGAAAATTTATAGGATAAGGTCACTTTTGCTGGGATAGGTGTAAATTGTTCGTTTCTGTGTCTGCTGTCATGGTTTTGATAGTTTGTCCAATATGAGTGCTGATATAACTTGGTTTGATTTGTGATTTTTCAAATTATTTATAGATATTAATGTGGAATTGATATGAACTTGATTTGATTTGCATTGTTTCAAGTTGATATATGTGGAGCTTGAATTGTGTTACAAGTTGATATGATTGTGGAACTTGAGTTGTTTGACAAGTTGTTATGGGTTGGAAACTTGAGTTGTGTTACAAGTTGATGTGATGTGGAAACTTGAGCTATGTTACAAGTTTGATATGATTTTTGAAAACTTGAGTTGTGTTACAAGTTGATATGGATGGATATGATGTAAAACTTGATTAGATTTTCAAAGTTTTCAAGTTTTTCATGTGATTTTGATTTTGATATCTATGTTTTGATGAGGAAACTGATATTGGACTTGTTTTGTTTTTCGACAGGAGCGATTGGGAGTGGTTCAGTCACGTGAGCGGTTCCCTAGACCATGGGTATTGATACCACGGTTGTCACAGGCTGATCTAGAGATTATTAATAGATGCGGTCTGTCTTCCCTCCTAGATATGCCTCGGTTTACTGTGAACCAGGGTTTACTTACAGCACTGGCAGAGAGATGGCATAGTGACATGAATACCTTCCACTTTGTTACATGTGAGATTACGGTGACCCCAAAGAATTGCTACCGGATCCTGTGTAGACCTGTAGTAGGCGCACTACTACCTTATGAGTAGTCAGAGGAGGGCAAGACAGAGGCACTTCGCCAGATATTTCATGATGACACAGTTTACAGATATGAGATCCCTTGGCAGGAGTTTTTGGATTTGGACTATGCGCCTCTTCCATCGGTACTGGCAGGCTTTATAGGTGGTTTCCTATGTCCCAATCGTAGGTCGAAGGGACTATCTGTAGGATGGGGATTGATGTTGGAGGATATGGTGACACAGGGTCGCATGGGGATCAGCTATGCTAGCCCACTTGTACAGGGACTTGCATGAGGTAGTATACCTGGGTTACGACAGTTTGTCAGCTGGCGTGACACTTCTACAGGTATGGTGTTGGGAGCACATTCCCGCAGCTAGGCCACTAGCGGATAGAGATAGACCTGTTGGGTGTGCATACGCATATGGATACAAGGGGTTAGTTGTCCAGCAAAAGCTAGGCAAACTTGAGCATTGGAGGAGGGTATTAGATGATATTGATACAATTGTCTAGCAACCTTATACAGATTGCGAGGTTTGGGCTGAGGATGGGCTGGAGATGCCATATGTCTTCATGACCTGATTTTTGATAGGGCGGACCCCGTTTGTGATCGAGAGATTTTTTGTTACTAGAGTTTTGCGGCAGTATGGTCGTCAGCACGGGATACCATAGGGGACCTGTTTGTATGCGCGTCGAAGGCAGGATATACTGGATTGGGGTCCGACTATTGACAGTGTGGCGACCGTAGAGGAGTTTCTGCAGTTAGCGGGTCAGATATGGGACTACGCCCCTGAGATACTAGATGCTGGTATGATGGATGAGTTTGCCCGATTGTTCGGAGCTCGTGTCGTGGCGAGGATATCAGATCCAGAGGAGATGCGGCCTGCTTTCGATGATGATGAGGATGAGGGAGGTGGAGATGGGGATGAGGGAGATGATGGAGGAGGTGGAGGAGGATGATGAGGGAGAGGAGATCGGGGGAGGAGAGGAGACAAAGGTAGAGATGGTGGTGATAGAGGGGTGCGGGTGGAGAGAGCAGTTCGACAAGCTATGATGGATAGAGGGAGAGGAGGTTTGGCGATTGGAGCAGGGGGTGAGGGGAGAGTAGCAGAGGTGATAGCAGCGGTGGGAGGGGTTGATGAGTTGAGACGATCGGCTCAGAGGAGGAGGACTAATGTGTTACCTCCACTAGCACCAAGGACAGGGGGAAGGACGTGGAATGCATCTTCCTAGGTACCCCTTCAGATCCGGGTTCTAATGCATCTGGAGGATGCGTAGATTAGGACCCTACAATTGACAGTGCAACAGCTGCAGGCACAATTATTGTCACAGCAGTGTCAGATTATACAGCTGACCACAGAGCGGGATACTATTTTGGAGCGGCTAGGTTGATCTGAGGAGCTGACAGGGAGTTTACAGAGAGTGGCAGTAGGTAGTCCGATGAGAGACAATAATTAAAATTAGAGAATAATGATAAGCATGATTAAGGAAGAATTAATTATGCTAGATGAAGATTAGAGAAAGTGATTTATGGCAATCAGAAAATTAGCTTAGTTAATTGAATTTTATTAACTAATAAAGATATAGAAGAAATAATGATTGAAATAACCTTAGAAGAATGGGGAATAATTATTTTTTGATAAGTTAATTATAAGGTTGTAGTGATAATTTTAATTAAATAAGATTTAATTAATTTTAAGAGGAACAGGACTACCACAATTAAATTAATTAATTTTGTGGAAAGGCTTAAATTGATTAAATATTAATTTAATTAATTTTAGGTGTCTACACTCATATTAACATTGAACTTTTCTTTGGCTTTCTTCAAAACGTTATCCAGAATACATGTATGGGACTAAATTAATACGTGTTCACCGACCTTACTCACACAGTTATCTAGCGTGCCCATAACTTGTTAATGCTTAAGGATTGGTAAACATGTCAACTTTCTCCATTGTTCCATCTTCAACCTTGCTCCTTACAGGTTGTTTGCTCACCAAATCATTGCATATCATAAACTTGCACCTTGTTAATTGTTAACCAAAAGTGATGATGTTGACCCTATGCTTTAGTCTAGATCATTTGTCACTCTTTATTTTGGTTGTGTTCATGCATTGTATCATTGTTTAAATTATTTCAACATACTAATATTAGCATCTTATTAAACCTACTTTCTTTAGTCAAGAAGAATTGTTGCTTTCATGGGAGTCAACCTTTGTGTCATTATAAAGATTAGTGGGCTTTAGCCTTTATCTTCTTTGTTAACCAATAGGATTATTATAGTCTCCCCTTCCTGAAAATTACTTGACCACAAGAAATCTAAAACCTTCATGTTGATAACAGGGTCTCAAATAAGTCTATAGAATGCTTGGCACATATTCATTGAATTTTTTCACTGAACTCGCAAGGTTTGTCAAACTCTATCACATTATGAAGTAATCTATCCATCATATAAATTCTTGGGCCCCAACTTCTATTAGTTGATTCTTTGGGACAATTGTCATAGGTTTTATGGATGTTGTCAAGTTCTTTGATCTCCTTAGTCCCTCTTTTGTTCTTTTTCTCCTTGAATTCTTTATTGGCTACAAACTGATTTTCTGCTTCTTGTATTGCTTACTAATCATATATCAATTTAGCGTCCATTTGATTGCATAGGTCTAAGGCCTCGTGACCTTCAACTCCAAATCTCTTTACACTCTCCTCCTTTGGTGTGCCAACAACCAAGTCTTTTGACATTATTTGTGGAGATTCTCATCTAGGTAAATGTGTGTGTGGAATTCTTGATGTAACATTTGAATCACAATTCTTGCTCTAAAAATTCTCTATTTTATTCATATAAATGTCCATGCATTTGCTTCATTTTTTTGGTAAGTTCTCTCTTGCTTGAAATGTTATCATTTCAACATGTTTAGCTTTCTTATTCCACCATTCACATAGTCATAGAGTTCTTTCCACATCTTCAGCACTATCCATTAGTTTCCTTGGTTCTTTGGTTGCCATCACTTCCTCCAAGAGTTTCTTATTTTCTCGTCTCTATCCTCTTCTGAATTTTGTACTTTTGTGGACTCTCCTTCTATTTTATCTTTTATGGTCAGTGATTGTCCCTTTAAATATTTCCATGCTAGAATTCTTTGTTTATTTGTATTACTGTGACTTTCGCAATCATGTAATGTCTCTTTTGTTTCATTTTCATTAGAAGGAATGTGGTCCTCATCAAAAATAATTGATTGATTGGAGGAGACCATGTTCTCCTCAAAGGGCGTGGGAGAATTATGACCTAATTTATCTTCAATAGATTTAATATCTTCAAAGTCATCCTCAATGCATGATCCTTCAAAGGGAGTAAGAGAAATCTCAACTTCAAAAAAACTTCAAATGCATTTTTCTTCATAGGCTCTTCTTTCTAGTCATACCAAAAACCTTTTGTATCATTGAAATGAAATAGATTATCATTTATAGAAGATGTGAATCCACTATCAATTTTAGTTTGCTCCTTATGCATCAACCCCTCATTACTGGTTACCTCATGACCCTCATGAATCCAAGTACCCATTTCATTTGTGATAGAAGAAACGTATGAAAAATCATCTTCCTCCTTATGAACCATTTCCACATCTTCTATTTCCTTGGTTTCATCTTTTATATGTTAAACTAAAGGAATATTCAAAATTCTTCTTCCTTCACTTCTTTTTCTAACTTGATTCTTTCTTGTTCTTCCATATTCGAGTGAGGATTGAGTTTGTCCACACATTATTTGAACACTTCATCGAATAATGTATATGCAGATGAAGAGAGTCCATTCTCATTTCCAAATTGTCCATAGCATAGATGAGATGGTTTAAAGAATAACATCATTCTCATTCATAGTTAGAATCATAATATATTTCATGGGTACAAAAATATCTTTGTCATGTGTATCCTTGATCGTGGTGAAGAAATGATGGAACATGTCATGGATTAGATATTGCAACCCCAAGTCCACGAGAAGGATACTTGTCCTAATATCCCCAAACCCCCTTAATATGATTACCCTTCTTGAATGATGTGTACTTATAGTGCAACCAAGACCTTTGAAACTATCTATAATCAAGTGTACTATCCCTTTCATTGTATCATCATCATAGCGGGTTCAAGGTACAAAGAATCTCATTATCTAACTTAAACAAGAGGTTACAAACAACTTCATTTCCTCATCATGATGCCTTGGCCATTTGTGTTCTTTCAAGGTGGTTATTGTAGAATTTAAAGCTAGGTCTAATACTTCAGAGGATGACTCCTCAATGTGAATCAAATATTCTTCTACCCTTTCAAGTGTGTTCAACACCTCATCCTTTGATTGTAATTCAATGCTAAGTTTGTTGCTTGCTTCATAGAGTGATCTTGCCAATCAATTTATATACTCTGCTGCCATGATTAATCAGTTTTTTGACATTTACTCAAAGGTTGCCAATTTCATTAGCTTTGATATCACTTGTAATGTCCCTAGTAGGAACCTTTGTAATGACTTTATTTTCTGTTGTAACTTTATTATATATGGCTTGTACTAAAATAAATCTAATAAATAAAACAAATTCAAAACATAACCACCTAGTGCATAAAATTGAAGGAACACAAATAGACCACTGGGAGGGGAGGGGGCGTGAATTAGTGGTATCTCAAAACTTGAACTTTCTAAAAGATTAAAGCTCTAAAACAAAGATCAAGCAACTATGAGAAAGAATATCAAACTAAACTTCACACAAACATAGAAGGCAAGCCCATAACACAAGATATACGAGGAAAACCCAAGATGGAAAAAACCTAAATGAGAAATGTTGCTAGAGTCTACTGCTCTAATCCAGCCTCACAATGGAAATAGTTTGATTACAAAGTTTATGGGAACCAACTCCCGATTTTTATAGGCACCAACCCAAAGGAGCATCAACCCTTGATCAGACAACCCACTCAGATGAATACAAAAGATTTATAACAGCTACAGATTGAATACCTCGTTACAAATGATTTTTTGTAACACATCATGTTTTCCACAGTTGAAACTGAAACTTCTCTTTTTCAACTTGCATGATTTGCCTTCTTCTTTCTAATCTCTGCAATAGCTTTTTGCACTCTATTTGTCTTTTCACCAACTCTTTTGATCTTTGCAATAGCTCTTTCCACTCTATCTTGTCTTTTCACCAACTCTTCTTATCTCTTTTCTAATCAGAACTCTGCTCCGCACGATGCGAAATACACGTTATATTTCTTACACTCTGTTTTTTTACTCCACTTTCATCTGCAATAACACACTTCAGTTCACCTTGAACAACACACGCTCAACACTTAGCAATTTCTTCATCTGCATGCTTCAAGTTCATCACAATCCTTTTACTCCTTAGAATTTTCCCTCCAAAATAGATTTTCCCTCTAAAGGAAAATTCAAAAGCACTTCTCGAAAACAAGAAAATAATCTGACTTAATTTTAGCTTTCTGATTTTCTGCCTTTCTCATACTATCTTTCTAATTTCATACAGTTAACTCAACGTTCAGGCATGATATTCGCATGCAACACTCATTCACGTAAATGAAACTCCTAGCTATCATTTCCTCAACAACCATATCTTGTTAGAAATCTCTGATTGGTCTTGTACATGCCACATCCTCCACATCTCCTTTCATGTCGTCGGGTCAATATTGGTCAAAAGCCTATGTGGACCACTTATGTGTCGACAATTTGTAGAAAACACATCATGTAATCAACCATTCAAACAACACCTGTAGGATGGAAGGACTGCGCATTTTCTTCCTCCTAACTTGCCCCGCGAGATCACTCTTCATTCATCTTCTTGTGCATGAGCTGGCAGCGCATGGTGCAAAACACGTCATTTGATCTACTTGTTGGCATGTTGGCATAACTAATGGAGATGATGGTGTATTGGTAAAGGACTGTTGGTGATAATATATTGATGGACTGTTGGTGATGATATAATTATGAGATGATGCTTGATGATTAGTTATTTATGTTGTCATTGATGGCAACTATATTTGTCCATGTTTGTTTATGCTTGGTATGTCATCTAAGTCTACTTGTTAAGTCTAACCAGTAATGGATTCAAATGGATTGAGTTGAAAAGCAAAACTGCCTAGTGACAGTGAACCGGTAAGCAGGAATAGTGAAGGAGATGGTTGCGGTAGATCCGTTTTGAGTCAAGTGTTGCGGTTTGGAATGTGTACTTATGACATCATAATAAGTCTATGACTTAAACCGCATCATCTTTGGAGAACCGGAAGTCATGTTTATAATTGACTATTGTATAATTAGCTAGGGTTTGAGAACCGGTTAGAAGATCTTTGACCGGTGATGATTTATGGTTTGGCGGTAATTTTTTTCATGTTCATAAGTTGATGATGACGTGTCACAATCCATGTGAAAAGATAAGATGTTGTTTTGGCACATACAAGAATCGAATTTCTTGGGAAGCAGCAAAGTTCTTAGCAGAATGTGTTAAGGGTTTGATAGCTTATCAGATCGATGTGCGACGATGAGTTATGATCATTCAAATGTTGTAATTGTCTTGTAATTTGTTGTAATGATCTATAATGATTTGTAATGATCTGATATGATCTATGATGTAGATTCATTGCAGATTAGGTTTTTGTAACCGATCTAATTGTAAAATGTATCTAGGTCGAGTTTGAGAAGGTTAACAGTGTTGGTGATCAGAGAAGTGTTTGTGTGTCGAACTAGATTGAGATGTCTGCATGAGAGAAGAAGATTAGAGTTGACAAGGATATGTAATAGCAAGCTATGAAATGCTGAGTCCAGATCATTTATTTATTGTTTTTTAACAGTTGCAGTAGCATTAAAATCCCTTAACCAAGTAGGTCCTAATAGGCCTGATCTTGTAAATCCCTTGACCGGGTGGCTCATTAATTTGGGTTTAAATCCTCCAGCGAGGTTACTCCTAACAGGGTAAAGCTCCTAATAGAGCTAAGTTGTAAATCCCTTAACCGGGTGACTCCTAACAGAGTCTGCTCTTAACCGGGCATTGTTGTAAAGCTCCTAACCGGGCTAGGCTCCTAACAGGGCACATTCTGAAAGAGTGCATATTTTGTGGGTACCACTTCCCACTGTGGTTTTTCCCATTTGGGTTTCCACATGAAAAATCCTTGTGTTCATGTTGTGGATGGATTGTTGAGTTATGCATTTGATGTCTACTATATTTTCTTTATGATGAACACTTGTTTCTACAGGTAATGTTTTGGTAAATCTGCATTAAGTGATTGTTTCATCAGCTTTCGGTACTGGTTATGAATTGTTTTGTGAAGTATTTTGCAGATTGGTGAAAAGTTTCAGTTTATTGTTATCATTGATTCACCCCCCCCCCCCCCCCCCCCCCGCCTCCCTCTCTCAATGTTAGTTGGATCCTCACATTAACAATTGGTATCAAAGCATTAGGTCCTCTTTGTGCAGAAGCTTAACTACTTGAGGAAAAGATCTGAGGAAGATGATGAAGAAGGAGGGTCCCAAATTCACTAAGGACAACTACCGGATATGAAGTGATAGAATGAAGATTTATATCAAAGGTATGGGTGCTCAGTTTTGGCAGCATGTTATTACTCAGTATGTACCTCCTACCGATCCTCTGACTACAGATCAGTTGAAGGAGCAGCAAGAAAACATTCAAGCATTGGAAGCCATAGTAAGTACACTGGTTGATACTGAATATATCAATGTCCATGGTTTAGAGACTGCTTTTGAAGTTTGGGAGAAGTTAGAGTTAATCTATGGTGGTGTTAAGCATGTTCAAAAGGCTAAAGAAGAGAGTCTTAGAGGAAAGTTTGATGATATGAGAATGTTGAAAGGTGAAAATATTACACAGTATGGATAGAGGATTAAAGAAGTTGTCAGTTGAATCAAAAGTGTTGGTGGTACTATAGAAGAAGACATTGTTGAGAGTAAGATGCTTAGAACCCTATTGCATGTTTATGCCATCAGAGTCTCTGCTATTCAAGAGTTGAGGTCAGTTACTAAGGATAAGGTTACTGTTGATTCTTTGATTGGTAAGCTCACTTCTTTTGAGTTAAATAGTTTTGATAACAGTGTACCTAAGACGAAATCTTCTTTTAAAGCATTTGTATCTAGTGTACCGGTGAAGAAAGGAAGATATGTTTGTCAAAGTCATGAATGTAGGTCAACTCATCTTGGCGGTAGTAAAGCTGATGTGGATGATGAAGGTAATCTGATGGAGTTTGAAGTCAAATTGGCTAAAAGACTTCCTAGAGGCATTCGTAAGTACAAAGGTAAGTTGCCTCTCAAATGTTTCTATTGTAACAAGATAGGACATATTGTTGCACACTGTCCTAATAATGATCAAAACAAAAAGTTTAAAAAATATACGGGAAAAGGAAATAAACAATGTTATGTTGCAGTTGATGAAGGTGCCATTGATGAAGACTCTGAGGTTGAAGACAATGAGGAGATTGTCTTTGTTGATGTTAAGGAAGATCTGTCTAATAAGAAGGCTTTAGTATCTCACATTGACAACAGTGATGAATGGATTATTGACAGTGGTTGCTCACACCACATGACCGATGATAAGAACAAGTTTATTTCTCTTAAAGAATTTGATGGCGGTGTAGTAAGATTTGGAAACAATTCACATTGTATGGTTAAAGGTAAAGGTTCTATCTCTTTGAATGGTACAAGTAATGTTGATGATGTATTTTGGGTTGAAGGTTTAAAACATAACTTGTTGAGTGTTGGTCAGTTGAATGACAAAGGTTATCATCTTGAGTTTAAGAATGGAGTTTGCAGGATCTTAGGATGCAAAGGAGAATTGATTGCTACTAGTAAGCAAACTAAAGGTAACTTATTCCATATGAATGCTAATGTGAACAGATGTTTGGTTGCTAAGGTTGAAGATGGTTGGTTATGGCATAGAAGGTTTTGTCATGTAAACTTTGATAATGTGGTTAAGGTCAGTAAATCCAATATGGTGAGACGTATGCCACAACTTTTTAAACCAAACAATGTGTTGTGTAAAGAATGTCAGTTGGGTAAGATGACTACATCTTCTTTTAAGAGCAAATCTTTTTCTTCTGAGCATCTTCTACATTTGGTGCACACTGACTTATGTGGTCCTATGAGGACTAGAACTTTTTATGGTGACAAATATTTCATGATATTTACTGATGATTTTTCTACAATGGTGTGGGTTACTTTTCTGAAGGAAAAGTCAGATGGTTCAAGGCATTCAAAGCCTTAGTAGAAAAGGAAACCGGTAAAAATCTTAAGTGTCTGAGATTAGACCGGGGTGGAGAGTTTACATCAAATGAGTTTGTGAGATATTGTGATGAAAATGGAATAAAGAAGCAGTTATCTGCTCCAAGGACACCACAACAGAATGGAATTGTAGAAAGGAGAAACAAAACCATTGTTCAAGCAACAAGCACTATGTTGATACAGGGAGATGTACCTAAGATGTTTTGGAGAGAAGCAGTCAGTACTGTTGTTTACACATTGAACCAAGTACTTGTTAACAAAGGTAATGATAAAACACCCTATGAGTTATGATATGGTAGAACTCCTAGTGTTAATTACTTCAAAGTTTTTGGCAGCAAATGTTTTATAAAAAGAGATGATTATACTGGTGAATTCAATGCTAAGAGTGATGGAGGAACACTTCTTGGCTACTCCACTAAGAGAAAAGCTTTCAAGTGTTACAACAAAAGGAAAAAGAAGATTGTGGAGAGTGTGAATGTAAAAGTTGATGAGTACTCTAATGAACCTGAAGATACCAGCAAATTTGATCCAGCAGATGATGAACAAAAACTTGTGTTTATTGAACTGAACGTACAGAAAGATGTTGAGCAGAACAGTGCAGATGAAGATGCTCAACCGGTAGAAGATGAAGAACAAGAAGAGGTTATTGCACCGAAACAGGTAATACCTAGATATGTAAGGTTAAATCATTCTGAAGACCAAATCATAGGTGACAAGAATACTGGAGTGCAGACTAGAAGAGAAATCAGAGAAAGCTCTTGTCTGATTTCTACAGTTGAACTGAAGATAGTTAGAGAATCTCGTAAGGATGATGACTGGTTAAATGCAAGTAATGAAGAACTTGGTCATATTGAGAAAAACAACAATTGGTCACTTGTTCCTAGACCTGATGATAAAAATGTGATTGGTACAAAATCGATATTTAGAAACAAGCTGAATGAAGATGGAGAAGTTGTTAGAAACAAGGCAAGACTAGTATGCAAAGGCTATGTACAAGAAGAAGGTGAAGATTATGGAGAGACCTTTGCACCGATTGCTAAGCTTGAAGGTGTCAGGATGCTACTTGCATTTGCAGCTTTTAAAGGTTTTAAAGTCTATCAAATGGATGTAAAGTCAGCATTTATGAATGGCATTTTTTAAGAAGAGGTGTATATTGAACAACCGGATGGGTTTGCATGGACAAAAGATAAGGATATGGTATGCAAACTGCATAAGGCATTATATGGATTTAAGCTAGCACCAAGGGCATGGTTTGAAAGACTTCATGCACATCTAATAAAGATAGGATTTCAAAGAACCGGTGAGGACATCAATATTTATTTGAAGACTGAAGGAGACAAGATGTTTATTGCCGAAGTATTTGTTGATGACATCATATTTGGAGGAAATGATGATATATGACTTTCGCAGATGAGATGAAGAAAGAATTTGAGATGTATCTTATAGGTGAGATAAAAAAAATTCATTAGATTGCAGGTCCAACAGTTGAAAGGTGGTATTTTTATCTGTCAGTCCAAGAATGTGAAGGAAGTGTTAAAGACCTTTGGAATGGAAGACTGTAAACCGGTTGGAACACTTATGGTTACCGGTTGCAAATTGTCAAAAAAGGAAGATTCACCCTCTGTGGATGAGAAGGAATACAAGTCCATGATTGGGAAATTGCATAATGTTGTTCATAGAAGACCGGATATTGCCCATGCAGTTGGTTTAGTAACAAGATTTCAGAAGAGCCCTATGGAGACACATATGACAACAATGAAGAGGATATTCAGATATATTAAAAGGACAGTTGATTATGGATTGTGGTATTCATACAGAGACATTTTTTCTTTGCAGGTATTCATTGTTGTTGATTGGGCAGGGAATGTAGATGACCAAAAGAGCGCAACCGGTGGTGCATTCTTTCTAGGTGGAAGACTGGTATCTTAGACCAGTAAGAAACAGACTTGTATATCTCAATCTACAGCTGAAGCAGAATATGTGGCTGCACTAATGAATTGTACACAAGCTATATGGATGAGACATTTGTTGGAAGGTTTCACGCAAGATATGACAGAACCGATGATCATACATAGTGATAACACTAGAGCTATAAACATTTCTAAAAACATGGTATTGCATGCAAGGACTAAACATATTGAATTGAAGTATCACTTTCTGAGAGAAAGAGTGCGGGAAAAGAAAGTGAGATTGGAGCATGTGTCAAGTAAAGAGCAGTTGGCAGATATATTCACTAAGCCATTGCCTAAAGCTACCTTTGAATATCTCAAAGGTAAGTTAGGGGTTATACCCCTACCCAAGGTCAACTAAGAAGATGTGGAAGCATCAATCCAATGGACTCATTGAATATCTTTCATTGTGGATTGATGAGAAGTGGGCTACTCCTCAGGGGGAGCAGCAGAGATGAAGCAGCAAAAATAATGACAAAAGATGCCTTTGCACCTTTGGCATTGTTGTCAAAGGGGGAGAATAAATGTAACAGACATGGGGAGAAGAAATATGATAGGAGGAAAAGAGCAAAGGAGAAGAACTGATGACCAGACAATGATGTATTGAAGACATAACAGGTTTCATGATGAGATCTTGGTGTTGCCATCAATGCCAAAGGGGGAGATTGTTGGCATGTTGGCATAACTGATGGAGATGATGACGTATCGGTAAAGGACTGTTGGTGGTGATATAATTATGATATGATGCTTGATGATCAATTATTTGTGGTGTCATTGATGGCAACCATATTTGTCCATGTTTTTTTATGCTTGATATGTCATCTAAGTCTATTGGTTAAGTCTAACCGGTAATGGATTGAAATGGATTGAGTTGGAAAGCAAAACTGCCTAGTGACAATGAACTGATAAGCAGGAATAGTAAAGGAGATGGTTGTGGTAGAGATCCGTGTTGACTCAGGTGTTGTTGTTTGGAATGTCTGCTTATAACATCATAATAAGTCTATGACTTGAACCGCATCATGTTTGGAGAACCGAAAGTCATGTTTGTAATTGACTGTTGTATAATCAACTAGGGCGTTGGCTCATAAACACAAATAGAAGTGACTAGATCCTTAGCAGTGCAGCGATTCGATCCCACCCTAGCAATTGAGTTGTGTGATATCCCACCAAAGCCCAATAGCACCCCGGGAACCCTATGATTCCCACCCTGCTTACCGGCAAATATATAATATTTGAGAAACAGTAAGAAGATCTTTGATTGGTGATGATTTATGGTTTGGCGGTGATTCTTTTCATGTTCATAAGTTGATGATGACATGTCAAAATCCATGTGAAAATATAAGATGTTGTTTGGGCACGTACAAGGATCAATTTCTTGGGAAGCAACGAAGTGCTTAGCAGAATGTGTTAAGGGTTTGACAGCTTATCAGATCGATGTACGGTGATGAGTTATGATCATTCAACGGCTATAATTGTCTTGTAATTTGTTGTAATGATCTATAATGATTTGTAATGATCTAATATGATCTATGATGTAGATTCATTGTAGGTTAGGGTTTTGTAACCAACCTAATTCTAAAATGTATTTAGGTCCAGTTTGAGAAGGTTAAGAGTGTCAGTGATCAGAGAAGTGTGTGTGCCGAACCAAATTGAGATGTCTACATGAGAGAAGCAGATTGGAGGTGACAAGGATCTGTAATAGCAAGTTATGAAGTGTTAAGTCTAGATCATTTATTTGTTGTTTCCTAACAGTTGCAGCAGCATTAAAATCCCTTAATCGAGTAGGTCCTAATAGGCCTGATCTTGTAAATCCCTTCATCGGGTGGCTCATTAATTTGGGTTTAAATCCTCCAACGAGATTACTCCTAACAAGCTAAAGCTCCTAACAGAGCTAAGTTGTAAAATCCCTTGAACGGGTGACTCTTAACAGGGTCTGCTCTTAACCGGGCATTGTTGTAAAGCTCTTAACCAGGCTAGGCTCCTAATAGGGTGCATTCTGAAAGAGTGCATATTTTGTGGATACCAATTCCCACTGTGGTTTTTCCCATTTGGGTTTCTACGTGAAAAATCCTTGTGTTCATGTTGTGGATGGATTGTTAAGTTATGCATTTGATGTCTTTACTATATTTGCTTTATGATGAACACTTAAGTTGCTACCGGTAATGTTTTGGTAAATCTGCATTAAGTGATTGTTTGATCAACTATCGGTACTGGTTATGAACTATTTTGTGAAGTATTTTATAGATTGGTGAAAAGCTTTAGTTTATTGTTATCACTTATTCACCCCCCCCCCTCTCAGTATTAACTGAATCCTCACATTAACACTACTACGCAAGAATTATCATTTTCGCCAAGACATCTCATGTATCATAGCGAAAAGACTCATATCGCTATACCACCAAGGACCGACAACAACCAAATTGCATTTTTTCGAAAAGCAAAGTTACATCAAAAAAGACTTTTTCGATAAGACAAATTCAATGCTACACGGAAACTGGAATATCGGTGAGACTTTATGGGTCGACCAAGACCAAACCAGGCCTTACCAAAAGGCAAACTTACATTGAAATGGTTTATAAATGTGGTGTAAAACACGTTGGGTTTACCACAACACATTTTCAAAATCTTTATCGACAAGACTCGATTGATCTCCAAAGGAGCCAAGGCATCTTGCTGAAATGAAATCTCTCATCAATAAACTCAGGTGCCCTGTTGCATGTAGATAACACAATGAGATTTATGTACTGCAACAACTCATTATCTGAGTCAATCCAATTCACCTAGTACCTTCACAGCTCTATTTCCTTTATCCTCATATATAATTAGCACTTCCAAATAGCTAACCCAAAAATGTCTTTTTTATCTTCTTTGTGGCCTTTTCCTAGATAACTTCACAAACTTCATGCTTGTTCCTTACACACAATCAGATTTTCTCAACCTCTTAGACACCTCATTATCCAACATCTGGGACACTCATCATTTGGCATCTTTGTACTTTGCCAACTTCAGACAGCACTACCTCTATAAATTTTCCCTTCATCTGGGACATTTATCTTCCTCAATTTATGTCCCATGCATTACTTCAATTGTTGACATCAATGAAAATCTAATGCCAATCTAATGCCAACAAAAAATAGACCTCCAAATATAACGATAAACAAAGTATAATAATGTTCATCAACTTTGAATAAACTGAGCATAATCTAAGCATCTATAAAATGAGTCATTTCATTTTATAGAGAATACAAGAGGAGATAAGACAATTCAAACTCCTATAAATAGCATGATTCTCACAAAACGTCTCATTAAATTAAGAAATAGAGCAATTATCCTCATAATTAAAATGTATTAATAGTACTTGTGGATATTACGTAGTACTTTTGGATAATCTACATAATATCCACCTAAGAAAGATAAATATAACTTAAGATCTGATAATGTATTATTTACACAAACAATTGGCTTTGCAATCTTGATTTTCAATTTGTAGTTCATTAACTCTAAAAGAGCCATCATTGTCATATCTACTTTCCTAACGTCGATAATTGTGTATTGCATACATTAAAATTTTATATAATGCATATCAATGCAAATTGATCAAATTGCATTTAGTTCTCATTTGAAGTCCCAAAATAGTATTTATCAATTGGCAAATACTTACCAATCTATCGGTACAACCTTCTCGCTCTTAGGCAATCTCATGTCAAAATTTTAAGGTCATTCACCTCACATACCCACTATAACTACCCATTTTTTTCTAATCCATCGTGCCTTCTCATTGTTGGATTTCATACTACTAAGGAATGAACACTCAAAGGTTGCAACTACTTAATGATATTTTATTAATGAGTGATATTTGATTTGATGGGAAAAATTAGTTGCATGCCACTAATAAGCCATGCTTTACCAGTAAAACATAATTTTATTTTAAGCAAGAATGAATATTTTTTTATAACTATAGCCACTATTACTAGGAGACAATTTAATATTTTCTAAAAATCCTTTTATAGAATTCAAATATTTTGCTTAAAGTCTCACATTATTCTCTTTTGATTAACCATTTGTTGAAGAATTATTGCTAGTATAGCTTGAAAACCTCATCCATGCTAGATTACCCAAATCTATTGCAAGTATATGAAGTCCTACAAACAAGAAGAGCTACCTACGTAATGGTGTCAAAACAAAAAGCTAAGACGCACAAAGAATGGAAGAAAGTCAAATAGAGCACAAAGAACTAATTGGCAAAACTATATATTTCACTAATTTCATATACGACATACATGAAACATGAGCTATTGGAGGTGCTTTCATCTTTTGTACAAGCTAATAAGAAAATGAGACCACAAGGAAGACCCTACAAGTCCTTTGCGTACTAATCAAGAGTGCAATCTATCAGTGGTTTTCAACACGGGTCTAAATCACATGTAACAAAGAAAATGGATATTTTTTGTCACAAATGAATAAAAGAAAAAATGCTTGATTATCTCTAAATGTGTGCTTGAATTATTTTTTATATTAAAAGCAACAAAACAAGGGTGTTGACCCTTAATACAACAAGCCAATGGGTGTAGAGACAAATAGATTACTAGTAGCAAGACATTAGCAACACATTAATCGCAAACTACGAAAATAAAAACAAGCCATAACGGCGCTTACACAACAAACTAACAAAGTTGACAAGCGAACGAAAAAAAAAATCAAACCAACAACCCAAACCCAACTCAAGGAGGGGTAGAGGCACCCAAGCCTTGATAAGGAGGAGTTTGGGGGAGGGGACAAGACTTCCCCTTCTGCCTGCAACAAACCACAATCCAGGTGATGTTCATTATGACCATCAAGAGAATCATTCGGAAGGGGCCTTGCAGGGTTACAATCAGTAGCGGTAGTAGTGTGTTGTTGTGGAAAAACAACATGCTGCAATGAAATAGAAGCAGTTTATTGCAAAGGAACATCCTCACGAGAAGAATCAGCAAGAGTAGATTGTGGGGCAGAAGTAACAGAATCATCAACAGCAAGGGGCACCTCATTCCAAGAGGAGAAATCATCCTCTTGAGAGGAGTTGACAGAATCAGTTTCAGCAGAATTGATTGTTAATTAATTGTCAGTAGCATCCTTCCACAAAGTACCAACACCTATGCTACTAGAGAGAGAGAACAGTATGAAGCTAGCTGACCCATTGAGAAGCATTGTTGACATCGAAAGGGGAGGCCCTCATAATCCAACGGTTGAGTCAATGGCCTATCCCCAACCATAAGAACCACATTCCTAGAGAGGGGCAAAGATGTGTCAATATTAATTAGTAGTTAGGCAAACGTAAAATGACCCATGGAAGTTGTGGCACCATCTACCTTCAAGAATCTGCCAGTGGAGTTACCAATGGCCTCGTACCAAGAAAGCACTCAGAAATGGATGGGAAGATTAGGGGGGCGGACCCAAAACCGATCGAACATTAATGGGTTCAATAAGGGGGTTGAAAGAAGTTGTCCAGGGCTTGAGAGAGAGAGAGAGAGATATTTCCCCAGCCCACAATTTACCCAAAATCAAATCACGATCAAGAGTAGAAGTAAAGGAAGCAATGAAAAAGTCTTTAACAAAAGGAAAAAGCTCAATGTTGTGAGCAACTAAAGGCTTCCACGAATCAGTCACCCAGCGATGAAGGTCCGAAAGAGAAGACCAAAACCTATTAAATCTGCAAACCAAAGTGTGGAAGTGGAAGAAATCAACATTTTCCACAACAGGAGAGATCTTGGCACAAGAGGGGAAGAATTCCCTTGGGAGGGTGAGCAACAGATCTAGCCACATGACTAAAGCTTCCCCCACCAGCAAGAAGTTTGTGAGGAGAAACATCCACAATAGCACAACCCATCACCTTACCCATAGCAACAAAAATATCCCCAAAATTAGTACCCACAACAGAGTTAGGAGACTGTGCAGTGCCATTGGCAACTGCAAAAACAATGGACATGGCCAGGGCAGAGGCACACTGTGCAAAAGGGCCACCGCCATCATTGTCATTGACAGGAGGAGTCATTGGGGAGCGAGATACCAACCAGGGAACAACCCACACCCGGCACAGAGGGAGCACTAGCATAGGCCCCAGCCTGCGCACACGCGGGAATGGCATGAGAGGGAGCACACTTTACCAACTGAGCAAGAGGGACTCGAATCCTTAGTAGCAACCAAAGTAGTTGTTGTAGAAGATACAATACCAACGTAAGTTTGCAAAGAGCCAACATTTGAAATGCAACAAGCGAGAGCCATCTTCTCAAAAAAAAATGGTTAGAAATTGTTGATGCTCATATATGTTCAAAATATTAGTGCTTCACAAAGAATATCAACATGGAAGTCTTGCAAATGATGTGCTTGAATTGTTACACCTTTACCACCAATGAACTAAAGGTAATTTGAGTCCTGGGTAGCACTACTACACTAGTCAACAGATCAAGTTTACAAAAGAGTTCAAGGGCAAGATTGGCAAACAAGGAATGTTAACTAATAACAAAACAATTCCTCCATTCTACATAGTAAGTATCCAAAAAAGGTAGTAATTTTTTCTCAATTGTGAGTCGGGACTTTATAAAGACCTTAACATGAAGTCAACTCAAGCAAGTTGTATTTTATCTTAAAAATGGTGAGAAGACTTAGATAGATTTCAGCATTGTTTTATTATTATTATCAAGGGAAAGATGACAAACCCTCAAAAACTTTGATCCTAGAGGTGCATTATGATTCTATTCTCACTTTATTTTCTTACTCCTAGACCAACAAAAGTCAACTTTTATTTATTTTCATATAAATTGGATGGGTGATGTGAATGGGGCATTTGTATAAGCACTTATCGAAATATGCACAAAACATATCTACAACCTATTATATGGACCCAACTAGATTTTACAAACTATTCTTGGGACAAGATTATCAGTTGTTTTCAATGTATACCAACATTTTTTGCATGAATTCCTCCCTAGGGTCTAGAACAAGGAATTAGCAAAGGCTATGTATGATATGAGGAATAATTGTGTTACAAAGGGACATTTATACTAGGATTTCTATTTTGGATGTATCCCTGTACCATCCAACCATGCTTTTAACCAACAAATGTAATTCCTTCGAATATTTGAGACAAATGTTTCATGTAAGCATGGTTCTCACTAGTGCTATCAAGGCAATCCTATTACATTTTGTTCATAAGAATCCTTTGGAAAGTGATGGAGTTCTACTATAAGCAATACAATTAGGAAAACAATAGGCCTACATATCATGGCCCTTTAAACATGGTTCATGTAAACATGATTCTCACTAGTGCTATCAAGGCAACCCTATTCCAAAGGATTCATTTGAAAGGGATGAAGTTCTACTATAAGCAAATAAATTAGAAAATAATAAGCCAACATATCACAACCCTTTAAGAATATTTGTTGAGTCCTCGTCCCCTAAATCCCATGTCTTTGATCTATTACAAGAGTAGATGAATTGACATATAAATAAAGTCAACATTATAGACAAGAATATAAAGTGGGTGAATAATGTATTCAAAAAACCTAAGAGTAAGGATTGAAGTTATAAGAATCGGAGGGTGGAGGTGGAAATTCATTTCAAACATACAAAGGGTGTTAAAGGCTCAAAAGGTGATCACAAGCACAACATTGTAATGGGATGAGACAATTACAACTAACACTTGCACCAAAAGGAGGTGCAATGGTTACGCCGATTATAAAATATGCTTTGAATAATATATCGAAGGGTCAAAAAAATGGAGAAAGTAAAAATTGTCTTAATAAATATTTATAGTATAAATGAATTGGTTTTGAAATGTGAAAAACTAAGCATGAACGAACACAATTTAATTTAAAATCTTAAATTACACAAAATGTTTCTATAATACAATATTTTGTACGAGTTTTCAACTGCGATAATTGTAAAGAAGATAGCTCAACAATCAACAATAAATATATTCAATATAATCAATTTCTAAAGTTACATCATTTTCATAGATTGTCTACCCTGAAATCAATCCCAAGAATCAACGTGGCTTCTGACTTTTTTGGTGCAATTATTGGATGAAAGACGAGTGTGTTTACATGGTAAAGGGCTCAAAGACTTCATCTTACCTATTATTCAATTAATGAATAATATCATTCCATCTTTGGAGGAGGGCACATGTAGCTAGTTGTTTCAAGGATGTGACATTTTGTACAATAGGTTACATTCCTTGTCATACTTCCATATTGTGAGTGCAATCTGATGTGATGTGGAAGTAACACATGTATTAAAAATAACTTCGATTCCCGGCCAATTCTACATAATATTACATTTACCATTTTTACCTACATGGTTGAATTTTAAACATCAAATTCTAATACTCTGTTCAAACATTAATAATTTGAATTAAGATTTATAAGATTTGTTTTAGGGGTTAAAGATACCTAGGATTATGATGCAGGAGCATCCCCGGTCGATGAGCAAACTTGCATCAACCAAAAACATTTCCCTTTCTTGTTTAGTTCTTTGTGTAGTTTCAGTATTCTTACCACTATGTACCGGTAGTTGCTTGTTCTTCATGGTAGATCTTGTTTGCAATTTCCTCATGGTTTCATGTGGTTGATTCCATATTTCTAGTTCATTTGGGTTCTTCTTCGGTCAGTTGTCGCTTCCGGTTGGTTGTTTCTGGGTTTCCGGGACAGTTCTTGTATTTACCAATTCGTTTTCCTTCTTTACTGGTGCGATTCTTGGCATGTGGATCCATCTTGGGTCTTGTCCAATGTTCTTTGATGTGCGGTCGACCTTCCTGCTAATCCACATCACTTGGTTGTTATTTTTTGGAAAGATTTCTTAAATCTTAGGGCCAACCTAATTAAACGTTTCATTTTCCTGCATTGGTGAATGTAATCTTTCGAGGCTAACTCAGATATGTTCCGGTGGGTATAAATATGATGTCATGTAATCATTTGTAGGGGCAGAGGAAGTAGAACTTAGAATAAGGATTGAGATTCGCATGTTGTGATCTTATTGATCTTATTGATCTTATTGATGTAACCGATTGGGTTGTTTATTGATCTTATTGATGATAATCTGATGATCACCAAATGATTGTCGGAAGTTCTGTGGCTTGGATATGATCTGTTTATATGAATTTGTTATGTTTTCATACTGCTTTCGTTGTGTCACTCTTGTTGCATAAGTCGGTTGACTCTTTTCAAGGTTTTCACCGGTTATGGCTGCATCAATTGGTATCAGAGCTGGTTACGAACTGGCTGGTGGAAGAATCCTATGAGGCATTCCTTGAGGTGGATAGATCACCGATTGAAGGCTAGTTGCCTGGGTGTTCAATAGATCATCAAGGGAGGCAATTGAAACCGGTAGTCAAATCGTCGAGTTGAGGCAGTTCACCGAAGTGGAAGGAGAGATGCCGCCAAGGAGAACAAACCCCCCTAGGGTAGAGCAAATGATGGAAGACTTCAAGAATGAAGTGAGGAATGAAATTCGGAATGCTTTGGCTATTTTGTGAAGAAACCCTGACTTTGAGGATGAATATGAGGAAGTCGGTGAAGAGCTTGAGGAAGCTGAAGGACCGAAAGATGAGAGAGAGGAAAGATTCCTAAGAGCAGTGGCACAAGAATGTAAAGTGCATAAAGTTGAGGTTTCTAGCTTTTTTGGAAAGCTAAACCCGGAGGATCTGATTGAATGGATCAAAGAGTTAGAGGACTATTTTGAGTTTGAGGATGTCAAAGACCCGCAGAGAGTCTAGTTGGCACAGACCAAGTTGAAAAGGTATGATGCCTTGCGGTGCAAAGAGTTGCAGAAAAATAGAGTGGAGTATGGTGAATTGAAGATCACAAGGTGGAGACAAATGGTTGCAAGATTAAAGGCCAAGTTCATAGAAGGAGACTCTGAACTGGAGTTGTTCAAGAAGTTGTACAACCTGAAACAGAGAAACATGACTGTGAAGGAATATACTGAGGAGTTCTACAAGGTGGTAATCAGATCTGGACATAGAGAGAGATGGACAGAGAAAAGGTGGCAAGGTACATCAATGGACTTGCTTTTAACATTCAAGATGAGATGAGTGTGTTAAAGGTTTCAACAGTTGAAGAAGCTTACCAATATGCTTTGAAGGCTGAGGAGAAAGTGAGAAGAAGACAATCGAATAAGGGAAAGGAGAAATTCAAGATGAATGATAGTATGAAGAAATCGGTTGAAGAAGAGGAGTCAAAACCTAAGTGGAGTAAAGAACCAGAACAGAAGACACTAAGGAAGGGTAGCAGCAGTATCGGTAGAGAATTTCTTGACAAATGTTTCAAGTGTGGAGAAATCGGACATAGATCATATCAATGGAAGCAAGGAATGGCAAGAAGTTGTGTGGCAAGTGAAGAACCGGATGGTACCAGATCTAATTGTGCAACGGAGCAAGGAGAATCCCTTATGTTCAAAAAAAAGGATACCGGATCCACTCAGAGGAAGAGTCTTTTCCAGACTGTATGCAAATCAGGTGGTAAGTGTTGCAAGGTCGTTGTAGATAGTGGAAGTACTGATAATTTAGTATCTAAGGAGATGGTTGAGAAGCTTGGGTTGAAGAGGCTTGAGCATCCTTGTCCTTATGAGGTAAGTTGGTTACAAGATGATCAGAAGGTAGAGATAAAGAGGCAGTGTTGGGTGAGTTTCAATATTGAGCCTTTTAGAGATGAAGTTTTATGTGATATTGTGTCAATGAATGTTTGTCATGTCTTGTTCGGAAAACCTTGGCAGTATGATAGAGGAGCTATTTATGATTGTAGAAGAAACCTAATTACTATTAAAAAGGATGGGCAGGAGTTCACATTGATTTCTTTGAAGGAGAAAGAGAAGGAGGTGAAGAATCTGAGTCCTGAGAAAAGTTGCAGGAAACCGATAGCAGAGGTTATACCGGAAGGTTTGACAGAACCGATTGTAGAGGTTATACCAGAGGGTTTGAAGAAAGATTTGATATAACCAATTGTAGAGATTATACCGGAAGGTGAGATGAGTTGGCAGAAGGATCTGACAGATGGGTCTGATGGACAAATGGAACCGGTCAACAAAGAGCTCATGGTAACAAACCAGATGAAGTCTTGTGGCAGAAGAAATCCTGAGTTGCAGAAGAAAGAAGACAGTACACAGGGAGAATGTGCAGATCTGAAGCAAAGAAAGAAAAATAAAGGGGGTCAAAGGTTAGAGAAGCCGGTTGAAGCACCCGGAGAGATAGAGCAAAGATTGACGAATAAAGAAGATGTTTGGATCAGATATGAGCATGGGATCTTCATCCTGAATCCTTTTAGATGTTCATGAGTTGCCTCTCATGGAACATATTTTCCTACCTGGGTTGTCTAATGCAGGAGCATCCCCGATCGATGAGCAATCTTGCATCAACCAAAAACATTTCCCTTTCTTGTTTAGTTCTTTGTGCAGTTTCAGTATTCTTACTGGTAGTTGCTTGTTCTTCATGGTAGATCTTGTTTGCAATTTCCTAGTGGTTTCATGTGGTTGATTCTGGATTTCTAGTTCATTTGGGTTCTTCTCTGGTCATTTATCGCTTCAGGTTGGTTGTTTCGAGGTTTCCGGGACAATTCTTGTATTTATCCATTGGTTTTCCTTCTTTACCGGAACGATTCTTGGCATGTGGATCTATCTTGGGTCTTGTCTGATATTCTTTGGCGTGTGGCTGACCTTCCTGTTGATCCGCATCACTTGGTTGTTATTTTCCGGAAAGATTTTTTAAATCTTAGGGCCGACCTAATTAAACGTTTCATTTTCCTGCATTGGTGATTGTAATCTTTTGAGGCCGGCCCGGATATGTTCCAGTGGGTATAAATAATGTCATGTAATCATTTGTAGGGGCAAAGTAAGTGGAACTTAGAATAAGGATTGGCATTCACATGTTGTGATCTTATTGATCTTTGGAGTCCCGGTTGGGTTGTTTCTGGCTTGTAGCCTACATGTAACCGGTTAACTACCGAATGTTCTTTGATGATAATCTGATGATTACCGGATGATTGTCGAAAGTTCTATGGCTTGGATATGATCTGTTTATATGAATTTGTTATGTTTTCTTACTTATTTCGTTGTGTCACTATTGTTGCATAAGTCAGTTGACTCTTTTCAGGGTTTTCATTGGTTATGGTTGCATCAGATTAGGTACCCTAGATCTGCAATTTCCTTTTCTAAATTATCAAGCTCAAATATATTAAAATCTCAACCGAGAGTACATTAGGAGTAGCCTATTAATAGTTTAATTTTCAAAGTCTTCTACTTGTCTTCTAAAGAAAGGTGGTGGATTAGAATTATACACATCTCATTAAGGCAAGCAGTCTTCGCATAAGGAAGAGTTTCTACCTATACCTAAAATAAGGGCATATGGGAGCCACTTCTAAAAATTCAGTTTCAAACATGAAAAAGTCATCCTATCAAGGAAAGTGTATGTGCACTACATCTAGAAGAAATCTCCCTACCATTATGCTTTGATGTATTCCATACCCTATTCTAAAGCTCCCATAATAGCACAAGTAGGGAGGACGTTGGCAAAAAAAATTTCTTTATACCTGCCAGTTGCATTTGTTTGAAATCCACTTAAGTCTTTTCAACACATCGTGTGATCATCGCATTCCATGAGATATCTCTTGGAGGCATTCTATCAAATAGTTCATGTGCCTTGCCTGTGCTTCCACATTTTGCATACATATCTACCAAAGCATTTCGAACCATAATATTTGACGCAAAACCACCTTCATTATGCTTTGATGGATGTGCATATCCAATTTCAAAGCTCCAATTTTATCACGAGCAGAGAGGATTCTAGCAAAGGTGGTTAAATATGGCTTTACACCTGCCAATTGCATTTATTGGT